>NW_027203048.1:31125000-31725000 GCF_024711535.1 Dipodomys merriami
CCCTTCCACTATGTTGTAAGAGCTGATTCCTTTTTAATAAATTCCATCCCCCAAATAGCTAAGGGTGTTTTCATTACCTCTTACTGCAGCCTGATCAACACAATAACTGAAAATATTAAACGTTAATTACTGGATAACGTTAATTACAAGATTGTCCCATTTAACCTACCTAACAATTTGATGTGATAGGCATAAAGTTTTAAAGGGGGACACTGATGGCCTAGAGATCAGAGGGAGTCCTAAAACTTGCTCAAGATGACCAAATAGGAAGTGGCAGCTGGATTTACACGAAGCATAATCATCTCCAAGACCACTTCCATTATCACTATGCAGGCACCAATTTTCTTTCCACTAAATCAAATGGAAGTAAGAGTGTATCTGTCACTATGCGGACCTAAAAGCTTTGGTCATGCCTCACTTGTCCCACCTTCTCTGCTCCCAGGCTCTGGCTTCATGGCTTGGTTCTGAGCATAGCTCATAGCTCATGCCTTAGTAGCTGAAGAGGTAATGACATGCCATTTCCCACTGGAGCTGAGTAACACTTTGTCCAAGACCAAGAGTCTCATTGAAATTGCACCAGCAGTGTGCGATTGAGGGTCATAGAGCTTGCTGAACAAGCACCCCCCCCCCTTAGGCAGAGGCTGGAAAGAATTTCACTGTAATAGCAGTTATTAAGGGTCCACGCTGTATAACAGATGCATTAGATATTTACAGACTTTGACAGAGTATTTAAAAATGAGGGTTTGTTTCCTGTGATACAAACAAGGTAAGTAGCCATGCTCAGGATTCCTTTTGTACATGGGTGGTATAGGACCTCAGCTACACCCTTCCTACGATGTATAGATGCTCCAACCTGAAGAGGACATAGACAAAGGCTCATCCTTTCAGTATTCATTTACTGAGCAGCATCGTGCTGGGTGTTGGGGATTTACTTATCCAGTAGCTTAGCAAGTAGTAGCACCCTCATTTTAAAGACAAGGATATGACTCTCTGGTTAATTATGGATGTGCTGGGATTCCCTGGATGATCATCTGACATATACTTCAGACATTATGTCAAAATATCATTAAAACATTTGTTTTGATGATATGGTATGGAAGTCGATGCTATTATTTGTTCACATGAAATTGAACGAGGGAACTTATTAAAGAGGGGAGAATAGCAAAGATGCTAGGGTGCTGTCTTTCCATTATTTATGCTAGCTTAAAAGCCTGAAATGGTTTGGCAACTCAATATTTTCCAGCATGCATCACATTAGCTTTTAATTCATTAGCTGTCTGCTTTCTTGCTATGGTGTGTGTTTTGTACTGGTGCTGCAGGGTATCTGAAAGGATTATTCCGCCCTACTTCAGCCCCAGGAAACAGAACTGCTATGAATTATTGATAGTGTTGGCTTTCTAGTGCTTTAATTTCACTTCTTTGTTTCAGATGAGGATATTAGTTAAATGGGACTTTTTTTTATATCACCCAGGAGCTTACTATATTCTAAAGGAAATTCTAACTGGCTTGAATTATAGTAAAGCTAACTGTATGTTGATTCTCCTTCGACATGGGATAGATTCTCCATACGTTTCCCTCCCCTACATCCTTGGTCACAGTACAGTTCTCAAACTGAGTTCCACAGCACCCTTGGGATTCCCCAGTCCTTGCCAGAGGGCCTGAGTTATAGCTGGAGGAGAGAGAGGCTGTGATAAATGTGTGTATGTGCATGTGTGTGTGTGTACACGCATGTGCATGCGCGTGCATACACACACACACACACACACTCAACCATTCTCTTGGTTCAAAGAAGAACTCTTTTCTCCTGGTACTGGTGGCTCATGCCTATAATCTTAGCTATTCAGAAGGCTGAGATCTGAAGATTGTGGTTTGAAGTCAGCTCGAACAGGAACATCTATGAGACTCTTGTCTCCAATTAACCACCCAAAAGCTAGAAATGGAACTGTAGCTCAAGTGGTAGAGTGCTAGCCTTGAGCACAAAAGCTCAGGGATAGCTTCCAGTCCTTGAGTTTAAGCCCCAGGACTGGAAAATACGAAGAGGGAGGGGGAGGAAAAGGAGGAAGAAAGAGGGGGTTAAAAAGGTGTAGGAGGAAGAAGAAGAGGGAAGAAGAAGGAGGAAGAAGGAAAAGAAGAAAAGGAAAGAAGAACTTTTCTTACTCTTTTATAAGCATAAAGGGTTCATGCAAGATTATGTTGGAAGAAAGTATTATCTTTTTTAAAAGCTTGAAAATCCAGAATTACTACAGAAAACAGGATAATAAGGGTTTGGAAATCTTTGAGATACTAAGAAAAAAATGTCTAAAGACTTCTAAAAGCACAATACCTCTGAGTGTGAACAAGCAGGGACTGGACCAGATAGAAGGTGGCAGCATGCCATATGACTTGGCATGCAGGACTTAGTCCTCCTATGATGTCCTAAGAATCCCGTGTATACAGAAAAGCCCTTTGCTGTGTTTATTTATATCATGAGAAAACACACGATCACAAGAAGTGCAGGAAAATTTGGGCAGCTGGAAAAACTCATAAATAAGTTGCTTTATGTACTCATATTCAAGTGGTTAGTCAGGTATATAGGCCCCTAACATCTTTTGAGAGGATGGATATATTGACTACTTGTGTTATTTCATAGGGTAAATATGTTACTGTTTCCTGTAATGACAGCTATTATTGTTTTTTAACTTTCCAAGAGTGTATAACAACCAGGGAGTTTGTTTTACATTAGATAAAATGAATAGCCATGCCCAGGATTCCTTTCTATACATGATGATTTGAAATACCCCTCTCCCATGCTCAGAAGCCATAACCTGAAGGGGGCCTACAGATGATGAAAGCTTGTTCTTTCCATGTGTATTTAAAGAGGATGAACTATCACCAGACACTGTGCAGAGGATAGGGATCTAATAGTAAGCAAGAATCTGACCCTGTCTTCTTTGAAATTGCCCAGTAATGTGGAGGAAGCACCTTATGAGTACATAAGCAATTTCAGAAACACAGCAATTTGCAGAATGTGATTATCACCACAACAGAGAGATAGGTAGGGCCCTTTTCATATTGAGGCAAAGAAAGCACCCTAGGGGTGGGGGAGCAGCAACCCAAGAGCATTTTAGAAAGCCACAGCTGGCCTTTGCTAGCTGCTAAGGTCATAAATGTGTGGCACTTACTGTATTTGATGGCTAAATATGTACCATCTACCCTCAAGAATTTCAGTGAAATGTTACAAAAATCCTGAGGGGGACTGATAGTTGATGACTGCCCAAATGGGAACAAGAAAAAAAATTATAGGACAGTGAGTGCAATTAAACAAATACTTACTTCCCTAATCAGGTAATACCAGCACTGTTTCACTTGTTCATGTATAATGGCCCATTTAGTCATTATAATAGTCCAGAGGCTACTTTAATACATGTAAGATCTTTTCTCTTGCTATTCCATAAAACATTCTCCTCACAACTGTATATAATCTTCATCACACAGCTAAGAAATACCTCCATAAGGAAATCTTTGGCCATACTGTTACTTTATAATTGTTGTAGGCAATATGATTTGGATTAAGGAATAAAATAAGCTTTACAAAAATTAGTTTCATTTTTTTAAAAATTTCTACTTAAGTTGTATAAAATGTGTTGCAGTGAATGAGCACACGGCTATTCCATAGCATAACCCCTGTCAGAAGACTTTCCCAATTTATGTTCTTATTTTTTACTTTTTGCTAGTTGAAATTTGTTTTTTAAGTTATGGATCACAATCCTTAAATAGAAATACCTGAAAGATATATGCATACTAACAGATGTCAGTGTCTTTCAAGCACATATAATTTATCCATCCATCTAGCCATCCATTCAGTATTTATGGAGGTTACTAAACAAATGGATAAAATATGCACGAGACAGACCATGTACCCTGGTCATGCTGGCCCCTTGGCTGAGTGAGCATGATTCATTTCTCTCTCTCTCTCTCTCTCTCTCTCTCTCTCTCTCTCTCTCTCTCTCTCTCTCTCTCTCTCTCTCTCTCTCTCTCTCTCTCTCCCCTCTCTCTCTCTCTCTCTCTCTCTCTCCCCCTCTCTGTACTTGCACATTCACTGTAGTAATTCTCTGAGAGGCAAGTAAGTAATGTAATTAAAGACCTTAACTAAAAGAACAATTGAAAATTATTTCTAAATTAATTCAGAAAATAAGTACACCATATGGTTTGTATATAAACCATAGGAACCCCAAATAAATAGAAACTATTATCCTACCAGCAAAGCTTAGCTAAGTTTTGCTTAGCTTAGTGGAAGACTACTTGGTTCTCTATACACTAGTTTAAAAGCATAATGACAAAACAGTTTTATTCAGAGGCTAATAGAATATAAATATATGTACCAAGACTTGTACAAGACCTGAATTAAACAAACTACAAAACTTTATTTGAAATTTAATTCTTATTCTTTTTTTTTTTTTTTTTTTTTGGTCCAGTCGTGGGGCCTGAACTCTGGGCCTGAGCGCTGTCCCTCAGCTCTTCAGCTCAAGGCTAGTGCTCTACCACTTGAGCCACAGCACCACTTCTGGCTTTTTTCTTTTTGCTTATGTGGTGCTGAGGAATTGAACCCAAGGCCTCATGCATGCAAGGCAAGCGCTCTACCACTGAGCCACATTCTCAGCCCCTTAATTCTTATTCTTAAGTAGTTGTACAATTTATCAAAGCAGTTTATGAATACAATGTGTTTTGATCAATGTCACCCCTTCAACATTCTCACTCTCCCCTTCCCTTTCTTAATTTTGTGGTACATACAATAAATTCTTGATTGTTCTTCCCCCTTCCCCTCTTCATTCGTCTGCTCTTCTCCCCTTGGCCCCAACCCTGGTCTTGCATGTACCCATTTCCTGGTGCTGACTTTGTTGGGATTTGACCTAGTCTTTGTAAAAAATTCTGTTATTTAAGCTCTCCATAGAGTCCATTATACTTAATTCATTTGAAACTATTTGCAATACCACTCAACATGTTTACTTATAGATTTATAGGAACATTCTTTCTATCACAAATGCAACCTTTGTTTCTCTGTGTCTGGCTTCACTAAATATAATTTTTCCAGGTCTTTCCATTTCCTTACACATAGTACAATAAAATTCTAATGGATAAGTAAAATTCCATTGTGTTTATATACCACATCCATTGAGGGGCATCTAGACTAATTCCATATCTTGGCTAAGGTGAATAATTCTACAATGAACATGGTTGTGCTGGTGGCTTTACTGTAACCTTGTTTGTGCTCTACTGGATAAATGCCCAGGAGTGAGATTGCTGGAATCTAGGGTAGTTCTGTGTTTAGTTTTTGAGGAACCCTGTATACTGCTTTTTAGAACAAGCTTACATTCCTACCAATAGTGTATTTTGGCTGCATCCTTGCCAACATTTATTAATGTTACTTTTCTTGATAGTGGCCATTTTAACTTGGATGAGGTGGAATCTTGTGTTGTGTTCATTTGCATTTCCTTTATCTACAGATTTTGAGCATTTCTTCATGTGTCTAGTGGCCATTTTTACTTCTTCTGAGAGGTCTGTCTTTTTTTTGTTGTTGTTTTTTTTTGCTTATGTGGTGCTGAGGAATCGAACCCAGGGCCTCATACATGCAAAGCAAGCACTCTTACCACTGAGCCACCTTTCCTGCCTGAGAGGTCTGTCTTTCAGTTATTACTCGTTTATTAATTGGGTTGTTGTTTCTTTGTTCATTTAATTTATTTAAATTTTTACATAAAAAGTCCAGTAAAAATTGGATAAAGTGATTTTAAGCAGTAAACCAATTTTATCAACATAGCACAAGGCTAGCCAAAACCACAAGGCAGCTTGCTTTAAAATATTTACATGATAACAAATTAAACCTTGCAGAACCTAAACCATCCTTACAAAATTTTCCTGTGATCCTAGAACATAGAAGCCGGAAGCAAAACAAAAACCAGGGCAGAGAGAAACAGTATTTTCAACATATTCATATATACATTAGAACATAATACAGATGGTCAGGGTCAAGGGCGTTGGATAGGGAAGCTCATGGGTCTGTTCACAGATAGCACCGCCAAGGAGACCCAGGTCACAGGATGGGGTGAGGTCTGGCCAGAGAGTTCCCTAACGGGATTGTCTCCAGTGGTCTCTGACCATTCCCCAACAACTGGTGGTGACTTGGAGCTAGAGCTCATTTTTTTTGACACCTGCAGGTTTGAATTGCCCAGGGTTCTAGCCATAGAGTGAAGCGGAGGCTAAAGGATTTCTTCTTCCTAGAATCGGTCCTTACCTGACCACCTGTCCTACCACCATGGTTCCACAGTCACTCTAACGCAGTGTCTTCTTCGGGTTTGTAAACAGCTCCAGACTTCTGCATGTACTTCTTAATATACTCCTTGACTCTGAGTTGCACATTCTCATTGCACTCCAGGTCCTCGGGATTCTTACAGTACTGCAGCTCCTTGTTCACAACACAGTGAGTCAGCTTGCGAGCCAGGTGCTTGAAGTCTTCGGCTGTGGTGATTCTGCTCATTTGCAATCAGGCTTCTGGTCAGGGTTCAGGCACTGGATGATGAACGGAGACATCTCTTTTCGGAATACTTCTTTGCTTTTCTTAGCCAGCTCACAGGAGGTGTCTGCTTTGGCTGTCTTGGGCTTTTTTGATGTCTTCATGGGGTTTTCATTGTATGTTGGGGTTCCCAGGTCCATCCCAGCTTCATGTTCGAGGCTGGCATCAATTCCAGGGCTTTCCCAAGAAGGAGTCTGCCCTGGGATTAAACAGTAGTAGTAAATCTTCCCTTTGGATCTTAAGCTGTCTTCCAGTTGGGAGGTAACACAATAGTTTTCGGTTTGGGAGGACCGGGAGGTGGTAGATCCAGTAGATTATTTGTTACAACCATTTCAGGTGGCTGTAAGGGCTGAGGCTGTGGTTGGCTGAACTACCACTCCTTGAGGGTGTGCTCTGAAAATCTGCTGTCCCTAGATATACTGAAGACTAGTCTGGGTGTAACAGTACAGTTGCTGGGGTTGTCTGTGAGTAGGGTGACATTACACCATAGACAGTTGGACATGTGTATCCTTGGTAATATATGGTTGCTCGAGATTGTGAGAGTACGGCTGCTCTGCACTGACTGTTTGAATCCCAAACACTGTAATTCTGTTCCTGGACTGGGCCTGGGCCTGGCAATGTCATGACCGCAACTTTGGAGTCCTGGTGTACCACACCAGTTGGGGCCACATACTGTGAACCAGAAACTTCCACAGGGGCTGCCACATGTGACACCACTGGCACTGGTGGAGGGGCAGGAGGGGTTCTGTCGAATGTCCTGCCAAGGGCTGGGCATGGTCATAAGGAGCAGGAGAGCACACAGGGTCCATGCTGGGCGTGGGCAGGAGCACCTTCCCAGCACTGGGGTTGCTGGGATCCACATAGGCCTGCATGGGGTGACCTCGTGGATAGCCAGTGAAGCGGTGGGGGAGGCGTGACAGCCCAGAGAAGCTTGAGGCCGCGGGAATGTCATCCCCGAGTTCTGCATCTGCTGCTGTGGTTTTTGAGCCTTCTTTTGGACCAACTCTGGTTCAAATAATTTCCGGCACTCTTCAGTGCAAAGTTTACTGAGGTCTTTAACGTGAACTTTCTTTGTAGAAGTTGGTGTATCATACCTGTCATCTGGCCTTTTGGCAGAAGCCGTGGTGAAAGAGAGCCTCTTCATTTGCTCTTCTCTTTGAGTTTGTTTGTCTGGGTCTTTCTCTCTTGACCTATTGGAAGTCTTTAGGGAAAGCTGTTTAATCTCTGAAGGCAACAACATCCCTTCCTTATGCAGTTACTGTGCTCTCCTTTTCAGTTTGACTTTTCTTTGGAATTCGATATCATCTCCTTCAAGTCTTTCCAAATGACCAGTAGCTTGGTGGCCAGATCACTTATATCCACAGTCATCTGGCTGTTCTTGACTCCTCTCTCTTTCCACATCGGATACACCCTCCTCCTCATTCTGGGGTGGAGTCTCCTCTACAATGGTTCCTTCCAGTTGTGCCATTGCTGTCTTTGGCTCAATCTCAGTGTCACACTTTGGCTTTGAGAGTGGCTTACTGGCCTCTGTCGTGGTTTAACTCTCAACGTTGGGCTCAGGCAGCTGCTGCGGGAGTTGTTACTGCGGCTCCTCTTCTTCTTCTACAGTGATGGTCTCTAACTGATCAAGGTCCTTTTTGCTATCCTTGCCTTCTAGCTTGCTGGTTGCATCAGAGGTTACACTGGCCATGCTGTTTTCACTTATAATTTTAAGTCTGTGGAACATGAGTTTCTTTGGGGATATCTGTGTCCATCTCTGTGGTCAGCTTGAGTGGTGTGAGAATGTGATATATTCTCACTGGAATATCCATCTCCTTCACTCAACTGAGGGACAGTCGTCTTTGTTTGAGACCAACGTTGAATAATTGGAAGTACTTTGCTTTCCTCCCACATATTTTTAGTAAGAATGGACAAGTATTCCAAAGTCTCTTCCTGAAGCTTCTGGTTACTTTCCTGGCCATCACTAAGCTCTGCCATCCAGATCCACAACTGATATAGCCCATGACATTCTAGAAGGGACTTCAGGCAGGACTGTGGGTGTGTGTTCTGAATGAGCTCAAGACAGGTAAGTTTCTGCTCCAAAGTTTCCATTCTAACCATTAGCTGGGACAAACTGAGCACCCAAGAGGCCCTCTCCATTTTCCATCAGTGCTTCTAGCTCTCTATCTACTGGGTCCTTCTTTCCAGATCGCTCTTTCTTCATTTCCCCCGCTGCTGCTCGGATGCAATTCTGCTTTCTCCTCCCAGGTAACCCCGGCAATTAGCTGACCCGCAGAAACATTTCTGTGCTTCTTTTCCATATCATCGAAACTGATAGTCAGATGTTAATTCTGAGCCTGATGGAAACCAACCCTTAGCTGTCCATTCACAGTCCATTTTTGGGTTTTGCATTTTGGTTCACAGCTGTGATTCATGAAATGAGAGCAATTTCCTTTCTGAGTAGTGTCTATTAGCTCATCATTCTTCAGGGCCATAAAATAGTAGTGAATATTTTTGTTTCGTGCATATTCCTTCACTCAAGCTTTAAACTCTTTGGGTTGTTATTTTTTTGAGGGTTTAATTTATTTATTTTTTTGTTGGTGATGGAGCTTGAACTCAGGACCTGGGCACTGTCCCTGAGCTTTTTCTTTTAATAACTTTTTTATTGTGAAAATACTGTACAGAGGGGTTACAGTTACATGAGCAAGGTAATAAGTACATTTCTTATCAAGCATTGTTGCCTCCTTTGTTTTCCCCCTACCATCCCTTCCCTCCCACCTCCACAACTATACTCCCCTCCCTGAGTTTTTTCACTCAAGGCTAGCTAGCACTCTACTACTTTGAGCCACAGGGCCACTTCCAGTTTTCTGGTGGTTAATTGAAGGTAGAGTTTCATGGACTTTCCTACTCTGCTGGCTTTGAACTGCAATTCTGAGATCTCAGCCTCCTGAGTAGCTAGGATTACAGGCAGGAGCCACCAGTGCCTGGTGAGAGTTTAATTTTTGATTCTCTTCCTGGTAGTTCTTGAGCTTCCTGAGCTCTTACCAATACAGTAGAGGGCAGTCATTGGACCTCTTGTCTTTTCTATCTCATGTTCATTTTCTTGATGATCTCAGCCAATTTGGCTGCTGACAAATTTCGAATTTTATTTCCGCTAGCAAGTCTCTCAGATTCAGCTGCCTACTCACATCTCACTGACATCTCAACTTAACATTCCCAAAGTGAGCTTCTAATCTTCCCCTCAGAATCTGCTCCTCTCATCATCTCTCCATTTCTGTACATGACAACCCCATCCAAATAGGTATTCAAGCCATTCTGGTGTCATCCTTCACGCCTCTCCTTTTCCCACGCCCACGTCCAGCCTGTCGGCAAATCTACTTACTGTACCTCCAGAATTCCTTTCAAATCTGGTTACTCCTCACCACCATCACTACCCCCTTCCTGGGAACCCACTCAACTCTAAGGTTCTCTCCTCATCCACCTGGGAGTATAATAAGTCAACTGTGACTTACGGCTCATGTTGAGGTCAAAAACTAATGCATGAAAAGAACTTATCTTAGGGTTGAGCAAGCTGATAGTGATCAATAAATGTTAGCTTTCATCATTATTCCTGCCTTTTGTTTTCTGGGTTGCAGGGGTGGGATGAGGTCAAGGGGAAAAGGGTAGATAAATGAAGAGAAGGGATGAAGAATGCAGTCAAAATTCAATGTATGCCCTACAAAATTAAAAGTGAGGGAAGGAGAGAATTGAGAGGGATAGGTGAGACTGTTAAAAGGGGTGAACCAATCAGGATGCATTCTGGTCATAAACTGCTTTGTTGAGTGGTAACTCCTGCGTACAACTACTTAAAATGTTTTTTAAAAGATTTGACTAGTAAAATTGATGCCATCAGCTCTTTTTCATAAAACTGAATTTCATTCTTTTATGCATAAAATTTCCATTTTTAAGATTTGAACTAAATGAGTTAAAATGAATGTATTACTATGTGGATAATTTAGCTTCTGAACAGTCGTCCAGAAAAAGTCATAAGTAATCACTTAAAAAAACGAGGTTCAAGCCAGGTGCCAGTATTTCACACTTGCAAGCTAAGCTACTCAGGAGGCTGAGATCTGAGGATCACGGTTTGATGGCAGTCCAGGCAGGAAAGTCCATGAGACTCATATTTCAAGTTAACCAGCAGAAAACCAGAAGTGGAGTTGTGGCTCAAAATGGTAAGAATGCTAGCCTTGAGCAAAAGAGCTCAGGGAAAGCAACCAGGCCTTGAGTTCAAGCTCCACGACTAACCAAAACAAACCACACACACACACACACACACACACACACACACACACACACACACACACACACACACACACACACACACACACACACACACACACACACACACACACACACACACACACACACACACACACACACACACACACACACGGTTCCAAAACAATGCCAATTTGAATCATTAGAATTCTCAACCTTGAGTGATTTTCAGCTAATTAGGAAACTTTGGTACAGAAAAATATATTTTTTAATTCAAGGTTATATAAAATTGTATTGCACAGTAAGATACAGCTGTAGCTTTATCATCTGAAATAACTTTGGGGTCAAAAGAAACTCATAAAAATGTTTCTATAATAGCAACTGGGGTAACAGCCATCACTTGTACAAAACAGCCTCATATTGTATTAACCTGTGGTAACAATAAATCTATTATCCAACTAGTTACTAGTAATTAGAAAGACTTTTTTTTAATGCTCAACATTAGTACCTTGTTATCAACAGTGTATACAATAGGTCTGAATTACATAGGAAACATCTCTATTAAATACTAAAGTGTATAAATTAAACACATGGGTTAAACCATTGCTCTAATAATTAGAAAAATGTTTTCAGAATAATTAGCTTACTCTTTAATGCGAGGAATTTCCTAACATATGGGAAGAATAGTATTAGAATAGATAAGAAAAATATTACTCTAATTTTATTAAATGGTTACCAAAACACAAAGGCACAATGCCTATGTGCCTCTAATCATATAAAATAATATTTATCAACAACAACTCCAAGAAGTAGAAATGAGAGGGTTTTGTTCTTCATGTTGTTCTCTTTTCTTTTTGTCTTGTGTGTTTATCTGTCTTTAGGAGTGTAAGGAGGAGAACAGAAATGGAGGGACAAAGGATGAACAAATGCAGGAGTGGTTCTCACTAGACATTGTGTTGAAAATGAACTCCAACTCGTGGGTGGGGACAGGAAGCAAAAACGGGGAGAGAGTGAGGAAAGGTGTAACATTGACTGAAAAGAAATGTATTCTTTTTTCTTTTTCTTTCTTTGTTGGTTGTGGGGCTTGAACTTTGGGCCTGGGCGCTGTCCCTACGCTCTTCAGCTCAAGGCGAGTGCTCTACCACTTGAGCCACAGCGCCTCTTCCGGTTTTCTAGTGGTTTATTGGAGATAGGAGTCTCACGGTCTTTTCTGCCCGGGCTGGCTTTGAACTGCCATCCTCAGATCTCAGCCTCCTGAGTAGCTAGGATTACAGGTGTGAGCCACCAACGCCCAGCTGAAATGTATTCTTTACCTGACATTTGTAACTGTAGCACCTCTGTACATCAATGACCTATATAGTAACAATTTTTAAAAATTAATTTAAAAGGTTACTGGAAATTATTTTTATTATTTCAATCAGTAATTCTCTCATAATTTTGTAAATATATACATACATTCATATATACACATTTACACATAAAACAGTATGAAAGAGCTAATGAAATATTATGAATGAGGTAATGAAAAAACAATGGTGAATTGTTTTTAGTATAGGCCTCTTGTAAAAAAAATTTTTTTCTTTTGGTAATGGAGCTTGAACTCTGGGCCTGGGCGCTGTCCCTCAGCTCTTCAGCTCAAGGCTAGCACTCTACCATTTGAGCCACAATGCCACTTCCAGGTTTCTGGTGGTTTATTGGAGATAAGAGTCTCATGGACTTTCCTGCCTGGCTGGCTTTGAACAGCTATCCTGAGTAGCTAGGATTACAGGCGTGGAATTTTTTGAGTATAAAAACTAGGTAAGGGCTAAGGTATGGCTTAGTAGAGTACCTGTCTAGCAAGGGCTAAGGCCATGAGTGCAAAACCCAGTACAACCAAAAAAGAGCTAGAGAATAATGAACTTGGAATGTTTTAAGGTGGTGAGGGAACAACCCTAATACGAAATTTGTAGTTAGCTTTTGTCCATAATTAGTTAAATTTTGTGTTAGTCCTAGAATGATAGACATATCAACAAATTTGAATATCATATTATATGCAGAAGTTACTTTGTAAATATGAATGCCATTGATGTCCGTTGTGAGATCATTTTAAGTGATGCACAAATATTTTATATTCTAATTCGTATTTTGTTTTGGTTTTGTAGGAAGTCCTGGCTGAGCAAGGTTGGAAGTCCTAGTTCTCGCATCGACCGCACAGAGTTTTCGAATGAGAAAACTATCTCTAAACTGGAGTACTCTAATTTTAGTATCCGATACTAAGGAAAGAGAAATAAAAGTTGTAGTTCTTACACTGCAAGATAACTGTCTGTATTCTAAGTCTATATTTTAGAGTAATAATTGCAGAGTAGGACTAAAAAGGGGAACTTTCTGTTCTGATAGCTACAAAATTATATATGGCTGAACATGTCTGTCACTGGAATAATTTTACTCAATTTTATGTTCAGGTAGAACCATAATATTCTAAGATGGAAAATGACATTATAAACAATTTCATGTCAACATTCAAGTTAAGCTTTGTCATGAAATGTTTAATTTCACTGAAAAATCACAATATATATGTTATTCCATTAGACAGAAAATAATAAAGTTAACCACCCAAAATTATTTTTAGGTACTGTTGTCTGTGATAAATTTGAATGTCTTATGAATAATAATTGGCTATTAAAGTTGAGTGGTTTATTTTTTATTATATTAATTTTATGTACTTGTACAAAGGTGTTACCATTCAACAAATACAATACATCTTGATCAATGCCACTTGAATAATTTGTTACTGAGTCTCTAAAGGATTTTAACCAGTGGTTAAACTAAATACATATGAAATAATCATAATAAGCATAAATAGTTTTAACATTTTGGTTAAATATGAATATAATTGCATAGTAAGCTGGACTTAATGTCTTCTTAAACTATATATTTTTTATATAGTGGATAAGATAGCTGGTGAGGAAAGCTATAAGATCTCACACTCTCCATACAGAAAGCCCAAGATTTTATCAAGAATTCTCAGTGGTTGACTTATAACTGAAAAAGTACTAATACTATCCCCTAAACCTGTAATGTCATTTGAGGATTTTCAAATATAAATGATAACCAAGCCACAGAATATTTCAAGGAAAAGATTTGTTTCTACACCTTAGAATTACAAGATTGAATAGGATGGGGGAAAAAAACTGAAAAATTTAAAATGTTGTAGGTATGTGCTTGCAAAGATTCTCCAATAACTTCCAAATTGTGATAATAATGTAACCATTCACTAAAACTAAATTTTAGCCAGCTGGGTAATACATGCCTGTAATTTCAGCTACTTGGTCAGCAGAGAGGAAGATCATAGTTCAAGGCCACCTTAGGCAAAGTTAATACAAGACTATCTCAAAAACAAACTGAAAAAGTAAAAGGACTAAAGAGATAGTTCAAGTGGTAGTGTAGTGTACTTGCCCAGCAAGTTTGAGGTCCTGAGTTCAATTGCTAGTACAGTAAAAAACAAAAAAACAAAACTATATTTATGTGGGAATTGAATACCTAAAACAAATGATTATTAAAATGGGGTCAGGAGGATCCTTGAGGTACTGAGCACTTGTTCCCTCCTCCTCTTCTTTGTTGGTCTACTTCAAATCTTTTGGGAGTGCAGGTTGAAATTTCTGTTCTATGTATGGTACAAAAGTCCTTGCTGAATCCCACAGCCTAGAGAGGGAATCCAGGTCTCTTTACCTGCTGCATGGAAAAAAAGAGAAGGAGATGAAGGGCAGCCTGAGTTGGTTTGAAAGTTAATTTCATTGATAGATGATAACAAAGATACCAAATGTATTTCTACATTTATATAGAAATAGGGACAATGTTACATTGCCCTGTACCTAAATATATGTATTTAGGTCTACTAAACATACCTAAATAAAGGAATAAAGAGCATGCCTCTTGTTCTAATGTAGGTATCATGCTAAGCAGTACATGTATTGAACATTCCCCAGAAGAATTTATCAAGGTATTTATTCACGTGGGTTGTGCTCTCCTATTTCCTATTTGAGGTTCCCTTACCTGTGTTTGTGTTCCTTGTGTTCCCTTACATCAGAGAAGGCTTTGGAGCCAGATACCCTTGAAGAAAACTTTACTTCAAAGGTATCCTTTTAAAGAAAGCCTAGTCCTATTGGTTGAGGAGAAAGCTAGAAGCCTGGGCCTTTAGCAGGTGAGAGGGAAGCAGAAATAGTGAGAACCAGGGGACAAGGAAGTCATCCAAAAAGAACGGTTCCTTGGAAAGGGATCCAAGGCTGCATCTTTCTCCAGTTATGGAGACCTGCTCATTTATCCCAACAGCACCTCCAAAGTAGAGTGGTGAGCAGTGTTGTACACAGTGAAGCAAGATCACAAATTTAGGGGCTCCCACCTCCAGCAAGATTCTTATACCCCATAGTGCCAGCAGACATCCTACAGGCACATGGCCCTCAGGCAGTAGTTATGGTATCTGGTTTTCTCTGAATAAGACTTTTTGTGAGGGGGTAGCACACCGTGGAGAAACAAGAGTGAACTGCCCAACTCCCACACAGGATGGAGTGTGAAGGCTCCTTTTGAGTTAGAGAAAATCAAATTGACATTTTTTTTCCTACACAACTTTGGGAAACAAAATCTATATTTCTCTACATATAGGAAAGTTTAGTGTTTTCAAAAATGTTGTCTCAGAAGTGACACTAATATATTTTTTCTTTTTTGATATCCTTTAATAATTCTTTTCTCAGCTTTCTTTATAAGACAAGCACATTTGCTAGATGAATCTTGTGACTATACAAAGTGAATCGCCTTAGTCAAAATTACATAATGATTAATGCATACCTGAATTCCATTACTGGATGGAAAATGTAAATAATGACTGAGAGTAAGTGTTCATGGATAAGTAGAAAGCAAACAAAATACAGAATAATATAAAGTGATGCTATGGAGACCAGATAACACCTTCAATAGTTAACTTGGTATTCTCAAATTTCATCTTGCACTCCCACAGTGAATTTTAAACTTACATATCATATTTTAGATAGGTATACTTCTGACAGAATTATTTATCTTCAGGCCCAAAAAAATTTCAGCAAAAAATAAATAACGAATTCAGTGATTATCAGCTGGGATCTTCACATGCTACAGAACCGTACCTCCCCTAAAAAAGCAACCCGAATCCCAAGGCGAATGATTTCTAAAAGCATGTTCATGATTACTTTTACATACTTATATAAAAGTTCCTGTCTTGGGGCTGGGAAGGTGGCTCAGTGGTAGAGCGCTTGCCTTGCATGCATGAGGCCCTGGGTTCGATTCCTCAGCACCACATAAGCAAAAAGAAAAAAGCCAGAAGTGGCGCTGTGGCTCAAGTGGTAGAGCACTAGCCTTGAGCTGAAGAGCTGAGGGACAGTGCCCAGGCCCAGAGTTAAGGCCCCACGACTGGACCCAAAAAATAAATAAATAAATAAAAGTTCCTGTCTTTTCCAAAACCTACCTCAACATGCAAAGCTCCATGTGATCATCATGACAGGAGGGAATGACCAACTCTCCCCTGCAGGCCACAGAGGAAGACACGTGGGAGAGAGCATATGTTCTGTTAGGGAGAACAGGCCTCTAAGCCTGAGAAGCAGCAGCTGAGTTCCATCTAAGTCTGTAATCTATAGAGCTGAGGATCTATGGCTGGAAGAATTCAGGGTAGATCTTTGTGATAAATGACAGGTAAGCCGCAAAGAAGGGAACTAACTGGTGGTGAGTGACTTTGAATAAAAATAATACATGAATTTGACTTCTGGAAGTTCACCATTTTTTCTTGTTTTTAATTTTTTATTATAAAGGTGATATATAGAGGGGTTACAGTTATGAAAGTCAGGTAATAAGTACATTTCTCTTGGGACAGTGTCACCCCTTTCCTTGCTCTCTCCCAGTTTTTCCCTTCCATCTCCACCTAGAAGTTGTAAAGTTCATTTTCAGCACAGTGTTGTTCACTATTTTTATGAATAAAAAGATTTAAGTTTTAGCCAGGTGCCAGTAGCTTACACCTATAATCCTAGCTACTCAGGAGGTTGAGATCTGAAGATTGTGGTTCAAAGCCAGCTTGGGCAGAAAAGTCCATGAGACTTTATCTTCAACTAACCACCAAAAGGCTGGAAGTGGTGAGCACTAGCCTGGAGCACAAAAGTTCAGGGATGGTGTACAGGTCCTGAGTTCAAGCCCTGGGACTGGAACAAAATAATTTTGAAAGTGTATGTCTTGGGATGTGTTCTTATAGTGAAAGCTCTCAAACTTCTGGGCTCAAGTCATCCTCCTGCTTCAGCTTCCTCAAAGTAATAGCTGGGGCTGCAGTGCATGCCACTTTATCTGGCAATGATGAACCTTGTCTTGTAAAGGAATGTTTCCTCAGCATGCATCTTGAAACTCATAATTAGAAACAGTGGGCAAACAGAATACCCTTAAAACTGAATTTGCTCTTGAAAACATGTAGCCTACAAATACAGTGTATTCAATAAGATGTATCCTAGCTCTATTGAGAGAGATATTGAAAAATGTTCTCTGAAGAAGAATGGTCATATCAGAAACAAATTTCAGGAACTAAACATAGACAGTATGTTAGAGGATGGACTATTTGATGAACCAGACCTGTATTCTGGGTCCAGAATTCACTAATTCACAATGTGCCTTGGAATCCTACACGACAAAGTCAAGAAGTTAAACTAGACTTTTTACAGGATTCCACTGAGCTAGAGGCCTCCTGGGGCCTTGTACATGGTAGGCAAGTGCTCTACCACAGAATTATATGTACTCCCAGCCCTGGTTCATGGTTTTGAATAAAACCAAAGCCTAATTTTAAAAAGTTTAAAAAAAAAAACCTTTAGCTGGGCATTGGTGGTTCATGCCTATAATTCTAGCTACTCAAAAGGCTGAGATCTGAGGCTCAAGGTTCAAAGCTAGCCTGGGCAGAAAAGCCCGTGAGACTCTTATCTCCAATTAGCCACCAAAAAGCTGGCAGTGGAAATATAGCTCCAGTGGTAGAGTGCCAACCTTGAGCAAAAAGTTCAGCTGCAGAGCCCGGAGCCCTGAGTTCAAGCCCCAGGACTGACACACAAACAGAAAACTTTAGGAATTAAAAAGGTTGCTTATTGTATATTAGTAGCATTTTTCAACCAAAAAAAGTAGGTTGTTGTGTTATTCTGTTTGTCTTTTCCCTTAGGGAGCCTGATATACATTCTCCTCGATTAAAAATAGTATATATTCTTGGGTGTCCAAGATACGTCTTTCACTCTCAGAGTATGTTTTTCTTTTATTAGTTTTATTTTTCATTTTGCACAATGTACTCAGCAAATAGCAGTGGATATAACCCCCCAATATAGTGACTTCCTCTTTCATCTCCTTCTATTTCCTTCTTCCTTCTTTCCTCCTTCTCCTCTTCCATCTCCTACACCTTATTCTTCCCATTTCTCCCTTCTCTCTCTCTCTCTTTAAAAAATAATTCTTGGAAGATATATGGAAGCAAGTTGGAAGATGCAGTCTGTTACTGCATTAGAAATATAATCCTTGCCACTCAGGAGTCTGAGCTCTGAAGACTACAGTTCAAAGCCAGCCCTGGCAGGAAAGTCTTATCTCCGATTGACCACCAAAAATCTGGAAGTGGAGCTATGTCTCAAATGGCAGAGCCAGAAGGAAAGGAAAGAAAGCAAGAAAGGCAAGGAAAGGAAAGATGGAAGTAAGGAAGGGGAAAAAAAGGAAGAAAGGGAGAAAGAGGGAGGGAGGGAAAAGAAAAGAGAAGAGGGGAAAAAAGAGAGTGCCAGAGACAGTGCCCAGGCCCTGAGTTCAAAGCCCAGGGCTGGTGTGTCTGTGTACACATTCTCTCCCCTCCCCCACTCTCTTTAAGAAATGTATTTTTAAACTTCAAAACTATTCTAAGAAGCAAGGATTATAGTCATTTTACCTTTGTAAGCATAAAGGCAGAACCTCTACCAAATTCAGTACAGATTGACCTGGATTCATATCCTGACTGCAGAGCTTACCCAGGAAACTGGCATGAAGTAAGCACTCTGTTTATTTTTTTTTTGAGGATTTGGCTTTCTTTTTTTAATTGTTATAGAGGTGATGTACAGAGGGGTTGCGTTACTTAAGTCAGGTAATGAGTACATTTCTTTTTGGACATTGTCACCCTTTCTCTCACCCTCTCCCAGTTCTTCCCTCTTGTCCCCACCTACACATTATAGTTCATTTTCAACATAGTGTCTAGTGAGTACTACTGCAGCCTTTATTCACCCTGTGTCCCTCCATTGCTAATACTCTTCTCCCTTGCCTCCCAAAGACAAATAAATAAACAAACAAGACAAAAAGAAAAAAATCTTGTAGCCATTTCCTGAAGTTCTTTTTGATAAAGTTATTTTTGAGATACATTATTTTCACCAACTAGAAAAAAATAGAGCAGGAATCTTTCTACTCTGCAGGGATAATTATCTGAAGGAGCAGTAGGAGAATCAGCCTTTCTCCCCATTTATCCAACTACCACTCCTTCTCCACTATCTAGAATACCCAATTCCCACATCATAGCTCATAGGAAAAGGACACAGATCTTGGCACAATGGGGAACCCCTTTACCAAAACTATGGAATTCAACACAAATGAAGAAGCCTCAGAACAGAGTGTAGGAGAAAATGTGTTGAAGGATCCCAGTGACAATAATAAAACTACTAACAAAAGCAAGGGAGTATGATCACAAGATAAGAATGATGGTTATATCCAAGTTAGAGGAAAAGGGTTGTGGTCCAGAAGAGGTGCAAACAGACCCTGCACACCCAAGGCTCTTATACTTCTCTATTTGAGTAGGAGCGTCACAAATGTTCACCTTATTTGAATGCTGTAAAATATCTATCTTTTCATACATACGATAGGTTTCGTCATTTTATTTTTTGGAGGGGGGGTCCGGTCGTGGGGCTTGAATTCTGGGCCTGGGTGCTGTCCCTCAGCTCTTCAGCTCAAGGTTAGTGCTATACCACTTGAGCCACAACGCCACTTCTGGCTTTTTTCTTTTTACTTATGTGGTGCTGAGGAATCGAACCCAGGGCCTCATGCATGCAAGGCAAGCGCTCTACCACTGAGCCACCTTCCCAGCCCAAGGTTTCATCATTTTAAAAGAATGTAACACTCCTAAAACTCTCATTACCAAATAACAGCAAAATATTGGGTTAAGGCAGATCAAACATTCAGAAGCTTTAGATTTGAGAAGAATATATTTGGGGGCAAATATGTAGTAATAGTTTATATCAACAAACTACTCACTAAAAGGTAAGTATACAGCTGGGCGCTAGTGGCTCACATCTATAATCCTAGCTACTCAGAAGGCTGTTTGAAGGCTGTTCACTGTTTGAAGCCAGCCTGAGCAGCAAAATCGGTGGGACTCTTATCTCCAATAACCTACTCAGAAAAAGGCAGAAGTGGTGCTGTGGCTCAAGTGGTAGAACATTAACCTTGAGCACAGAGAGGCTCAGGAACAGTGCCCAGGCCCTGAGTTCAAGCCTGGATCTGGCAAAAAGAAAAAAAAATTATACTGAATAAAAGATCACTGTACAGGAATAAACCAAAAACAAAAGAAAAGTCCAGACTTACTCTCCACACTCTAGCCCCAAGGTAAAAGGTATATTATCCTTTGGGACAGGGGAAGTGCGTTCCTAAGGGTTGTTACAGGAAGAGACTAAAACTTCAGGAAACATCTGCTGATGTGCTCAATGGCATACAATGAAAGCTGACCTCTGGGGAAGAAAAGGTGAGAGCATATGTACAGATTAAAATAAAATATAATGATGGTGGAGAAGGAGCTGAGACACGAAGTCATCCTCAAAGAGAAGGCAGCACCCACACAACCATGCACGCTTAAAATGTGCTCAGACTTCAGTATCTGAAAGGCAAGAGAAGAGTTAGAATCCATTTTGGGATTAGTAACCAGCAAATTCAGCAAATTGCTGGCGTATAGCTGTGGCTGCCAAAGCCAGCCAATGATGAGCAGAATTCAGCCCAAGCCACACCTCCACGCAGAACCTCAGCGGCCTGGATCTCAGGCTCAGTAGCCACTCAGTTACAATGTGGTGGAGGCCACACTGTCCAGCCTTCCCTCCTCTTACTTGACCCCCCATGTCTTGCTGCTCTGTCGTGCTCTCCAATGCTCTAGCTAAGAGGAATTCCTTGCTGCTTCTCCATTGTGCCAACCATGCCCTACTTTCTCTTGAAGGATTTCTCCCATGGAGAGAGACCACTCCCTTGCTTCCTTCTGGCTTGTGGGTGAATGTCACTTTATTGGTGACCCTCACCCTGGTGGCCTTACTTAGATTGAAGCATTCATTCCCTCGGGCTTTGTCAGCTTCTTTACATTCTCTGTGTGCTTATCATCATCTAACTAATACTGTAGATTTTATTTCTTTATCATCTTTCACCCTGGTGGGAGCTGTGTGGAGAAGGAACTAATGGAAGTGTGTCCCTAGCTATGCTGATAACACAAGTAATGTATGTGTTAAATAGAAAAAAAATATTCCTCCAAGAGCTTAAACCACAATGACAGAAGAAAGACTACATAGTCATCATAATAAATCAAAGATGTCAAAGTCCCTCTGCAATCCCTCATATCATAACCCATGCAAATAATGATTATGTAAGATGAACAATACGCAATAAGCAAAGAAAGTCTTTCATTACCATCCACTGATGCAGTGGCAAGCCCTTGACCCAAGGCCTTGTGGTAAACAACTGGAACACTGAATGAAAATATATGGAACAATTGTTTTTAGACATTGGCTAACAGCCAGTGCAGGACCCCAGTTCCTGTGAAAAGGAGTAGATGACCAAGCCCAACAATCACCAGGTTCCTGCCAATAGGCGATTTTCAGACTAAGGAGCAGGAAGTTGGAACAGAGACTGGAGGTCTTGCTAAGGGCAGGGCAGCATGGAGTCTAGGAGACTAAGGAAGTTGGAAGTGGCAGAGCAGAGTTTTGGAAAGAAAAATGTGCATAGGTCTTCCTTTGGATTTTTCCTGGAGAAGGAGTAATTTGTTTGTAGAATGAAATCCTACAACATTATACAAAGAATACCCAGGGAACTGTATAAAGCTTAGCGTTCAGTTCAGTCCAGAAGTAGAGAGTTCTGTGCTCATTTTAGACTCATGCTAGGAAAAACCTCCAGACAGCACTGGAGTGCTCAAATGGAGTGGCAAGAAACTTAATTGCTGGCTCTAGAACAAAGCACAACACTCCTTAAAGAAAGAAACAGAAGTCTAGATCCTTAAGACCCTAACTTTCAGAATATCCATTGGATACAAAAATCGAAAAATGTCAGCCTAGAATTCTTTTTTTTTTTTTTTTTGTCAGTGGTGGGGCCTGAAGTCTGGGCCTGGGCGCTGTCCCTCAGCTTTTCAACTCAAGGCTAGCACTCTACCACTTGAGTCACAGCACCATTTCTGGTTTTCTGAGTGGTTTATTGGAGATAAGAGTCTCGTGGATGTGCCTGCCCAGGCTGGCTTTGAACCTCGATCCTCAGATCTCAGTCTCCTGAGTAACTAGGATTACAGGTATGAGCGACCGGCACCCAGGTCAGCCTAGAATTCTTTCTCAGTTCTAAAAAATTGTTTTCAGTGAATTTTTAAATCTAAAAAAACAAAAACAAAAACCACCTCATCACCCTAGGTGTATGCATTGTAAGTAATGTCCTATCAAGTTCTTCTAGCAGAAGGAAAAGAATGGGGATGGAAACTCAGATCTATATAAAGAAATAGAGGACTAAAAATGGCAAATATGGAAGTAAACTAATAAGACTTTTTTCCTTATTTAAAAAAATGTTAAAAGGCAGTTGAGCACTCGTGGTAAAAGTCATGCAGTGTATGACCCTGGTGACAGCATGGTTTGAATGCTCACCTCTTGAATTGGAAAAACGCAGCTTGATGCAAAAATTAATAAAATAAATTGGCCTCACATAATTTTTAAAATAATTCAGTGTAAATTGATGGCTCATATTATATTTTGAAGCACTGTATATGGAAATACAAGAAAAGAGGGAGAAATGCAGGGTCGGTGTCTTGTATTTTAACTAAAGTTAGTTGTATAACAGAATTTAGCGTTAGACTACCATAAATTAAATTTGTGCTTTGTAAATGTACAGCTTTCAAAAAATTCAAAAGTTGAAGTTCAAACACTGGGGTTTAAACCTGGCCTGCACTTGCTAAGCAATTGCACTACCACTTGAACCACATCTCCAACCATTGTTGCTTTAGTTATTTTTTTCAGGTATGGTGTTGCATTTTTGCCCAGATCTAACCACAGACAACAATTCTTTTTTTTTTTTTTTTTTTTGCTAGTCCTGGGGCTTGAACTCAGGGCCTGGGCTCTGTCCCTGAGCCTCTTTGTGCTCAAGGTTAGCACCCTACCACTTGAGCCACAATACCACTTCTGGCTTTTTCTGAGTAGTTTATTGATGATGAGAGTCTCACAGACAGACTTTTCTGCCAAGGCTGGCTTCGAACCATGATCCTTCGATCGCAGCCTTCAAGGTAGCTAGGATTATAACTGTGAGCCATTGGCACCCTTTCAAAGACTACAATTCTGTCTCTTGCTTCCTACATAGTTGGGACCACAGGTACATACCACTCTGCCTACCTACCTTGTTTGTTGAGATGGGGGCTTCAAGAACTCTTTACCTTGGCTGCCTTAAAGAGAGATTCTCCCCATCTCTATAGCCCAGTAGCTAGGATTATAGGCATGAGCCACCACCCCTTCAAACACAACTGACAATTATGTGGGAAGTAAATCCACTGAAACTGAACAATAGTCATCTCTAGCTGGTGGAACTTTGCTTTATTATATCTATGTTTCCCAAGTCTTTTTTAATAATAAGCAGATATAAAAACATATTGAAAAAAGTATACATTCAATTCCTACTATCTAGTTTGAAAATGATTTCACTAGAAAATGTTTAGAATTCTAATGAGACACACAATCAGCACTTAGTTCTTCAAAGTGTATCTACAGATTTTTCTATGCCAACAAAAAGAATTGCAGTGGAAACCTCATTTTAGTGGGAGTTTTAAGTTTTCATGTTGGGATGAAACCAGTAGTTTTTTTTCATAACAATATTCAGTTTGTATCCTGATGGATCTAGATGGGCTTATTTGTAAAAAAAAAAATTTTTTAAATAGGAAAGGGCATGCTAGCTCAGAGACATAAGGGATTTCTTTGAAGGATTGAAATAAGTGTTGAGACTTTCATTCATTGTCTAATTGTATATCATGACTTTACCTTTTTTATTAGCATAGACTATATATATAAGACCTCACTGTGATATTTACACATGTATACTTTAATCGGCTTTACCCCAACTATATTAATCTTTCTTAACATTCTAACCATTTCCATGTGCTATTTTCATACATATATATTATATATTTCTGTAATATTCACCCCCCATTGGTTCCCCCCACCTTCAAAGAGTCCCTATTTTACAATCCCATCATATTATTAGTTTAGGTCTAGATTCCACATATGATTGAAAATGTGATATTTGTCTTTTTTTTTTTTTTTTTTTTGCTGGTCCTAGGGCCCAAATCCTGAGCTTGGGCACTGTCCCTAAAGTCCTTTTGCTCAAAGCTAGCACTTTACCACTTGAGCCACAGGACCACTTCCAGCTTTTTCTGTGATTAATTGGAGATGTTAATTGCAGATATCTGTCTTGTATGTTGATTTTCATCCTTTTTGATAAATGCCCAAATGTAGTATATGTAGTATAGCACTATCTGTATATAAATGTTTTTTTTAGTTAGTGTGTGAGGCGGGGGTGGGGGCAGGGGGGTCAGTCTTAGGGCTTTGACTCAGGGCCTGGGCACTGTCCCTGAACTACTTTTCTGCTAGGCCAGAATTTTACTTGAGCCACAGCTCCATCTCTGGCTTTTGGTGATTAATTGAAGATCAGACTTTCACAGACTTTCCTACCTGGATTGACTGCAAACTGTGATCCTCAGATCTCAGCCTCCTGGGTAGGTATGCAGAAAATAGAATTAGTCTAATGGGCCTAAATCAAAACTAGTAAATGACTTCGCATTCAATTTTTGGGAAAATACACTCTAAATCCTTCCATTTGTCCATGACCTCTTTATCATCCCTGTGCCATAAAAACATGCTTGGATTTAGCAACAAGAAGAATTCTTTTAATAGCCCATTAGTGCTTACAATATGCAGTGCAAATAATACATTTGAGGCCTCAGCATTCTGGCTACTAGGCTGCAGCTTAACTCTGGCTTTAAAAACAATGTTGGTGTCCCATTTGTTTTATTGTATCACTAGTAGTTTAGAAACAAATGGGAGGAAACACTAGCTCTTTTCAAATGTCAGCAAGCCTGGGTAACTGTCAATGTTTAGAGCTGTCAATCCCCAGCATATCATAGAGGTTTAGGTCAGCAGCATGCATGTGCCAGCCCAAACCTCAGACCCTAACAACACCTTACATTCTCCCAGGTCTCTGCATTAGTGCTAAAGGGACTGCTTTCATAGTCTATAGTTTTTTAATGATCACATGCAAAGGCAAAACTTGAGTGTATTAAACTCTATGATTAAGTTTGGGGGACTTAAATGCTGGCCACTTCTGCAGTGCTCACAATTTGATTGTGAAATAAGACATTCAGAAACTCAAGTCTAGAATCAAATGTTTAGGTGAGAAACAGATGATGTTATAGAAGTATAATCTGTGTGGCATAAATCCTAAAATCAAGGTTCCCATATTATATATCTTGCCTTGACATGTGGGGAAATCAGGAGACCCTCAGATGGCTTACCAGCAAGTCCTTCTCCCCTTAATTCTGCTCCCATGAAGAAGATCCAATGGCTTTCTTCTCAATGATGTACTTTATTAGGTCTGGGCTTGTGAGTCAGTGGTTACAGGACCTGCCTAACAAGCAGGAGGCCCTGATCCAAACCCCAGTACCACTATGAATGGATATGCTTCCTGCATATCACTGAGCAGCAGTTTTCAGTGCCTTGCCAGCTTGCAGAACTAATCAAACAAGCTAATTCCATCCTCCGGTGGAAAGTCAACACCCACCCTCTGGACACCATATGGCTACTTTCTGCACCCTCTGGTTGTTCACTCTGTTCTCAAGTGGAATCATCATATGACCTTACATGGTTTACTGTCCTCTCCTCTCCCACCATTAATGTATATGACTAATTAACCACTACCAGCTTTATCTATTGATGATCCCCATACTGTAACTCTAAGGCAGGAATGTGTCCCTCACAAATGGGGTGAATATAGCTTGTTCTAATCGAGGTATATATCTCACTGTTGTAAGAGGTCCAATTTTATGGGGAGGGGGAGGAGAAGACTCGTAGTGGCTGTCAAGAAACTTTTTGTAAAGCAGGTTACTCCAGAGAGATAATAGTACTCGTGCTTTAATTGTTTGCATGTGGCCTTAGTTTTATTTCTGGCATTCTTTGCCTAAAGGAACTTATAGACAAGAGATGATAGCCAAGCAAGGGATAGTGGTGCATGTCTGTAATCCCAACACTTCAGAGGCAGCAACAGTGGGATCACAAGTTTGAGCTAGCATGGGCTATGTAGTCAAAACCCTTTGTGAAACAAACAAATAACAAGAAATGATAACCAAATAGCAAACAATGTTGATTTCATTGGCTGAACAAGAACCCTGTTGGACAGTAGAGTTAAGGTAGAAGGTCAAAGTGAACCTTCACTCCTGTATTCTTTGTCCCCTTTCCGGCAAGCTGTGTGGTTATGGCTCTGGGGTTCCAGAGGTGACTGTGTGGAGATGGCGTGGCCAGCTGAGACAGATCCTGCCTATGTGGTCCACTTCCTGTGACTAGCAGTGAGTGAATGGACCATCCCTGAGCACTGACCTTTAACCAGAGACTCCTTCCCTCTGCTAAAAGGATCCCCATCAGAGCAGTTTTGGACAAGCTGATTAGCCGGACTGTTCTCCAATAGAATGAGAGCAGGTGGTGACAGGGATGCTAGAAACAAACAAATACTAAAACAACAACAAAAAAAAAACAGAGAGGAGCAGCAGGCTCAACAACAACCAAACAACGAAGCCTAAAATAGAAATGAAACCCACACAAATAAAAGTTACAGGAGAGCCTGGCAGCAAAGTGCAAACTGATGCAAACTGTATTTGGCACAGGGACAGTTGCCTTCTCTGGGAAAATAACCCCCAGAGAGGGATTTCAGGACACCGGAACAGGCTAACTATTGGATTTTCCACAGATCCCTGAGCATAAGCAGCTGTGACACAGATGAAGCCAGGACTCTGGGCCACACTTCCCATACCTATACTCTGTGTGGCAAAAACTTGTCCAAATGCCACATTCCTCTCTGATCCTGCTTTACTTTTCTCATAATAAAGGGAAATTCTGTCAGACTTCTTTTCTTGAGTCCTACAGCCCCAGAGATTGGCAGAGAAAGCGCCTAAAAAGGAAACTTAACTCAGGGGAGAAGTTTGCTCCTGGGCTTACTGTAAGAGGATTAAAAACCACCCCTAAATTTCCAAGCTCTTGAAAAGGTTATAGCTGCTGCAGTAATTAACTTCTTGAAACACATAATGCTATCATAATTGTATAAAGGAAAAAGAGAATAGGTTGGAACAATAGTTTACAAGTAATGATTTATGAAAGCTTTATTTGCTGGGTTGTTTTGAAAAGAATGCATTGGTTGGGAGGTATTTGGGGCAAACTACTCATTAATTAGAAGGGGTGTACTTTTCTTTTAAAGAACCTCCACTGTGATTTCTTTATAGGCCTAATTTAAACTCTTATTGCTTAACACTAATAGAATCTTGAGGCTGAAGGCATGGTTCAGTTGGTAGAGTGCTAGCCAATGAGCCAAAGCATCAGGTGCCGATTTCTAGTTCCATTCTCAGACCTAAAAAAAATAAAGAAAAAGAAAATAAAAATAATAGAACTTTAATTTCTCTCTTAATTCTTCACTTTTATAAGAGAGTAAAGCATTTTTATTTATTGTAGGCCTGCTCGTCCAGATCAAAATAATTACTACTGTCCAGCAGTTCAATGTCACAAACGGAAAAATCAAGAATGGGAACCATGGCGATGGATGATAATGTACTAAATCTGTTTCACCAACCATGGAACCTAATGGCTGTAAATTGTATATGGTGGCATTCTGTAAGTAGACTGGGCACACTGTCACCTTTGCTTCCACCACTGACTGACTTTGCTTCCATCACTGACTATCATGTTTTCCTCCCTATTGCAGTCTTCCTGAGGCCCTCCAATCACCATCCACTCCCTTCACACCAGCTGACTTTGGGCTTTCTAGTTATATTCACCCAATTGTATACCATAGTGAGGTTTTTAAAATTATTTTTAAATCTTTATTTTTTTAAATTTCTTTCTATATTCAGCTTTTATTACCATGATTGAAAGCAAGAAGTTGAGGAATCAGATGACAGGTTGAGAAAGGAAGAGGCAGGGAGAGGAAGAGGGGGAGAAAGAGGGACAGGAGGAGAAAGAAGTAGACTTACCTAAACTCAAATCTTGGATCTATCAATTTCCACCTGGGTGACCTTAGATGAAGGGCAGGAAACAGATAAGAATGAGCAAAAGTGGTAGAAATACGGGAGTCTTGCATATGCTAGGAAAGTATTCTGCTACTGAGCTACATCTTCATCCCTTGATTCTTTGAGGGCCTCGTTACGTAGCTCAGATGTCTCCAAATAAAATCCCCCTACCTCTTCTGCCTCCAGAGTGCTGGGATTATAGGCATGTAGCATCATGCCTAGATCATTTGTTTAAAAAAGATTAGCAACTAATATAACCCAAACTTAAGTCTCAAGGAATTTAAATCATTTCCCTAGAGTCATAAAGTTAGTGTTTAAACACAAATCTAATCCCAATGTTCAATAAACATTAGTTTTTCTACCCCTAAGGAAAACAGAGTGGCAATTTGTATCATCAAGGGATCAAAGTAGATTTTATGGGCAGAACCTAAAGAACTTGTTGTTTAGAATAAAAGGATATTTTAATGACTTTTTTAATGTGGAGGTTCACTAATTACTATGTTGAACAGTTTTTATGTGTCCATAAAAATCACTGAAAAAATTAGAAGTGGTGTATATTTGTAGGACATAAGACAGGATTTTTATGGGTCAATTTCACTCATAGACTCTTTCAAATTGCAAGACTGAAGTCTCAAATCAATGAATTAAAAATCTCCTGGTTTAGTAAAAATAGAGACTTTGCACAGTATACTTTGAGTTGTTTAATAATTTTATATATAATAATTGTCTGATAATGGTCTAAAGAAAAGATAACTATATCTTTGAAATTCTTCAGCTAGAACATGAAAATAGTCTTTAAAAGAAGGTAGGAGACTGGTATAACCCTGTCTTCACTGTATTTGATGTCAGTGCCCTGCATCTTGTATATATATTTTTCTAATTGGGGGAGGGGAAGGGAAATAACAAAATGCTGAAACAAGGATAGAGGCTGACCTATTGTAACAATGAGATATACAAGACACTATGTTGAAAAGGAACTTTACAACTTGGGGGGGCAGGGAGAGGAGGAGTCAGGGAGGTGGGAAGGGAAGGGATGGTAGGGGAAAAACAAAGGAGGAGGTAACAACGCTTGATAGGAAATGTTCTCATTACCTTACTCATGTAACAGTAACCCCTCTGTACATTCATAAAATACAGGCTTCTTCTTTCAATCAGATAAATTTCAAAACTAGTGATTTCTAACAATGATTTTCAGTAACTAGGCTATATAGTATTTCTAGAGATTAATTTTTTTAGATGTTAAATTTATGCATCTATGTAAGTTTACATATATATATTCAAATATCCAGGATCATTTGTATCAGAAGTGATATACATATATATACAAATATATATATATATATTATATATATGTAGAGAGTGAGAGAGAGAGATGGGGGTTAGTAGGGGATTGAACTCAGGGCCTTGCTTCCTAGGCAAGTGCTCTACTGCTTGAGCCATACCCCCAAGTCTTTTTCTTCAGTCATTTTTCAAATAGAGTCTTAATGTTTTCCCCCTCAGATAGATCCTGGACCTTAACCTACATCTACTTCCTGTATAACTGAGATTACAGGCATGCACCATCACACCTGGCTCAGAATTATACTAGAGATTTTCTATATATATAATTATACTAAAATTTTTTCACATTTTAGGAGATGTCATACTTGTTTTCTTTGTAATCTCTCTTAAATGTATGATATGATGTATAATTGAAGGACCCTTCCATATGTGTAACTCAACTGATCCCATCCCTCTTCAAAGATAGGCAAACTTGATACTAACATATCTCATCCCCACTGCCTTCAAATAAATTTATATTGTGTCTTAATAAAATTATTATAATCCAATGTAATGAAACAAAGACCACATAATATATGTGCTTGACGAATCTACCATTCTGATTTAAATGATAGGAAGACTGCTAACAGTAAACTTTTAGAAAGTGAGACTCTGTATCAACCAATGGCTGTGAATTGTGGTGCAAGACTGTTATCCCAGCTAGAAGGGAAGCACAATGACTAAGTGCAGTGAGTGGTGTGGGCCTGTCATTCCCAGCAATGTGGGAAGCAGAAGTAGGAGGATCAAAGTCCAGGCCAGCATGGACATAAAGTGAAAACCTACCTTGAAAATAATCCATGCAAAAAGAGGCTAGACTCTTAAGTGTTCAACCAACCATAAGGCCCTGAATTCAATCCCCAGTACTGCCAAAAAAAGAAAAAAAAAGAAAAAAGAAAATTTAATAATTTAGGTATAATATCTTAGATGAGCAATCCCCATCCTCTTGTGGTTCCCCACGTATGGTGTGGGAGCTCAAATAGCACTTGAATTTTTAACTGGGACAGTACTAGTAAACTTGCAGTTGTGAATTATTCTTTGTTGACAAGCATCCAAACTACCTATCATGCATGAAAAAATTATGTACATCGTTTAGGCTGGTGTTCACTGGTGTTTATTTTTCAGACATGAAGTTTCTGATAGAATCTCTGGAAGTGATCTTAAGATGATTAATTGGCTACCTATTTTTCATAAGTGACAATCTATAGCACAGAACACTTTAAGTGCTTCTCCTAGGTCAAAAAATTATTAGCATAAGCCACTAATAGCAGTCCAGTGCTTTTTCTGTATAAAAGTCAATAATTATTTTAAAATCCATATTATGCAGTCTGCTATGGAGAATGTACCAAGAATAACTGGGCTTTTATAATAATATGTTATCATCAATACTGTAATTTACCATGTGACTATGTTCTATAATGTTATAGATCATTGCAGTTTTCCTGGCACGTTTGCATCCCTAACAGAGACTTCCTTGTAAGAGATATATTTTCTTGTTTTAATGTTTTTCATGGCCTTTAATAAATCCTAGGCATATACACACTACTTAATAGTTGGAAAGACATTGACACAAATATATTTTAGACAGATACAATGTGGAGGCAGGTGAAGTGGAGGCAGGTGAAGTTGTCTGAGAAGAAAACTGAGATGACCTCATTTATTTTAGGGGACATTTTTTGGGTGGGGTCAGTTCTCAGGCTTGATCTCAGGACCTGGACTCCTAAGCTTTTTTTGCTGAAGGCTAGTGGACTACCACTTGAGCTACAGCTCTATTCCAGCTTTTTGCTGGTTAATTGACATTAAGAGTCTCACAGATTTTCCTGCCCCTGCTGGCTTTGAACCATGATTCTCAGATTGCAGCCTCTTGAGTAGCTCGTTTTGTTTTGTTTTGTTTTTTGTTGTTGTTGTTTGTTTTTGCCAGTCCTGGGGCTTGAATTCAGGGCCTGGATACTGAGTTTCTTTTGCTCAAGCTGAGTGCTCTACCACTTGAGCCACAAGACCACTTCTGGCTTTTTCCGTTTATGTGGTACTGAGGACTGGAACCCAGAGAGGGCTTCAAGCATGCTAGGCAAGCACTCTACCACTAAGCCACGCTCCCGGCCCCTCCTCATTAGTTCTTAACAGGCTGCTGAAGCTGTGCCTGAGTGACTGGTTTCCAGAGCGAAAGAGATTGATATAGGTTAAATAGAAAGTAGAGTGAATGGTGAGGCAGGTGACTAAATTTCAGATATGTGGCAGCCTAAAAATGTGGTTATGAGTAATAATGACGAAGCCTGTGTACTAAGCCTTAAACACTACTCTTTTTCCAAAACCACCTCTGTTCTTGTAAGAGGCAAATTAAAAGCTATTTTTACCAATCCATGTTAATGAACTAAAAGTCCCTCAACTTTGTATCAGCCCTTTGATCCGATCTGGTTGGTTGGTTGGTTGGTTTTTGCCACAGTCTCTTTGCAATCACCTTGGGCTCCAGAAAAGAGAAGATTCCCTGATGAGTATTTCGTGTGGAAGGAAAAGGACCCCTCAAACAGGAACGCCTTCAACTGATCTTACAAGAAGCAGCCAGAAACTGAGCAAATCATCCACCAGGCAACTTGTCCCAATGATAAAGGGATAACAACTTCTCCAGAACTTCCCCAGAGATAAAGACTTGAGCGAACAGTCAACCAAGCTATACCTGTGACTTGGGACTCTCCCACTCCTCCCCCCTTCCACTCCCCTTCTCCCTCCTTAACCTGGGGCCAATGGCTGAAGATAATACCGAAGCGCTGTCTTCCCAAGGCTGCCATGTAATAAATCAGTAGGAAGGTTTGTCGGTCGCTCAACAAATGCCCGGTTCTCAAGGAGGGAGTCCAATAAATTGTGAGATCCTTCCTCCCGCTTTCTGGTTTTCAACCCACTTTTTCCATACTTATTTACCCACTCGCACTGTCCTCCCCAAACACACACACTCATACACACGCATACACACTCACACACTCATACACACTCACACAACTCAACACCCACACACTCATACTCACACACCCCCCACACACTCATACACACTCAACACACTCATACACACTCTACACACATACACACTCATACACCCTCATACACTCACACATACACTCACATTCATACATTCATACACACACATACACTCACACACGCATACACACTCACTCATACACACGCATACACACTCTCACACACATACACACATTCACACACGCACGCACACTCACACTCTCACATACACACACACTCGCGCGCGCACACACGTGCACACTCACACACTCGTACACACATGCATACACACGCACACTCGTACACATGCACACACACGCACACACTCGCACACACACTCATACACACGCACTCATACACACTCACACACACACGCACACACTCGCACACACACACTCATACACATGCACACACTCGTACACAGACGCACACACACATGCACACACACTCCGTCTGTTAACGAGGCCCACCCTCAGGAGTCTCACTGGGTGTCCAGTCTCTTTGTCCACTCATCCCCCCCTAGGGCTTCGCGGTTCCTCGGTGCACCGCAGGTCGGAACCTCGCCGCACGCCCCGCCAGCCCTGCAGAGGGATGCGCAAGCTCAGGAGCAGCACTCCAAGGCCGGGCGCGGCGGCCCCGCGACCGCGCCTCGCGCAGCCGCACTGGGGCTCCGCTGCCCATTCTCCCGGGCCGGCCGGCGGCAGCCATTGCGCCTGCGCACTGCGGGTCCCGGGCTCTGGTCCCTGTCTAAGGAGGGGCTCCGGGAACTCTGCGGTCGCTTAGCAACGCCCGAGTCACAGTGGCGCGGGGCTCGCGCCAGCCTCGGGGCAGGGCTGAGCCCTGCTCTCGTGAGGCTCCTCCATGCCGCGTGCCAGGCCGTAGCGAGATCATGGAGGGACAGGAGGAAAAGCACCAGTAAGTGCTGGGATGTGGCTTTTTTTTTCTTTTCCCACTTGTGCAAATTATTTTCCTTCTTCCCGCAGAGGGCTGGGGAAGAGACCCAGCGGAGGCCGCCTGCACCCGGCCCAGGCCCAGCCCCGCACCCGGGCCCAGGCCCAGCCCCGCACCCGGGTCCAAGCCAAGCCCCGCACCCGGCCCAGGCCAAGCCCCGCACCCGGCCCAGGCCAAGCCTCGCGGTCTGCTTTGTGATCTGCAGACGCTGAGCTGAGGGGATGATTCCTCTTTTCTTTGTTTTTTTAAACTCACTTACTGAGCACTTGGCCGATTACCCGGATCACGGGCCTTCCGTTCTTGAAGTCATCTTGAAATCATTCCTTCTCGTGTCCCACACCTACTGCAAGTCCTGTGGGTTTTACTTACATAGTTATCTCTGCTTCCCACGGTGCAGCCCTGCTGTGCACCCCACCTGGGCCCAAGTCCCAGCCGCACACTCTGCACTGCGGTCCCTGCTTCCCTCCCGTGTCATCTGCAGCTCCTCAGCAAGGCAGGGTGGTCTCTATGACATAAAGAGGTGACTCTTCTCCCTGGCCATCACAGTGACAGCTCAGGCGCCCGTCCACACAAGGCCTACACACCCGGTGCGCTACCGCAGCGGCTCCCTGCTGTCATCTGCAGAGATTCCCAAACATGACAAAATGACCATTTCTAAGGGACAGCCGGCTCCACCCTCGCTGAATCCGAAGCCCTGAGTGTGGGAGCAGATAATCTGTGCTCCGACTGGACTTCAGGAGACTGTGATGTATTGAAATTTCGGTGATTCTCCCAAACAAGATATGAAAGCTCGTTAAGATTTGTACGGAGTTAGGGACACCTACTTCTAAAGCCTGTACTTCTGTTGTCAGAACAGTCGTTCTCAACCTGTAACGGGCAAAGAACCAGCTGCATAGATTAATTTAAATGGTTAACTTGAAGCCTGTATCTTTGTGCTTCTAACAGGGTCATGATGGATGCTAGTGCTGCTAATCCAGAGACCAGTTTGTGTTCTAAGGAAGGGACATTATCTACGAAGTTTTTGCAGTCAGTACTCTGCTGGAATGCCATCCCTCGGAGTTCCACCTAGCTCTTTCCCTCCTTTCTTTCTTTTTTCAATTGCCACCTTCACAGTACAGCCTCTACCCTACCTAAAAATGCAGCCTACCTCCCACATGCAGCTTGCCTTCTCCAAACTCCATTCTGTGCTTAGTGCTTGTCCTGACACAGCTGTGTATTTTACTTTTTTTCCCCCCAATCTTACTTCTCTCTCTAGAATACAGGCTGTGTGAGGACAGGGTTGGGGTTTTTGTTGCTGTTTTTCTGTTTTTGTGTTTTGTCTCTGCTGAATCCTCCTTGCCCCTAACACCTGACAAACAATAGCAGACAATGAGTGTTGACAGAATGAGTAATTCAATGTTATTCTCACATCTTCCACACCAGCTGTCATGCTTTTAAAGAAGGAAACCCAGGTTCAGATACTGAATGGCAGAATTAGGATTCTAGTCCAGGCCTAACTAATCAGTGGCTTAATCTGCATTTCCTTCTACAAAGAGACCTCTGCCTTCACATTTCACACTTTCTGGATCATATGTAGGAATTCATACCATAAATGGTCATCAAAGGGTGTGAGCAAGCAAATAGCCACACTTCTTTCCTTAATTAAGAAAGACTTCAATCTAAGATGGGCAAGGTGGTTTAGGCACTTACTCCTAGCTACTCTGAGAGGCCAAGATCAAGGGATTGTCCTCCAAGGCAGCCCAGGCATAAAAGTTCTCAAGACTCCATCTTCTTCAATGGCTGAGTGGGATGGAACAGGCCCTTTATCCCAACTACTGGGGAAGCACAATAGGAGGATCATAGCCCAGCCTGGCCTGGGCATAAAGCAAGACGCTACCTCAAAAATAAGCCATGCAAAAATGGGGGATGTGGCTTCAGTAGCGCACCCATGTAGCAAAAGAGAGACTCTGAGTTCAATCCCAAGTATGGCCAGGAAAGAATTCTAGTATAAATGTATTGGAGGGATACAACTATGAGAAACTTAGGAAAGCCAGTGGTCCACAATGATAAATTAATTGGTCCACTAGTCATAATCTTTAAATAAATGCTAGTATCTCTGGAAAGGTCATAGAAAAGAATTGGAACTTATTTACACTTGACCAGTAATCAGTTTTTCCAAATCCTTTGCAGAGAACTCAAAGGGATTCTGAATAGCCTTTGATTGTATAGTTGAGAGTTGTGGGTACATGACAAAAACAAAGCCATAGTGGAAAGACAATTCTAAAAGACTCACCACAGATATGTGAATATTATAAAGTAAAACCATTTACCTTTGGTGAGCAAGACACTTTCCTGAGTGTGGGGTAAATAATAATGAATGAAACAATCTTTGTGTCATGCAATTTATTGACTAATAAGGGTATTTATGGTATTTATTACAAACAAGAACTGAAGTACATATTATTATGAATTGTGGTTGTCATGAAAGAATGGATAAAGCATAAAGCAGAGAAGACATTGAGTGGGATGAAATATTATTTACACATAAAATGGAATGACATTTTGTCACGTGCAGGAAAATGGATGGAAGTGGAAATCATCATGTTAGTGAAATAACCCAGACTCAGACAAAGACTGCATATTTTAAAAAATATGATCTAAAGGAAAATCCCCAAGGACATGAACATAAAAGGAGATCTGTCTAGGGGGAGGAAATATTAGAAGAGGAGAAAAAGAAGACAAGGAGAAGAGAATATGACCAATTTATATATTTACCAAAGAAAAAGGTCATAATAAAGCCCACTTTGAAAATTCATGAGAGAATGCATGGAGAGAATGGAATGTAGGATGAAGGAAATCTAGGAAGAGATTTTGAAGAGGGGATTTTTCAGCTTAAGTCCTATGTGATAATTAGCCACACTGTCAGAGAACCAGGAAGAGCAGCAGGCAAAGAGAAGGGTATGTGCTAATGCTCTGTAGAGAACAGAAAATGGAAAGCAAGAGCAGAGAAGCTTGAATGAGGTTGAAGAGATGTTCAGGAGCAGGTCATAGAAGAGGTGTGAGGTGTTATCGGGAGGAAATATTTTTTTTTGTACAGTCAAGGGTTTTCATTGAAAAATGAGTGACATGGCTGGGTCCAGTGGCTCACGCCTGCTATCCTAGCGACTCAGGAGGCTGAGATCTGAGGATCACAATTCAGAGCCAGTCGGGGCAGTCTGAGACTCTTTATCTCCAGTAAATCACAGAAAAAGCCAGAAATGGTGCTGTGCTTCAAGTGGTAGAGTGCTAGCCTTGAACAAATAGTAGCTCAAGGATAGCACCCACGTCCAGAGTTCAAGTCCCTGGACTGGCAAAAGAAAAGGAAGGAAGGAGGAAGGAAGGAAGGAACAAAGGAAGGAAGGAATGAACGAAGAAAGGAAGGAAGGAGAAAAATAGAAATAAAGAGAAGAAGAAAATGAACAACATGATGGAAGAGATGGCCTGACTTTTTAAGGCAACGTAGGGTTATGTTTGAAGGGCTGTGGGTAAGGAAAAATAGAACTCTCCATTCTATGAAGTTGGAATCTTATCGACATTCCTCCCACTTGGATTTTAAAGGTTTCTATGTAAAAAGCATTCAGAGTAGTTGATTTCATTACTATTTCATTATATTTCAAAAAGTTTTTTTGAAATAATTTCATATTTATGTAGCAGGTGTAGTTCATAAAAACACCAAAAATGGTCAGATCAGATAAGCTGAAGTGTTTTACCTGTCGTGGTTCCTTCCCCACCCCACCCCCATGCTTGATGGTAGAGCTCTAGCCAGTGAGTCAAAGCAACAGGTACCAAATTTGAGTCCCAATCTTAGACCTCCCCACCAAAAAGAAGAAGAAGAAGGAAGAAGAAGAAGGAAGAAGAAGAAGGAAGAAGAAGAAGAAGAAGAAGAAGAAGAAGAAGAAGAAGAAGAAGAAGAAGAAGAAGAAGAAGAAGAAGAAGAAGAAGAAGAAGAAGAAGAGAAGGAGGAGGAAGAGGAGGAGGAAGAGGAAGAGGAAGAAGAGGAAGAAGAAGAAGAGGAAGAGGAAGAAGAAGAAGAAGAGAAAAGAAAAAGAAATATTGGTGGTCATTTGATAGCTTTTATAAGTTTGCCAGGTGAATTTTTAGAGTTAAGTAGCTGTCCTTGACCAGAGCAGATGGCTAAATTTACTAGGTTAAACAGGGGAGGTCCGCTCTAGATCATAAAACTTTTAAAGAAAGCATGTTCAGATAATCATGTAATTTAGTCATATGCATAAATACTATAAACATGATTTGTGTCATTAAATCACTAGTATTTCCCCCCAAAAAAGAACCAATGTACTGCACTACTATATCAGAATGACTAATCATTATTAACACATTAACCAATCCAAATTTTAATAGTGTAAGTCTATTAAACACTATTAATAAAACCTAAATTGTCTTAATACTTGAAACATACTTAGGTCTTATTTGATTAGGACTCTGTACAATGCTTATTGGGGTAGAAAATTTACTATTTAATTGTGTTTTTCAGACAGGACAAAATAGAAGATGATGGTATAAAGTATGTAACTAAAAAAGAAGAAATCGAACAAGAAAAAACAATGCAACATTCAACATCTTGTGTCCGGAGAGGACGTGTAAATTATGCTAAATTCATTAACACAAATATGAGAACTTACAATGAACCAATTCCCTACATAGATCCAAAAGAAGGGCCCGAAGTGCAGGTTGGACAGATGTTTGTTGTATTCAAATATAGATTTAGATTTGGAAGCTTTCTTTGCAGGATAATTTGGTCACAGCTATTTTAAGGAAGGTGACTGCTTGTCTCAAAATAGGATTGTTGATAAGCCAATGGTTAAAAGCAGTAATCTGGAACTGTTTTGGCAGATAACTTTGTTATATAAACAATATGTATTTAAGACAAGAATGCAAGTAATCATTTTCTATATTGGGTAGGGTTGTAGCCACTCAGTAGTGCGTGGGGACTACTAAAGGAATCCTGTAATGTTGTTTGTGGCATATATTCCAAAAACTTCACCCTACTCAGCTATAAAATGGTAGCTATAAAATAGCTACCATCGACTTAAAGTATATAGAGTGCCAGGAATTAGCTTTGTTTTTATATAAAGTATAATTTTTACAACGCTTTCTACAAAGTATTATTGGAACTATTTCAGAAGTGATAATAAATAGCGAGGTTAATGAATGTATCTGAGGTAATATAGTAAGCAAATACTGTCTCTGCTGTAGGACAGTTGGCTTAGCCAAACCTCTGTTATTCACTATGCCATCCTAAATATATTCCATTACCATTTTTTAAAAGTTAGGGTTGTTGAGGTATGATTATTATATTGTTTCCCGTTGGAATTGTTACAAATTTAAACACTGGCTTAAAGCGACAGAAATTAATTCTCTTACAGTTCTGGTGTTCAGATATGTAAAACCGGTGTCACTGGCTTTTGGCTGGTCAAATCCTTCTAGAGGTGCTGAGAAACAGTCTGTATTTGTCTTTCTCAACTTCTGGGGCTGCTTATATTCCTTGGCTCATGGCACCTTCCTCTTTAGAACCAGAAGAATCTTATAATCCAATCTCTCTGATTGACTCTCCTGCCTTTTAAAGGGATCCTTGTATTCTATTTGGGGTAATATGGGGTAATCTCTCCAGCTCAAGATCCCTCATCTTGACTGGGCACAAAGGCTCATACTTGTAATCCCAATTACTCAGGAGATAGATATGGGGGAGATGGCAGTCAAAGAAAAAAGTTAGTAAAATTCCCTCTCAACAAGCCAGGTGTAAACTTGTAATCCTAGCTATACCAGGAGATGTAGGTAGAGGCCAACATTGGACAAAAGAATTGCAACACTATCACAGAAAATAACTAAACCAAAAAGAAAAGATTCTAAATCTCATCTCCAAAGCTCCTTTGCCATATAAAGTAACATATTTAGAGGAAAGCTGACCTTTTTAAAGATGCAGTCCTGTGAGCTGTGTAAAGTTCTAGTTATATAATCTTACCATGATCAAGTGATGCAACATCTCCATCACTCAAGACTCCTGTAATCTTCTGAAGCCCTCCTCTTTTTCTGCACTAAGGACTAATGTTGAAGTTACTGGATGCAGTAAAAAGGGTCTTAGCACAGTGACTTTCAATGAAAACTAATCTGATTGCCTGGAAATTTCCAAGTACTGGTCTTTAGAAAAGGCTTGTCAGAGTGTATCTTTCAGAACACTAGCCTTAACTCACATACTTGAAAAAATAAATTTCTAAAATCAAGTAAGTTCTGGAAAAGGTGTAATTTTTATGTATCTTTCTCAGAGTGTCACTACTACTATCAGTGTATAAAGAGTCAGAAACATCCGTGATAAACTTGGATAACTTGGCTTATCTTACTTACTATTTTGCAACTTTATTTAGCCATGGGAAGCCCTTTCACATAACATCTATTAATCTTAGTGTTACATAGAACAAGTCCAGAGTGGCAGCACGAATTTACAGTTGCACCAACAGTCTTCGACTTTTTCCCCTCCTTGCTTGTTATTTTTTTGTTTTCTTTATCATTGCAATTCTGACTAGAGTGAAATGGAACTTCAGTGTCTTTTTGATCTGCATTTCCTTTATGTTTAAAGATGCTGAATACTCCTTAATGTATATTTGTACTTCTTTTGAGCTATTCAATTTATTTGCTTATTAATTTAATCATTTTGGTCTTGGTGGGGTTTATGTTTGGCAGCTCTCTATATAATCTGGATAGGCTTTATCTGATGAATAGCTGGCAAGTTTTTTCTCCCATTCTGTAAGTTGTCTCTTCATTCTGTTAATTATTTCCTTTGTTGTACAGAAGCTTTTAAATTTGTTAATTTGTATTTGTATTTCCCATTTCTTCAGAATACTTTCCCTAACAGGAGAGTCTGAAAGTTACTAAGACTTTAGGAAAACCTATTCATTATGCCCTTTACATTTGTGAGACAAAGGAGAACATTTTGGTAAAATTCTCAAAGAATTTCACTTGAACAGTAACCTGGTATCTCTGTTTAAGAAGAGCAATTGAGCTCCTAGCACCCATGGCTCACACCTGTGATCCTAGCTACTCAGGAGGCTGAGATCTGAGGATCATGATTCAAAGCCAGCCTGGGAACCCACCAAAAACAGAATCCTACTGATAAAAGCAAAAGCACTCATGTCTCTTAAAAAGTTTCACCTCTTAGTACTGTTAGAACACAATTTAGGGCTGGGAAGGTGGCTCAGTGGTAGAGTGCTTGTCTTGAATGCATGAGGCCCTGGGCTCGATTCCTCAGCACCACATAAGCAGAAAAAAAAAAAAAAAAAAAAAGCTGGAAGTGGTGCTATGGCTCAAGTGGTAGAGTGCTAGCCTTGAGCTGAAGAGCTGAGGGACAGCGCCCAGGCCCAGAGTTCAGGCCCCACGACCGGACCCCCCACCCCCCCCCAAAAAAACCCAAAAACCAAAGCAAAACAGAACACAATTTAATTTCTATGTCAGCTTTGGAGTGGATAAACTCTCAAACCATAGCATTAAGCATCCCAAGGGAGTTTTACTATAAAAAACTTTGTAAGACACATACCTTATATCATTTGTGGATCAGAGACTTACTTTGCTAATATTTGAGTCTCTGGAAAAGAGATTCTGGGTAAGTGAATCATGAAGAAATGTTTGAAGGACTTAACTTTTTTAAAAAGAAAAAAAAACAAAACTAAAACAGTACTGCAGTTTTTTGCTTTTTTTTTTTCTTTCTTTTTGTTTCCATGCAAGTGTCAGTGCTTAAATTCAGGGCCACAAGATTTTGCTTGTCTTGTTTGCTCACAACTGGTACTCTACCACTTCAGCTATGCCCCCACTCTAGCATTTTGCTAGTTAATTGGAGATAAGAGTCTCAAGGATTTTTCTGACAGGACTAATCTTCTATCCTGGGTTTTCCAGGTCTACATAAGCATTCAAGACACCATCTTGGAGTTAGAATTACCAAACCTGCCTCTATGTCTTAGTGTCTCAATATCAGATTTTCCCAGCCAACAGAACTGTGAGCCAACACATTTCTGTCCATTATAAATTACCTAGCAAAACAGACTAAGACACCTACTTAGAACCTGTGATTCTTTGCTTTTGCAACAATATAGTTAAGTTTCTGCTTATCTACTTTAGCATTCCATAAGAGACTTGATGTAACATAGTGTTTAGGGGTATGCATACATAGGTGATGGGTCAAATTGTGGTCATGTGGTTGTGTTTTGGCCTGCTAGAGACATAGTTTAGGGGAAGTTTAATCTCCTGGGAGTCTCCTCCTCTGGAAAGTGGGGGGTACCTACCACATAGAACTGTAGAGAGAGAAAGATAAGGCTATGAATTCTAGACCTTGTACATAATAAGCACAATGGTAATTATGGAGTGGAGAGCTGGAAGAGGCAGCACTCTGACTCAAACAGTAAGTCCTGATTATTTTTAGCCACATAGTGAGAAGACACCATCTGCTTAGGTAATCTGTCCTAGAATTTTCATTGGATCTATATCAAGTAGTCTTAATTTGTAAAATTTATCTTTTTAGCCCATTCTGAACATCTGGGTATTAGCCAGCTTCTCCAGAATTCCCTGGATCCTAAATTTCTGGAGTACTGCCAGAAATCACCTATTTGCAAATGCCTGTCATTGCATTAGTCCTGGTAACAAGTTGTCATTAGCCCAAAAACCTAGCATGAAAGTGACAGAGTGATATCTAATTCTTTGGTCTGTTATTCAGGTCTTTGCTGTCTCTCTCTGGTTCATGCTTATCTTATCAGATAATTTCCCTTAACAAACAACCCCACCTTGAGTAGTCTAAGTTTCAGCTTTGAACATTGTAATCCTTTCCAGATTGTTCATGTTTGATTTTTTTATTCTAAGCTTTCTCCCAGAAAAAAAAAAACCTTTTTTGAATTTGATATTGTACATTTTTTCAGAAGCTTAACTCATTTGAGAGCTGACTTCCTATGCAGCCACATGGGATTCTCTTTTATTTTTAGTTTTACTTTTTGTTGTGCTAGGGATTGAACCCTGGGCCTCACACAAGTTAAGTGCTCTACTCTACCACGTGTGCTACCCTTTTGCTCTTGTGTTTTGTTTTGGAGAAAGTTGTTGTTACCTTTTAGTGGTCTCACAATCCTTCCTTTGCCCCTTGAACAGCTGGGATTACAGGAATGCCCTACCATGCCCAACTCACATAGGGTTCTTTAGATGCCTCTTCTTTTTTATATTAACTTAACCTTGATTATAGTGTAAGAATTTTATTACTAGAATCTAATATTCTCCTTGAATTATATTTTAAAAATTTGGTTCCTAGTTTGTTTCTGTGCCAGTCCTGAGTCTTGAACTCTGGACCTGGGCTCTGCTCTTGAGCTTAAACCTCAAGGCTAGCACCTTATCACTTGAGTCTCAGCCCCAGGTAGTAATAGGAGATAAGAGGCTCATAGACTTTCCTAAACCAGTCTGGCTTTGAACTGTGATCCTCAGATCTCTAACTCCTGAGTAGCTAGGATTATAGGCATGAGCCACTGGTGCGGCTTTTTAAAAATTTTATTTTCTTATAAGCCAGTGTAGGTGCTGGCATGTCCTTAAGGTTACTTCATTACCTCATCACATCCGGGAACTTCCCAGAGTTCCAGTTGCCTTCCCTCAGGTTTTCTTTTTCCTGATCAAGCAGATTTAAATTTTGATTAGAATTAAGTCAAGTAACAACTGCTTTCTCAGCTTCTAAGAGATGAAATGGTCCATGTGCCACCAAGGAATTCATCAGGCCTCCTCCTCCTGCATGCCTAGCTCTGAACATCCACAATTCAGTCACATCGAGCTGTTTCTCCTTAGAACAAAATATTGTTGAACTGAGTCATTAGTGAATTGTAAATCAATGTGATTCTCAAGCAGCATTTTATTATAGTTACATTTATGAAACAAAATATTGCTTTCAATGAAATAGAAGAAAAAGCAATAGAATAGAATAGAATAGAAAAACAGCCAAATATTGTCTCATATATAAAGTAAGATAATACTTGGGAAAATTTGGTTTCAGTTTCACATTCTTTTTATTTTTTTAAATTATTATTATGAAAATACCGTACAGAGGAGTTACAATTACATGGGCAAGATAATGGTTTCAGTTTTATGTATGAGTAACATCATATACTCTTGTATAAATGTATTTCATGATATAAATCATCTACTAAAAACTTTTTTTTGCCTTTCCTGGGGCTTGAACTCAGGGCCTAGATGCTGTCCTGAAGCCTCTTTATGCTCAAGGCTAGTGCTCTACCACTTGAGCCACAGCTTTTTTGAATAGTTTATTGGAGATAAGAGTCTCACAAGGACTTTTCTGCCCAGGCTGGCTTTTAACCGTAATCCTCAGATCTCAGCTTCCTGAGTAGCTAGGATTACAGGCGTGAGCCACTGGTACCCTGCTTACTAACAACTTTTAAAGGAAGTAGTGCTGTGGCTCAAAGTGATAGAGCAAAAGAGCTTAGAGACAGTGCCCAGGTCCTGAGTTCAAACCCTATGACCAACAAAAACAAAACCATTTATAACCAACATTTTAGATGATTACACGTTTTCATAAAATATATTGAGCATATTTTTAGAGTAAATCATGTTTTATTATTTATATAATAAAATTAGAGTACAAAATGTAATAATATAACTTATTTATTTTTTTAAAGTTTTATTTTATTGTAAAGATGCTGTGCAGAGGAGTTACATGAATAAGGCAATGAATACTTGTCCATCATTGTTACCCCTTCCCTTGTTCTTCTCCCACTATCCCTCCCCTCTCCATGACTTGTTTATTTTGATCATGTTATATGTTGATAGTAGATAGCTAAATAAGAATTTAGGAGTTGTATTTCAGCTAAAAACTCTATAGGTGGATTTGTTTTTAGATGCCTCTTAAGAAATATAGTCTTTGGGCTGGAAGTAGGCTTCAAGTGATAGAGTGCTTATCTAGCATGTGCAGGAGTCCTAAGTCCAATCCCCAATATGACCAAAAAAAAATTAAAAAAAGAAATACAACCTAGGAGCTGCAGCTACTTAGGAGGCTGAGATCTGAGAATCTCAGTTTGTATCCAGATTGGCAGACAACTTCTCAAGACACTTATCTCCAATTAACCAGGAAACTGCTGGAAATAAAGGTATGGCTTAAGTGATAGTGTGTCAGCCATGAGTGAACAGAGCAAGAGCTTGAGGTCCTGAGTTCAAGCTCTAGTAGGGGTGTGCGCGTGTGCACACACACACACACACACACACAATTGCAATCTTTGTGAAAAGATACTTATTCCTAGATTTAAGAACCCTATTTGAATACTGGGCTATCTAATAAGTTAAATTATTGAACTTTCACAGAAAACACATGAAAATGTCCAACAGTATTCAATTTTGCTTCCAATTGTTTTTCTCTATAAAGAGTCACTGGTGGCCATCTGAGTCACAGGAGTGTGGACGACCACCTTTTGACAGTCAGAGTACCCAGAGGAGTGACTTCCAAAAACCAACAGGTCAACTGTCTTATCCAGTCAAATACAGCAGGCTGCAAAAGCCTTCTTGTGGAATAGGTAAGGTTAGCAGTGGTAAAACCTCTTTTGTTATCTCAGTTTACTACTGTTAAGATAGACTTCTCTACAGGAGCAGGAAAGACACACTAGTTCAAGTTCCTATGACTCTACCAGGCTATCTTCTAGTAGACAACCTATTTCCATACAATTCTAATATAATGTATTGAAAATTGCACTGATCATGAATACCAACTTTAAGATCAGAAACTTGGTAGCATTCTGCTCATTATTGTTGCCACCAGTTTTTAAAACATTAAAACTATTAAAATAGCAGGTAATACTAAATGACACTATCTTACAGAGTGAACTCTGAGAAACATTATTTGCATATATTTGTAGCTATTGCTCAAGACAAAAAAAAGTGGTCAATAAATTTTGGAAAAAAAAGAATTTAATTTTTTTAAGTTTATCTTATAAAAGTTTAAGTTACCCAGGCCCAGAGTTCAAGGCCCACGACCAACAAAAAAAAAACAAAACAAAACAAAACAAAAAAAACAAAAAAAAACTATATAGAAAAGTTTAAGTTAGCATATAGACCATTTTTGGGAGGGCTGGTCCTGGGCCTTGAACTCAGGGCCTGCGTTCTGTCCCTGAGCCTCTCTTGCTCAAGGCCAGCTCTCTACCACTTGAGCCACAGAGCCACTTCCAGCTTTTTCTGCTTATGTGGTACTGAGGAATCAAACCCAGGGCTTTGTGCATGCTAGGCAAGCACTCTACCACTGTAAGCCACATTCCCAGCCCCACATGTAGAAGTTTGAGCACACCTGTATTGTAACAAGTACAAGCATGATAACCAAGGAGAAGAACACTGGGTTTTTTCCTCCTTTTTCAACATTTGGAACATCCCACATGTCCTAGTCATGTGAGCATATACTGTTACATCAGCTATTCACTAAAACACTTTCACACCTAAAGTTATTTTACTTGACAATGTCATTTTAAGAAAGTCACTTTTAATGAAAGTCATATCTGTCTCTTAGCCAACATCCTCTAGATACTTCTGAGAGTACTCCTCTGAGAGAGGATTTACCAAGTCTTAAACAAGTACAGGCCTGCGTAAAACAAACACATTTATTCACTATCAGTATAAGTTCATAAGCTAAACTTCAAATAAGCAGTTCAATAGCCAAAGAGGATGACTTTCAGAGCTCTTAATGGTAGCTTTAAATGACTCCGCAATCTAGTCAGTCCAGTTAAGTATGTATGGGGCAGCAGGACTGAAGGTCAGAATGGTAGAAAATAGTCATATTCAGCATCATTTCCACTTCATCAGAAGTAGTTAATGAAGAGGGCTATTAATCTGTAACAATGGGCTGTCCTTTAGATCGATAAAAAAAAAAACTTATGCTTTTGATTCAGGAGAGTAGACTGAGCAGAAATGTGTACATTCACTTGTCTCCCAAGACACTTTTAAAAAGAAGGACAAAAGCAATAAACTGATCAAGGTGAAGGGAATTGAAGGAAGGGCTTTATGGAATGTGAGAAAGGATAGAAGCCTATTAATGGTTAAAAAGAGTTCAAAGAAGCCATTCCTAGAAAGAAATGCAGGAAAGAAACCCAGTTGGACTGACATTTTGGGTAGGCTCAGTCAGCCAGCACAGGAAGAGACCAGGAAAAAAAAAAAGAACAGAACTTAGAGGGTTCCTCCAAATCTGTCTCCAAAGCATTCAGTCATGGTCTGTCTGCCCAATTTTAATGTTTTAGGACTACTAGGACACAGTATTTTAGTCACTATCACACCAGGTATTTAATTTGGAAAATCACAGTCCCTGTTCTGTTCCTAATAATTAACACCACAAAAGATTAGAATTATACAAAAAAACCCCTCAGGCATAATAAGGATTTGGACAAAGGTAAGGAAAGATCAAGAGCATAAAATAATGAAAACCTAGAGGATACAGAGAAGAAAAGAAAAGTGGAGATTCAGCTTTATGATCAACACGTAACTTTTTTTTTTTTTTTGTCGGTCACGGGGCCTGAACACTCAGCCTGGGTGCTGTCCAGCTCTTCAGCTCAAGGCTAGCATCCTACCACTTGAACCACAGCACCATTTGGCTTTTTCTGCTTATGTGGTATTGAGGAATCTAACCCAGGGCCTCATGCATGCAAGGCAAGCACTCTACCACTGAGCCACCTTCCCAGCCCCCAACATCTAACATTTATTAAGAACATACAATTTGCCAGCCAGTACAAATAGAACTCACTCAATTCTCACACAAATCCTTTGTAATGTGGTAGTGTAATAATACTATTACTATTCCCACTTTTTAGGTAAGAAAACAAAATTTTACTTCTATTCTCTGAGGGTTTTTTCTTTTTGGTCAAGTCTAAGAATTAAATCCACACAAAGATCGGTGACAGAAGCATATAGATTTATTTAAAGTAAGTTATAATCTAGCACAAGAATCTTTATAAGGAAATGACCCAAAGAATGAAGCCCATATACCTAAACTGAATGGAGTGGTAGATTGAGAAGTAGAGGAAAGGCAAGGGACGTAAGCTCAGATCATTAGCTGGGTTGTTAGTGAGCAATTGGAGAAGGGTTAGTTTAACAAGTTTGTACAGATTATCTCACCATTTCCTATTCTTGGTGATGAGAGAGAGAACTTTCCTTCTGGTAAGGAGAAGACATCTTTCACATAGGGATTTCATGTCCTATATTTAAGAGGATAAAAAAGGAGCTCAGAATGTTTTTCTTGTCTTCACTGTGCTGTTATTAACTCAGCTATTAACTCGATATATCGATATATGAGAGTAGCATTTTGGGAGTGCATGTACTGAAACTTCAAAAGAAAGCACTGAGTTTAAACAACTTGCTTAAGGTTACACAGTAGATAGAATGTTGAGTATCTGAACTCAGATAGCTTAACTCTAGTGTTTGAACTCTGTACAGCCTCTCAGAGAAGAGGAAAGTCCCCCAGAATAAAAGACACTGGGAAGGGTTATCAAGTGCTCCTAAGCTGGAAGGAAAAGAGATGGACACTTACATATATATCAGTATGAGATGTGAAGGCACAATCATGAAAAGAAGATTCTAAGATTTTCCATAAAGAGAAATAGAAATTGCACAATTTAAGGAATAGCATTAGGTATGAAATCAAGCAACTCTTTCACAAGGCTATATTGAGTTAATATGTTCAAAGTTCATAGGGGAAATAATTTCTAACCTACAGAAGAGGATTTATTTTCTACTAGAACCACTTCTTTTTTTCTGTGACAGGACAAGGGTTTGAACTCAGAGCCTTATACTCTGCAGGCAAGTGTTCTAACACTTGAGCCACGCCCTAAGCCCAAGAAGCACATTTTTTCAAGTGGCCCTGGCAATCCACCAAGAGGAAATGAAGCCCTGGCACATCATTTTGCCCTTAAGTGAACAAAATTCATATAATTATATATTGTGGAATTCTCTTTAGTGGTTTCACCTGAAGGCTAGACACTATAGAAAATTTAAGTATGATTACTGACATTGTTGGCATAGATGTCAATTAGTCTAGCCACTGTGAGAATCAGTTTCAAGTGTCCCAAAATTAAAAAAAAAACATCAACTAAAAATAGAACTAACATATGATCCTGCTAGACCACTCTGGGTATAACCTGAAAGCAATCAGCATATAATAAAAAAAATCTGTGTAGCCATGTTAATTGCAGTACTATTCAAAATATCCAAATCATACAATCAGTATAGGTACCCATCATCAACAGATGAATGCATAAAGAAAATATGGTATATATACCCAATGGACTATTAGTAAACCACAAAGAAAAACAAACCTATCATTTGTAGGAAAATGGATAGAACTGGAGATAATCATTTTAAGCAAATTACACCAGCCTCAAAATGACAAATAACCTCATGTTTTCTTCTATGCAGAACCTAGATTGAAAAAGGAGGACACAAAAGTACAATGGGAACTATGGAGAGGGCTCACTAAGAGGAGGGAGGAGATAAAAGGGATGGGGTATATATGATCAATGTACATAGTATATAAGTATGAAAATACCCTAGTGAACCCCATTATTTCATACAAATAATAACAATCCAGGTCCTGGTTGATCACAACTGTAGTCCTAGCTATTCAGGAGCCTGAGAACCATCTTGAGCAAGAAAGTCAGTGAGACTCTTATCTCCAATTAACCAGCAAAAAGAAGTGGAGGGTGCTGGTGGCTCACACCTGTAATCCTAGTTACTCAGGAGTCTGAGATCTGAGCATCACAGTTTCAAGACAGACCAGGCAGACAAATCCAAGAGACTCTTTTTTCTAATTAACCATCAATAAGCCGGAAGTAGAGCTATGGCTCAAATGGTAGAGTGCCAGCCTTGATTGAAAAAGCTAAGGGAGAACCTGATGCCCCATGTTCAAGCCCCATTACCAGCACATGAGCACGCACATGCTCACACACACACACATGCATGCACACACACACACACATGCACACACACGCGCACACACAGTGGAGGAATGGCTCAAGTGGTAGAGCACCAACCAGCCTTAAGTGAAAAAACTAAGGGAGAGCATGTCGGCCTGTGTTCCAGCCCCAGTACAGGCACAAAGAAAAGACAGAGGAACGTAAGATGTGTGTTAACAGCCTTATTAAGAAAAGTAACTATATAGCGGATGGAAGATGACAAAGAAAAAAGGAGAAGGGATGCTGATACCCTTAGTTAACATGAATAATCAAGGGATACTATTCAATGTGCACAAAACAAAGAATAAACGTTTATGAAAGTCAGAAGAACCAGTTAAAAACACATATCTCTAACCCTATCCTTTGCATTGAGATTCAAGCTCACATAAACAACCACCTACTAAACATCTCTTCTTGAATAGATGATCACCTTTTCAGGTTCCCCATGGTGACAAGGGTTCACTTCCCCCTCAAACCTAGGCCACACAGGGATTCCTTCATCTCAAGTGATATCATTTTCATTCCCCAGGTACTCAGATTTGATCATCTAGAGGTCATTCTAAAACTCTCCCTTTCCCTATTCTTGGATATTACATCCACCAGCATGACATCTCTTTCTCCATCTTTATTGTAATTCGTTAAGCTACTACTCCCTGCTGCCTTCTTCCTCCTCTTCCTCCTCCATGATGCATTTCCATTGCATCATCAGAAGGACTTTTTTAAATATTTTGGGGGAGTCAGGTTCTCCTTTTGTTGTCTGGGCTGGTCTCAAACTTACTGTACTCTTCCCTTAGCCTCCCAAATCACTTCAATTACATGTACGTGCCACTGTGCCCAGCCTAGAAGCATGCTTTTAAAACACCAGTGATATCCCTTTCCTCCTTTTGGTATTCCAATTATTTCTCATTGTGCATAGAATAAATCTCAAATGTCCCATCAAGACCTACACAGTCCTGTTTAGTCTGCTATGTCTATCTACTATATCTTGTATTGCTCACGATATAGAGGTTCAGACATGGCCATAAAACCCAGACTAAAGAGGTAGAAAAGCTTTCTGAAGGTCAGGCTTGTTTCCACACAAATTTATGTCTGTATACTTGTTATTGAATTTATATAACTTAATTACATATTCTTGCAAATTAAAGTTAATTACTTTGTAAAGACTCGTTAAAAGGCTAGTCACTAAGTAGAAAACACTCCTTTGGAATGGCAAATAATTATAAGAGAGGAAGTGGAATGATTTTTTTTAATCTTGAAGGATTCTGTGTTCATTTTGTTTCAAATGTCTTTTTACATTTCATTCTGGGTTAAAGAAACAAAACATGGAAAGGATGCATTAGAGGCGTGGTTTTTACAAGACAGTGGAATCTGATCTGTGGACACGTGCAGAAAGGTTGGGCTGAAAACCTAGTAAATGAGTTGGTTAAAATGAAGAATCTAAATATGGTACATGAGTTTTACTTTAACTTTTTGACTCATCATGCAGTCCTTCCCACATAAGGAGCAGTCCCTGATCTACACGAAGGGGTCTGGAAGGCAAGACTAGACTTGGTTTTCAGTTGATCAGGAAGGTCTAGCAATTTAATAAGGGATTTCTCTGGTATCGGGGGAAATCTATGAGTCTGTTATGTTGAACTAGTCAGTTTTGGCAGAGAGAAATCCTCCAAATTCCTGCCTGGGGTGAAAACAGATCATCAGAGTCTCTTAAGGAAGAGGTACTGGAGAGTTCATCCCAGTAATCCTCTGCCACCACCGTTGCTGGTGGTCCCACCCCTGGGTGTCCAATGTCTCTGATCCCTGGGGGTTGCTGGAATGCTATAGGATGAATTGGCTTGATTTTCCCTCACTCTCACCCCCATAAACCCTTACTTCCAGTTTCCTGAGGTCTACTCAAATCCACAGTCACTTATCTATCTAGCTTCCAGCCTACAAGTTTGTTAGTATCTTTGCTTTCATGTAGGCTTCTCTCTCTCTCTCTCTCTCTCTCTCTCTCTCTCTCTCTCTCTCTCTCTCTCTCTCTCTCTCTTCTAGTCCTTCCTAGTTTCTTTACTATTGTTGTACTAGAGCTTTGGGAAGTATGATGGTAAATACACATGCTTAACTGGAACTCAAAGTAACTCTATCACCTTTACCACTCTCCTTGGAATTTAGTGTTGATTCAACACTCTGAATTTTTGGATTCTGGGTCCATGACTTAACTTTCAGTTTATGAAATGGAACTACTAATAATTACACTGAAAGATTATCATGAGAACCAAATGAAAGCACATATGCATATCACAGTGTTTAGCTCGTAGTAGACAATAAATGATAACTATTCTTATTAATATTACAACATGCTAAGTGTTGAGCTGAATTTAGATTTAGACACTTGGCATGCTCACTCAGATTTTCTGTGTCTATCTCTCTGTCTCTGTGTGTATGTTTGTCTCTCTGTATCTTTCTTTGTCTCTGTCTCATCTTCTCTGGTAGTTTTCTTCCCTTTTATTAGTCTTTCTCTTACTAAGTTTATTATTATATTCTAAGGCCTAGGATATAACAATAAATGCCCAAACTCAATAAATATTTTTGAATGTATTGGATAACTGAATGGAAATTACATATTACTCAACCAGTCATTTAAAATCAGAATGTAAGTTCAACCAGCATACAAAAAAAGCCCAAAGACCTGCAATGAATTCTTATTTTAGATAGTGTTTAAAGACATTGAACTGATTGTTAATGTAACGTTTTATTTGCCAGATTTTTACATATGCTTATAAACAGAAAAATATGCATGTCAACATGTGCTAATCCCAATTAAGAGTCACCTCATAATCATTCTGCCCCATCATCCCACTACATTACGCCCAGCCATTGGCATTTCAGCAATGTTATCTTGTACTGACAATGAAAGTACTTTTTGTGTCTTCTTGCCACACACTTTCCGGGCTGCCCTCCAGGAGGTTAGCAAATGGCTCTATTCACCATAGCACAGTTCCTACAAGAAGTCTTCACACTTGGTTTTATAGAATAAAACTTTATAAGCTGGAAAAGCTGATGTAATTGATGAATGGTGGTATTTCATCTTCAAATAAAACTGGCTGCTGATCAACTTCTTGATATTTTAGCATTCTTTTGAATTGCAAATTGAGATATAGTGGTAAGATTCGTTTTCTAAAATAGTTTTTAACTTATGTTGCTTCTTTTGTATTGAAGTATGTAATGTAACAAGGATTTCTTGCTATTATTACATTTCTCTCTTTTGCTGTGTTCTGAAGACCTGTAGTATTTTTATGGTTTTTAATGTAAGATCAAAATAAATACTATTGCAAAGAGTAGAATTTCTATAGAACAAATAATACTGGTGAGTTTTTTTTCAGCCACAACCAGAAAATTAAGAAAATTTCTCAAAGTGAATCTGCTAGGATCTCACCAATACAAGGAACAAATTGTGTGTTTGAATCCTGGCTTTGTTGAGAAAATGTAGATGGCTAGATACAAACTCATTTAGCAAATTATTTTAATTAGATCAAATTTCTAAGAAACACATAGATTAGAAATATTCTGCATGAAATTTGCCTTATTTTGTAGATCTTAATAATGCTTCTCTAGTTAGTTAGAACAACTTGAATTTTTAAGTAATTACCAAGAACTTGATTGTCACCCTTGGTGTTTTCATACCTAGTTATTTACTATTGAGAGAGGATTTGTTTTGTTTATTGACAGTATCAGGGTCTAAACTGAAAGTCTCAAACTTGCTAGGCAGACACTCCACTGTTTTAGCTACATCTCTAGCTCTTTTTGCTCTGTTTATTTGGAGAAGGGGAGGCCTCTCCTCTGTGTAGTCCCACGTGGTAGCTGGATTTCTTCTTTGGCAGCCCAGGACTCTTTAGAATTCAAAAGAGCTAAAGATGTAAGTCTTTTTTAAAAGTTTATGCTTGGAAAGTCAATGGAGAGGATAAGGGAGGGAAAAAGGATTGAGTGAGCCTGGTGAGACATTGCATGCATATTGGGACGTGTGAAAATGAAATCCCTTTGTACAACTAACTGATGCTAATAAAAAATGCGGGGAAAAATAAATTTCACACCTGACAAATTAACTACTTAAAAAGAAAACATATTTGATATTACCAAGCATTAAAGAAATGCCAGCTATCACCACCATGAGATTACTAAACAATATCAGAAAGTTTAAAAACAAAAACAAAACTATTGCTAACACCAAATGCTGGTGAAGATACTGAGAAAATGGATAACTAGTTGACTATTAATGGGAACATAAGGTGCAGTCATAGTAGAAAGTAGCCTGTCTTTTATAAAAGAGGGGCTGGGAAGGTGGCTCAGTGGTAGAGTGTGTGCCTCATATGAGGTCCTGGGTTCAATTCCTCAGTACCACATAAGCAGAAAAAGCTAGAAGTAACACTGTGGCTCAAGCCTTGAGCTGAATTGTTCTGGGTCAGTGCCCAGGCCCAGAGTTCAAGTCCCATGACCGACCAAAAATAAATAAATAAAACTAAACATGCATTTACCATGCTATATAGCAACTATACTCTTTTTTTTTTTTTTTTAATGGTCCGGTCGTGTGACCTGAACTCTGGGCCTGGGCGCTGTCCCTCAGCTCTTCAGCTCAAGGCTAGTGCTTTACCACTTGAGCCACAGCGCCACTTCCTGCTTTTTTTTTTCTGCTTATGTGGTGCTGAGGAATCATGCATGCAAGGCAAGCACTGTACCACTGAGCTACCTTCCCAGCCTGCAACTACTCTTATACATTTATAGCCCCAAAGTAAAACAGAAGGTTAATCACAAGACCATTTCTGCCCCCTGTGAGAAATTCTTACTATGTAGCCCAGGTTTGCCTTGCCAAAACTTTGGATGCCCCTACCTTCAGCCTCCTAACTGCTAACAGCAGGAGTAAACCACCAGGTTCAGCTATCCCATTTTTATTGATAGTGTTGGTTTGAGTTTATATAGATATACTTTTTCTATATTTTGTCTTTTTAGGAAACGAAAACTTTTCTATTTTCCTTCATATATATCAAGTACTCTCGACTATTTCTAGTCCTATTTATTTGAATTTTTTTCTCAAAAAACAGTAGATCTGTTTTATGGGGAAATCCTTTTACAAACTTGGCTTTATACTTAAATAGAGCTTGGTTGGATATTAAAATTCTAGGCTTAGAGTTCATTTTTAAAAAATATTTAAAATATTATTATTTATTTATCTTGTACCTGATGATGTTTTAGGGGATATTTGACTATCTTTTCTTTCTCCTTTATAAATAACCTATTCTTCTTTTTGAAAGTATTCATAATTTTTCCTTAGTTTCAAATCATCTTCAACCATTTCACTAAGTCTTCATATTACTGCACTAGAACCTCGGGGCAGCGTGGGGGGGTGTGTCTCACACTTTGGGGTAGGTTATCACATGCATGTTTCCTTCTCCCTTGTATGTTTTCCCCAGTATGGAAAGAGTTTGCTAACTTTGACAATTGACCTTGACAATTTGACTTTAGGTTATTTTACTCTTTTTTCCCCCAAGGAGAAAGAATGGTAAATCCTTTATATTTATTATGTAGATATGAGTAAGTAACCTTGATCTAAAGAATTTCAATTTGTTGGGCTGCAGATGTACCTTAGTGGTTAACTATTTGCCTAATAGGTGTATTCAAGGCCTGTTTAGTACAGGAATGTTTGTCATTTGTGGGTAGTGTTTATAAAGTGATTCTATTTTCACTGATAAATCTAACTATTGTCCTCATTTGACAAAAATCTATTTTGTTGTCCTTAGTTCCACTTGTCTGTGAGGATTTAAGAGAACTTCAAAACAATTTTAGAGAACGCATCTCTTTTATACACCAATACGATTCCAGGAGAACTCCCAATGAGCCCAACAGGGGCAAGGTAAGATATTATTTAGAAGAAATGATGTAATACGTTAGAATAGACTAGATTATTGATAGAACTTTAAACCTTTTCAACTCACAATCCTTCTTCAAAGTTTATTTAAATGAATGAAAATAGTTGCTAAGTATGTAAGACAGAATCTCTGCCATATACCATAGTAAAAACCAAGGGATGCTGTCATAATTTGGAATCACATTTTGGGAATTTGGCTTACTTCAATTATTGAAATCAAAAGCAAGCAATTTCGGGGCTGGGAAGATGGCTCAGTGGTAGAGCGCTTGCCTTGCATGCATGAGGCCCTGGGTTCAATTCCTCAGCACCACATAAGCAAAAACAAAAAAGCCGGAAGTGGTGCTGTGGCTCAAGTGGTAGAACACTAGCCTTGAGCTGAAGAGCTGAGGGACAGTGCCCAGGCCCAGAGTTCAGGCCCCATGACCGGACCCCCCAAAAAAAAAAAAGCAAGCAATTTCATGAACTTTTTAATATTCTCAGTATATGTGTGTATATATATATATATATATATGTATATATATATATATACATATATATATATATATATATATACACATATAAAGGGCATGGAAGGTATATAAGGTATAAGGCCAAATAGATATCTGATCATCGATCGTTGGGATTTTCTTGCTTTTGTATTTCATTTTAATTCAAATTGGAACTAAAATTTAGGATTAAATCATAAATGTCTAAAACTATGAATTGTAGTTTTTTATTATGTCCATAGCAATCTATGCAGCCAGAAATAAAATTTGATCTCTATAGTCTTATATAATCAATGATAGAAAAGTTGAGGAGTTGAGATGTTCCTTTGACTTTCTGCTTTTTTCCTTCCTGTTCATTTTCTGCTTTGCCCTATTTTATAATTTGTTTACAAGGCTTATGAATAATTATCCTGGTGGGTGTCTTTAGTTTTGGACTAGGCTGACAGCCAACCTAGAGGCAGAAAAGTAAGTGCCTGCAGTACCCGGATGTGAGCTAACCCACACACTCAGCTGCATCTTCCAGCAATTTTGTGTTCCCCTAGTTAATGTCAACTTTGTTTTTCTTTCCAGAGACATGGAGCTTTTGTGCAGACAGAGTTGAAGCCAAGGAGTGGGCCATAGCTCTGAAGGGAACAGAGGTATTACTGAGTACTTTGGGGTCATGTTCATCAAAATGGTCCAAAACAACAAAGAAAGGCAATTCAGCAGGAAGCAGAATGACCTCAGCAGGTCTCTGCAGACAGAATTCCCAAGAGCTATGAAAGACTTGAAAACTCACTTATCAGAAGCAGACAGCAGACAGCGACAGCCAAGACATTCCCCCAGAAGCCGGAGCGAAGGGAGAAGATGGAAGGCATCCTTCCAACAACTGCTGGACAGACATGCTTGTCTCATCATGCCCAAGCCCCCCAACCCACCAATGAAAGTCAGGGTAAGTAAGAATAAGTTATCTTTTACAGATAAAAACAAAATGTAGAGAAATTTCATAATCACACAGGTCCTGATGCCTGCCTATTTTGTTTTTATTCAGTAATCAGAACATATAATTTACATAGGAGAAAGAGATAAAAGACAAAATATACTCAAATTTTGAGAATGGTCTCCAATGAGCGATGCATTATAAATCGTTGTTTCTGTCATATTCTTTATAAGCAAAATAACTTCATTTTATGCAAAAATGAATGTTATTCGAACTAAGCAACTCAAGGAATCGATGGGAAGGAAGGAATGAAAGGGAAAGAGGAAACAGCTTACACTAAGCAAAAGGAAAGAAATGTACATATCACCGGATGTGGAAGAAATAATTGTCAAAGTTCATAGAATTCACAGACATTATAGACTATAATAATGACAATTGCCTTATGAAAATTAAAATGTGTTTGTGACTTTAACTAAGTATCACTATCCTATAATATTGTGCAATTTGTGAAATTTATGTAATCACTTAATCTCAATAAAAATTATTTTAAAAATTAAAAAAAAAAGAATGTTATTGAATAGCATAAAATTCTTACAAAGTAGAGACCTTAGTTATAGCTCTGGAATCAAAACAGGTTGGAATGATGACTTCGATAAGTCACCATAAGAACCTGTTAGACTCTGGTTCTGTTGTCTGGATCATTAGGAGAATAGCAACTTTATAAGAGTATTGATTACCCATAAATGGCCAATGTAATCATATTGTCATTATTACTATAACTAAAATTTCAATTTGAGGATACATTTTTCTTCTTATGCTAAAACTTAGAACTCCTTTAGATACAATTAAGAGCCAGACACCAGTGACTCACGCCTGTAATCCTACCTAATCAGGAAGCTGAGATCTGAGGATCACAGTTCAACGACAGTCTAGGCAGAAAAGTCTGTGAGATTCTATCTCCAGTTAACCACTTGTCCCGCCCTCACTCCCACCAAAAATAAAAACAAAAACCAGAAGTGGAGATCTGGCTCAAGTGAAAGAGTAACAGTGTTGAGTGAAAAGGCTATGGGTGGGCTCCAAGGCTCTGCGCTCAAGCCCTAGTACTGGCAAAGAAAAACAAGTTTTCCCCCTCATTCGAAAATGTTGAAGTGCTCAATATAATTAAAAGTGTGAAAAGCTGAAAATATTTCTGTCAAAGCAAAATACACACATGCTTCATTAAAGACACATGAGTATTTGGGACATGAAAATATTTCCTGAATTGTTTCCTGTTTTACTGAGATAATTTGTAACACTAATTCAACATTGTTTTTTGGATGAATTTGAAAAAGGTGGGGTTTTTTTGTATTACTTTTCTTGTTATTTCCATCCCTTCCTTTTCTTCCTCTTTCTTTTTGGAACAGCTATGAGTTGTTCTAATATGATTAGTTTGAGGTATCCCGATCTATCCAGTATAGCGTATGTTCGATAGCATACGTTCCTCTTCTGTAAAGGAATTTCCAAATTCCCATGGGAATCTATGAGTTCCTCACTATTATCTGCAGTATTGATAAGACTCTAGGCATATGGTTATCCTTTAATCCTCCCCCCATATAATAAAGTTTAATAGAAAGAATGAGTAAAAAAAAAAGAGAAAAGAATGGGTGCTATTAGCATATATTTGTGTTGGAGATTTCTAGTTCTTACAGCATGACAGATGAAGGCTAATAATGAGATCTTTACATTACAAGAACTTTGAAATGCTGAATGAAATGAAACACACAACACATATGCAAACTCCTAAAGCAGTAAACTTCAGTGTTCCAAAATAGGAACATGCTTGTTTCTGTAGCTATATAAATCTTGAAGATACCTTGAGAATACATGCAGGACTATCTTTTTGTTTCAGTCACCTCATTATCGTAGTACATATCAATGGACTATTATATGTTTGGAACAAAGAATGCATGGTAGGGAGAAAAGAAGGGAACGGTTATTTTAAACAGCTATGGAAAAGGTCCCAAAGTCTAGGGACTTAAAATTTTAATCCATATTGAACAAAAATGTAACATTTATGGTCTCCAAAGAAGAGATATAGAATTGAAACCTGCATAAGTCTAGAACTCTCAAATGGCTGACTTATCTATACAAGGCAGACTCCATTCCACTCATAACAAGGAAGACAAAGTTTAGCTTTGCCTGAGCTGTAAATAGTAAGCTGTCTGTGATAAACAAAAACCCTGAGCTTGTGCCACATTCCAGTATGAAATATGAATTTACATTTAGGACTTTGCACAGTACACCAATTAACATAAAGTTCTTTCTAGTGACACCGTTTAGCTATCTGAGAAAGCGTACCCACTTCTCCACCACAGAGAAATATTTCTGTGATCCACAGGGGAAAAAAATCTGCTGAAGCTAAGGCCAAAATCAAAAATTATAAAACAAGCAAAGAAGTAAAGCAAATGAAACATGAGTCTACAGTTCAAAGAATGATTAAAACTTCAAAACTGGGAGTCTTTAACTCCCATTTCCTGTATGAGAACCAGGAAATATTTCTCTGTTTCTCTCTATTTTAACCCTTTTATAGTAAAATCCCCACTAACATCTTTAAAAAAAAACCAAGCTTCAGAACTGGAGATGATAGGATTTAAACACTTTTAATTTGAAGATCCATGTGTATGGGTGCACATGTATGTATGTGCAACTATGTATATTATATGCTTGCACATATGCATTATGTATAGAGTCGCCTCCTATGTGCTAAGTATGTGCTCCGTCACTGAGCCTAGGCTCCAACTATTCTTACCTTCTATTCAAGGACATTTAAAAAATATTGCTTTTGTTATTTCCACCTCCATCCTTTTCCTCCTCTTTCTTTTTGGAACAGCTACTAACTGAAGGTTAGAACACTTAGAACTATCTTCTAGAACTCAACTTGTTTCTCCTCATTCTTACTGCATTTACCACTAAGTAATGCAAGAATTCCCTTTACTCTTTCTGCTAATTTGCTTATTAGAGTGTCTAGTGTTTACAGGGCTACCTATTTAAACTTAAATAATTATTAAGCCTACTATTTTCTTAATTCTCAATGTCTACATGCTGCCTCAATGCTCTTCCTCTGAAATGGATGATAGCCCCTCGACTCTTGGAACGTCACAGTTTATTCCTTAATTCCCTTAGCTTTTGTTTGTTCGTACTATACTTTTTTTCCTCAAATGCTTGTGGTTCTTAGTTGAACTGCTCCTAGATCATGAGATTCCCAGACTATCATCAGTATAATCGGTTTCTGTTTACTACCGCCTGAGGATGCTCAGACAGGATCTGAGGATGAGCTAACCGATGGCCTCTTCCATTCTCCTGGGGTCAATGGCTACTTTGGTATTGCCCTGCCTTTTTTGCTCCACTCTAGGATTCAATGCAGGAAATATCTGCCTATTGTTTAGTACAAGCAGGAGAACAAGGAGGGAGGATTGATTTTCTGTTCCATGTGCAAGTGTTTCATTTTCTAAACTGATATCTACCCATAGTTGATCCGTCCTTCCTGACATCCCCTGACTCAAAGCTTGCAGATCTCCCCAGCACGCCTCTCTACTCGCATGTTGGGCTTTGTTTTGTTCATCTAAACATTGACTCTCTGGTAATATACTTGCAGAATTTCTTTAAAATATCCTTTTAAAATCAGAATTTTCTCTGGTAATATGCTTACAGAATTTCTTTCAAATGTCCTTCTTAATCATAATTTTCCCTATTTCATAACTACTTTTAAATAGATGTATGTTTATCTGTCTGTATATGTGCTTAAGGGGGCAACAGCAGCAGATGTACATGATCATTCTGACATCTTGAGTCAATCTTTAGACTTCTTTTCAATAAATTAGCACTTTAACCATTAGTAAGTAACATATTCTCTGCTATTGGCCTCATGGTTGGCTGATATACCTCACTGAGAATGAACACAGTCTTTTCTGTTCTAGAGAATGTAATTCAGTGAGAAGTATTTCAGAAAGTCCAGGGAGTGACCTACTGTGTCATAGACTAGATTGTTCCTCAACTTTTTTTTGTTTGTTTGTTTTTGTTTGTTTTTCAAGTCTGAGGATATCTTCTCTGCATTCAAAGGTTTTATGGTTCTTCACAACATAGTAATTGAACTTTTCGGAGCTTTTTTCTTAGAAAATACATAACAAAAATACAGTGATGATTTCCAGGTTACATTCTCTGTTTTCTTTTAAGTGTGAAGGAGTGTTTCTCCAAATGAATTCCATTGTCTATTAAAGTCATAACTGTCAGTAAAAATAAAATGCTTTTTACCTCACAAGAATTCTTGTTTCCACATAATTTCCTCATCACACATTTTCATAGATTTAGTTTTTTTAATTAACAAGAAGCAAACCCAAAATCATAGTTCTTCATACAATTTAATATTTCAAAATTAATGTTTAATGATTTTAACCTCTACTGTTGCATTCATTAAAAAACATAAATTTGTATGTTTTAATTGTTGAAGTATTTTCAAATCGATAAACTTGTTTTATCTTTACAATAATGTTATAAAACCAGGAAAATAATATCCTAAGTTTACAGTTAATAACCAATAAGAGAACATAAGTAGTTTCTCCAACTGTATATAACATGTAACAAAGCTAGAATAAAGTTCTCAAGTCTCAGTTCACTAATTCCTAAAGTTTACCGTGCAGGACAATGCTGGCTTATTACAAGTGAAAAATAAGGACAGTATAAAAAGTATCAAAGCAAATAATGTCAAAACTTTGGGACCCTAATTTTACTCTCTTTTGGGACTTAAAATATTCTGTGGGACTTTTTTTTGTTTTTTGGGTCCGGTTGTGGGGCCTGAACTCCGGGCCTGGGCACTGTCCCTCAGCTCTTCAACTCAAGGCTAGAGCTCTACCACTTGAGCCACAGTGCCACTTCTGGCTTTTTTCATTTTGCTTATGTGGTGCTGAGGAATTGAACCCAAGGCCTTCTGCATGCAAGGCAAGTGCTCTACCACTGAGCCATCTTCCCAGCCCCTCTGTGGGACTTCCTTTCACTCCAATAGACTAAATTGATGTTAGAGGAATCCAGTGTTCTAATACACATGAATGCTGAATAAAATATAACAAAAAAACCACTTGAGATATACAACTAAGCACTAAAACGAAATTAAAATCCCCAAGTGTCAGAAATTGAGAGAATATGAAAAGACTAATTAGCAAAAGTGAGGCTAAATAAACAACTGAAGAACTAGAATCAGATGGACTTAGGGACTCGTTTTAATACCTAAGTTGGAATGGGAATGAAGGCCCCATGTGTAGTCAAGTGGGAAAGGACAGGAAGCCAGGATCCTCTTAAGACTCTTTAAGCTATGGAAAGAATTTAGGACCGTCTCTCTGCTGGCCTAAGAATTAGAAGAGGAAGGTGACTGGTTGCTACCTAGATGAACTGCCTACTGAGCTGTAAGCAGGGGTGTGGTCCAAGAATGCTTTCATGAGTGGTGCCAGGTATATGGTTTGCATCTTGAACTACTCCAAAGAGTCATGTATTGAAGACTTTGGACCCTTTCTGATAGCACTATTGGGTGCTGGTAGAACTTTTAGGAGGAGGAGCCTAAAGAAAGAAATGTAGGTTATTGGAAGAGCGCCCTTCAAGGAGACATTGGGACCACAGACAGCCCCTTCCTCTGACGTGGCTTCAGGTCACCAGTGAACAGTCTCATTCTCTGCATTGTGATGTTCTACCCTGGGAAGACTCAAAGGCAGCAGAGTCAGGTAACCACAGACTGAAACTCCAAGACTCTCAAGATAACTCAAGATAACTCTTCCCTCTTTTTAAGAGGATTTTTTTCAGAACAGAAAATTAACACAACAAGAAACACAAACAAATGAACACAGAAAAATTCATCTGCAGTAGAGAAACTTAATGGATCCTAGAGGAGACAAACCACTAGGTTTGATCCACTAAGAGATTTTTTTAAGGGCAAAACTTTAAGAAGCAAGAATAAAACTTCCAGAGAATGGAGTTAGCAGACTTCATACCTTAAGAATTATAGACAAAGGGGGGACCAAGATGGCGACGGGGCAGTAGGGAAACGTCACAGCTCTCTCCAACCAAAAAGAGAGTTCGAGTTCCAACGCTTAATCTCCCCAAGAGACCGACAACAACAAAAAGACGAACACTCAGAGAAAAACCAGAGGCGGAGAACAACAAAAAAAGAAAGAGAGGAAAAGAAGAATTTCAGAACAGAGAAAAGCAAAAACACCCTCCCCCAACCTTTACTGGCAGTGCGACAAGCCGCCGGCCAGCCGGCCCGGCGGGGACTGCGGGAGCCCCAGAGTCACAGCAGAGACACAGGGGGCCGCTTTCAGACCATCAGGTACTGGTTTGCAGAACAGCGGATGGCCAGGAACAGAGAAACCTACCAGCCGGGAGTCTCCACGAGGATCCCACCCCCACCCCTCACTCTCCACCCGAGCAGAGAGGCTCCATCCCGCCAAAGCCGCTCGGCACCAGCAGGGACCTGTCGGCAGACCACCCGCCCGCCCAATCGCGATTGCAACGACCCGGCGGGGCGCTCTGGCCCCAGAGGTACCGCGAAGAAGCTGCCTGAGCGTGGACACTTTTGACCCGACAGCTTCGACAGAGGCAGAGACAAAAAAGAATCACACAGAGCCACCACCGCCCAACCCAGCCCGGATTGCAACAACAACTGACGACCTACACCACACAGAAACAACCAGCTCCAGGGTGAGTACCCCACAGGGGAAGTGTATCCCTCAAGGGAGACGAGAGCTGGAGGGAATCCCCAGACCCTGACCTAGACTCCCTACCCCAACACCCGGACCACAGGACCCACTAAAACTGGGAACTGTTTGAGAGCTCCACCAGCCCGTGGAGCACACTCAGCTGGCCAGGCTAGACCAAGAGCACCCCTGGAAGGGAGCTTAAATGCCCAAGCCAGGAACAGCGCCCCTGGGCCAAGACTACCAACAGTAGAAGAAATTTGAACTGTGTCCCCCAGGCTGTATAACCTAGGTGGTATACACATCAGCACAAGCCTAACAAGCGCACTCCAGGCTGGGGCCGGAACCAGGCCCGGGGATCCGGCGCCTGAACAACACAACCAACTCCTCCCAATTGAAGTAAAAAGCTGAGCATACGCCTCAACAGGGGGGAGAAAACCAGGAAACAACACTCCCCGGGAAGCACGCCTGTGACAACAAAAGACCTGGAGGCCCAGGACAAGAGAAGCCCAAACCCCACCAAAACTCCACCCATATACCCTAGACTGGGAATTGGGCAACACAGGCTGCCAGCACCTGATAGTAAGCAGGAGCTCAGACTGTTAAGGCGGCTCAGCAATAGAGTGATAGTCTTGGATGTATGAGGCCCTGGATCTTATTCCTCAGCATCACAAAAGCAAAAAGGGTCAGAAGTGGTGCTGGGGCTCAAATGGTAGGGTGCCAGCCTTGAGCTGAAAAGCTGAGGGACAGCACCCAAACCTAGAGTTCAAGCCCACAACCAGCCCAAAACAAACAAACAAAAACACATCAGGAGCCCATAGCAGACTCCAGTATTTGGGAGAGTGCATCCAGAGCATCTGTTCTTCACAAGAGCACCCGTAGGAGCAAACACAAGCAGTCTAGGCTGCTCAACCCTTCCAAAGGCGGGAACTGCCAGCAATCTACAGCAGAGAGCTGAGAATCCTAAGTAAGTCAGAATAGCAGCTGGAAATAGGCTCCCAACAGAACCCAGATCAGGCACAGACTCTCTCTACCAATACAGAATCAGCAACCAAGCAAAGACAGACACACCAAAACAAAATTGAAGAGCAGTCTCCTGAACCTCCATGCAAAAATCACAGAGAAAATCACAAGGTTTACCACCACCAACAACAGCAAGCTCACCTCAAAAGCCAGAGCCATGCAGGGGAGAGCCCCAGTGGGAGCAAAGCAGGAATGGAAGACAAAAGCTACATCCAAGGGTTGCTGGAGGCAATGACTCAAGAAATAAAGCGAGAAATTGATCAGAAATTGAAAGAGCACAAGGATGAACTATCCAAAGAGATACAGGGTATCAAACAAGAGATGCATGCAAAAATAGAAGCTGCACAAACCTCAGTAAGAAGTGAGATAAACGCCAAATTAGAGGTAATGCATACCTCATTGAGAGGTGAGATCAGTACTCTGAGAACCAACATTGAATCCATAAAGGGATCCATTTCCTCCATGCAAACCACAATAGAAGCCACTGTCAACAGAGTGAATGAAATGGAAGGTAGAGTGTCAGATACAGAAGACAGAATACACCAACTGGACCAAAAAGTGACAGATATGGAAAAATCACTCAAATTAAACCAAAGGGATATTCAAGAGCAAGCAGATAATGCTAAAAAATTTAACCTTCTCATAATTGGAGTGGATGAAGGTGAGGAATTCCAGAGCAAGGGAATGCAACACCTATTTAACAATATAATCAATGAAAATTTTCCCCACCTCAAAAACGACCATCTTAACTACATCACAAAAGCTTATCGAACACCCAACAAGCAAGACCCCAGGAGAAACACTTCTAGACACATTATAGTAAAAATGATAGATCTGAATAATAAGGAAACAATCCTGCATGCAGCAAAAATGAAGAAGGAGCTATACTACAACAGGAAAAAAATAAGAATCACTGCAGATCTCTCCACACAAACAATGAATGCAAGAAAAGCCTGGGAAAGCACCATACGAGCCCTGAGAGCCAATAACTGCCAACTGCCAACCCAGACTGATATACCCGGCAAAGCTAGCATTCACATTCGATGGAGAACTGAAAACTTTTAATAGCAAAGAAAAACTAAATGAATACATAAACATTAAGCCAGCATTACAAAGAATTCTAAGAGGGGGGACACAACCTGAAGAAAGCAACCAGGAACTGGGGCCTGCCCCAAACAGGCATTACTCAAAGTCTAACTGAGCAAGCACAGGAGGAAAGGAAAGAAGAAAAACTTAGGAAAACGGAATGGCAGGGACAACAATGCATCTCTCTATACTTTCTCTTAATATAAATGGGCTGAATTCGCCAATTAAAAGAAAACGAACTGAGGACTGGATAAGAAAACAAGACCCATCCATCTGTTGCCTTCAGGAGACCCACCTCTCAGCCAAACATACAAACAAACTCAGAGTGAAGGGGTGGAAAAGGATCTACCAATCAAACGCCCCCAGTAAGAAAGCAGGTGTAGCTATCCTGGTATCTGACAAAATAAACTTTTCATTAAAATCAGTACAGAAAGACAAGGACGGACACTACATATTAATAAAGGGAACAATCCAAGAGGAGGATATAACCATCATCAACTTATATGCCCCAAATATTGGTGCACCCAGATATGTCAAACAAATGCTCTCAAACTTACAGAATAAAATAGATCCCAATACGATAATACTAGGAGACTTTAACACACCACTCTCACCAAAGGACAGGTCTACCAACCAGAGGATTGGCAAAGAAGCTACCGAATTAAGAGAGGCCATACTTCAAGCGGAACTAACTGACATCTACCGAGTATTTCACCCTAAAACAACACAGTACACATTCTTCTCAGTAGCTCACGGAACTTTCTCCAAAATAGACCATATCATAGTTCATGCAAGGAACTTAAGCAAATACAAAGGGATCGACATAATCCCCTGTATCCTATCTGACCACAGTGGAATCAAGCTAGCTCTCAATAACAAAGCATACAGCAGAAATTTCTCTAATACATGGAAATTGAACAGCACACTCCTTAACAATGCCTGGATAACAGAAGAGATCAGAGAAGAAATAAAGCATTTCCTACAACTCAATGAAAATGAAAACACCTCACAAAGAAACTTGTGGGACACAGCAAAAGCAGTCCTGAGGGGCAAATTTATTGCCCTCAGTGCCCACATCAAGAGAATGGAGACAGACCAAGTAAATAATCTCATGTTGCAATTAAAACAGCTAGAAAAACAAGAAAAAATGGGACCTAAAGTTACTAGACGAAGCCAGATAACCAAATTAAAAGCAGAGATTAACCAATTAGAAAATCAGAAAACCATAACCAAAATAAACCAAACAAAAAGCTGGTTCTTTGAAAAAATAAACAAAATTGATGGCCCATTGGCTAGATTAATTAAAAAAAGAAGAGAGGAAACCCATATTAATAGGATTAGGGATGCCACGGGAAACATCACAACACGTACCCAAGATATCCAAACAATTCTAACAGACTACTTTCAAAAGCTATACTCTCTAAAGGAAGAAAATCGGGCAGAAATGGATGCATTTTTAGAGAAATACAAGTTGCCCAAACTGAGCAAAGAAGAAGTTAACCAATTAAATAAGCCAATATCCTATAATGAGATACAGGAAGCTATCAAAAGTCTTCCAACAAAAAAAGCCCAGGACCAGATGGATTCACAGCAGAATTCTATAAGACCTTTAAACAAGAACTAATACCCATACTTCTCAAGCTCTTCAGAGAAACAGAGAAGGAGGGAGCTATCCCAAACTCATTCTACGAAGCCAATATCACACTCATCCCCAAACCAGACAAAGACCCAACCAAAAAGGAGAATTACAGGCCAATCTCCTTGATGAACACAGATGCAAAGATCCTTAACAAGATTCTAGCTAACAGAATCCAGAAACACATAAAAAAAATAATTCACTATGACCAGGTAGGCTTCATCCCAGAGACACAGGGATGGTTTAACATACGTAAGTCAATAAATGTAATCCAACATATCAACAGAGCCAAGGTCAAGAATCACATGATTATCGCCACAGATGCAGAAAAGGCCTTTGACAAAATTCAACATTCATTCATGCTAAAAGCTCTGGAGAAAATAGGAATAGAAGGAACATTTCTAAAAACAATAAAAGCCATTTATGACAGACCAATAGCCAATATTATACTTAATGGGGAAAAGCTACAACCAATTCTCCTAAAATCAGGAACAAGGCAAGGATGCCCACTGTCTCCACTCCTCTTCAATATGGTCCTAGAACCCTTAGCCAGGGCAATAAGGCAAGAAAAAGACATTAAAGAGATCCGCATAGGGAAAGAAGAAGTTAAACTATCCCTTTTTGCAGACGACATGATACTATACCTCCACGATCCCAAAAACTCCATCCCCAAACTCTTAGAAATCATAAATCACTTCGGCAAAATAGCAGGATACAAAATAAACCCACAAAAATCAGTTGCCTTCCTATACACTGATAATGTACAGGAAGAGAGGGAAATAAAGGGAGCAACCCCATTCACAATAACCTCCCGAAAAATAAAATATTTAGGAATTAACCTAACCAAAGATATAAAAGAACTATTTAATGGGAACTATAAAAAGTTAAAGAAAGAAATTGCAGAAGACACTAGGAAATGGAAAGACCTCCCATGCTCCTGGATAGGCCGACTTAATATAGTAAAGATGGTAATACTTCCAAAACTAATATACAAATTCAACGCAATTCCTATTAAAATCCCAATGACGTACATCACTGAAATACAGAAAACAGTCCAAAAATTCATATGGAACAACAAAAGACTTAGAATAGCCAAAACAATTCTAGGGGATAAAGACAATATGGGAGGGCTATCCATGCCGAACTTCAAACTCTACTACAGAGCTATAATAACAAAGACAGCATGGTACTGGCACAAAATAGACCCGAAGACCAATGGAACAGAATAGAAGATCCAGAAATAAATCCACAGGCCTACAGCCAGCTGATATTCGACAAAGGAGCCAAAGACATACAATGGAAGAAACACAGCCTCTTCAACCGCTGGTGCTGGGAAAACTGGGCAGCCACATGCAGAAAACTAAAAGTGGACACCAGCCTATCACCATGCACCAACATCAACTCAAAATGGATTAAAGACCTTAATATTAAACCTGAATCTCTGAAACTACTGCAGGACAGAGTAGGAGAGACACTTGAACTAATAGGCACAGGAAGGAACTTCCTGAACAGAGTCCCAGGGTCACAACAAGTTGGAGAGAGACTCGACAAATGGGACTACCTTAAAATAAAAAGCTTCTGCACAGATAAAGCTATCGCTACCAAGCTAGAAAGACAACCAACTAATTGGGAAAAAATATTTACCAGCAATATATCAGACAAGGGGTTAACATCCTGTATATACAGGGAACTCAAGAAACTAATCCCTCCCAAACCTAACAAACCAATTACTAAATGGGCAAGGGAACTAAAGAGGGACTTCTCAAATGAAGAAATAAAAATGGCAAAGAAACACATGAGGAAATGTTCATCATCCCTGGTGGTGAAGGAAATGCAAATAAAGACAACCCTGAGATACCACCTTACCCCAGTCAGAATGTCCCACATCCACAAATCAGCCAACGACAAATGCTGGAGGGGATGTGGAGAACGAGGAACGCTATTACACTGCTGGTGGGAATGTACACTCATACAACCACTTTGGAAAGCAGTCTGGAGGGTCCTTAGAAAGCTAAAGATTGACCTCCCTTACGACCCAGTCATACCACTTCTAGGCATCTACCCTGAACAACAGGAACCAATATACAAGGACACGTGCACCTCCATGTTTATTGCAGCACTGTTCGCAATAGCTAGGATATGGAAACAACCTAGATGCCCCACCACAGATGAAGGGATCCAAAAATTGTGGTATCTATACACAATGGAATATTATGCAGCCATTAGAAATGACAAAATAATGGCATTTGCAGGGAAATGGATGGAGCTAGAAGGAATCATGTTGAGCGAGGTAAGCCAAGAACGAAGAGACAAACAGTACATGGTCTCCCTGATAAATCCAAAATGTTAGGTGATATGACAAAACTAACAGGACTTAAGAAACAAAGAACTCCCACTCATCTGGTTGAACCACTACCAAATATCCCCATGCTGCTGATCACATATATGGTATATAACATGTGAGCACCGTTATATATTACAGACTGTGATAGACAATTTGCTCCAGGAAAGTTAGAATGAACTTGTGACTTTAAATGAGCATCATTATTCCACAATACTGTGAATTTCCGGAAATTAAGTAATCACTTAATCACAATCAAAAAAAAAAAAAAACATTGGGGAAGGGAGGGAGGCAGGGGATGGTAGGGGGAAAACAATGGAGGGGGTAACAATGTTCAAGAGGAAGTGTACTCATTACCTCACTCATGTAACTGTAACCCTCTGTATGGTATCTTTACAATAAAAAAAATAAAAAAAAAAAGAATTATAGACAAGAGAGCAAATAGATTACAAAGTAAACATGTTTAAAATGACTCAACACAAAAGAATAAAAACTGTACAGAAAAATGAGAACACAAAAAGCAATAGGTTGGGGAGCTGTAGAAATCCTAGCAATAAAAACAGAATACTTCAAAAACTTAACTTAAGCTGGGCACTGGTGGCTCATCCCTGTAATCCTAGCTACTCAGGAGGCTGAGCTCTGAGGATTGCAGTTTGAAGCCAGCCAAGGCAGAAAAGTCCATGACTCTCTTCAATAAACTCAGAAAAAGCTGTGATTCAAGTGGCAGAACGCTAGCCTTGAGCACAAAATGACTCAGGGACAGCACCCAGGCCTTGAGTTGAAGCCACAGGACTGGAACACACACACACACACACACACACACACACACACACACACACACACACACACACACACACACACACACACACGAAGGTTAAGCATAGAAAAATCACTAAATTAAAATATGGGGTGAAGAAATCTCAGACTACAACAGATAAAAGTAAAAATAAAATTGAAAAGAATATTCACATAAAATAGGATGCTACAAATAATTTAGGAGAGGAAGGACATTATAGATGGACCAAAAGAAAGAGAAATAAAAAGGACTGTGGCTGGAAGTATGGGTCAAGTGGTAGAGCACCTGCCTAGCAAATGCAAGGCCTAGTATTTAAGACCTAGTATTGCCAAAATAAAAATTAAAAATGACTGTTACTTATTCCCCAATAGCCAATTTCACCTTCTTCATTAATAGAATTAATCATTATTAGCTTGAAATTTGACCAGAATAAACACACTGTTTCTCAGCTTCCCTTGAAGTTGGGTTGATCATGACAGTTTGGGAACATAACCAGAAGAGCATAGATAACTTCTGGAAATGTCTTTGAGTGGAAAAGGTAGACCCTTTCTGTACCTTCTCCTTCCCCCTAGCAGCTGGAATGCAGATGTGATGGTTTAAAGCATAATAAAACAGGAATTCTTGAGCTCCTGATATGATCTGATACCACCTGCATAGCCTCATTCCTTCTTTTCTCCTTTATGAGAAAGGAACTGATACCATATATAAATTATTTCTGATTTAAGTTTTTTAGCACTTGACTAACTTGTCAAATAACAATTTTTCTAAAATTAAAGAACAATGTGAGTCTTCACTTGGAAGAATAAACTAAATTTGGAACTAGAAAAATTACAGCCATACATACATACATACATACATACATGCATACATACATACATACATGCATGCATACATACATACATACATACTAGTAAAACTACAGAACATTAAATGTAAAGAGAAATACCTGCAGAACAAATCAAAGGTAGGCATCAGTGGCACACATCTGTAATCTTAGCTACCCAGAAAGCTGAATTCTGAGCATTGTGTTGTTCAAAGCTAGCCTGGGCAGTCTGAGAGACTTTTATCTCCAAGTAACCACCAAAAAGCCAGAAGTGGAGCTGTGGCTTAATGGTAGAGCTCCTTTCTTGAGCAAAAAAGCTAAAGCAAAATAGCCCAAACCCTGAGTCCAAGCCCTAGTACTGGCATGTATGCGCACACGTGGACACACACATACACAACAAACAACAACCCCCACAAACCATAAAAACAACCAAATCAGACATAAAAGAGTGTCTTACCTATGAAAGAAAATCACAATGTCAGCAGACTTTTTTTCCACAGCAATAGATTCAAGATAGAAGAGTAATATTCAAAAATGACAAAGGCACCCTGATAAGTGGATGCTAAATCCAAAATGTTAGGTGATACGACAAAATTAACAGGACTTAAGAAACAAAGAACTCCCACTCATCTGGTTGACCCACTACTAAATATCCCCATGCTGCTGATCACATGTATGGTGTATATGTGTACACCGTTATATGTTATAGACTGTGATAGACAATTTGCTCCAGGAAAGTTAGAATGAACTTGTGACTTTAAATGAGCATCATTATTCCACAATACTGTGAAATTTGGAAAATTATGTAATCACTTAATCACAATCAAAAAAAAAAAAAAAGAACCTCAGGGAAGGTAGGGAGGGAGGGGATGGTAGGGGGAAAACAATGGAGGGGAGGGTAACAATGTTCAAGAGGAAGTGTACTCATTACCTCCATGTAACTGTAACCCTCTGTATAGTATCTTTACAATAAAAAAAAAAAAAAATAAAGAAGAGCCAGAAGCTCAGGAGACCACCCACAGAAAAAAAAAAAAAAAAAAAAAAGACAAAGGCAGTCAGGTACCAGTGGCTCATGCCTATAATCCTAGGTACTCAGAAGGCTTGAAATCTGAGGATCACGGTTCAAAGCCAGCCCAGGCAATAAAACCTGTGAGACTCTTTTCCTCAACAAACTACTCAGAAAAAGCCAAAGAGATGCTATGGATCAAGTGGTACAGTGCTAGGCTGAGAAAAAAGAATCTCAAGGGTAGTGTCTAGGCCCTGAGTCCAAGCCCCAAGACTTGCGCGTGTGTGCGCGCGCGCGCACACACACACACACACACACAAACACACACACACAAACACACACACACACACCAGCCAGGTGCTGGTGGCTCATGCCTGTAATCCTAGCTACTCAGGAGAATGAGATCTGAGGATCATGGTTTGAAGCCAGCCTCGGCAGGAAAATCTGTGAGACTCTTATGACTAATAAACTGCACAGAAAAAGCCAGAAGTGGTGCTGTGGCTCAAGTGGTAGAGTTCTAGCCTTGAGCAAAAAGCTAAAGGGACAGAGCTCAGGACCAGAGTTTAAGCCCCAGGACTGGCAATACAGAAATGCTAAACTATAATCTAAACTGTAATTCAAGAGTGACAGAAAAGTATGAATTGCAGACATGCACAGGTTAATAATAATAATAAATATGTATATAATATAATTGTACAAGGCATTCTTGGGGCCCTCTGTATTTTAGCTCAGTAATATTGATACTAAGTTATCAGGAAGGTTAAGTAACATGACCAAGGGAACAAGCTAGGCTGTGGCCAAATTGGGATTAAGGGGGTATTCTGCTACAGACCCCATGCATATTCACTATGCTACACTGTCTTTATGGCTAATAAAGGTATCTATCCATAGGTCTTCACTGAAATAATCCTGGAAAGATGTCACATAAAAGTTAGATACTAGAACAGGACACCAGGTGGCCTATGATCCTAGCTACTTGGGAGGTTAAGATATGAAGACCACTGGAAGAAAAGCCTATGAAACTCCCTCTCCAATTAACCAGTAAAATGCTGGACTGAGGCATAGCTAAGTGATAGAGAACCTGTCTAGCAAATGTAATGTTTAAACCTCAGTGCTACAGTAAATAAACAAACAAACCTAAAACAGATAAAAGACTAATGTTAGAGCTGGATGCTGATGGTATATGCCTGTAATCCTAGCTTTTCAGGAAGCTGAGATCTGAGGATCCTATTTGAAGCCAGCCCAGGCAGGAAAGTCCTATGAGCCCTCCAATAAAAGCCATAAATAGAACTGTGGCTCACATGGTGGAATGCCTTAAGCAAAAAAATCTTGAACCAAAAAAAAAAAAAAAAAAAGCCTTGAGCAAAAAGGCTTAGGTACAATACCAGGGCCCTGACTTCAAGCCCCAAGACTGGTGCACAGACATGCACTCACTCTCACACATGTGCACACACACACACACACACACACACACACACACACACACACACACGATATTAAATTTAGACAGCAAAAGAAGGATATAATCAAAAGAGTAAGGCCAATAAATCAGTAAATTATATTGATGATGGGCTGGGAAGATGGCTCAGTGGTAGAGCGCTTGCCTTGCATGCATGAGGCCCTGGGTTAGATTCCTCAGCACCACATAAGCAAAAAGAAAAAAGCCGGAAGTGGCACTTTGGCTCAAGTGGTAGAATGCTAGCCTTGAGCTGAAGAGCTGAGGGACAGTGCCCAGGCCCAGAGTTCAGGTCCCACGAGTGCCCCCCCCCCAAAAAAAAAGAAAAGAAAAAGAAAAAAAAATAAATTATATTGATGAACCTGGGTATTAACTACAAAAAATATTTTTCATAAAACGGGACCGGTAATAGATTGTAGGGGATTTCTTTTTTCTTTATAGTTTCTGTTTTGGCCAAAAAAATTTTGACTTAAAAAACTTAGTAATTTTCCTGCAAAATTCCAAAGTCTAGAAATGATTGGTCTTATCAGAATTGGTCTATTGTGTGTTCCTTCAAAAAATTAGTAATTGTCCTGTAAAAATTTCAGAGTCTAGAAATGATTTGTCTTATCTATTATGCAAGAAGTGTGGTTTTTATTTTATTTTCTTGTAAAGGATACAGAAATCAAAAACAGACACAATAGGGAAAAAACCAAAGGAAAAAAGAAAAAGAAAAAGAAATAACTGCAAACAATACACTAAAAAACCCTCTTATTTCCATTTCTTCGAGTTCATTTCAGTAAGCATCATTTTATAAGGTCTTATGCACATAGCTATTGAGCTATTGTAATCCTCTGCTAAGAATATCATTAACATGGGCTGGGAAGGTGGATCAGTGGTAGAGCACTTGCCTTGAATGCATGAGGCCCTGGGTTTGATTCCTCAGCACCACATAAGCAAAAAAGAAAAAAGCCGGAAGTGGCACTCTTGCTCAAGTGGTAGAGTGCTGGCCTTGAGCTGAAGAGCTGAGGGACAGCGCCCAGGCCCAGAGTTCAGGCCCCACGACCAGACCCCCCCCCAAGAAAAAGAATATCATAAACATATCCTAGTTATTATAAATGAGAGAGACCATGCAGCCTATATTTCTTTGGGTCTGGCTTACTTTGCTTAATATAATTTTTTCTAAGTCTTTCCATTTCCTTATGAATGAGGCAATGCCATTCTTTCTGATGGAAGCATAGAATTCTGTGAGATATATATATACCACTCATCTACTGAGGGGCATCTGGGTTGATTGTATATCTTAGCTATGGTAAATAATGCTGCAATGAAAATGGTTGTGCTAGTAGCTTTAGTGTGGCCTTGTTTGTGGTCATTGGGGTAAATGCCCAGGAGTGGGATTGCTGGGTATTAGGGGAGCTCTATGTTTAGTCTTTTGAGGAACCTCCATACTGCTTTCCAGAGTGGTTGAACCAGCTTATATTCCCACCAACAGTGTAGTAGTGCTCCCTTTTGACCACATCCCTGCCAGCATCTGTTGTTGTTAGTTTTCTTGATAATGGCCATTCTACCTGGGGTGAGATGGAATCTCAATGTTGTTTTGATTTGCATTTCTTTTATGGACAGAGATATTGAACATTTCTTCATTATGTCTATTGGCCATTCTTATTTCTTCTTCGGAGAAGTCTCTTTTTAAGTCTTTGCCTACTTATTAATGGAGTTGTTGTTTCTTTGAGGATTTGTTTTGGGGGAGTTTAATGTTTTGAGCTCTAAGAATATTCTAAGTATATTTTAGATATAGGCCCTTGTCTGATCTATAGCTAGTAAAGATCAAGAAGTGTTTTTTAAGCAGATTTTCAAGATTTATAACTAAAGTGTCACACAAAATACATGTTTATTGATAACGGGTTATTTCACTGGATCTTTGCAAACTACTAAGATGTCTGTGTTAGAGACATGGCCCCCACAAAGGACATGCCATCAATCAGAATGTAAAAAGGAGTACAAAATGCTTTCCACCACAGAAATCTATTGCCAATTTATTAAGACTATGGAGAGAATGCTTTTGGTTAATAAAATATATCAAGATAGTCTACAATGTTTTAGTCATATAGACAAGAGCCCAGTACTGCTATATACTCACTAACACTAATATCAAAGGCAGGTTGTGAGAAAGAGATTTTAAAAAATGGTACTTTTTCACTTGCTTATAATTTAGTTCCTTTCTTCCCTCCCTCCTTTCCTTCCTTTTCCCTTCCCTCTCTCCCTCCCTTCCTTCTTTCCTTTCTTCCTTTTTTTCCTTTCTTCTTTCCTTCTTTTCCTTCCTTGAGGTAATATTGGACTCAGAGTTTCAAACTTGCTAGGTGTGCTCTACCATTTGAGCCATGCCTCTAGTCCTTTGTGCTCTGGTTATTTTTGAGATAAGGTTTCAATTTTGGCAGCCGTCCAGCCTGGGCCATGATACTTCCCACCATAATTAAGATAATAAACATATGCTACCATGTGGTCTTGAGAACCACTTTTTTCCCTGGGCTAGCCTCAAGCTGCAATCCTCCTGATCTCTGACTTCCAAATAGCTAGGACTATAAGCATGAGTAGGTGCCCAGCCAATACTTTCTTTATTATAAACTTTTTCCAATTACTCTATAAATTATCTTCTTAAAAGTGTGTAGATTGGAACCTAATACAATTCATCACTAGGACTGGTCCCAGGACTCCCACAGATAACCAAATCTGCCATTCAAAATGGCATCATGTGTGTATATAACCTGCACACACACCCCTGCACACTTTAAAGCATCTCCAGGCTGCTTATAATACCTAGACTAATGTAAGTGTTGTGTAAATAGTTGTTATACTATGTTGTTTCTGGAATAATGACAAGAAAATAAAGACTGCACTTGTTCAGTACAAGCAGAATTTTTCAAATATTTTTGATCCATGGTTGGTTGAATCCACAGATGCAGAAATGGCCAACTATATTTGCTATTCATTAACCTTATAGGTCCCATAATTTCCATATCTAGTCACCCTTACTCTTGAAGGAGACTCTCCAAAAATGCTCCCCAGAGGTTCTAGCTCTGTGTTTCCAATTACAAACAAAAGAAAATCGTGACCTAGTACTATTTTCATGAGTAGAATATTAATTGTACCAGTAAGAGGAAGTAAATTTCCAAGCTTAATTCTTCTGTGAAAATCGCCTTCCTTGGGGTGAAGAGGTTGTTTTCTTGCTTTTTTGTTTCTTTATAGTAGAAACAATAGCAGCTAACATGTTTAGATATATTAGATATTGAGGGGTATTTTTAATTTTTTATCTTATTGTAAGGGGCATATCAGCAGGGTTACAGTCACATAAGTAAGGCAATGAGTACATTTCTTTTTTTTTTTTTTTTTTTTTGGGTCCGGTCGTGGGCCTGAACTTTGGGCCTGGGCGCTGTCCCTCAGCTCTTCAGCTCAAGGCTAGCCCTCTACCACTTGAGCCACAGCGCCACTTCCGGCTTTTTTCTTTTTGCTTATGTGGTGCTGAGGAATCGAAACCAGGGCCTCAGGCATGCAAGGCAAGCACTCTACCACTGAGCCACCTTCCCAGCCCCGTGAATACATTTTCCCTCCCTTCCAACCCTCCCCCAAGTTGTAAAGTTCATTTTCAACATAGTGTCTTGTGAGTATAGCTGTTGCATTGGTTCACCCTTTGTCCTTTGTCTCACCATTTTGTTATTCCCCTTCTCTTCCCCAAATCAGATGAATGTATATATGAGACATAGGTATCAAGATAAGAAACAGTGACAATGGGGCATAAAACAAAGGGGGGGAACAAAAGACAAAAGAAATAACTTTACACAGTATATTAAAAAACAAAAATAGCCGGATACCATGGCTCATGCCTATAATCCTAGCTACTCAGAAGGCTGGGATCTGAGGATCATGGTTCAAATCTAGCCCGGGCAGGAAAGTTCGTGAGACTCCAATAAACCACCAGAAAACTGGTAGTGGCTCTGTGGCTTACGTGGTAGAGTACTAGCCTTGCGCTGAAGAGCTGAGGGGCAGGCCCAGAGTTCAAGCCCCATGACCGACAAAAACAAACAAAAAATACAAAGACACAGGAAAAAAAACCCTCTTGCTTCCATATCTTGGAGTTCATTTTGCTTAGCATCATTTTGTATTTTTTTGGAAGTTAAGACTGTAAAGATGAAATTGTTGTGAAAGTCCCTCACAAAAGCCTTGATGTCCTAGTGGCGCTGTGGCTCAAGTGGTAAAGCGCTAGCCTTGAGCCGGAGAGCTAAGGACAGCACCCAGGCCCAGAGTTCAAGCCACATGCGTGAATAAAAAACAAAACAAAACAAAAAAGACTTGATGTCTAATGTGCAGTTTTGTGTCCAGTAATTCTTACATGAAATATCACTAAGCTGGAAAGACAAGAGGAAAATCCCCATCAGATGAGTTTCCTCCTTTCTGTTTCAATATTTTAGCCTACTAGAAGCATGTGTGTTGTACTAAAGGATTAACCTTGCCCCAAGAGAAGGATGGACTTTGCCCTTGGAATGCCCTGTGGGGTAAGGGTATTTTGTTTACCAAGGGCCTTGGGCCATGCTAGACAGATTATACTAACATGCACGTTGCTAACAGTGGGGTACCTTGGACCAAAGGGTATTATATACATTTTGACCTCAGGAGGTACAGGAGACCAAGGTCAGCCACACAAACATAGCTTCATAACAAAACCCAACAAAAACTCTGGACACTTGGCTCTGGTCACTTCCTAGATGGGCAGACCTGCACACATGGTGGCACATGGAAGGGAAGTTATCACTGTCCACAGTTCCACTGGGAGAGACAACAGAGGCTTTTACTTGGAACTCCCCTAGGCCCTGTCCCATGTCCCTCTTGTTTGCTGGTTGAATTGGAGGCTTTTACTGTAATAAACTTGGAGTAAACATTGTGGTGAGTTCTAGAAGCCTAGGAAATGATCAAATAATGTGATCAGGTCTGGGAAGGTGGCTCAGTGGTAGAGTGCTTGCCTAGCATGCATGAAGCCCTGGGTTCCATTCCTCAGCACCACATACACAGGAAAAGCTAGAAGTGCTGCTGTGGCTTAACTGGTAGAGTGCTAGCTTTGAGCAAGAGCAGCTCAGGGACAGTGCCCAGGCCGAGTTCAAGCCAAGCCCCAGGACTGGCCAAAAAAAAAAAGAATGTGTTCATAAGGGCCTCAAATTTCCACTGGGACCTCAGGTATCAGACACCTAACTCACACCTTGTCCCAGAAATTTCAATGGTCACACCACATCACACAACTATACTGCTTATTAACAGCCACACTTTACAAAAAAAAAAAAAAAAAAACTATCCTAGGCAAAACAGTTTCAGGAGGGGTGTGTGTGTGTGATATTAAATGATCCTGAACTTTCAGACCTTTTGACTCATATAATCTAACAGAAATCTCTTCTCAGAAAACTAAAACAATATTCCTGAGAATCACTTGGAAGACAACTTGATCCAAACACAGTCAAATGTTGCTTTTCTTTACTTATGAAGTAGAAACAGTATAGCAACTCTGTCTAAGTCATGAATGATATTAGGGCCTAAGAATGATATTAGGGCTTTAAGATTTGCAAATGAATCGATACAGGGTTTCCTTAGCTCATCTCTGCAGTCATGTTCCTCTGAGAATTGTAATAGGCAGATGAAAATGATTTAAACAACTAAGACAATTCCTTGGTGACAAACTGCTTTTGAAGGGAGGAAAAATACCACCACTATTTTTTTCTGACATGTATACAACATGTGCCTTCCTAGGCCATGAGGTAATGTGTAAAATCCCTGCCATGCTGACATTTCTCTTCACAACCATCACAGAGAGTTGTGGAGTTGTTACAAGAATGCAGTGAAAGCTATAAGGGCGTTCCTACCATAGAATGTTGAGCAGGTTGCTCTTCCTTCAGCTTCTGACATTATCACCAGCAATTCACACAGCACAAAAACACTTAGGGATTTCATGCCTTTTAGTCCTCGGCTTTTCTAGTCAAAATTACCTTCTTAGAGAAGGAAAGTTAAAGTCCTTGCCCCTCTACAACAGTAATACAGAAATCCTGAAATGTTAATTGTGAAAAAGTACTTTGCAAGTTCCTTTGGAGATGTGCTACATGTTTTAGTGCTTTAAAAAAGAAAAGCATGTGAAGACCAGTAAACTTGGAGATGCAGTCCTGTTACTGCTCAGTCAATTGGATGCATTTGGGTTTTGACATCCAAGATTCCATCCCTCAGATTCTGAACTGGGTAGGAACTCACATGTCACTTGCTGGGGACACACACATCTGAGCAGTTCTGCCTAGAGAAACGAGCCTCACTGTGGGGACTGGAAACCCAGCAGGGTTTCCTTTAGAAGAAAGTTCTGTTGTGGAAGCCAGCTTCTCTTGTGAAGTGGGTGCAGAGGAAGCTTGAAGGGGGTGGGGCTGTGAGCCCCCAAAGCAAGGACAGATTTCCTGATGTCAGGAACTTCCTTGGAAGTCTTGAGAGGTGAGACTCAGTCCCTGGAGAGACATTCTGCCTGGCTAGCTTTGCCTGGACCCCAGGCTGCCTGCCAAGGGAACTGATGTTATTGTTAGCAAATGCCACTCCACCCAAGACAGGATTTTCAAAGATTCCTCGGATGAATGGGAACTTCTGGTCGCCCCTTGTTTTCTGAAGTATGTTATGACAGGCATTTGATCTGTTCCTCCTTTGTAATTCAGGAAACATTCCTGGGAGCCCGAGGGTGACCTTTCACAGAGAGCAGCCGATACTGTTGTCCTTTCTGAGCGGTTGCAGGATCTGATGGGCTGTTGGGTTCATATTCTTGTTTTAGGTTGTTCAAGGAGGAGAGGGACCATGTCCCTGTTTAGAATTGTTCTTTGTGTGATTTTGAGCCTTTCCAACTAGGAAAATAGGGATAGTTTGGAGCAGGGAGCCCAGGAACTAAGAGGGGCTCTGCAGGGTCCCGAGAAAGGCAGGCCTGCCCTTCATCAGCACTTCCTCTCAGCTTCTTGAGCGGGCACATCTGGGCTGACATCTGCTCTGGCACATTCCTTCGGAGATGGCTGCGCGTCGATGTATCTGCCCTTGGTGCTGCCTGACCATGGGACAAAGGGCTGTACTCTGCTCCACCTCCAGCCCCAGAGCAAAGGCAACAGTCTAGAAATTTCCAGCAGGGAAGCTGGGTGCCTGGGGCACCACACCTGCTGTCACAGTTGTCTATCCCTTGCTTCTAATAAATTTCAGATGTGCCAGTGGTGGGCAAGGGTGGAGGCAGCCACAGTGGCATCTTCCTCGAGAATGATGCCAGTGTCCAGGAAGCCAATCCCGCAGTGTGGGTGGGCACGGGAGTGGTCCCGAGCATGCTCCTGTGTGGGAAGAACTGAGCCCATGGAAGCACGAAAGCAGGTTTCCGAGTCACCGCTATGTCTCTGTCCAGCTGTGTGACCTTCAGAATGTTGCCTGACCTCTCGGGGTCCTGATTCTTTGTGGAATGATGCCGGCCTGAACTGCTCCATCACATGGTCCGTGTGAGGAATACGTGCACATGGGAACGCCTTGTGAACAATACTAGTTAGTGGTCTGTGGGGTGAGGCTGTGTCTGCCCCTGAAAAACAGGAACTTTCTTCACTAGAATCCACATCTACTCTCTGAAGTAGCTGAAAGTAGCTGGCTATTTTTATAGGCTGACAGATAAGCGCAGTATAGAGAGATCAAGTGACTTGCCTGCGGTCATGCTGTTGGTCTGCAGTGGAGGTTTAATTTGAGCCAAACTCCCCCCCCACACCCCTTCATCACTAGCAAGGATATTTCATGTGGGAAATGTCAGTGGCCATGATCACCTTTGAGGCTTCCTTTCCTGTAACTTAATACTCAGTTTTCTCTCTTCCTCCCCCCTCCCCCCATCTTATACTAGTAATGGGGCTTGAACTTAGGGTCTGGGTTCTGTCCCTTAACTTTTTTGTTCAAGGCCGGTGCTCCAATTTTTTTCAGGTTAATTAGAAATAAGGGCCTAATGAACTGTCCTGCCTGGCTGGCTTTGATCTGTAATCCCCAGATCTCAGACTCTTGAGTAGGTAGGATTACAGGTGAGGGCCACCAGTACCCAGCTCTTAGTTAATTTTGGAGATCTACAATCCTAGTGTCTCACAGTTGTCCTCTTTCATTCTACCCTCACTGTGACCTTCTTAAAACATAGCCTTGACCTGGGCACCGGTGGCTCAAGCCTATAATCCTAGCTATTCAGGAGGCTGAGATCCGAGGCTAAAATCACAGTTTGAAGCCAGGCCCAGCAAGAAAGTCTATGAGATTCTTATCTCCAATTAACCACCCAAAAGCCGAAAGTGGAGTTGTTACTGAGGTATTAGGGTGCTAGCCTTGAGCACAAAAAGCTCATGGACACTGCCTAGCTCCTCAGTTCAAGCCCCAGGACTGGTGTACACGTGTGTGCGTGCGTGCATGCACACACACACACACACACACACACACACACACACACACACACAGTGGCCTCAAACTTTTTAATACTGTCCTGGCATCACTGACTCACGCCTGTAAACCTAGCTATTCAGGAGGCTGAGATCTGAGGATTGAGGTTCAAAGCCAGCCCGGGAAGAAAAGTCCATGAGACTCTTATCTCTAACCACCAGAAAACCGGAAGTGGCACTGTGGCTTAAGTGGTAGAGAGCTCACCTTGAGCTGAAGAGCTGAGGGACAGTGCCCAGGCCCAGAGTTCAAAACCCACAACTGACCCCTCCCCCCAAAAAAAGAACTTTTTAATACTTCTAGTAAGATATGGAGTCCAAGGACCTTTCCCTGAGCCTGGTAAGACATGTGACTACTTAAACCAATAGAGTAAGGCAGAAATGATGATGGGAGATTTCCAAGACTGAGCTATTAAAGGCCTTTGTCTGCTGGTTCTGCACATGGTCTCACAACCCATGTGGAAGTTTATTCTCCTGGGGCTGCTGTGTGGGGAAGGCCACATGCAGGCACCATCCAACAACACTGGCGGAGTGTGGTCTTCCAGTCTTTCCTGTATGTCAGTGGCTCCTGAGGCCCTGCTGCTCTGGCCCCAGCCATCTTTGTTGTCATGCCTGCTGTGGACTGGGAGGTAGAGGTGCTGAATACTCACTGTGCTATAAAATAGGAATTGTCTACCACTGTCCCAAACCTGCATTATCCCCCTACAGTTCTGCCTTTTAGTCAATAGGTTCACTCACTACAATGGTAGAAAATGTTCATGTTCCGTTGCCATTCACCAAGTTCATTTCTCTCATCTGAGTCCTCTTTTTCCACATCTACTGCCCAGCCTTATTAGTTTAGACCCCGTAGCTCCAGGACTTAGTTCAGATCCTGCTATCCACAGGCAATGGTCTCCTGGCGGATCTCTCTGACTTTCCCTGTCCGTTGTCTGTGCTGCTGGAACTGGTCATTGCAGATGCATATAAGTCTAATCACTCTCAGGCCTTGCTTAAAATTCTCGACAGGCTGCTAGGACTTACTATGACCTTTTCGCTTTGGCAGCCTTTCTCCAGCCAGCCAGGCGCCCATCCCATGGCTCTGTGTATCCACCCAGAGTCACTCTTCTCACAACATGCCAGCACGTTTCTGTCCTTTCTCCATTCTCTTCCCTCTGCCTGGGCTTGCCCAGGCCTTCATGCCTCCCCCTGTCTGTAACGTTTTATTCTACCTCCAAGGCCTTGCTTGAAAGAAACATCATGGGCTCAGTAGCTCCCCTCTGACAACCCCAACAGAATAGATGTTCCTTCATGGACATCCTATTGTCGTCTCAGTGGTGTATGACTTTAGTATAACACATTTCTGTGCTGTGTACTTCCTGTGCCCAGGGCCTGCCAGGTAGCCTAGAAATGCTGCTGGGGGCGCCTGTTACTGTCCTCTAGTCAGAGGATGATCTTCCCATTGCGTCTTCTTAAAATTCAATCCCCCAAAGAGCACATCCCTCAACAACAACAGGCCTCTCTCCTTTCAATGAAGACAGAATTCTTGGTAAAACAGAGATGTCTCCCCATGGATCTGTGAGTTAGACCCTTGCCCATTTCTGTGCTTCTTCTGACCCTCTCCCTTGTCTGTTCTCATTTCTCTCCAATAGTGTCATCATAAATATGTGATTTCTGCTTACGAGTCTATTATTGGTAGTGTATTCTCTTCTATTACTCTGTTCTGTGACTGAGTGTCCGCATGAAGCCTCAGGCTTGCTCAAGAGGTTATCCTTTTTTCTAGGTTCTCTCTCTTTGCCAAGGCAGACACCTGAGACACCTCTAGACACCTGAGGTCACACTTCAGTCTCCTGCCTGCTCTCCTTGACACCCAACATGCCTCCCCCAGTGCCCCCTTCTCCCTCACCCTGCACTGATTGACTTTTGCTCTGAGTACTTCTTCTTGCTCAATACTGTAACTTCTAGATGAAATCTTAAGATGCTGCAAATGGAGGTATTTTTTTCCTTGTTTGTTTATAAAAGATATTTTAGCAACTATATACCCTAGTACCAGAAGTCATTTTTATTTCTTAAAAACAAAAAAAGCATTTTATTATTCAGATGCAATTCCTATGCCATACAGTTCACTGTTTAAAGTGTACTCCTTAGTGTTTATGGTCCCTTTTTTTCTTCTCCTTTTTAAATTTTATTTTAGAATTTTAAATTGTTATGATAAAGGTGATGTACAGAGGGGTTACTGTTTCATAAATCAGGTAATGAGTACATTTCTTTTTTGGACATTGTCATCCCTTCGTTCACTGTCTCATAGGTTTTCCCTCCTATCCCTGCCCAAAGGTGTATAGTTCATCTTCAACATAGTTGCCAGTCATTATCACTGCTGAACCCTTTGTCCCTCCATTTCTGTGTACCTCTTAACCACCTCTGGAGACAGATATATAAACAAACAAGACAAAAAGAAAAGTAAAAAAACTCTAGTTCCCAGTTCCTGGAGTTCATTTTGATAAATATTATTTTATATGGGTAGTCCTTTTTAAAATAAGGTATTTAAGTAATTAAATTTGGGTGATCTGATTGAGAACTGAGATTTTAAATATCACTTGGATATCCATAGTGCCTCTATTCATTGAGGCCTTTTTAAAGTAAAAAGAAAATTGTAGCATGGAAAAGTGAACATAAATGTTTTAATGGTTTAAGTAAAGATAAAACCATACTTAGAGACTGAATTTTTATACCCTACATTTATTAGGGAATAATAAATTTCCTTCATAATAACAGGACAGTTGGTCCTCATTTAAAGAACTTAATGGAGTTGAGGTGTGGCTCAGAGGTAGACACTTTGCTTGCATGTGTACAGCCCTGGAAAAAATAATTGATAATTTAATCATTAGTTCACATGTTGGTCTCTTTAAAGGAACATTACATACATTAATTAAAATGTGTGTTAGAAGCCGGGCACACGTGGCTTAGCTACTTAGGAGGCTGAGATCTGAGGATTGTAGTTCAAAGCCAGACCCAGCAGGCAAGTCTAGGAGACTCTTACCTTCAGTTAATCACCAAAAAGCCAGAAGTGGTACTGTGGCTCAAGGGTAGAGTGCCAGGTTTGAGTAAAAAAGCTAAGGGACAGTGAATTCAAGCCTGAGTACCAGCATTAAAATATATATATATATATATATATATATATATATATATATATATGTAAGAAATTAGAAAGAAAAGGCTGGGATAAGCCAGCTTGAATGTAGTGATCAGTTTTTAAATACAGAACACTTGACAGACTTCTAATTCTCTTATTCTTTTCTTTTTTCCATGGCAACATAAAGATAGAATAAGCCAGTGTTAAAGTTTGCCTTAAGAGTCAAGGATGAAATACATATGTCAAAATACAAACTGTAGGCTTCCTGCAGCCTCCCTCGCTCCCTTCTCTTTCTTTCTACACCTCAGTCTGCAAAAAGCATTGATTAATCTTATTAGTGAAATCATTTTTGTCTTGCTTCCATAATCACAAACTAATGTGATATTTAATAAGTGCAAGTTATCTTTTTATGATATTCATTAGTCAAACTTTATAGACTTCTTTTGCTCCTTACAGCTTTCCAGTTACTTTACCCACATTTATGAATATCCAAAATTAAGAACCAAAACCTAGAGACTCCAAAGAAACAGATCAGCAGGTATATCTACTAAACAATATAAAATGTTAAAAAAAAGAATATAAAATGTTGATATGGAAATATATGGTCTTAATAAATTTAATGATAAATGGAAGAATGAGAAACTCTGACAGAGTGAATATTAATAGCTCTAATATATAAGAATAAAATTTTTGACATAAAAAGCTCATACAAACCAGTAAAAGAAAGTTAATTAAATTAGCCAGAAATTGGCAAGAGCACGGAGAGCAATTCACAACACAAATATGTAATAAATGCTGTTGGGTATAAGTGCAAAATAAGAGCAATACAAGTGTGTCTATGACATGAACAAAAATTAATAAAATTATTCATATGCAATGTTGGTAAGAATGAGGAGGAAATAGATAATATGTACAGCCTTTTAAGAAGAGCAATTTGAAGTTGGGCATGGGTGGCTCACACCTGTAATCCTAGCTACTCTGAAAGCGAGATCTGAAGGTGGAGGCTCAAAGCTCACACATGCAGACAAATCAGAGAGACTCTTATCTCCAACTAGCCAGCAAAAAGCTGAAAGTAAAGCTGTGGCTCAAGTGATAGAGTGCCAGCCTAGAGTGAAAAAGCCAAGAGAGTTCGAAGCCCTAAGTTTAAGCCCCAGTCATGGCACACACAAAAAAGAAATTTTATGAAAGTTAACAAAGTTGTAAATACACATGCCTTTTTTTCTTTTTCTTTTTCTTTCTTTTTTTTTTGGTCATAGGGTTTGAACTCAGGGCCTGGACATTGTCCCTGAACTTTTTTACTCAAGGCTAGCACTCTACCACTTCGATCCACAGTGCCACTTCTAGTTTTCTGGGGGTTAATTGTAGATAGTCTCATAAACTTTCCTATCCAGGCTGGCTTTGAACTGTGCTCCTCAGATCTCAGCCTCCTGAGTAGTTAGGATGACAGAGGCGTGAGCCACCAGCACCCAGCTACACATACATTTTTACTCTACTATTTTTCCCTTGGTTATGTGTTCTACAGAAATAATTACAAGTAAACAGGGACACTCATTTTCTATATTATTGAAACTTCAAATAATTGAAGAAACATCAGTGCATATTAATAAGGCTCTTTATACAATGGGTGTATCTGCACAATGGAATTTCCTACTGTGCATCCAAAACACGGGCTAGATTTTTCTCCTCTTCAATTTTCCCTCAATTTTTTTTTACAGTGACATCAATTGATTTAACTTTGGAAACTTTAATGGAAACAATTGAAGAAGAAGACTAATATCCAAAAAATGCGAACTATCTTCCATTATGAGTATCAACCCACCACGTTTTATATTTACTAGGCACAGCTCAGGCATGCACCTGTTTCTTGGGAGCTACTTGGGAGGCTGAAGTAGGAGGATGGCAAGTTCAAGACCAGCCTGGGAAATATAGTTTTCACTATGTTCTCTTTCATTTCCAGATGCCTATCTTCATGGATAAACCTGACCTGTGGTGATGGCTATAACCAGAAGATGCTCACTGGGGCAGTGGGCTTGTAGTGCTCAGGATCAGGAGTAAAAGAACCAAAGAAAGTCAGCCAGATCTCACCCTACTGTGAAAGTGTGTTCACACACCTCACCATCTGAGCTGCCACAGCTTGGCCATTTGTGCTGATACCTAGGAAGCGTCGAGACTCAGCAGCCTGGACCCAGCTATCCCTTCCTTTTTACCTGGTTTGGGAATGAGTCTAGGAGAAGCACTGACCACCATTCTGGTGCCTGGAAGCTGTCTGTGTTTAAGCCTCCCGATTAGACTTGCCACTGTGAGGCACAAATGTCACTCCATAGACCTGTTCTGGGTTAGTGGAGATAATGATTAGGATTCGCAAGGATAGACAACCAGTAGCCATTCCTGGGGAAATTCCAGCGCCATAGCCTTGCAGCCTCCAGAGTTTATTTGGGGATGTTAGGCCTTCATCTAAGCTAGTTCAAAAGGAATTCAAAATAAGATTTGCAAATTGAAAAATAAGTGTGGCAATTTGAATGTCTTTCTTAATTTTAATCTCTTTCTTAATTGAGCAAATCGTTTGCTTTGTGCATGTGAATGATGGTTTTTTTAAAGATCACATTTTTTGTTCTAAAATATATTTGGGAAAACATATAAAAATCTTGTTTAGAAAAGAAAGGATGCAGGAATTCCCAGTTTTCCTATGATCTAGGGCATATTATAATTAAAGTGCAGAGGTACCAGTTTGAATAAAAAGAACATTTAGCCACTCACAAATCAGTTCTTAAAAAGAAGCATTCAATGAAAAGAGAAAATAGAATGTGTTCAAGTATAACTCTTCAAGCCCCAACCTAGTGCCCAAAGGTTCCAGTAAGCTTTTTTGGACCTTGATCTCTTGAATTCCATAGGTATAGAATTTAAGTTTATAACCTAAGTTTATACTTACACGCCATTCTTAACTGTTTTCCTTCATAGCAACGTCCACTATTTTTGAGTCCAAAGGCATGCATTGTTAGCCTCATGTAACATATACTCCACTCACGACTGACTAAAGGAACCAGCAAAGCCATAAATGGGCAAACTACAACTCATGGAACCCTTGGTTTCCCTATCTAGTCTTAGACAAGTTAACCTATACTCAAGTTCTAAGCAAGGCTCTTGCTAGTAGGGCAGTTTCTTGACTTGGCCATTGTATCTGACATCTCTGGAAAGTAACCTGGCTTCTCTAAACCATGGATCTTTATCCACATGGATAATAAACTAGCCAAGAAGTGCTATCTGATGTTCTTTTCTTTTTATTTTAGCCTTTGGCTTGTACTCTTTTTCTCTAGTTCCTTTCTCTTCTAAGATAATGTTTCTTCATAGGTGGTTACCTGCAGAGACTACCTGTGACCCTAGTTAAATGCACAGCTTTGTGGGATCCCTTGTGGACGTTGAAGCCGATTCTTAGGTATGAAGCAAGGCCTGCATCTCTCAGTGGTTCCTACAGACTCTCTTTTATTCTCAGGTACTTGTGTCTGATTTCCACAAAGGTAGATTCTACTGTTTTTCAGTGATGAGTCTCAGACACAAATATGCTGATGAGACTAGTTGATGGAGGCCCCCTAGTCAGTTCTTTTTGCCGTGCCATACCATCCACCCTGCTCCCAGACAGTGTCTGCCCATTCACATGCACCTGAGGTCCCTGGTTTCAGTGGATACGTTTCCCCGTTGACTCCAAGTGACCTCTGAGATGCTTTGCCACAGCCCAGAAAACTGGGAATTCTTCATCCACTTGTGGACACTACAGGAAGACACACCCTCATCTACACCCATATGCCTACACATATGGGCACAACTGTGCCACACCAGGCACAGAGCTATGTACAGCCATGAGCTATCATGGAAACATGGGCACAGAATGTGTAACTCGTCCTCCTCTTTTTAGATATTTTCAAATCTGTGTTTCTGTGGTGATGTCTTTTTTAGGCTCGTTTCCTTGACTACAGGTTGAGAATGATGAAAAGCCCCTGCGTGCCTTTTAGTAGTCCTGTCTCTATTGGGCTCGGTGGCTGAATGACTGTATTCTTAGTCCTGAGTCACAGTCTGTTGTATTGATGCTATTGATCATATCTTTGCACTGGAATTTCAGAATCTCTACCCAAGAATTGATCATCTTCATTCCTTCTTTTACTGCATCAAATACTAGCTCCATTGCTTTCAAAGGCTGCATGGCTCAACCCTTGTCTGCTTAAACCCTCCTCTGCTGCCTCTCTTCCAGCCCCCTGTGATTTTTTTGTTTCCAGCCTTTGTTCTAGCCTCTGTCCATGCTGGTTCTAATGAAAGGTTCAAATCCAATTCCTAGATCCCTGAGTGACTTGGGGCAAGTTGTTCAGTCTCTAGGTCTGTTTCTTCACCCATTGGCAATAGGGGTCACCACGTGCTGATATATAATTTGACCAACTGCCCAGTACTGAAATATTTATAGTTTTAGTAGCTATTTTTGTGAAAAAGCTAAGTGTATACTTACCCCATAGTGACTCCAAGTGCTGAACAGAACTAAATAAAGTCAATCTGATAGCACAGCACACATTTTTCTACTATAAAAACTTGAATAAAAGATCACAAACAAAAAAAAAGATCACAAACAATATTTCCTTTCTTTTTTACTCATTTCTCTAAATACCTGTATTGGATAGTTAATTCAAAGCAATATTCTAAATCATATGCCATCAGTGTTCAAAGAGCTAAAAGAGTAAATATTCACTAGAAATTGAGAAGAGTAAAACTGAGCCAGTACAATACATGGTTTACTTATAAAAGTCATTGATGATACCGTAGGCTATGCCCTGGGATGCAATCCAAATAAGAAGAAGGGATTAGTCAAAAGGTTTCACTTGAGCTGGGCACTGGTGGCTCACATCTGTAATCCTAGCTACTCAGGAGGCTGAGATCCAAAGATCACCCTTCAAAGCCACCCCAGACAAGAAAGTCCATAAGACTCTTACCCTTTTTTTTTTATTTTGGTCAGTCGTGGGGCTTGAACTCTGGGTCTGGGAGCTGTCCTTGTGCTCTTCAGCTCAAGGCCAGCACTCTACCACTTGAGCCACAGTGTCACTTCCAGTTTTCTAGTGGTTTATTGGAGATAAGAGTCTTAGGGATTTTTCTCCCCAGGCTGGCTTTGAACCATGATCCTCAGATGTCAGCCTCCTGAGTAGCTAGGGTTACAGGCGTGAGCCACCAGCACCTGGCAGACTCTTACCTTTAATTAATCAAGGAAAACCTGGAAGTGAAGTGGTCAGTTAAGTGACCGAGACAGTACCTATGCCCTGAGTTCAAACAAAAAGGGGATGAGGGGCTCTTTTACAAGTTCCTGGTGGTTCGTGTATGCTGCAGCATACTGTTTCCCATGTCCTTCCATTCATCTACTTTCCCCCATCTCTGCCCATTTACCACCCATCTCTACTCAAACATCTTCCTTAATCTCCTTGTCCCGACCCACAAGCTAGGCCCTCTACACACCCTAGTAAATACACAGATGTTTTCTATCCAGTATTCAGCCTCCTCTCCTTGTGACCACAAATAAACTACATTTCATAGATGTTATTTTAACTGACCCATGAGGTTGATTTTTTTGGGGGGTGGGGTGGGGTTGGTCGTAGGGCTTGAACTCCGGGCCTGGGTGCTGTCCCTGATCTCTTCAGCTCAAGACAAGCGCTGTACCAGTTGGGCCACAGCACCACTTCTGATTTTCTGGTGGTTACTTGGAGATAAGAGCCTCATGGACTTTCCAGCCTAGGCTGGCTTTGAACTGCGATCCTCAACTCTCAACCTCCTGAGTACCTAGAATAACATGCATGAGCCATTGGTGCCCGGCCATGAGGTTGATTTATACCAACAACTTGGACAGCAGTAACACTCACCATTTGCAGTCTTTATTGGTTTCAAAATATGTCTATATATTCTTTGATAGTGTTCCTTGAAAGGAGCAGTGGAGCATAATTCTTCTCCTCTTAAGTGTGAGCTGGACTTAGTGATTCTCTTCTAATAAACAAATAGGGCCTATGACTTCTGAGACCAGATCATAAAAACCACTGCTGCCAGGTGCAAGTGGCTCATGCCTGTAATACTATCTACTTGGGAGGCTGAGATCTGAGGATCGAGGTTCAAAGCCAGCCTGGGAAAGGAAAGTCTGTGAGACTCTTACCTCTAATTAATCCCCCCAAAAACCCAAAAGCCAGAAACAGAGCTGTGGCTCAAGTGGTAGAGCACTAACCTCGAGCTGAAAAAGCTCAGGGACAGTACCCAGACCCTGAGTTTAAACCTACGACCTGAAAAACAACAACAACAACAAAAACCACATTAGAATATCCACCTCTGCCTACCCCACCCAATCACTCTTTGGCTTCCGGGGACTCCAACTGCCATGTTGTAAAGTGCCTTTGGAGATGTCCACATGGCTAGGACCTGAAGCTGCCTTCTAGCAACTGTCAAACATCTGAGCCCTTCTACCATTAGCCATATGAGCAAGCCATCTTGGAAGATCTTCTGTCATTCAATTCTTCAGGTAAGTGGCGTCCAGCTAATCTTGATTCCATGAGCAATTCAGATCCAGAACTACCCAGCTAAGCTGTTGAATTCCTGACCCACGGAAAGTAGGAGTCCCCTCCACCCCCTGCCACCAGTCCTGAGCTTGAACTCGGGGCCTAGGCACTATCCCTGAGCTTTTGTGCTCTAGGCTAGTGCTTTATTGCTTGAGCTACAGGCTCCAATTTTAGCTTTTGGGTGGTTAATTGGAAGTAAGAGTCTCACAAACTTTCCTGTCTCTGCTGGCTTTGAACTGGGATCCTCAGATCTCAGCTAGGATTACAGATATGAGCCACTGGTAATACTGGCTTTTTAACCTAGTTATATAATAACTGAACATTCGTAGACCAATAATATACCAGCTTAACTATAAAATATTCCATACAATATGTATACAAACTCTCTATTTGCCTGTTCATGAACCTTGAAATAAATGGTTCTAAAACCCTAGAAGGCTACAAAGAAAGGAAGAGCAACACCTTAGAAAGCCCAACTTGAGGCTTTCTTATTACAGTGGCAAGAGCTATTTATGCTGTGTAAAACATCCTCCTGTTTTCTTCCCATGGCATTTATTGTTCTTTACCTCATACAAGATAATTAGTGGGTTTTTTTCTATTTTGTGTGGGGGGGTGTGTGGGTGTGGGTGTGTGTGTTTGTGTGTGTTAGTCATGGGGCTTGAACTCAGGGCCTGGGTATCATCCCTGAGCTCTTTTGCTCAAGACTAGTGCTCTACCACTTTGAGCCACAGTGCCACTTTCCTTGTGGTTAATTGGAGCTAAGAGTCTCACAAGGACTTTTCTGCCCAGGCTGGCTTTGAATTATGATCCTCAGATCTCAACCTCCTGAGTAGCTAGGATTATAGGCATGAGCCACCAGTATCCAGATAGTCTTTTATTTATAATGTACATTGAATTGATTACAAAATGCTTGGCAGTATATTCATTGACTAAACATCTCCATCAATGCTCACAATAACCCTAGAAAGTTGATACTACTATTTTGATCTTTCAGATGCAGGATCTGAGCTAAGATGTTAAGTGGGCTTGCTTATAGTCCAGAAAAGGCCAAGGTGACAAATGCTCTTGTCCCAAAATTCAGGCTCTGAGCTCTTCCCCAATATTCCTTCTTCCATACAGTGCCTCAAAAAGCTCCTTACATACCATTGTTGCTTAATAAATGTCCATTTCTGCATAAATAAGTGAATGGGCAAACAGTAAATGTTAAGAGGGGTAAATGTCATGAAACAGTTCTCTAGTCATCAAAAAGCCTCATTGTCCTGAGATGGGTTTGACTCCATACAAACAGTCTTTTTCACTTGTATGCATCTGAAATTTAGGGTGTCAGTGACTAGAACACATAAAAAGATTCATTCACTGCATGAAAAGCATGCTTCAAGAACACTAAGAAATTCCTCATCACATCTACAATTTTAGATCTAGAGCTTTTCAGTGTTTGGGGACATCAAACAAATTCAAGACTTTTGTGACTAGCCAGCTCATTAAGGAAAGCTGCAAAGATCCATGGGCAACCCTTAACTGAGAGGACAGCAACAGGAGGACAATCACTAGAAACCTGTGTCCATTCATAGGGGCCTGGCTGGGGAGCCTGGACAGCACAACAAAGACTGAATTGTTCCATCCAGAACAACATGATAATGCAGAGAAAGAGTGGGTACTGAGAAAAGGCAATGAATGAGTCCCTGGCACCCACACAACAGGTCAGCCTTCACAAAGTTGGGGACAGAACTCCCTGCCAAAGAACTAGTCTCAGCAGGCTTGTTCTGTGAGTTCAAACTCTATCAGATATAAGCTTAAAAAAAAACCAACTAAATTTCCAAAATATGCAGACAGTCACCCTGGGAAAAAGAAGGCTCTCCCTTCCTAGGGAGGTAGATAAACAACAAATAGTCTCGAACTCTTTCTATGTAAGCAGAGCCAGGTCTTCCTTTCTGATTTGCTCAAAATTGGCCTTCGGGTCAAGCCAACAGTCTATTACACACCTCAGCTCATTCCTCTGTCTATTCCAGTTCTCCCTCGGGAAACTTACATTTTCCCTACTCTAAGCAGTTTTTGTTTTTTTTAATGAAGTGAAAAATGAAAGTAAACTTTGGGAAGAAATGATTGGAGCAAGAGAGAGACATTTGTTTTCTATTCTAGTTTTTTTTTTAACACTAAGGTGTAGTCTTTTTCTATTTCAAAAGAAATCAAATATTACTCTTGGAAACCTTTATAACTACAAATCTCTGCCTTCAAAATAATAATTGTTCCTGTAAACAAAAACTTTATTTCTAAGGGAAAAGTCTACTCTGTGTGTATTACAGAACACCTTCACTAAACAAAAAAAAAAAAAAAAAAAGCTACATTGGCTTATTTTTTAAATTATAATATTGCTTAAGATGGTATAGCCATATATTACTCTTTTATAGAGTATGAAAGTATGATTTTTTTTTGTCAGTCATGGGTCCTGAACTCTGGACCTGGGCGCTATCCCTCAGCTCTTCAGCTCAAGGCTAGCACTCTACACTTGAGCCATAGCACCATTGCTGGCTTTTTCTGTTTATGTGGTGCTGAGGAATTGAACCCAGGGCCTCATGCATGCAAGGCAAGCGCGCTCCACTGAGCCACCTTCCTAGCCCCAAGTATGATTTTTTTGACTGAAGGTGATTCCCTCTACTCCAAATGATATTTGACAATATGTAGGAACTTTTTCTATTGTTGTCATAATGGGCCTAGAGGAGTGAGATTTCTACTGACATCTAATAGATAAAGGCCAGAAGGCTGCTAAGTATTTTCCAACACACAGGACAGACTCCCACAACAAAGAAATAATCTGGCCCAAAATGTCAATAGTGCCCAAGCTGAGAAAGCCTGACACAGATACCATGACTTCATCATTTAACACAGTAATTCCACCTTAAATTGTGTCTACAAATTAACAAGAAAGGATGAGTCCTTGTTTGAATAACACATTGTTTGAGTAGTTTGGCCAGGGTGTGTGTGTGTGTGTGTGTGTGTGTGTGTGTGTGTGTGTGTGTGTGTGTGTGTGTGTGTGTGTGTGTGTGTGTGTGTGTGTGTGTGTGTGTGTGTGTGTGTGTGTGTGTGTGTGTGTGTGCTTTATGGACATGCAATGCACTTGATAAATGCTGTGAAACCAAACACAACCTTTACTCTTTTTCCATTTTTTAAATGGTATTTGCTGAATCTCTTCTATAAGATAGGCTCATAATTTTATTTATTTATTTTAACATTTATTATTATTATTATCTTTAAGTAGTTGTACAAAGAAGTTCCCACTCTACAAAACAGTATATGAGTACAAGGTGTTTGACAACATTGTCACCCATCACTCCTAACCCATCCCTTCTCTCACTTTTTTTTTTAAATTGAGATTAGGTGATTACATAAATTTCACATCTTTCACATTCACAGTATTGTGTAATATTAATACTTAGTTGAAGTCACAAACACATTTTAACCTTCACAAGGCAAACTGTCATTATCATGGTCTATAAAGTTTATGAATTCTGAGCTTTGACAATACAAATTATTTCTTCCACATCAGGCGATGTTTACTTTTCTTTCCTTTTGCTTAGTGTGGGCTGTTCCCTCTTTCCCTCTCATTCCTCCCTTCCCATTGCTGTCTTTGCTTTGCTTAGTTCTTTTTCTTATGTCCAGTGCAGCTGATGGGTCCCTTTATTCTGTGTCTTCCTCCTGGCTTCCCTCCATTGTACGCATATATCTACCATATATATATGGTCAAGAACATGGAGTCATTTAGTAATGATCCGACAAAATGAGTGGCTGTCCTTTGTTTCTCAAATCCTGTTTACTTTGTCATATCTTCTTGGATTTTGGCAGGCACAGAATCTAAGTAAATGACTCTTCAAGCTTGAACATGCCTGTTCTTAACCAGACAGAGAAATGTCCAAGCTATTTCTAAATATTTCACTCAATATTTTGGCCAGGAAATGTTTTTGTAGAAAAAAATGAAATGAGATTATACTGAAATGTCTAAAATGTACATGTTATAACTAACTTCAAATCTGACTGGTTTTGTTAGGTCATAATTATAAATAAACTACCTTTGGGAAAGTCAGGTCTTCAAAGGGCATCGGTTCAAGGGACTTGGGGCTTAACTAGTAAGCCTGGGTCATGAGAGCTGCTGGTACTTTCCCTGTATAATTTCCGACTGTCCCCACCCTAACCAGTTATCTCAGGACAGGAGGTTCTTCTGGACTTCCCTCCACAGCTAGAATAGCCGGAAGGACGTGAGTGTTGGTCCCAGGGGTGGAATTTGGCTCCTCAACTTGGAATAGAGACATTGGAAAAATTTCTGACCTGTCCCTCCCTACTCAGTCACGAATCCACATTAACTCCTCTACTGAGTGGCATGAAAACATTTTTCACTTAAAGTATCCTTAGCAGGATGGATGCTCTCAGAAGCTACATTATTGAACTGTGAACAATTGAAGTCTTTGGATTGTTGACTAAGAATACAAAGAGATTCCATGCCTTCTTTCACAGGTCTATGAAAACATTGCAGGCAATGTAATCTTTTATTTTTGTTAATGATTTAGAAAGATTTTTTTCTAATAACAAAAAAAAAAGAAACATAGCCTTTCAGAAACATTAAGAAGAATATGGTCAGTAATATTAGAAGGCACCAAGAAGAACCTAACAATGAGCTCTTGTTGTGTAACTCGGGCTGACCTTAAGTTTAAACTTGAGGCCTTCCTTCCTCCTCTTCCTCCTGAGTACTGGGATTACAGCTGTACCCTACCATGCCCAGAACATGGGATGCGTGATTCCTTGATTCTTAAACCTGTTTGTGATTATCTTGCTAGGGAAAAGAAGTAAAATCTGTGGCATATGTGCAGAGAGAGAGGGAGAGAGAGAAAAAGAGAATGCTACAAAGCACTATGATAGATGTACAAAAATACATTTACATTTACAAAAATAAAAATGTACTTCCAATGGTTTTGGCTGCCCTCAAAGAAAAGTATAAGATGGAAGAGCTCTTTGGTACCAGTGGACTGGACTAACACCAAAGCCTGTTCAGGTCAGGGAGCTGCAGGCCCAGCCTTACCTCTCTGCTTGACATGAGTCAGAGCAGGATTCTGCCTGCTGTCTCTATCCGCTTGGCCCCGCTTCTCATTCCTTCACAGTCTTAGATTGGAGCCCACCTCCATTACTACAGGTGACCAAAGCATCAGACAGAGATTCAGAGCCCTCTACTATCAGTTATGAGGCTCTCTGGTCTCAGTGGGAAAGATCCAGTCTTTGGGGCCATGGGAATGGGTGCAAGGTCCAAGAACAGTTGAAAAGTCTGGGATCCATCCAATAGCTATTCAAATCCAAGGGCTTTGGCTAAGTCAGAAAAATTATGGGAATGCAGTAAACCATCTGCCTAGTTGCATTCATCCCTGGGTCAATCACAATAGGTGTTCGGAACCCCTGGCCCTATGCAATCAATTAAAGACAGACAGCTTCCACTAAGCACTAAAATCCTGGATGGGCTTGCTGGTTTTAAATCGTGCCTCTGTCATTCTGGAACTATGGAATGAGTTAAACCTCAGCATGATCCTTGACTTTAACTCATTCCAGTTTCTCACATAAGAACAAAGAAAACACCAGAAGTTATGCATCCACGGGGTGATGTACTCACACTTGGCTGAGCACTGCGTGTTCACCCTGAGCTCAGAATTTCCTTTGGAGTGCAGATTTAACACAAGTCCTTTGTTTTTGTTAAATGATAGCACACATAAGTTGTTCTTTAATTTATTATGTGCTGGGAAGTTCTTTATAAACATTAATGTTTTCATATATCTACATATGCACATAATTATAAATGTATATATGTACAATCTATACATCTATAAGAAATTACACATAGTAAGAGGTTGCATAAATGCCAGCAACAGGAACACTTTTTGAAATCCCTTTGAAACTGAATTTGTTTTTATATGTTTAATTACTGAAGTCATATATGCACATTTTAAGAAAGTAAAAAAGTTTTATAAAGGAAAAAAATGAATAATCTTGTCTCTGTCCAAGCTCCCTTTTTTGAGGGGGGAAGGGAAATCTGTCTCAAACTGATTAGAATGAGAAAAATAACATTTTTTTCAGGAAAAGAATGAAATGAAGTCAGGATGCTGAGATCTGAGGATCCCTGTTCAAAGCCAGCCCAAGCAGGAAAGTCCATGAGACTGAAAAGGGAGATTTAGGTCCTGGTATGGCAAAGGAGGCAAGGACCATGGCTAGTTGAATTTTTTAGGTACTGCTTTAAGATAGAGATAGTGAAGAACCAACCAGAAGTCAGTGGTAGATCTGTAGGGATGGCAAAGGAAACAAGGTACAAATTCAGGCCTTCCATAATTGATCAGTGAATTTTCATGGCTATAGAGAGCAATAACCTAGCAGTTCCTTCCACAGATTTTCCTCCCAAGAGCTTCTCCTTTGAGAAAAGACCAGTTACCCTATGCGCATTTACCCTAAGGACTCTTGGGATTGCATCTGAACATACTTCTAATGCAAAAAGGAAATCTTGTCCCTCTTCCCTGGAGAGAGGAATCCAATGGCCTAAAAGGGAATCTGCAAACCATTTCCCAAGAACCTATGCTCTTCCTATAGTGTGTGCAGGAGACATTTGGCCCAAACTCCTAGAAAGCCTCAATCCCAAGGGAAGTTCACACATCCCCTGGAGAATAGGATCTATGGTGGCCAGCACCAAATGGTCTTTTGTGGGATCTAAAATGTAGCATACATGGTAAAGAAGATTCTGAGTAAAGGAATTATCTGGAAAGTAGCCAAGAGAGAAATTAGGACAGAAAAAAAAAAAAAAGAAGAAAAGAAAAACCACTAGAGACCCTACAGGGTCACTGCTGCAGGCCCCAAAATAAAGTGAAGACTTCAGCCTCCAGAGACCACGCTCCCAGCTGCAAAAATGTTACAGACTGAGCATCTTTGTCTTCCAAGGAGACCAAAACAAAGATCAAATAATCCAGGGGGTGGAGAGTGGGACTACAGAACTTCATAGCTTACTGACCTTAACCTAGCATGTGATTCGAAAATTTTGTTTCATATAGTAATTGGATTCTTGGCCCTTTAAAAATACACATGTTGCCAGGCGCTGGTGGCTAACCCCTGTAATCCTAGCTACTCAGGAGGCTGAAATCTGAGGATCATGGTTCAGAACCAGTTGGGGCAGGAAACTCTGTGAGACTCTTATCTCCAATAAACCATTAGAAAATCAGAAGTGGTGCTGTGGCTCAAGTGGTAGAGCGCTCGCCTTGAGCTGAAGAGTGCAGAGACAGCACCCAGGCCCAGAGTTCAAGCCCTATGACTGAAAAAAAATACATAAGTTAACAGTTCTTTATGATCTGCATTGAGTTCTCTTAACCTTTCCATATGACTAATTAATATTTCTTAAAGAGAGCAGGTGTTTTAAACTTTAAAGTGTTGGAAATTATAATGGGATGTGATTAAGGTATTGTTTGTTAAGGGAGAGGTGGAACATTCTAGTTGCATATTAAAAATAATCTAGCCTGGGCATGGGGGCTCATATTTGTAGTCTTAGCTATTCAGGAGGTATAGATTGGACGAATGGTATTTGCCAGCCTAGGCAAAAAGATAGTAAGAACCCCATCTCTAAAACAAGCAGGGCATGGTGATTATATCTGTAATCCTAGTCATGTGGGAGGCATATATTGGAGGATCACATCCAAGAACCCAGGGGAAAAAGCATGAGATCCTATCTGAAAAATAACTTAAAACAAAAAGGGCTAGGGGCATGGTTCATGGCTCAAATGGTGAAGGGTTTGCCTAGGATGCACAAAGCCCTGAGTTCAAACCCCAGACTTCCCCTTGCTCTCTCCCAAAAGATAACCTAGAGAGTTTTAAAAGACGCCTGAAACTCATCCTTAGAAATTCTGTTGTGATTGTTCTGGGGTTAGGGAAATGTATCTGTATTACTTTCAGATGTTTCCATGGTGATTGGAATGTGCAGGTAGACATGAGAAGCACAGGTCGAAGCGACTAACTTGACTTATCCCAAATAAGCACCACTTCCTGTGAGTGTACAGAAAAGCAAACGAAACAAAGGAGCTCTCCTCCCAAATCACTCTGCAGCCTTCTAGTGAGCTTCCAGGGAAGTCAGAGCCCATGCTAAAGCTGACTACAGGCTGTTTTTTCCCCAATCCTCAACACCAGCGCCAGATTTCAGTTCATCATTCTGGCAAGACTGACAACCACACTCATAACTGGAAGCAAGAGATGAACACAAGACAGTAAATCATTCTCAAGGCCTTGAGTGACCATACCCTGGGCCTGCCTCAGCCAGTGAGGAGGAACATAGGGACAGGTACAGGGGATGCTGGCCCTCTAGGGCAATCGTCTAGACCCATTGTGCTTCATGCTGGAAGAAGATGAAGAGAGGAGGAAGACACAGCAAGGACTTCCCTAAGGAAATAACACTAGACCAGATTCAAAGACTACAAAGGAAGAAAACAATAGAGGAATAGCAAAGGAGGCCCCTCACTGCTCTGGCTAGTAGTTAGCCCATCAGTGGACACATGTGAGCACCCCGGAATGGAAAGAGACAGACACCAGCTGAAGTTGACCTTGACATTGCTCCAAACACATAGGAGCACTTCATAAGGGACTACCAAAAGGAAATTTCAATATATGGGCAGACCCAGGGGGAAACAAATGAAGGTCAAAACTAAGCAAGTTCTGAAACTGGAGGAACAGGTCCCTGAACTGGCAGCCTGGTGGTCCTAGAGGCTATTGAGTCAGGGTGTGTCACTGGCATCAAGATAGATATGGCCTGGAGTCTAAGGCCAGCTAGAAATAGCAGTTCTACACACAAAGTATCCTCAAAGAGCTGCCCTGCCTTCTATAGGGCTAAGAAAAACTATGTGCCTGGAATATCAAATAGGAAAAAGAAATCAACAATAGTAACAAAAACTCTTTAATAAGAAATAAGAACCAGACCAGGCACTAGTGGCTCATGCCTATAGTCCTAGCTACTCAGAAGTATGAGATCTGAGGATCATGGTTCAAAGCTAACCTGAGCAGAAAAGTTCCCATGAGACTCTTATCTCCAATTAACCACTAAAAAATCAAGAAATGGAAATGTGGCTCAAAGAGGTAGAGCTCTAGCCTTGAGCAAAAACACTAAAGGACAGCATCCAGGCCCTAAGTTGAAGGCCTACAACTGAAAAAAAAAAAAAAAAAGGAAAAGAAAAAAAAATCAGAACCACAAGTCTATGGAGGAGTGGGGTTCAGAATACATCATCTGTGTGGTATATAAATCCCAAGACAAAGAGTCAGAGTAGAAAACTGGACTAGATGCAATGAAACTCATAGTCCACAGAGTCAAACACAAAACTCCCCTAATGCGATACTTCCACAACGCAGGAAGTCCATGGGTCTCAAATGTGAAAGTTAACACCAGTGAAATAAAAATTATAAGCCACACAGGATAATACTAGAACAAGGGAGAATCAGGACAGGAAGCAAATGGGAAATGAATAGTAATAGGATAACAAAGAAACCACATATATTACGAGCAAAAAGTTTGTTTTGAAGGAATACAAGAAGAGAACACAACATAAGGAGTAAGGGGGGAAAAGCAATGTTGAAAAAGATTCAAAGAGATTGTCCAGAAATTTAAATAAACCTCCAATGAAGTTGTTGAAATGTTCTATAAACAGTTAAACAACAAAATATACAAGTTCCAAATGACTGCATAAATTAGCTTTTACCAATCCTTTAAAGATAAAATAATGGTGTTAATGTTTTCATGAACTGGTTAAAGAGAAAATACAACTTATTAGAGGAGAACTTCTTGTTCTAGAAGATGGAAAGAAAGTTTTTAGCTGTCAACATAATGTGGAGAAGAGAATTAAGCCCTGTGGCACTTTTGCATCATGGTAATTCCAGAAATACAAATAAAGAAAATGGAAGATATTACACATTAGAAGATATTGTAATGGCATGTCCCAGAATTATAGAAAGGTGTGAGTCCCCAGATTCAAAAAGCACAAGTAGTGGAAAGGATGAGTAAAAGTAAATCCACCCACAGAGGTACTGTAGCAAAAAAAAAGATAAAAAAGAAAATCTTAAAGATCAGAAAGAAATGGTTACCTCCAAAAGAATAACAATTAGACTTCTAAGCAAATGTTTATATACTACTCCTAAGAGCCAAAACTTGAAATAATCCAAATGTCTGTCAACTACTGGGACAGATCAACAAAATCTCATTTACCTCTAGACAAAATACTATTTAGCAATAAGAGTGGAGTAATTCATGATACATGCTAAAAGTGGAGTCCTACAGATTGTAGGGCTCCACTAATAAAAAAAATTATCAGAAAATTGCCCCTGGCTTGGGGAGCGAGCCAAGACCTACAGCAAAAGTCAATGAGGGAACTTTGGGGAAGATGAAAATGTTCTAAAGCTAGTTTGTGGTGATAGGTCACTTAAAACCATTGAGCAATGCACTTAAAATGGATAACTATGCTGTGTATTGGTGAAACTCCGATAAAATTGTTGAACATTTCTCTGAACAGTAAAACAACAAAATATACAAGTTCCAAATGACTGCAAAAGTTAGCTTTTACCAATCATTTAAAGAGCAGATAACCCTGATCCAATACAAACGATTTCAACAATTACAAGAGTATGTATCCCATTATGTATAAAGATAATGCAACATGAGAGTCAAATCTAAGCAATCTGTGTCTGAGTTAGGAAGGATTCTTTTATTGGAGGAGGGGGACAGAGATGGTGCTTGGATTTGAACTTAGGGCCCCATGATTGCTTGGCAGGTGTTCCCTGTTTGAGGCATGCTCCTAGCCCATTTTTCTCTAGTGTTTTGTTTTGTTTTGGCCAATCTTGGGGCTTGAACTCAAGACCCGAGCCCTGTCCCTGAACTTCTTTTGCTCAAGGCAAGCACTCTACCACTTGAGCCACAGCACCACTTCTGACTTTTTCTGTTTATATGATACTGAGGAATAGAACCCAGGGCTTCATGCATGCTAGGCAAGCACTCTACCACAAGCCACATTCCCAGCCTTTCTCTAGTATTTTTGTTTATTAAAAACTTTATATTGGATAGAATCTCACTTTTTACCTGAGTAGGAAGCTAGGCTTAAAGAGATTATTTCCTTTCCCTTCCTTCCCTCCCTCCCTCTCTCCCTCCCTCCCTCCCTCCCTCCCTCCTTCCTTCCTTCCTTCCTTCCTTCCTTCCTTCCTTCCTTCCTTCCTTCCTTCCTTCCTTCCTTCCTTCCTTCCTTCCTTCCTTGTCTTTCTTTGTTCTCTTGTTTTGTGCCTGTCCTGGGGCTTAAACACAGGGCCTGGGCATTATCCCTAAGCTTTTGTGCTGAAGCTAGTGCTCTACCACTTGAGCCATAGCTCCACTTCTGGCTTTTTGGTGATTTGGTGATAAAAAGTCTCATACTTTCCTGCATAGGCTGGCTTTGAATCAGGATCCTCAGATCTAACCTCCAGGGTAGCTAGGATAACAGGCATAAGTTACCACATACTTGGCTATAAACGAATCTAAACTAATCTCATAAACTCTTCTTTACTCCAAAGTAGGCTTGGGATGGGGGGAGAAGGGCCTGGCTGTCTGATCCTAACACCTCTAGGTGTGGGGGCTGGGAAAAGTGCAGGAGGCTGAGGAGATACTTGCTCTGGGTGGTGGGGGTGACCAGTGGCTTATGTTTTGTTCCATTTTGTTTTGTTTTTTGAAACAAAGGACTCTCAACTTCAAGGACATAAAAACATCTCTATGGTACCTGGGACAATGAGAAATAGGTACTCCAAGGGAACCTTCTTGGGGGCTAGAAATGTTTAATATCTTGTCTTGCTCTCCCTTAGGATATCCACAGGAACAGTATAGGTTCTACTGTCAAGTTCCTCATGGCCAAGTGTATGAAAGAAAAGAGAGCGGCCTGTTGGAGACATATGCTATACATCCTTTGATTTTCAAGTCCAGCATGCCTTTTCTCATTCTGCCTAGTCTGTTACAGCCTTGCTTTTGCCCTGAGATGAATCCCTTCTCTGCTGTTAGACTGAAACGGGTCAATGAATCCTAATGAATAATTGATCAGTAACTGCATCAATACTCCTTTCAGTCGTGAGCTGAGGAAAGAAGGAAAAGAGAAATGGGCTACATCCATCCAGGGGCCATATCAGAAAGAGAAAGAGGAAGCATTTAAGGACTTCACTCACAGCCATGTTTTAAGAAAGAGATTCATAAATCAGTTACCTCTGGGGACTCTGGTCCCTTCATGTGACCATGTCCATATCTCCCAGTCTACACTTGCATGTTCTTATTTCTTGAAGGTTTCAGATAGTGAGTCCATCTTTGGGTAATGACCTTGTTGTAGAGCATTCTACTCTAAAAGGAAAGCTGTCCCTAAAAGAATATAATTCACACCAAGTAACAGGTTGGCTAGGCGTTTTGGATATGTTCAGGGGCCTTCCATTTCATATAAAACTTGCTACATCTTAATTCCATTTAATTTAGAGGCCCTACGCAACTCTGATTCCATTCCTTATGGACTCCTAGGTAAAATTTTCTTTTCAGCAGAGTATGATGGTGCACACCTGTAATCTCAGCTCTTTAGAAGACTGAGGCAGGAGGATCACGAATTCAGGGGCAGCCTGAGCTACATAGTGAGTAAAGGAAAAAAAAATCTGTTTTCAATGTCAGCTATCCCTGGGTAGAAATCGATTTAAGATATATGGAATCATTCATGAAATTCTTTGATTAAGCACTATAGTCTATGTACTAATGCAATTTCACTATTTTTATGTTGTTAAACTGTTCAATAATTGATGTGTTCTGGGCTCTGGAGATATTTCTCATTCATATCAGTCAGAAGTTACAGCACTGAAATACCGTCTAAATGCCATGTATGTTCTGGTACATAGAGAGGCCCAGTTATTGCCAAATAGCAAAAGTAACATCTTGAGGGCAATGCAGAATATCTACGGAGAGATTTAGTTTCTTTATAGGGTCAACCAAAACCCTTGTCTTTTTACCTATGAAAGCCCATACTTCATTCTTTTTCCTCTTAGTTCAAGTTTCATGGCATTATTTTTCCTTTCAAATATGCAGTCATTCTTCACATTTTATGTCATCCAGACTAGTTAAAATTCTCCTTCCTTTAAACTATTGTAAGAAACAAAACTATAATGAGCCCTAGGTTTCTATTTGTTTAACTTTTAAGAAGTGACATGGTCTGCAAACCATAGAAGAGAGGATGAATCAATCGCCTTCTCAGACAAGAAACCCTGAAATATTTATAACCTAGGCAGGTCAAGGATAAATGCACTAGAGGGTGATTGGATGTATGCAATTAGCAGGATGCACAGCCTAAATGATGTGCAGAAAAAGTGACAGTTCAAATAACATCAGCCTCTCTAGCTAAATATACATCTTCTAAATATCTCTGAAACATTTCCGAGTGTCTGTCATTTGCTGTTGTTGCTGGGATGGCTTTAAAGTACTCCTGCATCCCTGTGTGGAGGTGGCTCACCAGCTCACTCCGCCCATCTGGCTATGACTCAAGGCTCCAGTTTCTTGTTAGAAAAATAATTATGGGAGCTAAAAACTGTGAAAGAGAAGAGCATGTCAGGAATTTCAGAAACCCACCCTGGGGACCTCTAAGATGCTCATGTCGTAAAGGTCATGACCAATCACAGATCACAGTAAATTACCTCTTCTTGCCCATTTAGGTGAAGTAGCGGGGGTTCTCTATTGGCTGGTCTCTCTCTAGAGAGAATTAACCAATGGAGTTGCATCTCTGCCCTTTCAGAGGGAGTTCTAAAGCACTAAATCTCATTCTTTCTCCTCCCTGCACCTCCTGCTTCTTATTCAATGTTGGTAGAGACCTCGGTGGGTGCTATGACTGCTAACACTGCTTCAGGCCCTAGAACCCTTCCTCCTTCCCTGGGGAGGGGTCATACCACTCTTAGTTTGCCCAAGGGGTCGATTAATTTTCTCTCTATCTTCTTATAGTTTGAATTGCTTATGTGGGGCTTTTTAGCTTTTGTGTGCAGCCACTTCAGATTCTTTTAGCTGCATGAAGTTAAAATGCTCATGTTTTCCTGCCTTCAGTGTATAGATTTGCTTACTTGATTATAAAGTCTCTGAAGTTCTCCATTTGGAAACTGAAAAAGAGAGAGAGAGATATCAGTGTTTCTACAGGCTACTCAGTTCTCTCCTTCCTTTCTGTGGTGGACATATATAGTGCTAATACATATTTAGCTATGCTGGGCCTACAATTCCCAGAGGTCTCTTTCATGTCTAATTGACCTGAATTAGTGAAGAAATGAAACAGTTACTTTTATACTTAGAAAGTGGGTGCAATCACAGGGTAGTGTGCTGTCCACCATACTATCGCTGATCTAGGGGCTCCACTGGTGGTCCTAGGACAGCTCCTCCAGCTCCCATCAGGCCTTCTCTGTCAGCTTTGGTCACTGCAGCCAGGTATATTCTTCTCTGTGGTATAGAAGTCATCAGCTTCTTCTATAAGAAACCTGCATCTGAGCGGGGCACCAGTGGCTCACATCTATAATCCTAATTACTCAGGAGGCTGAGATCTGAGAATTGGAAAGTCTGTGATAGTCTCATCTTCAGTTAACTACCCCTCCCAAAAAAAAAAAACCAGAAATGAAGCTTTAGTTCAAGTGACAGAGTGCTAGCCCTGAGCACAAAAGCTCAGAGATAGTGCTTAGACCTGAGTTCTGGCCCCTAGACTACATACATTTGAGAGGGAGGGGAAGGGTGTGAGAGGAGGAGGAAAGAAACTGTATTCTATAACTTGGCTGGTATGAGCCAGTGCAGGGTCCCACCCATCCTCATGGTTTCCCCTCCTTCTCACATGCTCCAATTGTTTCTACTTCTCTCACTTCACCCCCATCTCTGCTTCCTGACTCCCTGCTGACTTCAAGCTGCAGCACCAGAGGCAAGAGCTTCACAGAGCTGGTTGTCAACATGCTCTTAGCTCCCATGAGTATACACAGTTAAATTGCTTCATCTTCCCTAGTGATTCTGCTTCTTAGATAATTCCTGATAGATATACTGACTTCACTTGGTTGGGTTTATTTTGGGAGACATAGGGGAAAGGAGTTAGGCAACCACTGTTGAGGCCAGGAGAGCACATCCTTTAGCCTTATCTGAATAGACACTTTCCAAATGCATTAACCCATCTAGGTGGGTCTAATGTCTGGAATTATGGCCAACAGCACTTCTGTCTTTGTGCTCAGAACAGTTTAAGGTTTTTTGATCCATGTTGCTTTAGTTTCGCTGACATGAACTAACCCAGGATGGCTTAATGGAGCATGTGGGTGGCCAATGTGTGACTGTCACCTTTAAGAATGTTCTACTGCTAGTCTCCCATCAGAGCTTGTCAGTTCAAGGCCTCCTAGACACTCTGGTGTGCCTACCACATCGTAAGCCTTGTTAAGAGGAGGCCTTCTTAGGGAAATTAGTAATCCTGTTGGGCAGCCAAGCAGTGAGGATTTATTTGACTCTTCTCTCTGGGTGGGTCTGTTGATTTTAAAGGCCATGTTTTAAATTATGAAAGTTTCCCAGCAGCCACAAAACTACATTTTGGTTACATGCATGCCTATGTAGAGCACCAGCGGGGTCTGGAATACACCCCAGGAAGTTCTCAAAATTGTTCCTGTGGCTGAACTTACCAATTTTTTTTTAACATGAGAGTTTCCTTTGGATGAAACTTAGACATACAGGTCATGACTTGATCAGGATTTTAAACAACCCCAAACCTAGACAAATAAGAGCATTTTCTAAGCACAGCTGCTTGACAATGGAGATTGCCAATGTTCTTTCGATGAAGTGGTGGGGAGAAGATGTTTACAGGAAATCTGTTTGCTTTCTTCCAAAGTTTGTTTTTCACTCAATCTACAAATAAAGACTTAATGTTTTATTAACTCTATGTATCCATCTTTGAAATGATTTGGGGGCAGTCTTACTCCCCTAATTATTCTTACAACCTTGCCTAATATTATGCTGGATTTACTCTGCATAAAGTTGAGCAAATAGAACACTATCAGTCCAACCAGGCCTCCAAGTGATCCTACACAATCCTGCCAGGAAGAGGTTGTCGACAGGGGAGCCAAACATCACTCAAGTAAAGCAGATGTCATTGCATGATGCAATCTTCCACAACCATGTTTGCCAGTGCAGATCACTAGGGCCTTCAATATTCCAAGGCTATGCCTGTCTGAGATGACCAGGGCTCCTGTATGCAGGAGTTTATGTATATTTCCTGTCTTTTACCCATCTGAACCCAACAATAAGAGCTAGACACAGGTATTGATCAATTACCATCAAAACTATCAGCTTCGTTACCGAGAAAGACTGTTAGAGGATACTTATTAGTTATATAACTATAGGATTGGTCTTACTGTCTCCTGTCACAACCACAGTCTTCACTCAAAGGGTCAAGGTCTGTCCCACTAGACTTCCTGAATGATCAAGAACAGATGAATCAGGAAGCCCCAAAGGAGAGAAAAGAGGAAGGGAGAGGGTTTGAGCCAGCCTAGTGTTCATTTTTTCTAAATCCTGTATTAGAGAAATATCTTCCTTCTGTGGAAAGAATAGGCCAAGATACTGCTAGACTGTGATTTTTCTATGCAGACGCCACCCTTCCTAGCCTCTGTTGCTGTTTTCTGCCATGTTCAACCATGGCTGCTGGAGCACTAGAATCTTCAACAAACTAAAAGTGGCCTAGTGGTCTTTAGAAAAGCAATAAAGAACGTTCCTATTAATTTTAGCTTATTTTTATACTAGCATTTTGCTAATATATTCCAATCTTGCTTAGACTAAATATCAAATATAACATCTTTAGCAAAATTCTAAACTGTTTCCCTTCCTGGCCTCCAATGCATAAAGGATGGACATAGGATACAGTTTAAACCAGTGAGACATAAATGGAAGTCTCCTGAGCTTTTCTGTAAAATATGTTGTTTTCCAGATTTTGAAAAAATAAAATAGCTGGTAACGTCCTTCCTTCCCAGTTTCTTCTTCATGCCCTGGCTTGGAAATGATGACATTTAGCCACTTTGCAATCATGACAAGTCAAAGATAGAAGTAAACACTGCCTCATTAAGGATGAGTGGTGCAGCAGACACTGAGACAAGATGTGTGATGGCTCCATGCCTCAGCTGAGCTGAACAGGAATCGGCCTACCTCTGAGTTTCTCTTATACGGAACAACAAAAACAGAACAAAAGGACATTTGTATGAGATGCTTTTAGGACGGATTTTCTGTAACTTGCAGATTCTTACAATCTGCACTGACTTTGTTTCCCCAAGCATCATCAAGAGGGTTTTTATGAAGCAATAACAGGTCAAGGGGCTGTCTACCCTTTTGCTCACCAATTCCCAGCCAGCCAAGCATCCAAACCAATACCGGTAGTGACAAAGATGAATATACCATTGCCACTTCTCCCACATCCTGTCATCTTCTAATAACACTGTAGAGCAGAGCCTGCTTCCTTTGACTGTTGTGTGCTATTCTGATTCCGCTTTCAGTGCTTATACCCAGCCTAGGATTTGCTGCCTCATTACCAACGATCACAGAGTCCTTTCTCCTGGCTCTACTTTTCAACTTCAGGGACAGCTAACATGCTACATCATCTACCATTTGGAAGACATAGGATAAGTGCAAATTGTGTTTTTAATACAGTCCATTTATAACAAGTTATTTTGTCACCAACTTCTCCAGCCTTTAAGGCAATTGATTCCCTTCTCAATAATTTGTTATCATCTTCAAAAGAAGATTTATATTGAGTAGAAACAGGCTGAGTGAAGAGATTCCCAATACTTGATTGATAAAGAAATAACATTCTGAAATTCCACAGAGCTCTGTCTTGTATAATTTAGTAGTAGTCTATGTGAATGAAAGACAGTTGATATAGAGAGAAAGAAAAACAACCACCATATCATGTCCTAATAAGCAAGCAAATTTGAAAAAGGTTAACAAGGCAAAGAAAGTCTCTAGATCCCCTGCTTTCACTGTATATGATATTGGTATAATTTGTGGAGGGAGGGGGGAAAAACAAATTGTTTAAATAGGGATACAGGTGGACCCATTGCAACAGTGAGACGTGCAAGTCCTTATGTCGAAAATGACATAAGGGGGGGAGGAAGGTGGGGGGGTGAGGAGGGGAGGATGGGATGGGAAGGGGAAACAAAGGAGGAGGCTACAATGCTTGATAAGAAATGTACTCATTATCTTGCCTATGTAATTGTAACCCCTCTGTACAGTATTTTTACAATAAAAAAGAAAGTCTCTGGTTCCTTATTTTAATTTCTAATATTAAACAATATTTATTTACCAAAAAATATTAGCAGATTCAGGGAAACTTGTAGCAAATTAGTATTTAATGACTTTATCAGCATTTCACTTCCTTCCATAAAAGTATAATATTTTTCTAAATTATCTGTATATGTACTGCAATACTTACTGTTACTTTGTGGCTTCTATATATTTGGATAGCTCTGGGTACCAATGAATCTTATTGATGTCTGATGTATCAGTTAGGATGCACTGACCTACAAGTATCAAAAATGTAATCAAACAACCCAAGAAGGATTTTTGAGTGTAGCTATCAACAAGTCCTGGGCCTTTTGGTTTTGAATACTGTGATGCCATCAAGTACTAAGGTTTTATCTTCTCACTCTGCCCTCCTCAAAGAGTTAAGGATGTTGCAAGACAGCTGTGTTAGCTCCCAGATCCAGTCCTCACAAGCGAAAGGCAGAGCAAAAAGATACATACCAAAAGACTTATCTGGCTTCTTTATGAGGTGAAAGGTTTTTATTTGTTTCAGCCACACTCCCCACAGACTTCCTCATAGGACGTGTTAGCCAAGACTGGATTGTATGGCTACAAATGGATCTAGGAAATCTATTATGGAATTTCTAACCTTTTGTGTTGGAGCCAGACAGAGAAAAGGGTCCTGAAAACATTAAGTAGGCCCCAGACATCACCTGCCCAATATAAACTATTAGAGATTACCAATTGCATATTATGTAATGAAAAATATATGAAATAAAACGTAAGTACATGAAAATAATCAGAATAAGTATGATCAAATAGTACTTAGTTAAAATGATGTCTTCTGTTCACTATCAATGGGCCATATTCATGGATTTGTAAAACTCATTTACAATCTAAGTTTATATTTATTTTCCATTTACAAGTGCAATACAAGCATACTTTTGTTTTTATAAATTGTTCACAACCATAATTTTAGTGGAAAATGATTTTTCATTAAGATTTATACATCACAGTTTACCTAGCCATTTCACTCCTGCAGAACTCAGATGATTCTCCCCCCTTTTTTTTTACTTAAATAGATTAGACTGTAATGTTGTGTTTGTGTTAGTGAAGTTTTTCTGCTTGTAGAATTATTTTAAGTGCAAAAACACTATGAATATTTGTATAACTTATAAAATATTGTCATATTTTTAAACATCCAGAATGACTATCACAGTTTAAAATTCTCCTAGCAACATGTATACATTTGCAAATTTAATCATAGCCTTACTGACATGATGATATAATTCTTTAGTTTTTTATTTGCACTATAAAATGTTATATTTTATTTTTATTCTTTTCCTGGAAGAACTGACCCATCCAGGCTGAAAATTATAGTTGAGGGAAGTTAGTCTCTTACCCAGAACCAATTTTAAACTACTATTAATAGTTCTTATCTCTGAAGGGCATACATGAGAATTTGGTTGATTTTTCTCACTTTTTTTTCTAGTTATTAAATGAATATGGATTACTTTGGTTAACAAATGTAAGGTAATTCGCATAAAATATTGTCCTTCTAATGAGCTCAATTTTGATAGCAGTAGGAGTATACACAAAAGAGGAGAGTCCAAACAGGAGGCCAGAACACAGAGCAAGTAGAGAGGAATGCAGAGATGAGTGTAAGCCAAGGCTCCAGAAGTCACGGAGACCATGAGAAGGAACAGCATGTCCACCAAGTGGGTCTGGGGTTCCTGTGTGCCCCTGAAGCCAGACAGGACACAGGAGACAGGCTGGACTGCTAACGAGCCAACAAGAGAACAGATCGTTTCTTTGATTGTGTCAAAGGGTTTTCTTACTGTTACTGTTAATCTTGGGTAATTTAGCTATTTTTCATTCTAAAATATGTCTTTGTAATTATATTGATTTAGTCATTCACTCTACAAATATTTGTTGTCTATGTGTAAACATTGTCATGAGCCTGGTGTGCAACATAAGACCAAAAACCAAAAAAGTCTGAGAAGACTTTCTCTAAGTAGAAAGGAAGATTAACCAGTAGGAAGAAATAGAAAGAATAGTAATGATGCAGTGTCCAAGGGAAGAGTGAGCTCTCTCATACCAGGTGATGAGGTGCATTTGAATAGAGCCTGATGCGAGGAAGTGACACGTAAGTGTGTGTTGTGTTGTTGGAAAGAAAACAATCCAGTGTGGCTGGAGTGGATCAATAAGGTGAGTGTGGTCAGAGATGGGATCAAGGATAAATCTAGAAGTTCATTCTCATAGGCTCTCACAGACCATGGAAAGAACTTGACATTATGTTTTCAATATAAGGGAAAGTAGTTGAGTTTTCAGTGGTGTATATTTTAAAGGAATCACAGGTCAGTGTTTGAAGAAGAGATGATTGGGACTTGGAGGCAAGATGAAAAGCCAATTAGGACCAATTGGGGTTTATTGCAACAGTCCAAGTAAAGGCATTAGGAGTTTGGATTAAAATGGAGGTTATGGAAATAGTGAATGGGTTTGATTCTGAAACATTTTTCTAGATAGAGACGAGAGAATATGTTGATAGATAAGACTGATAATGTTAGAAAAAAGGCAGAATACAAGATGATTCCTCAGGTGTTAGCTTGAACAGTTAGGTGACCAACTGGTATGGCCTTTACAACATTTTAGAGGAATGAGTTTAGAGGAGAGAAATCAAAAAGTTCAGTTCTCGTCAGTTTGACATTCAGTAACCAAATGAAGATGGGAAATTGGCAGTTGAATATAGTTCAGAGAAGAGATCTGGTTTGGTTTTAGAGTCATTAGTGCCAGGATGCACTTACTAAGGGCCTGGGCACAGCAAGAGACTCTTCAGCAGGTAGGGATTGGGAAGAAAAGAGGGTCCTGCAGAGGTCACTAAATGGCAGTAGCCAGAGAAATGAAGAGAATCGGTTAAGTTGGTGGTCCTGGAAGCTCTATGAGAAAACAGTTTCAGTTAACTAAGATGATGACTAAGAAATGATCAGAAAATATGGTTGGTAGCTCGGTATGCTCCCAAAGTCCTCGGGTAGATCAAAAGTCAAGTAAAGCAATCCCAATAGCCATCTCTCCCAGGATTCTTCTAGAGTGATATCATCGGAATTTAGGTGCCTTTGAGTTTAGGAACAGGTGGCTCATATCTGGATGATCCATAATTGGTTGTCAATCTTTGTTTCAGTGAGATGTATGTTAGCTATTGCATGTTATATGCTGAGATTATGGACGAGAAATGGAAAACATGAGGCACAGGTCTAGTGGAGTATCATCACTCAGTAATGTTGGTGTTGACTTTATAATAACTCTAGTAAGGCTCACTTCAATTTTAGCTCGCATTTCAGGCTGTTGCTGAGCAGTAATCCAAAGATAAGCACTAAGTTTTCTGGGAATAATTGAAAATAATCATAACATCTTAGAGCTGAAAGGACTGCAGGAATTCCTCCATTCTCTTCAGCTAGCAGATAAGAAAACAGAGATCCAGAAAGGTTAGGTGACTTCTCAAAGTCATCTTTCAAATTAGTGGCAGAAGTCAGACCAGAGCACGGGTATCCCAATTCTGTGTTGTTTCAAATGAGTTACAGTAAGGCTCATGATTTAACCACCTAAAACTTAATAACAATCATTGTCACTTTTAATTAAAAATCTGCTGCTGCTCTTGATTAAGGCAACTCAGTTATTCTTGTCTACAGGATTTGAAATCCTTTAAGTTGGTCTTTCTTGTTACCTTACTTCTTTACTAGTTGTTTTAAGCACTGAGAAATCCTTTAATAAGGCAACACACAGCTTCATTTGACAATATTATAGTATTGTCACATTCATCACTGATATTTTTATGGAGGGACAGAAATCCAGGAGTTAAGAAATAAGCTGTTCTATGGCTGGGAATGTGGCTTAGCAGTAGAGTGCTTGTCTAGCATGCATGAAGCCCTGGATTTGATTCCTCAGTACCACATAAACTGAAAAAGCCAGAAGTGATATGGTAGCTCAAGTGGTAGAGTGCTACTCTTAAGCAAAAAGAAGCTCAGGGACAGTGCCCAGGCACCCAGGACTGGCAAGGAGGAGGAGGAGGAGGAGGAGGGAGGAGGAGGAGGAGGAGGAGGAGGAGGAGGAGGAGGAGGAGGAGGAGGAGGAGGAGGAGGAGGAGGAGGAGGAGGAGGAGGAGGAGGAGGAAGAAAGAGGCTGTTCTTCATCTAAAATCATCCACTTATATATCTTATATATACATAAAGAATTGCAGGGGCATTATTGTGCAGATTTCAATACACATTGAAGATCTGAGGCTTATGCAGAAATTAACCTTAAAAGAACCAGTGTTATTTTTTCCTTCAGCTCTTCAGAGTCTACATGGAGCTCATATATATTTAGTTATTGAAATATTTTATACCTCTATTACATTTTTCCATAGAGAAATCCTGAACATCTCTTCATTAAACTTATAAATAAGCCTATGAGAGATGAAGAATCAGACAGTCTTATCCCTATTTTAGAAATGTGAAAACTAACAACCCCAAAATGTAAAATATGCCCGGAGGACCCATATGAACAGGAACAAAGTCCTTTTCTCCCTTTCCCTCTCCAGTCAATCTTTGAGTCTTATCCAGTAGTCTGAATTTAGCCCTCTGTATTTCAGCTGTTCCAAGAATAGATGCTGCCAGAAAATAAAGCCCATGGATTCCTGGTGCTCACAAATCCACTCCCAACTTTTCCCATCACTAGTGACCACAGGCTTAGCCTCTGCCAGCCTCTAGAGTCAGGTGGTCTCTGTTGCCACAACAGTGAAATCCATCACATTTCACCCTGGATAGCTCTTAATAAGTCACCAGTAATTTATATTCTATCCAGTGTTATTAAAGTGACTGAACTGTGTGCATCTGTAGAAAAGGAAGTAGCAAGCAACAGACCAGCAAAAGACTGGTCGGATATCTGTGACTGATGAGCAATTTCATCAGATGATAGATGTGGAATGTCCTAGAGAATGGCTGACATCTGGGCAATTATAAGGTGGTTGGAAAGGTTCAAATTAATGGAGGTAACATAAAGTGCTTAGCAGAGTCCTAGTCAAAGAAAATATTGCCAGGCACTGGTGGTTTACACCTGTCATCCTAGCTACTCAGGAGGCTGAGGTTGTTGTTAGTACTAGTAGTTATATAGGCCATCATGGCTACGATGACCACTTTTTAAATTAGATTTTAATCTCATGAGAAGTTTAGGCGGTGATTGTCATTTTCCCCATTCCACAGATAAGACTTCCATAGATAACGCTTGGTGGTCCCCAAGTTTTCTCCAATATCACCAAGTGGATTCATTTGTTTACCAACCAAATATTTAGCAAGTCTTTGTGCATTAGGTACTGAATTAGGCAAAGAGAATGACAGAACTGTGTCTTCATGGGTTTAGAGTCTAGAGGGGTACAGACAGGTAAACGCAAATGTCATAACATCCTGAGGCCAGCTTGCATTCTTTCTTGTCCTTCCACCTTGCAAATGTCTTAATATGAATCCACTGTAGGGCTGGGGATACAGCTCAGCAGTAGAGTGCTTGCCTAGCATATAGGAGGCACTGGGTGTTCTATCCCAAGCACCATAAAACAAAAAGGGGAAAAGAGAGGGGGAAGGAAGAGGAAGTAGAGGGAAAGGGGAGGAGGAAGAGGAGAAGAGAAGAAAGAAGAAGGAAGAGGGAGAGAAGGGGAGGAAATGGGAGAGGGGAGAGAGGGAGAAGGAGAGAGATAGGATTGTCCTACTAGGCCAGTGAGAAAAGGATATTTTCCTGAAGAATGCACAGGGAATAGAGAATTTATACTTCACAACACACGGAATTCCTTTTCCCATAGACATCTTTGTCCTTCCTGCCACCTTAATTCTTAGTCTTCTCACCCCACCCTGTTCTACCTCAGTTTCTCAGTGTAGGGCCAGACCCCTAGCCAAGATGCTTCTTTGCCAGCCACTCTATGGCTCTTCTTCATGCAAACCATTAAGCCTTAAATTGAGGTATTAAAAAGCTCCTCTCATTAGTAAGATAACGCACTTAGAAGATAACTAGGGGATTATGAAGAAATTGTTTTTCTGCTGTCCTGTCAGTAAACAGGCAGTTCTAGTGTGGGTTGATCCCCGGCATTAGAGGAACACAGAGAAAGAACTTGGAACCTGGACGTAGGGCAGCAGGCAGATGTCCAGGAAAAAGTGACATCTAGAGTATCGTGGGTGTTGCGGTTGCCTACTCAGTATGCATTGTTCAACTGTTGGTAACTCTCCTAATTTGGGGACAGAAGGAGGAGTGCAGGATGCTTGTACCTTCTATATAAAGCCCAGGTGCTGTGGGGTAAAAGAATTCTAACACCCTTACCTCAAGCTTAAGCTCACTTGTAAATTTCCATCTCCCAGCCACAGTTCTTGGATCAGGGGTGAACAAGGGCTTAAGATAGGGCAGGGAGGGATGGGAATGGCTGTGTGGCAGGAGCTGGGCTCTGCTTTCTTTAAATTGCTATCTGACTACCATGAGAACCACCAGCCTCAGCAGGATGGTTTTGTTGTCCATAGGGTGAAGAATTCAAAGGAAACAGAACCCTAGGCCCCCAGAGCAGAATCATTTCAGTGCTGCGAACCTTTCTAATCTGAGGATACTTACAAGCCAACCCAGCCTAGCAGAGACAGAAGGTGAGATCTGATCAATGTGTAAACAATAAACTTGAGAAGGGGAATAGATAGGTACCAAATTTACAACTTACAAAAGTTCATTTAAAAGAAGTGGTTACATTTTCAAAAATACCATAAAATACATAAACACGCATTGATTTTTAAAGTTAGAATAACTAGGAACTCACATAACTTTGTTTTTGAAATGGGGTCACTATGCAGCCCAGGCAAGTCTTGAACTCAAGATCCTCCTATGTCAACTTCTCCCAAGAGTTGGGATTCTAGGTGCAGGCCATCATGTGTGACTTAATGTGACTTTTAAAAGAAAACTTCAAGCTGGGCGCCAGTGGCTCACGCCTGTAATCCTAGCCACTCAGATCTGAGGATCAAGGTTCAAAGCCAGCCAGGGCAGAAAAGTTCATGAGACTCTTATCTCTAATAAACCACTCAGAAAACCAGAAGTGGTGCTGTGGCTCAAGTGGTAGAGCACTAGCCTTGAGCTAAAGAGCTAAGGGACAGAGCGCAGGCCCAGAGTTCAAGTCCCATGACCAACCAAAAAAAAAAAAAGAAAAGAAAAGAAAAGAAAAAGAAAACTTCAACACTTTGTTAGAATTCTTAAAAGATTATTTAAATAAGTGGAGAGAGTCCATTCCAAGCTGAAAAGACTTAAGACATTAAAATGTTTCTACCAACTAATAGAATTGAATTGAATTTACCGACATAATACTATTATATTATATGCTATTATGCCAAAATCCAGTATTTTTAATTCTACAAACATATCCTAAAATATAAGTATGATAGTGTACAGTGAAGGCTGGTGGCTCACGCCTATAATCCTAGCTACTCAGGAGGCTAAGAGCTGAGGACTACATTTCAAAGCCAGCCCGGGCAGCAAAGTCTGTGAAACTCTTATCTCCAATTAACCACCAGAAAACTGGAAGTGGTACTGTGGCTCAAAGCAATAGCCTTGAGCCTCAGGAATAGTGCCTCGTCCCTGAGTTCAAGCCCCAGGACTGACAGAAATATTAAAAATTAAAAAATATATATGGTGAGAATACCATTAACAGAGTATAAAAACAATGAAAAACTTCTATAAATATTCATCATTAAAACATATAGTATAATAAAATTAAGATTAAAATAATTCACCAAATATATCATGGATTCATAGGACCAAATGAAAGTATTTAAAACACATAATAATTATTGTGAAATGAACTATAGATAGTTCAACATGTAAATATTTATCACAAAACGCCTTTTGAAATATGAGGAAGGAAGGCATGTACAAACAGTATTCCCCTTTGTCATATATTATAAAAATAGGAAGAATTAGCACTTTTCCTAATAAGACCTAAAAGAAGGTCCACTGTTAGGTTTCTGAGAGAATTTTTATTGTCCTGGTAAAAAGGGGCTGATGTGGTCTCATTGTTCTTCCTACTTCGAATCTAGAGTTTTAACAGCCAGATTGGAGCCAAGAGGTAGATAATATGAGGAAAAAGGCCAAGAGAATTTGACTTTCCAGCATTAACATTGTAGAGAGGTAAAATGATCCAGCAAGTCACTCAGTTCTTGTAAAAGGAGAAGAATAAACTTATTTGTTTAAGCCTCTGTTACTCAGATTTTTGTTATTGGAAGTGAAATAATTATAAAGGATGCAAAGAATGTTGGATAAGACTAGAGTTAGTAACAGCAATTTTTTGTTATGTGATTTTTATTTGGATTATCTAATATTTTTAAATTCTTATTTTTATTATAAAGGTGATATATAAAGAGGTTACAGTTACATAAGTCAGGTAATGATTACAATTTTTTTTTTTTTTGGGTCCAGTCGTGGGGCCTGAACTCTGGGCCTGGGCGCTGTCCCTCAGCTCTTCAGCTTAAGGCTAGCGCTCTGCCACTTGAGCCACAGCGCCACTTCTGGCTTTTTTCGTTTTGCTTATGTGGTGCTGAGGAATCGAACCCAGGGCCTCATGCATGCAAGGCAAGCGCTCTACCACTGAGCCATCTTCCCAGCCCCTGATTACAATTTTTTTTGACAGTGTTACCCCTTCCCTCGCTCTCTCCCAGTAACAGCAAATTTTTTCTTAATTTTTCATTTTTATTGTTATTATAAAGGTGATGTACAGAGAGGGTTACAGTTGTCTAAGTCAGGTAATGAGTACATTTAACACCATTTTTTTTTTTTTTTTGGTCAGTTGTGGGGCTTAAACTCTGGGTCTGGGCGCTATCCCTGTGCTCTTCAGCTCAGGCGAGCACTCTATTGCTTGACCCATAGCACCACTTCCAGTTTTCTAGTGGTTTATTGGAGATAAGAGTCTCATGGACTTTCCTGCCCCAGCTGGCTTTGAACTGTGATCCTCAGATCTCAGCTTCCTGAGTAGCTAGGTACAGGTGTGAGTCACCGTTGCCTGGCTTTTAACAGCAATTTTTAAACAGACAATTATGCAACATACTACCAATGCATTAATAAATTAATTTTAACATTATTAAAAGGAACAACAGTGAAAAAGATTTTGATCTATAAGGAAAAACTTTCTTACAACTTTATGAGGGATTGCAGAGAAAGAGATAGATAAGCATACATATACAAATGTTAAACTTCTGTATAATCAAAACACCTGAAACATAAGAAAAAGTGCAGTATGAAAAATATATCAAATATGATGCTATGGGATCACAAACACAATAAAAAGAAGTTTATTCATCACTCTGACAATGGTCAAAGGATGTTACCAAGAAATTTTCCCAAGGAGAAATAGAAACAGGAAATAGATACCTGAGAAAAATCTTCGTCTCTGGTAGTAATCAAAGAAATGCAAGTTAAAGCAACCATTTGGCACTGACTTGATTAACATTTTGAAAAGTGATGGGCTGGCAAGGTTACAGCAATCCTGGTGTACTCATTCATTTTAGTTGGCACTACCAATTACAACCACCTTTGAGAAAGCAATATGGTAACCATGGAAAAATTTGTGCCCTTTGGCCCAGTAATTCCCGTTTTTACAATTAATACAAGGGCAATAATTCAACAGAAGCAGACATACACTCGTTGTTCTTCAGGGCCTCAGCAATTCAATTAAATCCAATTAGCATATATTTTACACCTTCGATCTGCCAAGCAGAGGCAACAGGGAATCAGAAATTAATAAGACACTGTATCTGACCTCAGGGGGTTCACAGTCTGGCTAAGGAATCAGTGGATAAGTACACTACAGAATGGCATAGAAAATCCAGCAGTAGAAGTCAGAAGAGCTAGATATTTATGATGGAGCAAGCAGGACAGGTGACCAAGGCCAGACAAGCTGAGAAAGGCTCACTAAAGGGTTAGAGATGAGAGCACAGAGTTTGGACGGGGAACAATGAGTCACGCAGTCATGGAGGAATACCGATTCCAACAGTTGGTTTATGGAAAGAGAGTTTCAATTGCCCTAGATTAACCGCAATAATAATGAGAGTGGAACATTAGTAAATCGTCAACATTGGAGTTGTCTCTATGAATTGTGATGCATCATGAGGATGAAAACTATAAAGAAGATATGTTAATTAATGCACAAGACATTTATGATATGCTAGCAAAACACCTGGGAGAAGTAACTAGTCCTCAACACTGAGCTTGGCTCCAAAATTCACTTTAAAAATTTTTATTGTTATTATAAAGGTGCTATACAGAGGGGTTACAGTTACATAAGTCAGGTATTGAATACATTTTTGGGGGAACAATGTCACCCCTTCCCTTGCTCTCTCCCAGTTTTTCCCTCACATCCCCACCCACAAGTTCATTTTTTAATATAGTGTCTAGTGAGTACCAGTGCTGCATTTGTTCACCCTTTGTCCCGCCATTTCTGTCCCACCTCTTACCCTCCCAAAGACAGATAAAATAAAGACAGAGAAGAAAACAAAAACAGCAAAGAAAAAAAAAACCTCTCATTTCCTTGGATTCCTTTATTAAAACATAATCCACATGTTACAAAACTTACTCATTTGAAGTGTACAAGTGAGGGGATTTTTTTGTTTGTTTGTTTTGTCAGTTGTGGGGCTTGAACTCAGGACCTGGATTCTTTTGCTAAGCTCTTTACTTAAGGCCAGCACTCTATCACTTGGAGCCATAGTTCCACTTTCAGTTTTCTGGTGGTTAACTGGATATGAGTCTCATGGATTTTTCTTGCCTGGGCTGGCTTTAAACTCCATCCCCAGATAGCAGCCTCCTGAGTAGCTAAGTTTATAGGCATGAGCCACTAGTGCCTGGCAGAGTCAGTAGTTTTAATATCTTCACAAAGTTGTACAACTCTCACCAAGACCTAATTCCAGAATATTTTTGTCCCCCTAGAAAGAAATCAGTTAGCAGTCACTCTAAATCACCATAGCCTTTGATGTGAATCTATCTCTATAGAACTGTTTCTTTGTGGGGAGGTGTGCCTGGGTGGGAGTCCATTGGAACTCTGAGCCTTCTACTTGGTAGGCAAGTACTCTACCTCCATCCCTTTTCTGTACTGGTTATGTTTGAAATAGAGTCTAGCTTCTTTTTTCCAAGCATACATGTGAAACATGATCCTCCTCCTTTTCACTTCCTTCCATAGCTGACATGTCAGGTGTACTCCACCATGCCCAACTTCTTCCCTTGAGAAAGGGTCTTTTCTGTCCTTACTGGCCTGGCACTTTATCTCAGCACACCAGGTAGTTAGGAGCACAGGAATAAACCACCATCCCAGGCCAGAATTGTCTATTTTTCATTTTCCCCTTCCAACCTCCCCCAGCCTGGGGAAGCAAGGCTAATACCTTATTTATTGTTCTGGCCCCAGTAGGGAAGCTGGCCCTTGGCAGAGTGCAGCTGACAGAACCCTGTAAAAGGTATAGACATAACAAAGGGGAATTAAACACAGACTCTTGTGAAACTGGAGAATCCGCTTTGCAGCATGTGTAGCTTCTTGCTCTGTGGGGTTCTGCAGGCCCATCCATCCTAACTTGAGTCCTTCCTCCCCATGGTAAGGCAAATGTCAACTTGGCTCCCACTCCAGCTTCCCTCGTTGACGTCTAGGGGTCCTTCCACAGCAGGAAGGGAGGGGGCCGGAAGTATCCCCACTCAGTAACACGCACGGAGGAAATCTGGTGCTGCATTTAGTTTTTCCACTGAGGAACTTAGAGAAGCCATTGTTCCTGTGGCCGCCTTCGCTGGGCTCATTATTTCTCTTCCTCACAGGTCTTATCTCTGGCAGGACACCGTTTTGTTCTTTCCTAAGAACATTTAAGTATAAAAGCTGTGGTTCTCTGTGGAAATGACCACAGATGATTTTCCGTGCCATTTGCACTTGTGCTTTCTCTGACCAGCTAAGGTCTGTGCCCTTTCATTTTCTGCAACCACGACACATCCTTTTGAGCAGCCTGAGTGGTTACAGAATCTTACCTCACTGTTCAGGAACAAACTACAGAAATGATTCATCGAGGCATACTTCCAAGCGAAGATGAGGATGAACTCTAGCACTGTGCTGAAAGCACAGACATGGAGAAACTCCGTGACGCAGGAGGAGAGGCACAGGCCAGGAGGCAGGGTCTCAGCTTCTCTTTAACCTCTCTGGTTCCTCTCCTTGTTGAGGTTGGAATGGAAAGAAGTCACAGCAGTTCCTTCTAGATTTAATTTCTACAGTTGCTCTAAATTAATAAGGGGAGGGGCTGGGAAGGTGGCTCAGTGGTAGAGTGCTTGCCTTGCATGCATGAGGCCCTGGGTTCCATTCCTCAGCACCACATAAGCAGAAAAAGCCAGAAGTGGCGCTGTGGCTCAAGTGGTAGAGCTCTAGCCTTGAGCTGAAGAGCTGAGGGACAGTACCCAGGCCCAGAGTTCAAGCCCCATGACCGACAAAATTAATTAATTGATTAATTGAGGGGAGAAACATGGCCTTACTGTTACAGACATATTGGGTGTCAGAGTCCTGGTGAAGGGCCCAAAAAGCAGGGGAGGAAGGAAATGGAGGAAGACAAGGGATGGAGTGGAAAAGACTGAAGGAAAGCAAAGGGAGAGGAGGAAGGGTACAGAAGAGAGAGGAGGAAGGAAACAGGAGAGAAAGAGAGAAGAAAGGAAAGGGGAATAGGGGCCAGAAGAGGGGGCAAATGGACCGGAGAAGAGGGGAAGAGAATGAAGTAGAGGGCACAGGAGTGGGGAGGGGACAGGAGGATTGGCAAACTGGTGTGACTTCAGTGGAAAAAGGAAACAGGGCTCCCATGTCTGACATCCTACCACAGGGCTATTTCCATAGCCAAGGAAGGCTATGGGGTTTGTCTTCAATGAGAATCAGTAAGTTTCTGTGTCCTCCCTGTGTGCTGAATGAGTACGTTCCCTTTTCTTCAAGTCACTTTGAGGCTGGAGGCTTTGAGGGATGTGAGGAAAAGCCATTCACCCAACATCTTACACTAGCCAATCATGCACACAGTTCAGACTCAGCCCTGCTTCCAAGACCCATGTTCTGAGACTCTACTAGCCTGGGAAGAGACAATACAGAGAAGTGAGGGAAGGAAAGGTTTCAGAGTGGTTACCTTTCCACAAAGGTAATTTTAAAAAACCCACAGGTCATAAACTTGGTCAATGAAATCCACCTACTATTAAAAAAAAAGTGGAAAAAGTAGTCTGAGTGAAGTACAACTTGTTCAGTTCAAGTGAACAGACTTAAGATAAAGTCTCAGAAGCATTCTTGGCACAACAGGCCTCCCCGCCAGGGTGATACTTCTTCTGCACTGTGATGGCAGTTAACTCTTACTGTCTTACTTTTTAATAGTGACTTGGATTTAGCAACAATGCTTTATATTTTATAGCATATTCAAAGATTTGAAGCATGCTCACATTCATCCTTTTACTATGACAATAAAGAAGAGGAAAGAGGAGAAGGAGCTCAAGTAAGGTTTTTGTTTTGTTTTGTTTTTGTGTTAATCCTAGGGCTTGAACTCTAGGAGCTTTCCTTGTGCTTTGGTTGTTGGGGTTTTTTTTCCCCCTTCCAGACTAGCGATCTACCACTTGAGCCATAACTCCACTTCTGACTTTTTGGATAGTTAATTGGAGATACGAGTCTCAAAGGCTGTCCTGCACAGGATTGGCTTCAAACTGCAATCCTCAGATCTCAGCCTCCTGAGTAGGTAGAATTGCAGTCAATTAAAGATTTTTGAGCCATACCTCAGTTTGATTGCCACACTTGTCACTTAATAGTTTTATGACCTTTGACTGGCTACTTAACTAAGTCTCAATCTTCTCTCCTTTTAGATGAGGGTTAATAGAAATATGTATCTTGTAGGTAGTGGTAAGCATCCAAAGAGATAAAACATGTTAAGCCCTCCACATACTAAGTGCTCAAGAAATATTTAACAGATGTTTAACAATTTATATATATATATATATATGTATGTATATATGTAGAGAAAAGTTACTATAAGGCTTTTAGAGATTCTTAATGTGCTCAAATTCCAAAACAGATTCAACTAGGTTCTATCTACCTAATCAATGTAGACTAATTTAGTTTCTATAGAAGAGTTTTGATTTCCGATTGCTAAGGTTAGTAAATGATAGATTCCTTGCCCCCTTCCCCCGCTTTTTTTTTGTCAGTTGTGGGCCTGAACTCTGAGCCTGGGTGCTGTCCCTCAGCTCTTCAACTCAAGGCTAGCACTCTACCACTTGAGCCATAGCGCCACTTCCAGCTTTTTCTGCTTATGTGGTGCTGAGGAATCAAACCTAGGGCCTCGTGCATGCAAGCAAGCACTCTACCACTGAACCACCTTCCCAGCTCAGATATCAGAAAAACTATCCAATATTTGAAAACAGGCAGAAAAGACCACTAGCTCTTCCTTCAAAGCAGCAGTATTGAGCTTGTCTGTTGATTCTACAACTCTTATGGATGGGGAGATTGACTTGAAATTTTTCTCTATAAAACAATTTCTGTCCAATAGAGCAGATGAGCACAAAAATTATAGTTTAATGTCTTTTGTACAATATTCAGTTTTGTATCTAACTCATCAATCTTGTAATATTTCTTTATTAAATTTAACCCACATATACATATCTCAAATGCTCTTTGGACCAGTTTTAAAATCTTGATGTTCTCATCAATAAATAAGATATTCCTATTTTATTTGCCTGAAATCTGATTTTTCCCCTTTTGGAAATTACACTTTCATATATCACATGGTAATACAGGAAGAACTCTGAAATATCAAGAGATTTCCACTTGTTCAGAGCTCAGAACAGAATAAAATTATCTCAAATTCAAGTCCAATATCTTTGTTGTATCTTATACCTCTTATACAAAATAGAATAGCAACAATAATTTCTAATGTAATAAGAACAGAAGGCTACTCTTCTGGAAGGCTCTGGAAGTTTCCAGGCTATCTTCACATCAATCATTCAGTTGGAGAGGAATGTGAGAAATCTCCTATGGATCTCCTTTGCAAAGACCTGCTTCTCTAAATATGTTTCTCATAACCTTAGAGGAAAAGGAGGAACTCTTTAAAAATAGCAATGGTCTAAAAGGTGGGGGGGGGACAGCGGGGGGTGGGGAGGAAGGCTGGGTAGGTGTCTCTGTGGTAGAGTGCTTGCCTTGCATGCATGAGGCCCTGGGTTCCATTCCTCAGCACTACATAAGCAGAAAAAGCCGGAAGTGGTGCTGTGGCTCAAGTGGTAGAGTGCTAGCCTTGAGCTAAGAGCTGAGGAACAGCGCCCAGGCCCAGAGTTCAGGCCCACGACTGACAAAAAAGGGGGGGGGGGAGGGGGGTAAGGAATCTATCATTTACTAACCTTAGTAATGGGAAATCCAAACTAAATATAAAAATAAATTTAGTCTACATTGATTAGGTAGATGGAACCTGGGTTGAATCTGTTTTGGGATTTGAGCACACTAAGAATCTCTAAAAGCCTTATATTAACTTTTCTCTACATGAAAAGAAAGAGAATTTCTTCAGAGCTGCAGAGAGGTTAAGATAGAAACCTGTGCTACAAGGCTGAACTCACTGTTACGTTTTAAATGAGTCAAGTATCTAAAACTAGCATGTTGTTTAGAGTCCTGGGCACAGGCTATTCTAGAAAAAGAAAACTGAAGCACAGATCTGAGTCTACCTCAAACAATAAATATGGGTGTGGAACTAGGGTTTAGTTAGGCAGAGCTTGTAATTACGTTTGTACTTAACACAACTGTTATTATTGAAATAATAGCATAAATGAAGAGAGGGATTTGTGTTAAGAAACTACCAACACTTGGTTTTGGCATAGTTGGCTCTTCATTTTACATTTCCCTGGATTTCATTCATTCTTTCCACTTGCTTTTTCTCATCGCTTTTGCTGACTGCTTAAACTCAATTCCTCAGTGTATAAATGTTGGATTCACACAGAGTCCAACATTTCTTAGCCCTTTTTTTCTTGCCTTGTTTAAATGTCATCCATAGTCTGATGCTTCCCAAATTTTATCTATATCATCAGAAGTAATTGCATTTCCATTTGGATGTCAAGGATCAACTTAAATTTCATAGTCAAGACAAATGATTCTATCCCCTCATTCCAGGTCCTTAGTCCCTGAAGCTAAATTCTATATGTGGGCCTTTTCCCATACTGCTCTGGGGCCTCAACACTCTTCCTTATCTTTTCAGGGACAGCTCCCCTTAGTGATCCAGATCTCAGTTCAAACATCACTTTCTTCCAGGAGCCCAGCTATCTCTGGCCACCACCTGAAGTAACCCCCTCCCCTTCTCAGCCACCACCACTCATTCTAGCCATCATAGACATAACTCCAGGTTATCTGCTAAATATTACTGTAGTAATCATTGCTCACTATTAATCTTCCTCAAGCTCTATTCCATACTCCAATAGAAAAGGTGCCTCAAAGCACTGAGACTCATCTATTTTAATTAATATTTCTCCAACACCTAGGTATTCAACAAACTTACTGAATGTATATGAGCTTGCATGAACAAGCACATCTCTGGGAATCCTATTTTCTTATAAAGCCAGAGTGTCATCATCACAAAAACCATGCATGATAACTGGGAAGGGAGGAGACACATATGAAGCAAGACTGTGAATTTTAATTGGATGGGGAACTAGTCAATGCTGGAACAGAAAGGAGATGGTGGAAGAAGAGTTTTGTAAACAAAAATAGCACAAGAAAGTAAATGGTTTAGTATCCAGACTTTGAGATTCTAAAAATGCCCAGAAATCTCTAAATCTTCAGAAAAACTTCAGGAGACTAATACAAAGATTCATTTTATTCTTATTTTGCCAAGTAAAGATAAGAGGAATTTTTATCATCTATGATTACCATCATATCCTAAAGAACATTTAACATAATCAACTTTGATTTGTGGAAGCTCTTTAAATTGATCTTCTTTTTTTCATTCTACCACGGACATTGGGAAGTGTCACCCTGATATCATAAGAAACCACTGACTTAAGTGACTATCTCAGGGTCGAAGAGAAATCAATAGCAAGTTTCCCAACTTCTCAATATGTTGCCTATGGTTCCTTAAAGCTCTCTAAATACTCTCTACTAAAGTGTTGCAACATCCAGGTGAGCTCAGAAACCTGGCATTGGAATGTTTCTTAGAATTCTTCTCATGTGATAACCAATTATAAGGCATACAAGAAAGGTAAAATGTCTGATATGTGTGTTTCTGTTTTATTAAGGAAGAAATGGATGAATCAGGAGAGTCATAACATGTAAACAAGATTAGTAGCACCTACTGAAAATAATGGCCAAGACACCATTATTGTTGTATGTGATTGTGTCACATGCAACACAACATAGAATTTCCTTTCAATTTACTATAAATTGTTTTTTTTTAATTTTTTATTGTTAGTACAAAGTGAATGTACAGAAGGGTTACCATTACATGAATCAGGTAAAGGGGACATTTCTTTTTGGATACTTGGTAACCCCTTTCCTTGCACTCGCCCAGTTTTTCCCTCCTGTCCCCATAAATTGTTTTTAAAATAAATATTTTTAAAGAGTAAGATTAGATGGCACATATAATGAGAGGCAACTGAAAAAAAATGTTTAGTCTACTTGGGAAACTAAGAAACAAAACCAAATGAGCCCGAGGCTACCAAGGATTATTCACATTTACTGCTGAACCAATTTATTCAGGAATAACACCCACACGAGAAGGTAGATATTTTGAAATATGGAAAATGTGAATAATTTCCTTAGATGGCTTACTTCATTTGAAAAGAGGGAAATCTGCTCCTAGATGATCTGCAGAATGCAAGTGACAGTGATGAGAAACCAAATGTTAAAGGGCGAAGAGCCTTCATGTCAGTATCTAAAAGAAGCAAGGGTGGCTGGGCCATGTGTCACCACCTCTTAGATACTATTGTAAGAAATTAGTAAACCCCGGAGAACACTGGGAACCCTGGGTGGCCATCATCATATACAAGTGAAAAAACCAGCAGGACTAAATAGTGTGGTCATTTCACTATCTGATGGGCTCCTAGAGGGCAGTAAACTATCTAGGTGTCTGGCTCACTAGAGCAACAACAGGAATAAGGGGAATCATGGTGGTCCCCATTTGGAACTCTAGCTCAAGGGAGCATCAAGTCCTCACTCCAGTCATAAAGCCAGAGAACCCTCTCTCCCCACGTTCAGGTCAAATGGAAGGAAGTCAAATTTGATCCCACACACTTCTAAACTGTGGGCGAGCCTCTTGAGCTGATGAACAGCAGTCAGGAAATGGGGCTGCTCCATACACTGATTCTGTGAACCCAAGGTTCCTCTGGAGAGCTGAAGAAAGTCATAGTTAGGAGATAGATTTGACTTGCTCATACAACCCGAGATAGTCTTTGCATTCATTTCTAATAGTTTTTTTTCCATGAACACAGCTGGTCTTCAGCTGATTCATCTTCAGTTGGACTGATACCTGCCCCCAGCTCACTCTTTTCCAGACTTAGATCCACTTGAATGTCAAGTTTCAACCTCCTCAAGATTAAAGTGGTTACATGATCATCCTACAAACCTTGCTATGTAAACCTAGTTTATGGAGTAACTGTGGATAACAGTGGACATTAACCTTGTTTTGTAATTGCACCTTTTGAACAATGGAATAAGAGCATATGGTAGGAGAAGGAGTGAGTTTTTTTCCCCTGTAGAGAATGGATGTTTCTGTTGTCAATCACCCTCTAAAGTGGTTTCTTTGGAGACAAGGAATTGGAGGGTGAAATGCTTTGAACTAGAAGCAGACTGTGTCTGAATCTGAGGCATGGACCAGATTAGAGCCCTTCCATTGGTGGAATAACTGCTGTTGTCACATGTAAACAGATGATGACAATGCCAGGCATCCATTCAAAGTCAAGGCAAAAAGGGCGTCCCATTGTGTTGTGACTGAGGCAGCAATGGTAAATCTGGTTAGTCTCAAGAAGGTGCATCTGTTTCCAGGGTTGGAATGGTGATCCATCAACGCAGTCACCTAAGACTTCTGATCCTGCAGAGTGGATATCTCTAAAGGAGCAGCAGCAAGATGAGAAAGCTAGACCAGAAAAACGAAGGATTTTGTTGGGTTCAACTGAAAGACACTTGTAAGATATTCTCATTAACAACCGGTAAGATAGTGAAAAGTGAGATTTCTGGCGAACAGCTCCTGGGCAGGCTCTATGCCAGAATAATGTAAGTACACCAAGGAAGAATAATTGTTGAGAGTCACGGGCTAGTGGGGTAAGAGTATTCCTCTGATTACATCTACTTCCATCCATATTAGTTTATCTCATCAGTAGTCACTTAATCTCCCAAATGCTTGTCTGTATTCTCTGACAGTCACATCCTGCCATTTCTTTCAGTTGTTGCTGTGTCAAGGAAAGCAGATTCTGCATTGTGTTTAAAGTTAGATTTCAGTCTTTTTTTCTTCAGTACTGCAGTTGAATTCAGGGCCTCATACTCACTAGGTAAATGCTCTACCACTTGAGCCATTCTGCCACAGCTTTAGTTTAGTTTATTTTTCAGGTAGGGTCTCTTACTTTTGTTCTTTTTGGCTTCAGACCAAGATCCTTCTTTTTCCTCCTAAATACCTAGGATTACAGCTGTAGACCATATCTAGTTTGTTGTTGTTGTTGTCTCAATTACACTTATACGTGGGCTTGTCTTAAACCTAGATCCTTCTATCTGTACCTTTCAAGTATGTAGGATTACGGGTGTGGGTTACCACATTCAGCTTAAAGCTGGTTACTATAATTACTTTTTATTTTGTTTATCATTTGTTTCTGTTGAAACTTTACTTCCTGGCATAAAGGCAACTATCTCATATTCTGGGCTGGTATCTCTTCATATTATAAGGACACTAGTGCTGCTGGATTAGATCTGATGCTGATAGCATCATTTAGTCTTAATTACCTCCTTAAGGTCCCAGCCTCTAGAATAGTCACATTAGAAGTTAGAATCTCAGCATGATCAGACACAATTCAGTCTATAGCAACTATATATATATACCAGCATAGTTAACATGAAAAACGAACATTATCAATACTAGAAACCAGAATGACAGGAACTCTCAAATACTGTTGCTGGGACTTTACATTTTCGTTTAGCCGAATACTTCCTTAGATTATTAGCCATAGATTCTACCCCTAGTTATTTCATTCATACATACATCTACTTACTAAAATACCATACAAGAACATTTACAACAGTTCTATTCAAAATTGCCTTCAGCTGGAAAGAACTCAAATGTTTATACATAAGATAATAAAAGATAAATAAATTATGGTATGTTCATACAATGGGATATTATATAACCATGAGATTGAATGCACTATATCTCCCTCTACATGATAGTATGAATGAAGCTCATAAGCATAATGTTGATGGATAGAAGCTAGACACAAAAGACTATATACTTTAAAATTCCAGTTAAATAAACTTCAAGACGAATCTATGGTGCTAGAAGTCAGGCCAGTGGTCACACTTGGAGAGGGAAGTGGTGATGGAAGAAAACAAAAGAGGACTTCAAGGACACTGGATATGTTATGATCTAGCTTCTGGCTACACAGCTGTGTTCAGTTCATGAAAATTCATGGAGCTGAATACTTATCATATGTGCATATTTCTGCACATATTTTACACTTCAATAAAAGTTTTCTTTTCCCTAAAAAAAAAAAAAAGAAATACTCTACAAATTCCACATTGTTCTGAAATAAAGTCCCCAATACATCAGCCTGGCCTCTTTATGACCTGGCCCCTAGCCCATCCCTACAACTTCTGGCTTAAACCACAGCCAAAACAAGATATCTTTAATACCCATAATGCTTCAGTATCTTTCCTGCTCCCCTGCTCCCCACCCAAAGCCTGATTAGTCGTCTCACCTTATCTACTTGGTTCACTCTTTTAAACAGTAAAAGTCAGCCCAGATTGTATTCTCCACCAGCATGTTTTCCCTCCCTTAACACTCTCTGTGTGCTTACACTTACTACATTGCACTGTTGTTGCTGGTTTACAAATCTGTCCTCTCTGCTGGACTGAGTGTCATGAGGGCAAAGATTGGATCCTTTGTCCTGCATGTGTAGCGTCTAAGGCATGCTCAGCAGATAGCAAATGCCCTGCCAACTGCAAATAAATAGAGATGAATGTAATTTAGTTTACATCTTGATTTTGTTACAGAATTTTTCTTTGATCAGTCTAGCAAGAAAAAGAAAAAGGTTTAGTAATAAATGAAACTAATCTGGCAGCACAGACCATCCTATGCTCAAAATGTAGTTTTCAATGGGCATTTTGTCTTTCATGAGTCTATATAGCAGAGAAATCAAATACACATTTCTTAAAATACATTCTAGTAATATTGTCACTCCCTATAGGCTATCCAACTGTACAAAATGATCACATTCCTCCAGAATATGGGTGAAGTGTTAATGTTCTTGGCTGGCAAGAGACTCAAGAAATTCCTCTGACATCTAGATTGGCCATGTTTCTTGGTGGATCTGCCAGAAATTCCTCAGATATCCTAGCTGAGGATTTATAGACTGAGAGGTTTATGATATTTCAGAGGGTAGAATCAGCTATTGTTACACATATTAAACAAGTGAAGCAAATGCAGCGTAAGTTGTAATTGGGCTCAAAGCCCAAAAAGTGATCTAGCTTGACAACAGCCATTTTCTGTACAGATACAGAACAGCTTTAGTCAGGTGCAATAATAAGTAACAGGTATAATCATAATGGATTCTAAACAGTGTGTGTTCCCTACTTCTGATTTAGGGCTTCCCTTAGGACTTCATAATAAAGAGCCAGAAGACATTAATGATTGGTAGGTAGAAAAAAAAGTGCTTACCACCCAAATAGTTAAGACATAACTCTGTGTGTGTGTGTGTGTGTGTGTGTGTGTGTGTGTGTGTGTGTGTGTGTGTGTGTGTGTGTGTGTGTGTGTGTGTGTGTGTGTGTGTGTGTGTTTGGGTCAGTCCTAGGGCTTAAACTTACGACTTGGGCATTGTCCCTGAGCTTTTGTGCTCAAGGCTAGTAGTGTTTTCCCACTTGAGCCATGGCTCTACTTCTGGCTATTTGATAGTTAATTGGAGATACGATAAGCTTTTAAACTGAGCTGGCTCTAAACTGAAATCCTCAGATCTCAGCCTCCTGAGTAGCTAGGATTGCAGGTATGAGCCACTGGCACCTGGCTTGTATAACTTTTTTTTAAGGTGATAGAAAAGTTGATTAGAAGAGAAGTGTACAGAGAAAGAACTCATGTAGCATGGACATGCCACATGAAGATAGCACTTCAGCCTATCTCAACCATCTAGTGCTTTTTTCCTCTTTACAGAGCTTGGCCTTGGATTAAATAGGGAAAATTGGGGCCCTTGAAGATGGCTCTCTTTTCTGTTTCCTGTAAGGTTGTGACACCAGAGACTTACAGTCCCATTCTTATTTCCTCATTCTTTTGTGTATAGCCTTTAAATATATGTACATACAAATACTGACATACTGATAAGTGTCTAGACATACTAAGCTGTTCTTCAGAGAAGTGTTAGCAGTGGGCACTGCCATTTGGCTGAGGACTTCTTGGTCTCACCCTCTATGATAGAGGATGCAGGCTTATTGGTAGTGCCCTTGGCGCTGCCTAACCCCTTGAACACCTGATCAAGCTGAGCCAATCCCATGCTTTGCAGCTGAGTCCTCGTTAGACAGGCAGTCCAAGTGAGAAGATCCTTAGGGCTACTGTGGGTGGCCATATAGGGTCCAAGGAGTAGGCAAAGGTCAATACATGAAAAGGGAAAAAGAAGATAGATAGATAGATAGATAGATAGATAGATAGATAGATAGATAGATAGATAGATAGATCAAGTTGTAGTTGGAGAGAGAGAATGGTATGGTGGGAGGAAATCAGTTCCCAAAAGCTTTCTCATTTCAGATTCCAATTCCTTGGTTGAGAGCTGCGACATTCCCTGCCTAAATTGAGCCTGGTTTTTAGGACAAAGCACCAAGTTATTGTACTGGCTGATTTGGGAGGATTTCTGAGACCCTGAGCCTAAGATTCTCATGCTGTGGTATTCAGGCAGGAGATCTGTCTTCACCCCCCAGAAGTGAGGGAGAGTGGGGATTTAGTGCAGCTGGTCAGAGGGAGCCTGCCCTACACCAGTCCCTACCTCAGACCCAGGCTGAGCTTCCTGTCCTTCAGCCCTGGGCGCTGGTGTCTTGGGAGGAGTTGGTTAAGGGAGGGTGTTCATCTGATTCTTTACAACCGGAAACTGGACACTGTAAATGATGACATGGGAACGTCACCAATACAAAATTAAGCCCATGGAAAAATTTAATTACCATAGCTAGCACAGGAAATTGCATTTATATATGGAAACTAAATTTAGCAGCCTGGACAGATTGACAGGATCCCTTCTTAAGTCGGTGTAAATAGCCCGTGCCAGGTGCTAGAAAGTAGCGGGCAGTGGCAGAGGCTGGCTGAGCAGGCCCGGGTCCCTAGGCTGTCTGTCTTAGGGTCTCAAGGAAGAAAAAGGGTTTTCTTCGGCAAGCGCAGTAGTTTAGATGTCTTCTTTCCTAGGTTAGGAGAGACTGAACTGATTTTGCAAGAGTCATTTTGCAGGGCGGTTCCTATTCTCTCTCTGCTTCTAACAAGGAAAGGGTGTGGCTGACATGGATTCGCCCTGGCCAGTGTGTTTGGAAGCCCAGGGGACACATAAGAAAGAGGAAGTGTGGCTGTGGGGGAGGGGAAATGTCCCAGGCTCTTTCCCCTCACCCAAATTCCCTTTACTTTCAGGGTTCCCTCCTTCCCAAAGTGCTCCCTCTACCCACTGCAAGGCCCAGGGACATAGAAGACCTCCCTGGGGATCTAGCCTGGCCGTCCTCAAAGCTCCCTTTAGCTCATGAAGGAAAGTCCACCCAATCACAGAACCTCCCTTGCAGTCCATGTCACCCCCATCAAGACCATGGGCCAGATTCACAGTAAGCCTTTTCCCAGGGTCTGATTTCGGGGTGCAGTAGGGGCAGCTGATAGGAGATAGTGTGGGCAGGGTTGGGGGTGAAACTCGAATTCAGGGATGGGTAGAGAAGGACAGAAGCCAGGGCCTGACTTTCCCTCTCTTTGTGGAGTCTGAGAATTCTTCTTTTGAAGCTGTCCTTCCAGGTTGTTTTGAAAGTTTATCTGTCAATACAGGAGGAGAGGACACATTTCAACCGTTTAGCTTAATATCTATTTGGGCAGTATTGGGATTTGAATTCAGGGTCTTACACTTGTTAGGCAGGTGCTCTGCCACTTGAGCTACATCCCCAGTCCTTCTTGTCTTAGGTACTTTTTTGGACAGAGCCTTTCCTTTTCTGCTCTGGGACACCTTTGACCTCCACCTTCCTGCTTAGGTTGCCAGTGTAGGTGGGATCACAGTTGTACAGTACTATCCCTGGCTTATTGGTTGAGATGGGGGCTCGCTAACATTGTTTGGCTCTGGTCATCTCAAACTGTGATCTCTCAATCCTGAGTGGCTGGGATGACATGTGTATGTGTCTGTAGCAGCCTTGACATATACATAGACTATGGACCTTGGAATAGCCTTGTCCCTAATATTAGGGTTAGGCTGTTGCACAACTTCAACACTGGTTGAACGTGACATAAGTACCTTAGACCCCTGGACCTCAATTTCCTTATCTGCCAAATGAGGATAACAACAGTAATGCTTATTGGGAGGGCTTAAAGTATAATTAATTGCAGTTATTGTTGTGTGCCCTTGAGAAAGTTGGTTTCTCTGTGTCTCAGTTTTCTTACTTGTCAAATTGGGAGGACAATAATGATATCTATTTCTAAAACTTGTTATTACCATGTATGCCAAGGCCTTGAACTAGGCTCTGATACACAGTGAATGGTATGTGCATGTTAGTTGTTCTTACAGTTCACCATCTGGAACGCCTAGCCCCACTGGCTGACTGGATTAAAGGAACGCACAGTGCAATGTGTAGCTCACCTCTCCTACATCTCCGAGGTTATTTGAGATTTGCCTCATGCTCCACACTTATTACAAAATCCCTACCAGACTTCTAAGGAAGTGTAAGGCCTGTCCCTCCTTCCAACTGCAACTGTTACATTAGCCAAGTGTAATCTGATGAATACAAACTAGGCGTTTTGTCCTGGGATAACCCCCATTATTGTGGTAAAGGGCTTTGAGATCCACTCAGAAAGGTGCAAAATGAATCTTCCACCTCTGGGCAAAGATGTGGCGGTGGCAGAAAGTGAGGAATGGGAGGGAGGATGTTGGCTGCTCTCCTGAAATGCACTGCTTGCCATTCTTGACTGTAGAAGAGTTTCTGCAGCCCTGTGCATTTTGGCAGGCACTGTGGACAGGGCTGGGTTTGGGAATTGACTTGAAGTGTGGATTATGTGAGAGGTCTGAGCCTCTACAAGCAGTGAGTTGATCACACAGAAAGACCTAGACGCCATGAAGAGCTATAAAGTCTTTCCCAACAGCAAGCCCAATTTCCTCTGACTACATGACAGTCTCTGGGGATCAGAAACTCTGTTGAATGCTCCATATCCAAACAGCGCACTGGGCTATCCCACTGCTCTCTTTGGGAGTGAAACTTAAGAAGGATGGTGGGGGGGGGAGCTGAGAATGAGTAACAAAGGAGGTGAATGTAATCAAAGTGACTATATGCTTTTTGTGGCAAGATCACCATGAAACCTCTCTATATAATTAATATAGCTAATAAAAAGAAGAGGCCCTGGGGAGGCCACTGGCCAACTGGGACCCATCAAGCACCCAGATCCTCACCTGCAATAGGTCCCCAAGGATGCATTGCAGGCAGCCTCTTACTATGCCTCCTGCCTTGTAGACACATTTTATCTTAGGAACATTTTATTCCTTACCCATATTAAGGCATGAGTGAGAAAAGATCATACAGTATTATACCACTAAGATATTTTCATTTTTTTTAATGCTTAAGGAAGTCCTAGGCTGGAGAATATTAGCATCTACGTGTACAATTTCAGACAGCAATCTGAAGTTGGGTAGGATCTTTGTTGGGATATGGTTCTGGGGTATCAGGCCTTTTCCAAAGTCTTTCTCATCCTGGAATCCATTTCTTCAAGCTAAACAATTTTCTCTTGGTCCCTCCATGTATGATGTGAAGTTCAAGGACATCACTGTGTTTTGGAGTTGTTTGGAAGGTATTCCCCAGGGCTCATGAGCAGTGACCATTAAATCCCAGTGGCTGTGGTTTCTATCCAAACCTTTACTTTGGAGGCCCCATCCCTGATGGCCAACAGCTGAGTCCTGAAGACAGTCATGGAACAGCGTCCTCACCATCTTTTTGTTCCTGTTTGGAGGCTTCTGACCATGTACACATCAAAGGAATTGTACGGTTTTTACAAATAGGAAAATGCTAGAGTGTGGGAAAGCATGACATGCTGCTGCTTTATTGGTTTGAGCCATGACTTTGTTTTTAAGATCATGTTCAGTGCCGGATATTGATGTGTTAAGTCGGTTTGCATGCCATGTCGAACAAGCCCAGTGGTAAACTATAAACATCCCTGTGACTTTTCTTCAAGGGAGTATTTGCTGTGTGTGACTGGGTAACCATTTTTTCAAGAGTTAAACATCTGAGCTATTTAAATTCCTCTGCCAAGTATGAAAAGCAAATTAAGTAATCATGGCACAAGCTCTGAAATCAGAAGAATGAGGAGTGCAGTATTTTTTTTTTAAATAACTGGTGAGGGTATGGATATATGAAAGCTGATTGTCAGAAATTCACTCCAAATCACTGGCTGATGAAAGATTTCAGAGAATACAGATACCCCATACATGTATCTGTCCTGGTGGCAAATGAAGTTAACAAGTACTTGAATGCCTGCTGGGCACCACAGGGTGAGGATGTCAATCCAGGGCGTGGGGCTGAGCTCTGTAAGCATGTGTTCTGGGTGTGTCCATGAGGCAGCAGAACTATTTTTCTCAACTTTCTGTTTTTAAGGCTGTGTTTCTTGGACAGCTGCTGAAAAGTTGAACCAAGAGATGTGATAGTCAATTTGTGTTGCCCATGTGACCTAATTTAAATAAATGTATCAGTGATATACTAAGCCATAGTCTAGCCCGGCTCTTCTCTGCTCAGAGGAAAACAGAGATACTGTTTATTTCCCATGAAGGAAAAGTTTTGGTTCCACCCTGAATGTACCTTTGCTTGTTTGTAGAGCTGTTTCCTGTTTTTCCTTATCAAAATATTTCAGCTGTGACTTCACAGATTGAGGGGTCCTGTCCCAACTAAGTCAGAAAAGTGTGCTTAATCACTGTCTTGAAACAGATCTACTATGTTAGCAATTAGATGATTTTTTTTAAGAGAGGGAAATAGTTTTGTTCCATCCAATATCTTCTATTGAGGAAAATTCAGATAGGAAAACAGCAAATTGGAACAAAATTAATGTAACAATATTATATAACCATAACAGCTGCCTATGATATTTCTATTTCCTTTTATGAATAATGTACATATTTTCCTTTGAATATGCATTTATGCTTGAGTCTGGCAGCAGTCAAACCTTAAAGGAATGAGATAGATGATTGATTTCTGCCCATTAAAGAGACTTCACCCCTCACCACTCAATGCGTGCTGATTTCATCATTTCAAGCACAAAATGTGTTTATTTCCCTGTTTCCTATTTCTTGGCTGTGTTTGTTTCTTTAGGTCCTATTTCTGGGCTATGATGGGGGATGGGAGGAGTAGATATCTTCATTTTGCTCACATGAACACGTACACATGTGAGATAAAATTCTAAGGAAACATATCCTAACTCTCTGAAAGAATGTATTCTGATTTGCTGGCAAATGCAGCATTGAGGCATCAAAACCAGCTTTTTTTCCTATTTCTTCATATATATCCATCAGTATGTTGAACAAGAAAGAACTATCTCACTCTTTGAGCAGAAGATTGAGGAAAGTGCTTAGCTGGGTGAGAGAGTTAGTCATGTGTCCTAAGGCTGGCAGTGTTGTACCTAGGGCACCAGTTAACTAATCTTTAATTTTTGTACCAGGCACAGATCCAGCCCATCCAGTTAATCAGGATAAATGATTAAGAAGGACTTTCTAAAACTGCTGAACATAACTCACTCTTACCAAATATAGGAATCTCTGAAGCCAACTATCTTGGTCAGATGAAATGCAGTGACAAGATCTAAATTGCGCTTGTGGGGAAGAGGGATGAGAAGGGAAAGGTGGGAGACCATGAGGGAGGGGATAACACTGCTCAAAAAGAAGGAAAAAAGATCCAAATTGTGAGAAAAGGAAACTTCCTTGGTTAGGATAGGAAAGAAAAAATAAAAACAAAGAATCTTGGGTTTCTTTTTTTTTTTTTTTTAATACTTTTCTTATTAGAAAGATACTGTAAAGAGGGTTTACATTTACAGGAGTAAGGTTATGAGTACATTTCCTATTGAGCATTGTTACCTCCTCCTTTGTATTTCCCCCTACTCTCCCTACCCTTTGCACCTACCCAACTCCTCCCTTCCCCCACCTTGTTTATTGCTTTTTAAAGATTGAATTTAGACTCATTGTGCACCTAATGATACAACCTTCTGGCTGAGTAGCCACCAAAGTATACCTCAGAGTTCATGGTGAGAGAAAACCACAGGGCCAGTGTCTATCCACTGTAGAGGTCCCTATCAGCGCTTCCTGAGACCATCCAGAATGATGACTTCCAAATTCTGAACAGCTATAGGAAAAGAAAATATTTGGCCAGCTGTAGATGTTGGATTTTGCTTATCTGAAGTGGTTTTCAGCTTCAGAAAAAGTTTTGCTTTTACTTAACAACCCACCACAGCCCCGGAGTCTGAGCCTTATGTTAAGCTATCTTAATGTAGGTTTTTTACATCAGTTACCTCAGAGGAACCTTTTTTTTGTCTTTGCCAGTCCCAGAGCTTGAATTCTGGGCCTGAGCACTGTCCCTTCGATTTTGTGCTCAAGACTAGCACTCTACCACTTGAGCCACAGCTCCATTTCCAGCTTTTTGTGGTTAATTGGACACAAGAGTCTCAGGACTTTCCTGCCTAGGCTGGCTTCTAACCATGATCCTCAGATCAAAGCCTCCTGACTAGCTAGGATTACAGGCATGAGCCACTGATGCCTGGTAAAGGAAGCATTTAAAAACTTTTCTTGTTATTATAAAGGTAACATATAGAGGGGTTACAGTTACGTAGGTCAGGTAATGACTACATTTCTTTTGGGATAATGTCATCCCTTCCCTCATTCTCTCCCAGTTTTTCCCTTCCATCCTCACCCACAATTATATAGTTCATCTTCAACGTAGTGTCTGGTGAGTATCACTACTTCATTTATTCACTCAAGAATCATTTTTAAAAATCCTTTCTGATTATCCAGATAAGGTACACATGTATGTGTGTACAAGTGCATAATGTGGTCCCCTCTTCCAGAGACGCTCACATCCTGTAGGTGTTCTGGCCTGTTTCCTGTGTGGGCATTCACAGAACAGGATCTGAACATGGCTTTTCTGTAACTTTGATATATTCTTTGGAACATGTATCCCAGGATGTTCTTTAAGGCTCCAGTTAACTGGACAAAATCATTATTATACAAACAGGGAGGAAATGGTGAAATGCTATAACATAAAAATGAATCTTAGAACTCAATAAGAAACAAAGATAAACAACCCCATAGGAAAATAAGCGAAAGATATATACAGTCAGTTCAAGAAAAGGAACAAAATACAGAAATAGACACATGGAAATGTACTCCAGCTCACTCTTAGTTTAAAAAGTCATATTCAATTGATGATGACATAGCAGTTTCATTTCCAATTGCACAGATGAAAAAAGGAGTAGAAAGCACAGGATAAGGTACAAGGAAGCTGTCACTCATACTCATTGTTGGTGAGGGCATTGTTTGAGGGCAATGTTTTGTCTTAGCAGCTTTGTAATACCTACTACAATTGATCTGCATATTGTACTCCTATTAATGTAACCTAAGGAAACAAGTAAGCACACAAAGAAATGAATATGGACTGTTGTTGCAGCATAGACTCTAATAGAAAAAAACAAAACAAAACTAGAACCAAACCAGAAAAAGAATTTAATAGACCTCTACATGCTCTCACAGAAAGTGTTCCAAGATACAGCAAACAGTAAAAAGAGCAAGTTATAAAAAAGACATAGACATGATTTCCTTTTTGTTACATGCATGGGAAAAGCTAATGGCTTATTTAGTCAGATATAGGGGTTGGCATTTTGGAGAACCTTTCATTTATATCCTACATATTTCTATAATATTTGGGCATCTATTAAAAATAAAAATACAAGCAGTTTCAAAACCAACCAGTAGGAGCAAATTGTTAAGAAAACTGTCAGATAGTTTCCTTGCTAAACTTGTTAAATCTGAATCTAAACATGAGCAAATAATACTCATATAAATCCAGGTTCCTTGATGTTCTTTAAGATAAAACAGTTTGTCCTCCTAAAATTTATCAATGTTATAAAAAGTAAATGAATCAAAGAGATTGAGATTGTTTTTTAATAAATAAATAAAGTGACCTGATAACTGAGTACAACTTCTGACCTTTGCTTGAATCCTGAATTCACAATACAAGGAAACAGTCTGAGGGACTTTATTTGGACATGATTGCATGAGTGAATCTAGGTGACTGGGTAGTATTTCTGTGATTAAATTTGGGGACATGCTAGTATACAAAATTTTCTTTTAACTGAACATTTTGTGTATCTCCATAATAGATATTCCTGTGTGTATATTATCTCATTTTTGTTTTGAGTGTTTATAGGACAAGAAGATGTTTTCCTATTTTGGCCAAAAATATTTCTGTGATGGTTGGGGAAGATCATAAATTCATTTCTAGAATATCTTATCTGGCGTATAGATTTCCAATTAATGCTAGATATCAACTAGGCTATATCATAAAGTTGGGGGAATTCTGAGCGGGAGCAATTGTTAAAGATCACATGAGATCAGAAGTCAGAAAGTCTTCCAAGTGAGCAAAAGAATCTGGATGGACCAGAGAAGTTACACATAATTAATTAGGAAACATGTTTTGGAACTCTTGCCCCCATATTCAGTACTCTTACCAAAAACACAAGTAAGATTTATTTAACCCTTACAAAACATGAACAATGGGCCAGATCCCATTATGACCTGTCCTGAGAGAAGCTGCTTTTGTGTGTGTGTGTAGGGGAAAAAAAAAAAAGCTTAGCACTTGAGAAATTGTATGATAATCCTCCAAGGAACAAAGAACCTCCAACTCCTAGCACTTGTAATCATGCAGGCAGTTTGCCCAGTTCAAACTGAACTAAGACATGCCCTTTGCTTGACTTTTTTGTTACATAAGAAGCACTAGGTGTTCAAGCCAACATGTGTTTTTTTTTTTCTCTCTCTAAAAAAAAAAAAGAAAAGAAAAGAAAAAAGAAAAGTGGCTGCTTATGGAAAGTGAATAACAAAAGAATTCTAAATCCCGGGGCTGGGAAGGTGGCTCAGTGGTAGAGTGCTTGCCTTGCATGCATGAGGCCCTGGGTTTGATTCCTCAGTACCACAAAAGCAGAAAAGGCCGGGAGTGGTGCTGTGGCTCAAGTGGTGGAGCACTAGCCTTGAGCTGAAATGCTGGGGGACAGCGTCCAGGCCCTGAGTTCAGGCCCCACGACTGACCAAAAAAAAAAAAAAATTCTAAATCCCTTATCCTCCTAATAAACATTTCCTGCCCCATTCATTGCCAAGATGCTCAGTATTTTGTTCGTAGAGGGGTAGGGAGAGCTGATATCAACTGCCTTAAGAAATGTGTAAACCTCTTTCTTGACTGAATGAAGAAAGACTCCAGCTTTACTCAACCTCTGAGAATGATCTGGTGACTCACACAGTTGGTTGCCTGAAATCAAAAGGCCTTTCTTCCTAAAACAATATAAATGCCCACACCTTGGGGACCAATGGAATGCTCCCCAGTGTTAATGGAGAGAGGGTGACTTCTTGGAGCGGCAAATATACTTGGGAGTAGGTGGGCAAAGAACTCTAGACACACAGGGCAGCGCCAAGTTAGAGAATCTTTTAGAAAATAGTCCCAGATACTAGCTGGCATGTGAGACTCACCACTTCTGGCTGACAGGACCCAGTGTCTTTTTGTTTTGTTGTTTTTTTGAGACAGGATCTGACTATGTAGTCCGGTCTAGCCTCAAACCTGTGATCTTACTGCCTCCACCTCCCAATTTCTGGAATCACAGGTATGGAGCACCATGCCTGGCTTATTTTCAGGGAATACGTGGGTTATGTCTTGGATTCGATGAAGTAGCTAAGATCAGGTAGACCAAGAAGAACCACCAGGCAGAGAACTACAGCTGAGAGCACTGGGACTTGAGTTTGATTTGGAGTCAAAATTGGATTTTCACACCCAATGAGGGTAAAAAGGTTGTGAAGTCAAGGATAACACTGTTTTCCATCCAATAGTCAAGTTAAAACAATAGCAAGAATGAAGCCATGGAGAGCAGGCAGCCAAGCTGATCAAGGTCAGAGAAGTATAATAAAGTCCTGGGGGTGGAGATGGAGTGGTGCCAGGCCAAAGAATAGATGGTACAGCCACTCCATTCTGCTCCTGCTGCTCTGAATAGATTATGTATCTGGGCCATTAGAAGAAGTACCACCATAATTTTATTTACTCTGTTTCCTGGCAAATGAACTGAAACATAAGGCAGAAAGAAGTTTGCTTCTGGAGGAGTATGTCTATGTTAATACAAGAGACTTTTGGAGATCTCTAGAATTTCAAGCATCCAAGAACACTTAAGCTGAAGCAGGATAGGGGAAGAGATCTGGTCAAACAGACCACACCATGATCAGCCATATTGAGTTCTTCAACGGAGTGGTTAGGTTCCCATGGATCAGGTCAAGATGCTTAAATGTAGGGGAGGGTTTGTAATGTTAGCATGCAGAATAGCCCTAGCAGTTCAGGTCAGATATGTTTATGCTTAAACCCTCAGGGAATGGCATGAAGAAGCCCAGTGCAATAGTTTAGATCTGGAGTGTCCCCCAAAGGTCCCTATGCTAACGGCTTGCTCATTAGCCTGTGGAGGTACTGAGCAAGGGTAGAACCTTTAGGAGGTTAGGGCATTGGGAGCATGCTCTTGAAAGGGATGCTGGGACCCTTTTACCTTCTTCTCTCTTGACTTCCTGGCCACCATGCGGTGAGCAGCTTTGCTCCACCACATGCCTTTGTCAGGATGTGTTGCCTTACCCCTGGCCCAAAGCAACCAAACCAAATGATCATGGACTGCAGCCTCTGAAATGAGAAGGCAAAGTAACTTTTCCCTCTTTTCAGCTTGTGTATCTAAAGTATTTTGTCCTAGTGACTGAAAGCTGGTTAACATACTCAGGTATTAGAGAAGGGGAAAAGGTAAGTTCCCAGCAGAAATCCTGATAACTCAGGGTGCCAACAGGATAGGGGAGAAGGGAAGATAAACCCTACAGATGCTTTAGAGCCTACTCAGAGAGAAGGGTAGAGAGCGGGGCCCAGTTTATGAGATGCCAGTGTTTACCCCAGCCACTTGAAAACCACCACCCATTATGAGTGATGCCCAGTGCTGTCCATGTTCTTAGCTTTAAATCTGATGCTGTCATGTTTATCACGTAGGAATCCTTCCTCAAGGAATTTACAGTCTTTCTGGAAGACCCTATTATGTGGCCAAAAGAAGATGGGGAAGGATCTATTTTTGGAGGGGTGAGGGAGGAGCCAAAAAATACAGCAAGTTCTACCCTTTCCTCCCAAAGTGGGACCTGAGCTGAGCCTACAAGGAGGAGAGGATTTGAGGGAGTACATAGGAGAGCATGAACAAAGGTAGTGAGGCAGGGAGGCCAGTTTTGGAAACAGTAAATAGAGAAAACATATGGATGACTGACATTTTAAAAATCACTTATTCAAACTGTATCCTGAGCAAGAACAGTTTCCTGTGGTTTATAAATAGACTGTAGTTATTTTAGTAGAACTGTAACACTGATGATGATAATTCATGGAATGTTCCATGGAGTCTTCAGTTTTCTAAGAGCCAGGATGAAATGTATAAACATGTAAGAAATCGTCTAGAACATGAAACGCCACCTATAAAAGCTACTACAATGCTATTCAGAAACTCAGTGTTCTTCACCAAGTTCTGGCTTCCCTCTCCTTTTTCTTCTTCCTCCCTCTTGGGTTGGTCCTGAATTATGTTATAGAATGCCTAAGGTTTTTGAAAGATCTAGAAAGGTGTTGAGTGATACAAACACAAGAGATGAAGTTATTTTCCTGAACTCACAGTCAAGGTTACAATTTAGAAGGCCTATCATGTTTCCTTAAACTTACCTTGTTGAACATCCAATTCTGATCCATCTCCATAACCTAAGAAGCTACCAGAATTATACAAAATTTAAATCCTGGATTCCTAAGAGGAGAAATTTGTTCACTAGACTGGTATTTTTTATAGGCTGAGGATTCCAATTGCCTATACTCAAGAAATATTCCTATATGTCCAAAGGGGGAAATATTTATATTAGTAGTTAAGTACTGAACTTATAGGTGTTTTCTTCTTTCTTTCTCTCTTCTTTCCTCTCTTCCTTCCTTTCTCTCTTCCTTTCTTCCTTCCTTCCTTCCTTTCTTTCTTTCTTTCTTTCCTCTTTCCTTCTTTCTTTCTTTCCTCTTTCCTTCTTTCTTTCTTTCTTTCTTTCCCTCCTCTTCCTCCTCCTCCTTCTTCTTTGCTTCCTCCTTTTCTTTCTTCTTCTTCTGTCGTCTCCCTCTCCTCCTTCTCCCTCTCCTACCCCTTCTCATTTCCTTCCTCTTTATCTTCTTCTTGGTGGTTGTAGGGTTTGAACTCAGGACTTTATGCTTGCTATGCAGACCCTTTACCATTAGAGTCATGCCTCAGTTCCTAGATTCACATTTTGCTTACAAATAGCATATTTATCCATCTTTTATACTACTCTATTTCTCAATCTGTTGCTTAGCAGTCCTATTCTTTTGTTTTTTTTTTGGGGGGGGTGGACCAGTTGTGGGGCCTGAACTCTGGGCCTGGGTGCTGTCCCTCAGCTCTTCAGCTCAAGGCTAGCGTTCTACCACTTGAGCCACAGAGCCACGTCCAGCTTTTTTCTTTTTGCTTATGTGGTGCTGAGGAATCGAACCCAGGGCCTCATGCATGCAAGGCAAGTGCTCTACCACTGAGCCACCTTCCCAGCCCCAGCAGTCCTATTCTATAATTGCTCATTTTGACCTAAGAAAGATTACACACAAGAAAATCCCTTTTATTTGTATTTTCCCTTAGGGTTCCTATTTCTATAGACTTAGGGCAAAATGACTCCACAATATCCTACATATTCAGTCACAGTGCAGCTAGGCTTAGGTTTCAATCACATCTTTGAACAACTTTAGTTTTAGTAGTGACAGCAAAGTGCTACAAAATCTTTACTAGAGGAAACACTAACAGGCAGTCCTTTCTTTTATCTGAAGAGATTGCCATCAAACATCTCCAAAACTCTTCAATACTTCTTCTCTGAGCGGTTCTAGAAGACCTTGCAGTTATGGCTAAGGCTCCAACCATACTTGAACTCTCTAAATTAAATAAGAACAGGTGTTATATCACTCTCAGCCTTACCATGATGTCATTTGATGGTATAGAAAAGCCACCAGCAGCAGCACTTAAAGCAATTTTAATAATCCTCTTAAATACCCTCAAATTTTGAAGGTGCTCTAGGAGTTGAAAAGGAAGCTCCACCCCATTTTTTTTTATAACAACTCCTACAAAAAATCCCCTTTAATTCGTAGCCTGAGTATCATCTTCACACTTGATATTTGTAGAATCCTTTCTTAGTGACAAAGATTTTACTTGGTTCAGCCTACACCATATGTGTAAGTTTATATTTCAGGTCTTCCAGAGGAATTAGGGTAAAGGTAAGTTTGTGGATAAAAATCATTCATATTGACATGATGACAAATTGGGCAAATGTGCAGCTACATGAAGGACTGATTGTGCTTATCTTAGTCTTTTCCATGATTAGTGGATCCAGAGCCAGGGTACCCCCAGGCTGTGCATTAGGTATCCAGTGAGCTGCCTATGGGGCTTAGCACACTCTCTGCTACTTGACAGCTTTGAGGGCAGCTCAATGCCTTAATGCCACCTGTATAATGTAGACTATAGCATCTCTCACGTGGGTCATTGTTGTTTGTTATTTTTAATGCTGGGGTTTGAACCCAGGGTGTCTCACCTAGAGTGCTAGGCAAGTACTCTACCACTGAGCTTCGTCCTAGCACCACACATGACTGTTCTAATTTAATTTTTAATTATATCAAGGGGTTTCATTATGATGCTTAATACATGTATCTAATGTATTTGATAAAATCCATCCCATCTATATTACTCTTCTTGAACTCTTTCACTTTTAAACTTTTCACACACACAAATAGATCTATGTATATATTGTTAATATGTATATATACATATATATGTGTGTATGTATACATATTCTATAATATTCACCCTCCCATCACCTCTGTCTTCCTCCTGGTTCACCCCATCAAAGTATAAGACATAGTGGATACTTAATAATGTTCCTCATCCCCTTCTTTTTTTTCCTTTCTGGTACTGGGGCTTGAATTCAGGGTGTAGGCATTGTCCCCTATCTTTGTTTCTCAAGGTGGTACTCTACCACTTGAGCCACACCCCCAATTCTTGATTTTGGTGGCTAATTAGAGATAAAAGTCTCATGGACTTTTCTGCCTGGGCTGGCTTTGAACAAGGATCCTCAGATCTCAGATCCTCAGCCTCCTAAGTAGATAGGATTGCAAACAATAGCCAACAGCATCCAGCTTCCCCTTTGAATCTTTACAATCCATAGTAGTATAAATCTTTGCCTGTCTCGACATGCATTCCAAGATCCTCTAACCCACCCCAGTCTATCTCCCGCCTCATCTCCCAGGAACACAGAATTGTTAGACTCTTAGAATATAATCAGCATTCTACCTTCTCTGTGTATAGTGTCCCCACCTTAAAAGAGGAAGAAAATGGCGCCTTCATCACAGGGTTGTAAAAATCAGTGGTTACAAAACACACAGAAACATACTACATGGTCTCAATTTAGCCCTTAAATCCTAGCTACTCAGGAGGCTGAGATCTAAGGGTCACGGTTCAAAGCCAGACTGGGGAAGGACACCTTGAGCTAAGAGCTGAGGGACAGTGCCCAGGCCCAGAGTTCAAGCCCCACGACCGACCAAAAAAAAAAAAAGAAAGAAAGAAAAAGGAAGAAAGAAAGAAAGAAGGAAAGAAAGAAAGAAAGAAACAAAAGAGAGAGAGAGAGAAAGGAAGGAAGGAACGAACGAATGAAAGAAGGAAGGATGGAAGGAAGGAACGAAGGAAGAGAGGAAAGAAAGAAAAAGAAAGAAAGAAAGGCTAACTTTTGGGCACCTTTGGCTCACGCCTGTAATCCTAGCTACTCAGGAGGCTGCAATTTGAGGACAGACATTCAAAGCCAGTATAGACAAAAAAATCTTAGCGATTTCTTATCTCCAATTAACCAGAAAAATGTCAGAATTGAATGTGTGGCTCAAGTGGTAGACTGCCAGCATTAAGGGGAAAAGCTAAGCCCACAATACCAGCGCAAAAATAAAGAAGGCAAAACTGACAGTTGAAGTATTCCTGGGATTTTCTTCTCACACTAGCCACATTGACTCTCCAGTTCATACCACCTGATTCCAATGGCCACTACCTGTTTGGGGTGTAAATGGTGACTCCGTGACTCCGTGAGAAGCAGGAGTATCAGCACCCCTGTTCTTTCTGCAGGATTGGGGAGAATTCAATCAGTTAGGAGGCAAGGCACAGCTAGTAAACTCTCAAATGGCTTTGAGAAAACTAAAACAACAAAAGAAGAATATCTGGAGAGGCTGTAAGTCCTGTCTTATCGATAGTTGGTTTTGTTGCATTCTACATGATTCACTAAGACACAATTCAGAGAATGCTTTCTTAGCCTTCCCCTATGCTAGCTATACCTCAGATGATAGCATACATTTTCCCACCCAACGTATCTATTCCAGAGTCCATAGCAATTTGGAATCCACTGTATGATTTTCTTAGCCTGCTTGGGTCCAGAATCCTCTTGGAGCGAATTCTGGAAGTATAAATGACTTGCAGCTGAGCCCTGGCCTGGGCTACATTAAAGCCCAGCACTCCTGCTTGGCGACTCCTGGGAAGGCTTCAGAAGAACTCTTCAAAGCAGGCCTCATAAAAACAAACACCCCCACTGCCACCCCCACCTCCTGTCCCCTTCAGAAAACAAACAACAATACTGCTCTGTTCACCAAACACAAGGGAATTTTCTGTTGAAAGCTTTTTTTTTTTCTTTTCCTTATTCCATATTGGCAACACTTATTAAGGAACGGATGACTTTCAAGTTTGGTTATTTGAAACACAATCACGTAGGGAGCCAGGTGCTCAAAACTTCTCAAACTGCAGCCTTCACACACACACAGAATAGTTTTATAATTTGATTAAAATTGTCAGGTTTCTAAAGTGTCTTTGACCACACATTTTAAGTAATTATGTTTACATTAAAGCTAGTAAGTGGCTGGGTACAGTGGCTCATGCCTGTAATCCTAGTTACTTTGGAGGCTGAAATTGGGAGGATCATAATTCCAGGTCAGTTTGGGCATACACATGAGATTTTTTGTCAACCAATATCTGGGAATGGTAGTATACACCTGTCATCCCAGCTACAATGGAAGCTTTAAAGTAGGTGGATTAAAGTCCAGATATACACCCTGTCTCAAAAATAACCAGTGCAGCTGGGCACTGATGGCTCATGCATATGGTCCTAGTTATACAGAGGCTGGGATCTGAGAATCAAGTCTGGGCAAACTAATTTTTGAGACTCTTCAATCAATCAGCAAAATCTAGAACTGTAGATATAGCTCAAGTAGTAGAGTAGTGCTAGTTGTGAGTTTAAAAAAAAACACACAAAAAACAAAAAACTTAATGAGTGGACAAAGTTCTAGCCATAGTATAGTTAAAATTTAAATTTTAAAACATAGATAAATAAGTAAGTAAATAAATCCAGTGCAAAAAAGGACTGGAAGCATGTCTCAGCAGTCGAGCATGGCTGCCTAATAAGCTCATGTCCACAGTCTTGCTGAGTGCTTATTATCCCAGCTGTGGGTGGCCTTTGGTTAGGAGGGTCTCTGTCTGAGGTTGGCTGGGCAAAAACAAGAGACCCAACCTGAGAATTAAAGTTAAATGAGGCCAGGGGAATGGCTCAAATGGTAAAGCACATGCCTATTATGTATGAGGCTCTGAATTCAAACTTCACTACTGCAAAAGAAAAAAAATCCTAGTAAGAGCCGGGTGCTGGTGGCTCACGCCTGTAATCCTAGCTACTCAGGAGGCTGAGATCTGAGGATCGCGGTTCAAAGCCAGCCCAGGCAGGAAAGACTGTGAGACTCCTATCTCCAATAAACCACCAGAAAACTGGAAGTGGCGCTGTAGCTCAAGTGGTAGAGCGCTCACCTTGAGCTTAAGAGCTGAGGGACAGTGCTCAGGTCCAGAGTTCAAGCCCCATGACCGACAAAAAAAAAAAAAAAAAATCCTAGTAAGTAAAAGATCTGAGATTCTCTCTCCTTTTCTAAACTTTCCAAAACAGTTTTTGCATATATGGGGGCACACACCTGTAAATCCAAACCTTGGGAGCCTAAGGCAGGAGAATCTTAAATTCAAGGCCAGCTTGGGCTGCATAGTGACATGCTGTCTCAAAAAGAACAAGAAAAAGAACAAGAAGATAGAATGTAGGAAGCAGTGTTGGTGTCAGATGGACCAGTTTGAATTGTATTTTTCTCACTGTAAGACCTCAAGCAAATGTGTCTCAGTTTCCCAAATGCCCATATATATGTAGTGAGAAAAATAATATTTAAACTACAGTAAAAATGATTATAACTTATCTCTCACGTAGGAAAAAGGCTTATCAATAGAAAAATGTTTTCTCATTTTGTAATTCTTTAAGGTCTATTTCAATCTTGAAGAAAAGTTGATATGGTGACGCATGCCTATAATCCCAGCATTTGGAGGCTAAGACAAAAGAATTTGGAGTTTAATGTTATCCTGACCTCCATAGTTGTCTAAAAACAACAACAACAACAACAACAACAACAACAACAGTAACTCTTGCTTGTTCTAACTAATGTGGAAAAGGAACTCAAGAGAACAAAAACTAAACCTGGCACCAGTGGCTCAACCTGTAATCTTAACTACTCAGGAGGCTCAGTTCTAGAAGATTTATAAGTTCAAAGCTAGCCTGGGGCAGACAACATCTGCAAGACTTCATCTCCAATTAGCCAACAAAAAGTCAGGCTAGAGTTGTGGTTTAAGTGGAAGAGCACCAATGGAATAAGAGAGGAAGAGGAGGAGAGGGGAGGAAGAGGAGGAAGAGGAGAGAAAGAGGAGGGGGAAGAGTGGGAAGGGGAAGGGGAGTGGGGCGAGAAGAAATTAGCCTGCAAGCAAGTTAAGAATTTCAGTGTCTCTGTGACAAATAAGCTGATAGTGGGTTTGTGGGTTTTGGGCTCTAAGAGTGAGGTCAAACATTTGTACTGTGGCCATGTATCTAAACCCACATCTGAATGCATGGAATGGGAATGGAGAGGGTTACGCCAATACCAGAAGTATGATCAAGGGAAGAAGTGGTTAGAATCTAAGAATCAATCTTGACAGAGGTGTTTGCCCTCAAACAAGCTGCCTTTTAGACTCTCCACCCTTTGTGGGAAATGACTTCTTTCTTTATCACCCAGCAGCCTATGAATTTCTGCAGCTTCAATGAATTCAAGGCATGAATCTTGCCCACTTCTGGAATTCTGTCCATTGGCCAGCAAGTGCATCCAGCTGGGGGAAGGATGGGGTGGGAGGGGATGTGTTGAGACAGTGGCACTATGACATCGCCAGTCTTCTTTGGACTTCTGAAAGAATGACAACAGTCATGAAAATATTAGTCACAGAAAAGCATCATGACTCGCCACCTCCAGCTACTGAACCCTTTGTGTTGGGACACATGGCAAGCCTGGGCCCTGAAAACAATCTCACTTTGGAGCTCTTGCTTTGTGGCACTCTCCAAATTCTGGTTGCTTTTCTTCATTCTCCTGAAGCCTAAATAGTTGAGGATTTCAGTTACTGAGAACCTCATGGACAATGTCTAGAATAGCATTGTTCAAGAGAGACAGAATGCAAACCATATATATAGGGAAAAGTTTTTTCCAATAGCCATATTTTAAAAAGTAAAAACAGTGAAACTCATTTTAAAAGATTTTATTGCCAACTATAGTATGTATGCTGTGACAGTATATAGTATATAGGCTGTGACAGGAAGATCATGAACTAGCCTGAACTACACAGTGAGTACCTGTGTTGAAAAATAAATAAATAAATGTGTGTATATTTTTTCACTCATTATATGCAAGATAGTCTCATTATAATACATAAATATTTTAAAACGAGGTATTTTGCAAATTTTTACAATATGTCTCTAAAACCTGATGTATATATAGATTTCATAAAAAAACTTAAGCTAAACAAACCAATATTCGAGTTCTAAGCAGAAAAGTTTTCTAGTAACTGAGCCAATAATTCCTTTTTAAAATTAAGTTTAGCTTATTTGTGCTGGGGATTGAACCTGGAACTTCTTACATGCTAGGCAAAGATGCTGCCAGTGAGCTAGATTATCTAGCCCTAAATTTAAATTTTAATTGATTAAAATTTAGTAAAGTTAAAAATTCACTTCCTGTCATTGTAGTCACTTAGAAAGTAGGGTGAAGCCAGAAACTTCTCTATGAACTTATAAATACTATATATGAATATATAATATGTGAATATATAATACATAATATATTATACTATATAATGCATTGTTGCATTTATATATGTTCATATTATACATAATAAATATACTAATAAATATGTACTACTGGTGCCTTACTAGAATAAAACACGAAGGTTGTGTGTAACCCTTTTCTTTTTTTTTTTTTTTTGGGTCCGGTCGTGGGGCCTGAACTCTGGACCTGGGCACTGTCCCTCAGCTCTTCAGCTCAAGGCTAGCGCTCTACCACTTGAGCCACAGCGCCACTTCTGGCTTTTTTCTTTTTGCTTATGTGGCGCTGAGGAATCGAACCCAGGGCCTCATGCATGCAAGGCAAGTGCTCCACCACTGAGCCACCTTTCCAGCCCGTATGTGACCCTTTTTGAAGAAAAATTGAAAAGCAAGTGGTGGTGGAATGGGAGGGAGGTGAATCATCTACCAAATGATTTCTTGAAGTACTGTTATCTCTGATATATATTTATTGAATAAATCAAAGAATGAATTGCTCTACAAGCAGCAAATGTGTTATTAGTGCTTAAAAATTCATTTCATGATAATGATAGCTTAAGCATGTGTCTTTAGATTTCTCACTACAAAATGAATACTTGTAAATCCTTAAATTGAAACATTTTGATTTTGAGGAAACTTCTCAGACTAGTTCAGAGCTAAAGGGAAGACAAATTTAGGAGTAAACAAAAATCCTGGGTATGGTAGTAATTAGCTGTACTACCAGAACTAGGGAGACCAAGGTAGCAGTATCCTGTGTTTGAGGCCAGCCTGGGCTACAAAGCAAGTTGGAGAGTTGGGCATCAGTGGAGCCACTCCTGTAATCCTAGCTACTCAGAAGGCTGAGTTTAAAGGTAGGTTCCATCTTCAAGTAACCAGCCAAAAACATGTAGATTAGAGGCCTGGCTTAAGAGGTAGGGCACTAGCTGTGAGTGAAAAAGCTGAGCAAGAACACAAGGCCCTGAGTTCAAGCCCTGGTACTTACACAAAAAGAAGAAGAAAAAAAGAAGACCTTGTCTCAAACAACACAGAAACAAAAAAGTGAGTAAACAGAAACTAAGAGAATGCATTCAAGTTTTTAAAATCTGTTTTGGTTTTAACGTATGGAGCTATTATTATAATAATTGGGTTGATTGAACAAGGAAAAAATTTAAGATATTATTCTTTCTTTTCTAAATAAAACAGTCCTAGCAGACCATCCTATTGTTTACCAGGATCTGGTTTCAGGTGTAGACTCGTGACTTATTTCAAATGATCAGGGAGAGTGAACCACATCTTTCCTGAGTGGAAGATGCCCCACAGAGCTAACCAGAGTTGGCTTTACAAAGTAATAAATTATCCTTTGTTGATTTGGGAACCTGTGTGCTATACTTAGCTTCAGGGATTGTGCTTCATAGCCATAGTTTATAATTTCATATATATATATATATATATATGTTAGCGATATTGCCCCCTATATTTCTAATAGAAATTACAATGACAATTTATGTCTGGAAAATTTTTGTAACAAAGAACCACTTTTATGGATGACAAAACCATATAATCAGTGCTTTAAAAGGCGTCAGTTGCCAGGAGCTCACGCCTGTAATCCTAGCTACTCAGGAGGCTGAGATCTGAGGATCAGTTCAAAGCCAGCCCATGCAGGAAAGTCGTGAGACTCTTATCTCCAGTAAACCACCAGAAAACCAGAAGTGGCGCTGTGTCTCAAGTGATAGAGCACTGGCCTTGAGCTGAAGAGCTGAGGGACAGTGTTCAAGCCCCATGACCGACAAAAAAAAAAGAGAGAGAAAGAAAAAGCTTGCTTATGTAACTATAACCCCCCTGTTCGTCACCTTTACAATGAAGATTTAAAAAATAAAGGGAGGTAGGATATGTTTCATACATGATATTGATGAATTCCAGATTCCTTGAAATCAACCTCAATTCCAATGTGAAGATAAACTTCAACAAAGCTGCTTCTGAGATATTTGGGAACACTTCTGAGTCCCTGCCACCACGCAATTTTGCCTTTCACTGAGATGTCTCCTCTAATAAACTTTCCAGGTTTAGACCTGGACTCTAGGTCTTATTTCTTCCACCAAAGGAGAAGAATTTTATATAGTGAAGTGTGTGTGTGTGTGTGTGTGTGTGTGAGAGAGAGAGAGAGAGAGAGAGAGAGAGAGAGAGAGAGAGAGAGAAGTCTTAATCCTTTAACATTTTTGGAATAATTACTGATGCTTTACTAGAGTTGTGTGTGGCCCTCCTTATTAAGGAAAAATTGAAAAATTTAAGTGGGAGTGGAAGAGGGAGGTGAGTCATTTAGCAAATGAGGATTTATTTAAGCGCTGTTATCTGCAGTAAAGGAAGCAGTTAGTAGTCACCATTTCAGAATAGCATTGAAAGAATTTAAATGTGAGACATTTCCCAGTATTGAGGTTGTTTTCCTTGGTAATCTATTAACGTTGTGGGTGGAGAGGTGCTGGGGGCCACTGCAAAAAATAAACAAGGGAAAGGGAACAACTTTCGTTCCTAGTGGATTTCCTGCATTACCTAATGGGAACAGCAAGTTACCACGCTAGTTCTGTTCACTTCAACAAATAAATGTATTTTGAGAAGCCCTTAAGTGCCTGCTATACAGTGAACAAATAGACAAGAGAACAAATAAACCAAAGAACCCTTCGCCTGGAAATTTACCTTCTGGTTTGGTTCATCAACCTGAGAGAAAAAATGTTCAATTACTTAGCTTCCTCAATTTCATTGATAGGTATCAAAACTAAACCTTGGATAAGTATTTCAACGGATGGTGAAGGCTTAAGAAGAATCATTTTTTAATCTGTGACGACAACTTCATTTAATTTCTAGATATTTATTTGGAAAATTCAAAAATATAAATCCATCAGACCAGGTTCCATTCTGAAGCTTGATTTGCATGATTTAACTGTCCGTACTTCTCATCCCGGAGATCAGATCTTTAGAAGTCGTGGGATTTTTTTTTTTCCAACCAAGATGGGCCCCTGTGCCCGCTGCCAACGCACCCTGCTCGGATGGGCACTTCACAGAACTGGGAGAAAGTCAGTTTCTCCAGAGCCAGCCTTCTGAAGAGCGTTCTATTCCTAGTAGTAGCGGTGATTCACCATCTTTTCTCCCAGATAATGTGGGGTTCAGAATCTCCCTATCGCCCAAAATGGGAGTGGGGGGGGCTTGTCGGGTGGGCCAGCCCCTAGGGAGGTGGCACTGGCATTTGACAAAACTTGAGCAAACACCAGTACGGGTCCACGGGGGTTAGGGACAAGGGCAAACTCAAGTCCTCCCGTCAACCGGGGAGGGGGTGCGGCTGCGCCGCCGCCCGGACCCCACCCCCGTGTCGGTGGGGAGAGCACCTGGCCCCAGGTAAAGGCGGAGCCCGTGCCTGGAGTCGGTCAACCACTTGCCGGGTCTGTTCCCGGCTCCCCTGCAGGAAAAGGGTGAGCAGGGCTGTCACCATGGAAAAAGCCATCGTTCCTCTGGGAGGAAAACGCCCGAGCTTTCCGCGGGGCGGCCTCGGCCCTCCTTCCACACCGGGCTGGGTGAGACTTCCAGGCATCACCACCCAGACGGCAATCCGCAGCCGAGGACGCTCCCCGCCTGCCCTCCGCCCGCCCTCCGCCCGCTCTCCACCGCGCTCCGGGCGCAGACACCGCGGGCGCACCGAGCCTGCGCAAGTCACCGAGAAAATTAGGCTGCCCTTTTCCAGGGCGATAATCGAATTAGCCTCAAATTAAACGTGAAATTGGCCCTTGCTGGCGGTGGGGACAAAACCCCCATTGTTCCCCCCCCATCCTTATTTTTTCTTTCTGCTGGGGCGGCGCCGCTGCGGAGCCCTCCCCGCCCAGGCCTGGGAGTCCGGGCCCCGGGTAGGGCCGGAGCTCGGAGAGCGGGGACGCGCCCAGGGATCGGCTGTCCCGGCTAAGCAGGCGCGCGGTGGGCGGCTGCGGGGCTGCGCGCGGCGGCGGAGGGCGGGCGAAGAGGAGGAGGGGGAGGAACCGCGCCGGGAGGAGCGGAGGCGGGGAGGACGGTGCGGGAGAGCGGGGGGTGCGCGCGCCCGCAGCCCCAGCCCGCGCCGCGCCCGCGCGCTCCCGCCCTCTCCCCGCCCCTCGCCCCCTCCCGGCCCGCTTTCTCCTCCCCTGCTCCGCGCTCCCCCGCCCCCCGCGCCCGCCCAGCCCCCGGAATCAGTGCAGCTGTTGCCGTGCAGGCTGCGGATTCCTCCAGTCCCTCCCTCGGCCGCCTCTCCTCTCGGAGCGAGCGCGCAGCACCGCGCGGCAGCGCCCACCGGTCCCGTCCTGTGAGCCCCGGCCCCAGCCGCGGACAGCCCCGCGGAGTCGCGTCCCGGCCCACCCGCCCGGCCGCCGAGGAGCGGGAGGAGGACGGGACCCCGGCGCCCCCACCCCGTCCCTGGAGGTAGGCAGGCGGCGGGGCTGGGGTGGAGGTGTGGGGGGGCCCGAGGCTGGAAGATGCCAACTCACCGGGGCTGCCTCCCAGGCGGGCTCCGCGGCGGCGGGGGAGGGGCGCGAGCCCGAGGCCGGGGGACGCGGCGGCCCTGCGCCCGGGGGAGCGGCGTGGGGGCGGGGAGGCTGCAGAGCCCGGGCGGGGCGGCGCGGTGCGGGGAGCCCGGGGCGCCAGGGCTAATTTATTACGATCGGGGTGACGCGGGGCGAGCGGCGGCGGGCTCCGCAGTGAGGCTGCTTGCTGCAGACCCGCGCGCGCTCCCTGCCTCCTCCCGGGCCCCATCTGCCCTACGAGCGGGCGCCGCGGCGGCCCCCGACGCGGGGGTGGTGCGGGGTGGGCGGCCGAGCGGGGTGAGGGTCTTTCCAGGTCCCCCTTCCCGGGCCGGGCGGGTGGGGAGCGGGCGTGGCGTTGACAGGGCCGAGCTCCGCGCCTAACGGTACCGGGGATGCGGCCAGGCGTGGTCCGGGCTGTGCCGCGCTGCAGCTGAGCCCGAGGCGGTGGCCGCGGGCTCCCCTCCCGCTTCCCGCTCGGTTCTCGCGCTCGCCCCCCCCCGCACCCCCTGCCGGTCCCCGCCCTCACTGCTGTCCCCACTCTCCACGGGCTGGGCGTGAGCCGCCCCGGGGCGCCCACTGCCGCCGCGCCCGCCCTCCCGCCGCCCCTGGGCTCCTGCGGACACCCAGCCTTCAACAGGTTCGTGCCCGCGCGGGGACCCCCGGGGCCCGCCGAGGGGAGGTGGGCGCGGAGGCCCTGTCCCCGCACCCCGGACACCACGCCCGTGGCCCGGGGGGGGGGGCTTCCCTTTGTTTTTGTGGCCAGGAAGGTGCCAGGTGCGGCCCCGGACAGGGAGGGGGTGGAGATCGGTACCCACACCCTTGGCCAGTATTATTATTTTACATCCCAAAGCCCAACCCGCCCGCGGGGAGCGGGTGTTGGGGGAGGAAGGGTGCGCCATCGGAGGAGAAAAATGGATTCCCTGGTTTATTTGGGCGGGGATGTGCGTTTTTGGCAAGATGGATGGCTCGCGGTGCCCTGGTCGTGATGCAGCACAATGCCGCAGCCTGCCCTGGTCCTCGCTGGCGGGGCTTGGCACGGACACTCGGCGCCTGCGGGCCCCCGCGCGGCCCCACCCAGGCCCGGGGCTGCCCTTGGCCCGCGCCTGGAGCGGCTTCTACCCCGCCGCGCTGCTCCGGCTGGATGTGGCCTCCGGCAGCATCGGGTCACCTGGGTGTGCGGGAGTGGGAAGAGTCCTCTCCTTTCGGGGCGACCTCTCCATCCAGCCCCAGCTGTGCGCTTGTGCGAGGCGCAGGGGCGTGCGTCCTTCAGCACCGATGCAGGCCGAAGCCGCGGGCCTGCAGATGCGGGTGCGAGTCGCTCGCCCACCAGGGGACCCGAACCCGAGGGGGAGGGGCTGCAGAGGGACCCGGTGGGGTGCGGGGCTAGTGATGCAGTCAACACGAGTGTGGAAGCTTTTCCGTGCATCGACCATTAAGCAGCAACCACAGCCCAGATGTGCATTGATTTCATTTGTGAAAAGTTGGTGTTTATTATTAGACTTTCACAGCCGTGTTATTACAGTACCTTGTCTTTCTTTGGCCTATACTAAGAAAATGATTCAATCCTATAAGAAACCTTTTTTTAAAAAATGAGACGAATGGATTTTAGTTCTGTTGTTCCTGAGATTTATAAAAATGTTAACCGTCATTTGATTGTCTTAAAGGCATTTTGCATTGTTCATGGGTAGTAAGACTTTTAACCTGTTTTTGCTCTGTTTTTCACTGGCTTTTTCTGCAAGTCAAGTACGTCGACATATTTGGGTTCTTTTACTAGGGATTGTTAGGCAAATGAGTGCTTTGGTTGCTGGTAAATTGCCGTTCAGACTTCTTTTTATCCAGATAGTCAGGTCTCCAGTCATGACTGAGGGAGTATGAGACTTGCAAGCTGCATTTATGTTTGTTTATATGGACCCTCTGTAGACTCTTTTTTTTTCAGCTATGACTAAGTAGGGGATTGACAAAGGCAGACCCCAAGGCCTCTGTGGCTGATATCTGGTCAGTTCCCAGTGTTATCTACGTTTCCATTAGCACACAGGAAATGTCCCTTTACAATGCCATTTCTGTATTTCACTCAGTGTGGGATGGCAGATGGGTTATATTTCAAATGTCACTCCAGGCTCTTGTAAAAAGTGTAGGTGAAAAGGGAAATTTCAGTATGCTAGCTGGAAGGGAAGGTCAGTGATCAGAGCCAAGGGCGTGCCTGCTTTTATTTGTTTTAAATCTCTGAAGAATCCCAGCTAGTGCAGAGTAGAGCTGCCTGTAAAATGTGTGTGTGTGTGTGTGTGTGTGTGTGTGTGTGTGAGAGAGAGAGAGAGAGAGAGAGAGAGAGAGAGAGAGAGAGAGAGAGAGAGAGAGAGAGAGAGAGAGAAGGGGGAGGGAGAGGGAGGGAGAGAAAGATCTTGAGTTTCTCTAATAAAGGGTGGTTAAAATAGGGAAGCTTTTGGATTTGGATTTCACTGTTGTGCTGGGTGTATAAAGTTACGTTGTTAAAGATTTTTGGGAGCGTTGTCTGCATGGATTATCTAATCTTTTTGGATCGAAATATCCAATGTTGATGTCAGAAGTGTTTTAGCTGTTCTGGCTTACAGACCAGGTGCAGAACTCTGTTGGGCTAAGTTTATTGTAATTCCGTCCATCCCTTGAAAGACCAAAATCTTCATTGGAGACCATGAGTATTGGTGTCACTTTCCATTGTGGAGGCTTTTTGTGAGGAGGATCCTTGAGTGAGACTAGTAACAACCTCATGGTGTAGTTGCAAGTGAGCAGGGCCTGTCATTGACGATTTAGCAGAAGGGTTGTTTTGTCTTGATATATGAGAGTATGACTTGCCTTATGGAAGTACTGTTTTGACATGGAAGGATTTTACTACTCCTAATAAACAAACTTAGACATGTTTGAGTATAAATCGTTGGATGTGTGTTTTTTTTTAACTGAAATAATTATAAGGTTTTCATTTGAAGAGTTTGTTTGGTTTTGAGTCTTAGTTTTGCTGTGCTGCTTGGACTGGTTTCAAACTTAAAGGAGTTTAAGTCATCCTTCTACCTTAGCCTCATGACTACAGCTCCCACACCATGCCTGGCTAAGATATAATCAGGCATTATTTAATTTTCTGTGGATGTCCTTATGGTAGTTCTGCTTTCTCTTTACTAGATTATTGGGAATGCAAGCCATCCTTCCATAAAGAAAGAGCTACTTAATGCCCTTGCTAGGAAAGCTACTTCTATAGATTTGTGAAATTTCTCTTGTAAGTTTGGTCTTCACATTTTCTGGAAGTGCTTTGTGTTTGTAAAGACCTGGTTTAGGGACTCTGATTTCCCTGGAAGTTGTGCTGTAGTCAAATTTATGTAGTGTAGAATTCTCATCATCTTGTTATCTTCATGAGTAAAACTAAGTTACTTCAGTTAGATTCCTCCATATTTCTATTTTTAAGAATCTCTGGACCTTGGGGAAGGGAGGGAGGGAGGGGATGGTAGGGGGAAAACAATGGAGGGGGTAACAATGTTCAAGAGGAAGTGTACTCATTACCTCACTCATGTAACTGTAACCCTCTGTATAGTATCTTTACAATAAAAAAATTAAAAAAAAAAAAAGAATCTCTGGAGAAGGTATTTTGATACTGTCCCTTGCTGTCTTAGTGAGGTTCATGAACCACCAACATTAGAATCCTTTGAGAATTTGTTACTCTTAAGCCCTACTTTAGACCTTCCTGTCATCCTCTACATTTTAATATGATCCCTAAATGATGTACATGAAAGAAATTCTGCCCACTCTCTCAGCTAAGGCCCTCTAATATCAAATGCTTCCTCCTCTTCCTCCTCCTTTTTTTTTTTTTTTCCTAGTGTGTGCTGGTCCTGGGGCTTGAACTCAGGATCTGGGTTCCGCCCCTGAGCTTTTTTACTCAAGGCTAGCACTCTACCAACTTGAGCCACAGCTCAGTTTCTAAATGCTTCCTTCTTGTGTCTTTTTGTCTTCTCTTTTTGCTGAAGTAGTGACACTGATTTTTATTTCTATTTTCTCTTGAGTCACAGGATTATTTTAATCTTGAGTCTGAAGAGTCCTATTCACTAGTTTATTTAGGTTGATCAGTGTTTAGGGTTCTTTTCTAAAATACCTATAAAGCTAAAAAACAGCTTGACCCACTGAAGATAAGAAGGCCTCAGAGCTGGAGCCCAGGAAGCTGATTTTGACCTCAGAGTCCTCTGCTTTCTCTGGCATCTTGTTCTGTCCTTCTGGTCCATTGTTTCTTTTTTCTAGTTCTCTTTTATTGTTTTTTTTTCTTTTCCTTTCCCTTTCTTTTTGTGTACCTGTGCATAGGCTGGGGCTTGGGGCTTGAACACAGGGCTGGGCATTGTCCTCAAGCTTTTTTAAAAGCTCAAGGCTAGTACTCTACCACTTGAGCCTAAGCTCCAGTTTTGGCTTTTTTGGGGTGTTCAATTGGAGTCTCATGGACTTTCCTGCCTAGGCTGGTTTTGAACTCAGCCTCTTGAGTAGCTAGGATTACAGGCATGAGACACTGTCCCCCACCAGTTCATTGTTTTCTTCCAGCAGTGTTTTTGTTTTGTCAGTCCTGTGGCCTGAACTCTGGGCCTGGGCACTGTCCTTCAGCTCTTCAGCTCAAGGCTAGCACTCTACCACTTGAGCCACAGCTCCACTTCTGGCTTTTTCTGCTTATGTGGTGCTGAGGAATTGAACCCAGGGCCTCATGCATACAAGCAAGCACTCTACCACTGAGCCACCTTCCCAGCCCTGTTTTTGTTTTTTTAATTAAGTAATTAGTAGATACAGATAACTATATGTTAAAGAACCATAAACCAGTAGGCATTTAGGCAGCCACCACTTAAATTCAAAGAAGAGCCTTATTCTATGAGCCTTCTTATCCAGTCTGAAGCAACTCCCATCATGGATTTTTTCGGTTTCCTCTCTCTGGTTTAGCTTGCTTTAAGAAATCCTGATTTTGTGGGGTTTTTTTTCACTTTCTATTGGGAAAATACATCGTTTTCTTACTTGCATTTTTAGGTTAACATTATAATCCCTATTCATCTATTTTATTGCTGTAGTACATTCATTTTCACTGCTGTGTGGTATCCTATTACAGCCTATTCATTCATTTATAAAGACATTTTAATTGATTGCTATAAAAGGGCAGCAATAAAATGGTTCTAATACTTTTTTCTAGGTTTACATATAGGGGATTTTTTTTTTTTTGCATATAGGGGATATTTCTCACAGATTCTCTGTGAGGAATAAAATTTGCTGGATCACAGGACACATGTATCACTAACTGTACTCGATAATGCCAAAAAGTGGTTGCCCCAGTTGTCTTCCCATTAGCAGTGCATACATACATGTTTTATTTGTTCATGTACCAAATTTTAGAATCTTATGCAATTGAAATTTGTAAAATATTGCTTTCTGGTTTTTATTTGGGATTTTCCCAATAATGAGAGGCTAAGAATCTATTTACCATTTGGATTTCTTTTGTGAAGTACCCATTCAGTCCTTAGCCTGTTTTTCTTTTTGATTTTCTTTTTTTTTTTTGTTGGTCATGGGGCTTGAACTCTGGGCCTGAGTGCTGTCCTTGTGCTCTTCAGCGCAAGGTAAGAGTTCTACCACTTGAGCCACAGCGCCACTTCCAGTTTTCTAGTGGTTTATTGGAGATGAGAGTCTCATGGAGGAAGTAGCGCTGTGGCTCAAGTGGTAGAGCCCTCACCTTGAGCTGCAGAGCTGAGGGACAGTGCTCAGGCCCAGAGTTCAAGCACCACAACTGACAAAAAAAAAAAGTCTCATGGACTTTCCTGCCAGGGCTGGCTTTGAACTGCAGTCTTCAGATCTCAGCCTCCTGAGTAGCTAGGATTATAGGCATGAGCCACCAGTTCCTGGCTTTGATTTTATTTCTTAGTTTCTAATTTTTAAGGACTCATCAATGGAATTTATATATAAACACAGGCTGTAATGGCCACTTGTTGGGGCGGGGTAGGGGAGACCATTTCTTCTTATCCAGTAAACATTTATGCTACTGATATTCTCTATTTGTTGCTAGTCTTGAGATTAGTTGCAACATTATTTTTTTATCTGGAATATAATTAATTGGAGGTAGGCCCAATGGCTATGTCTGTAATCATAGCTATTCAGGAGGCTGAGATCTGATGATCTTGGTTCAAAGCAAGCCTAGAAAAGAAAGTCCTTGAGACTCTTTTGTCTAATTAACCACTATAAAGACAGAAGTGGAGCTGTGTTTCAAATGGTAGAGCACTAGCCTTGAGCAAAAAAGCTGATAGTGCCCAGGCACTGTCACGCCCAACATAGGCATACAACACACACACACACACACACACACACACACACACACACACACACACACACACACACACACACACACACACACACACACACACACACACACACACACACACACACACACACACACACACACACACATTCACTTCCCAGAATTTCAAGTTGCGGTGTGGTGTGGCTTGGAATTGGATAGGAATTAGGTCCTGTAGCCAAGGACTACAGAGTATATAGAATAGATTTCTCTATACTGTGTGTGACTTGGCATTATTAAACTTCTGTTTTTATAAAGCCATTGTGGAGGCCAAAATATGGTTCATCACAGCATTGACTTCTGTTTACGACAAATATGAATCACTCTGTCTTTCTACTGAACTAGAGATAGAGACTCAGTAACGTTCTTAACACAGCATCTTAGTCAATAAGTACTCAATGATCAAATCTGGCACTCAGTTTTTAAGATCATATATAATTTAGATTTTTTGAGTAGAAGATATTTTAATAACATGATAATTTAGAATACAGTGAAACAGGAAGGAATTAGGAAAAGGGAAAGAGGTGATCATGGAGTCCAAAGGTAGTCAAAATAATAGTAATGTTTAAGGGAATGACAGGAAGGGGGAGTAGGTGGAAAGAACATTGTCTAGGTGCAATCCTGAGCCACCTATTTAATGGATGGGAGATGAACCCAGAAGACCAGGAACTAAGGTGATAAAGGTTTCACATTCCAGTGATGGCAAAGAGTGTGGCAAAGTCAAGGGCATGAGTGGATACTTGGTTGGAAAGAGTTTTGCTTTACATGTTGAGTTGGAGGTTGCAGCTGAATCCTCAGTGGAAGGGGAAAGATGTCATACTGCCAGAATGTGATGGTGGCCTTTGGATTGCAGGGATCTTGATTCTCTCCAGTCCCACAGCTGGACACTTTGCTCAGTTACTCAGTCTCCTTGGGCAAAGATTTTAGACCTCTCTGATGCCTCAGAATCCTCACTGATAAAGTGGTGGTATGACAGCGCCTACTACATAGGACTTTATTCAGGCTGAGATAATCCAGGACCCTTTACAATACACTTTAGTGATTATAAAATGTGGAATTTTTTTGTCTCAATTTTTTTTTGCTGTCTTTCAAGTACGTTCTTTAATTTGTTCAGGAAGGATACATTCCAACAAAAAACACCATTCATTTAAATATTTCCAAGTTCAATTTATCTTAAACTTGTCCAAAGAAAAAGAAAGGCAAACCTAATTTAGTATATATTTACTTTTAAGTGATCAAGAAAACATTGCAACCCTTGTATGTGGGGAGAAGACACAGGAAGTTTATAAAAGAACAAATCAAAGAAGACAGTAATTATATTACATATTTTAAGAATAGTTTCTCAGCATTTTGGCAAGGCTAAGATTAGGAGGAACTACTTTTTTTTTTTTTAATTTAATGCCAGTCCTGGGGCTTGAACTCCAGTCCTGGGCTCTATCTGAGTTATTTTTGCTCAGGTCTAGCACTCTACCACTAGAGCCATAGCTCTAGGGGATGGGGGGTGGGGGGTGGTGGTGCTTAATTGGAGATAAGAATCTCACAGACTTACCTGCCAAGGCTGGCTTTGAACCAGGATCTTTAGATCTCAGCCTCTGAGTAGCTAGGATTACAGGCTTGAGCCAGCAGTGCCCAGCTGAGAGGAACTACTTTTAATGATAATCTTCCTTTTCTTCTTACGCAATGTTATATGTGATAGATGTGGCATATATGCCATAAATGATTTTTGTTGTTCTTTCTCTGCTTTTGTGTGACAGGATCTCACTGTGTAGCCCAGGCTGCCTTGAACTTGAGTTGTTCCTTCTTCAGCCTCTTGAGTGCTGAGATTTTAAGCAGGCACACACCTGCCTATCCTTTGTGTCTTTAAAACAATTGTGTGTGTGTGTGTGTGTGTGTGAGAGAGAGAGAGAGAGAGAGAGAGAGACAGAGACAGAGACAGAGACAGACAGACAGACAGACAGACAGACAGACAGACCTACCATGAAGGGACACAATAAGCTACTTTAACACTTTTTTTTTTTTTGGGTCCGGTCGAGGGGCCTGAACTCTGAGCCTGGGCACTGTCCCTCAGCTCTTCAGCTCAAGGCTAGCCCTCTACCACTTGAGCCACAGCACCACTTCCGGCTTTTTTCCTTTTGCTTATGTGGTGCTGAGGAATCAAACCCAGGGCCTCAGGCATGCAAGGCAAGCGCTCTACCACTGAGCCACCTTCCCAGCCCCTATTTTAACACTTTTTAAATGGAGGATTTTTATAGATAGTATTTTGAAGGTGAATTCCACCAATGAATCAAGTTGTCTTTCATACTGAAAAGAATAGTACTTTTCTGTCCAGAACTGGTAATTTAAATAAAAAGTCAACTTCAAACTTTAATTCCAGAAATTTTGTATTTTTTCTGCCACGTACTTTAACCAAATGGTTGTTTAAAGAGAGTTTTAGGGGTTATGATATGAGATATAAAAGTAAGACTGTTGAGCTAGCATGTGTGACCCCAATATTTGTTTATTTAAATTGGAATCAACTTTTATTTATAAATGTGTAAGTTTCAATGATTTTTATTTATAAATACATATAAAAAAGAAGAGATGTTATAATTTCAGGGTTGCTTTAAAATTGACCCTTAATTATAGACATCTTGATTTCATTCTCAGTAAAGTCTCAACTATGGGAGTAAGTGCTGAATGGGTTTTAGAAGCATTGTATGTTTCTGCTCTAGAATCTTGAGTTCACTGCTAGCTCTAGTCTTTCATATACAAACTCAAAACCACTAGTTAGGTAGTAAAACATATGCTAGATACATAGTTACTCTAGTAGGATTTTTACTTATGGGATCAACAGAATGACATGTAGAAAGGTATATAATAGAATTTATTCTTTTGAAGTATATGCATATTCAACATGTAGTTTATGCAATTAAATATGTTTATGCATAGCTAATTCATGAGCTTGTTAACACTATTTCTGGGTGAGGGGAATACAGGTTCCTACCTCTTCACCTTTTCTTTTTCCTGTTCTCCACAGCATGAGAAATACTTACTTGTGTTATTTATCAAAAATATCCTACACTTCAAGCCCAACACTGGTAGCTCATGCCTGTAATCCTAGTTGCTTCGGAGGCTGAGATCTGAGGATGTGGTTCAAAGCTAGCCTAGGCAGGAATATCTGTGAGACTCTTAATGCCAAAACCACCAGAAAACCAGAGCACTAACCTTGAGCAGTGTTACTCAGGGATAGCATCCAGGCCCTGAGTTCAGCTCCATGACCGACAAAAACCAAACAAAAATATCCTACACTTCAGAGCCAAACTCATGGATCAGAACTAATGAAAAAAAAAATGATCTACCAGCTAAGTATACTGTCTGTTGTTTAAATCTTTTTTTCTATCAGAAAAAAGTAATATTAATGAGGAAGGGGTAATAATACTGGAGTTTCAAAGAGATGTTTTCCATTCCTTGCATTTTGTTAGGGATTTAGCACTTCCTTCTTTACATGGAGTGTGGAAAAAGATACAGGAATTGGGCCACAGGGAGCCTGACCAAGGTGAATGCAAGAGGGGCTTGTCTCTAATGGCCATCGCCTTTCTTTTAGTTTCTCGACCTCTTGGGTAGCTCTTTCAGAGATAATTTTTTAGTGTGTGAACCTCAAGGTTAAATCTGAATGTTAAAAGGTTGCACATTTTTTTCTGGAATGTTCTTCCTCAGCTGTACAGAATATTGGAGTGGGAAAGGGAATTTTTTTGGGGGGTAGGGAGGAACCTTTCCCCTTTTTCTTCTTATTTATTTAAATGGGAAGGAAATCTAGGCTGCTCCTTAAAATAATATGTACTTGTTTTGCATTTGGAGAGCTTTTATTGTGAATTATAGAAGTCTTTATATATATATATATATATATATATATATATATATACACACACACACACACACACTAGTTTAGGCCTTGCATTTTGACTGTGTCTGCTAATTTACACAGTATATATAGGTTTATTTTTCTGAATAGTTTATATAGAATACCTTCATAAAGACATGGGTTAGCATAAAATCATTATAACAAAAATAGGAAAAAATGTTAAAATCTTTTTTGTTATCTAAGTAATAGATGTTTATTATATCATGTAGAAAATAAAGGCAAACACAAAAAGGAAAATTGAAAACATTTGGTTTTCCAACCCCAGAAATATAATCAACATTTTGGTATATAAGCCTTTTTCCCTCTATGCATATTTCCTATCCCGTCAATCTGTAATGAGGGCCAAAGGTGTAGCTTTTTACTGTATAATCACATGATGTTTATCACTCTTCTAGTTTATACATGTACCATGGCAAAACATGAAAGTTGATTATAGGTCATAGCCAGAGCTATCCCATGAACACTGTCTGATACCTAGAGCTGTTTTAGGAGTAGTGATACTCAAGAAAAATAATGAAGAAACAGAGAATCCAAAATTCATTTATTACAGACATTTCTCGTCTCTGAATTTTTTTTTTTTTTTTGCAGTGGAAAAATACTAGAAATCAAGTTCTCATTAGATAATACGTGCTTTCTGTTGTTTTGAAAGGGATTCCCATCAGAGTCACATTTATTCCCTTGAGAGATGCTCCATATACTTTGGGACAACATCTGATTTTATTTTTTGCCTTCAGATTTTAGTGTCTTTGAAACAGCTTACCCCATAATGAGTTATAAGTGGAATTGACCACTTTTAATCTTTTTTTTTTTTTCTTTCTGTAATCAGTTTTACTGAGCTGGGTTTGGGTATAGCTGTTGAAAGCATAGATTGGATTTTAGCTTTTTAATGGTCTTTATATTAACTGAATTCTTTAAGATTCTTTCTTTGGACATAGGATCTGTTTAAAGGAGAAAAGGCAATATGCATGCTTGATTATGCAAGCCATTTCTCTTATCCAGGACCCACTAGCTGGCTCCTCTTCATTCCCTGGGGTTTTACTTGGCCCCCTTTCTGAGACAGGCACTAAAATGGCTTCTCCATATGCTGAAGAGGACAGAAAGAACCCTTTGCTTGGAAGAGGAAGTAAGCCCTTTCCAGCAGTTTCATTAGGCACTTTGGGATAGGCCACCAAGACAAATGACAAATGATGTTCTTCTCAGTTTGACCACTAAAGGGCAGTAAGGGCTCCTTTCCTACTTGAGAGGGAGTGGTTTGGACTGGGTGATAGATGTGGACAGCCCAGGTAGACTTCCTTTCTCCAGACAAGGAATTCTTCAGAACCCCAATTCCTATGGGGGAGCATTCTCTACATGGGAGGCAGAAATCCATCGAGGGACTCTTCGATAGTTGTGCTTCTCAACTCCCTTGCTGACCCTTCTTTCTAGTCTTGGTTTGGTATCTGGTCCCTTTCTGAGGAAGAACCCTCAAACTGACTCCAGTAGCTGCACATGTTGGGTCTTAACACTTGGGGTGGCAGTGCGTGCCAGGTCCTGATGACCCAGGTTGAGGGTGGTCAGGGGACTGGAATGTGGCCTCAGCTGGACTTCTGGCCTGATGAGAATACCTGGCACTATTTTGGGAAGTGAGTGGTTGCCAGAGGACTCAGTCAGGTGGCCTCTCTGAGAGGGGCCTGGTCCTTCTCACAGTGGCTTGACAATTCTGGGCTGCCAGCTCCCCCAGATTCTCAACTTATCTCCTTGGTGGAGTGGGTGGAGAGGTAGGAGTGCCCTAATACTAGCACAAAGAGATTAGGGTGCCATTTGGAAAGGAAAGAAATAGGCACACACCTGTTTCATTCTTTGTGAAGGTATGTTTTTTTGTTTTTGTTTTTGTTTTGTTTTTGTTGTTGGTTTGCTTGTTTTTAAATTGTCTGCTGCTAAAGGGATTCCTCTGTTTCCCTGATCATAAAAATGGTTTGTGGACTGGGAAGGTGGCTCAATGGTAGAGTGCTTGCCTCGCATGCATGAGGCCCTGGGTTTGATTCCTCAGCACCACATAAACAGAAAAAGTCGGAAGTGGCGCTGTGGCTCAAGTGGTAGAGTGCTAGCCTTGAGCAAAAGAAGCTCAGAGACAGAGCACAAGCTGTGAGTTCAAGCCCCAGGACTGGCAAAAAAAAAAAAAATACTACTGCTAATAAAAATGGTTCGTTTCTGAAATTATGTTCCTGACATGAAAAATACCAATTTCATCCTAATGCTGAAAAACAAAACAAAACATTGGTCCTTGCAGGGTTGTAGTTTAGAGAATAGCTAGCTTTTGTTTCAAAGGAAGAAATTTTCCTTTTCTTTTTTTATTGTAAAGGTGGTATACAGAGGGGTTACATTTGGAGTTCATTTCTTTTTTAAAACAACCTCTTCCCTCATTTACTCCCAGTTTTTTCCCTTCTGTCCTCCGCCCCCACAAGTTGTATAGTTCATTTTCAACATAGTGTCTAGGGAGTACTACTGCCGAATTAGTTCACCCTTTGTCCCACCACTTGAAGATTTTTTTCTATCAGTTGAATTTTTCATAATGTATTTTTTGATTATGAAGAAATATTTTCTTTGTGTATATTTGCATGTATTTAAAGATGTTTATGGCAGTATATATTTCTGTTGGGCTATCCTCTTGTTAAAGGAAACTGAGTCACATGAAAAAAATAGGTTTTTAGTGGGTCATACTTGGAAATGGTTTCCCCATGTTTTCTACTTTAAAAATAACTAGATACTTAATGTAAAGAGTCTATCAATAGATGGCCTATCACTGGAATGTTGTGCAGCTGTGCTGAACCGGAGGCTCAAATGTGCTAATTAAATACAGAATGGAATGTTAGCAGCATGTGGTTAACCATTCCAGCTTTTTTTTCCGAAAAGGATTTTTTTTTTTTTTTGCCAAATATTAACAACTAGAGAGTATTCTGACTTTCAGATGATGTACTACTATGTTAAATTATTCTCTGCATGGAGGTAATGGAGCTCATTAAAAACTGGGATTAGCCTTTAAAATACACAGGTTTAATCATGTGTTTTAACATATGGGCAATGGTGGCCAGACAGGTTTAGCATCTGCAGTTCTGTCTTTATTGTGACTTGGTCTTTTTGTATGATTTGATCTTTCCTTAGTTTGTGAATGCCCAACTTTTCTTTGAGCAGTAAGGCCACAGCAAATCTTCTCTGTTTGAGTAATATTTTGACATTTTTTGAGGGAGACTAATATGACTTGTGTCTTTTGGATTAAGCTGGACCCACACAGATGGTGGTCTGAATTTTTCTAAGTCTAATGGCATTGTGCAGAGTGACCGAATGGGGGAAAATGGTAATGTGGTTAGGTAATGTGGTAACATCTTACTTGATGTGTCTTTTGAGATAAGTGGGATGTGAGGCCAGCAAAGCTGAGCATAAAATGTTGGAATTCATTGGAGAGCTGCCAAGAGATTGGGGAGCAAGCTATGTGACAAGCACTAATGCAGCCATGCCTCAAAATAGCTGCAGGTGAGAAAAGGGTCTTGAAATTTGCCATTTCCCTTGACCAGAGACTCTTCCTTTAAATAGACTACCAAGAAATGGAGACAATCACTTTCCTTTGGATTTTAGCAATGTCTGTTTATTAATTTTTGTTCCCATTGTCTTTTAAAAAATCTTGAAAGTTTGTATAGGAAATTATTCTTTATTTATTAATTTTTGTTTCTTTTTGTGCTGGTCCTGGGACTTGAACTTAGGGCCTGAGCACTGTCCTTGAGTTTTCTTGCTCAAGTGTAGTGCTCTACCACTTGGGCCACAGCTCCACTCCTGGCTTTTTTGGTGGTGAACTAGAGATAGGAATCTCATGGAATAGCCTTCCCTGGGCTGGCTTTGAACTGTGATCTTCAGGTCTCAGCTTCCTGAGTACTGGGATTACAGGCACAAGCCACCAGCACCTGGTAGCAATTACTTCTTAATAACATCTTACATGGTTTGATTGGGCTAATCAGTAATGTATTAGCCCAAATTTCACCTGGTGTTTCCTCTGCCCGCTCTTACTCTGCTCAGAGAAAAATGTTCAGTCTTTGTGATTTGAATAAAAATCAGGGCTCTGAAGATTTAAAACAAAAAAAAATCTTCTATTTTATGTATTTACTATGTATTGGACATGAAATACTGATGTTTGAACACTGAAATACTGTAGTGGCAAAGTAAGAGGCACTGGACACTATCCTGTGGAATCTTACCCATGTTTGTTTGTTTGTTTGTTTTATTCTTACTTAGGTCTATTGATGATTTATCTTCAGTACTCTTCTAATTGATTAACTTTCTTTCTTTCTTTTTTTTGTCCGTTGTGGGGCTTTGAACTCTGGGCCTGGGCGCTGTCCCTGAGCTCTTCAGCTCAAAGTGAGTACCACTTGAGCCACAGCACCACTTCTGGTTTTCTCATGGTTACTTGGAGATAAGAGTCTCACGGACTTTCTTATCCGGGCTGGCTTTGAACCGAGATCCTTAGATATCAGCCTCCTGAAGTAGTTAGGATTATAGGCTTGAGCCACCGGCACCTGGCTTGATTAACTTTCTAATTGAGGTCTCTCTGGCTTTCTCAGTAGAAAGACATGTTTTAAAGTTGCAGTGGTGAAAATAAAGCAAGCAAGGGAGTGGTCTTATACAGAAGAATTTTTTAATTCAATATTTGGGTTAATGAGGGGTAGAAATAAAGTATATGTAAAATAGCATATGGAATCAGTGAGTGACCTTTTGAGGGACTTAAACCCTATAAAGATTTCTTAAAAGAAAATTTATAAGATAACATTAATAGATATTGAAATTATCCTATAATTTTTTTTGTCACTTGTGGGGCTTGAACTTAGGGCCTGGGCACTGTCCCTAAGCTGTTTTTGCTCAAGGATAGTGCTCTGTCACTTTGAGCCACAACATCACCTCCAATGCTATAACTTTTGGTCCTTTAGAAATTTGGATTTAGACTTATTTTAATCATTTTATTACCTCCATGGAGTATTCTGAAGATGGTTGTTTCTTTTATATCGCTTCCGTTTTTTGTAGATCTTCCATTTTGTTTTGTCACTTCCAGTACTTTATATAAACCAAAGAGGTCTGTTCTTCTTTAGAAACATGGTTTCTAGCTCTATGTAAATATCCTACATGTAGATTTATCAGTTGTGATTACTGTGCCTTTTGGTCAATAAGTTGAAGCTATTTTAAGGATGTTTAGACTACATAAAAATATTTTGTGTTTTTACAAAATGAAAAATACTTTGTGGAAAACTTTTTTTTTTCATTTTTAGGTTGTAATTCCCTATAGTTCCCTATGGTATTGGCTATTGGAAATGTTTCCCTTATTGAGCCATATGATGTCATCTTTTTTTTTTTCTTTGCTTTTAAAACACATCCTTGAGCCTGGCTCTGGTGGCTTGTTCATACAATCTTAGCTACTCAGGAGGCTGGGATCTCAGGATCATGGTTTGAAGCCAGCCTGGGCAGGAAAGTCAATGAGACTCTTATCTCCAATTGACCACCCAAAAAGCTGGAAGTTGAGCTGTGGCTAGTTGAAGTGCTGCCTGTGGAAGTGGTAGAGTGATAGCTTTTGCGTGCGTGCATGCGTGTGTGTGTGTGTGTGTGTGTGTGTGTGTGTGTGTTTCCTGGGGCTTGAACTCAGGGCCTAGGCACTGAACACAGGTCCCTAGGCTCATGCTACCATTTGAGCCACAGCTGTACTTCCAGCTCTTTTGATGTTTAACTTGAGATAATTGTCTCACAGACTTTCCTGCCCAGGCTGGCTTTCAAAACAGGTCCTGAGATCTCAGCCTCCTGAGTAGCTAGGATTACAGGCATGAATCACCTGTTCTACCATTTCCCGTCACTTAGCATATTATTATTTGATCTGCTTATAGGAACCTGAGCAGAGAGTTGTGACCTCAGACAATCCAATGATTTAGAATATGCGTTCACTTAACTGTGCTAGAGAATCCACTCCTGAGACGAGTATGCAGAAAGTTCAATATTTGAATACTCCTTTTCTGAATTACTATCTAGACTAGAAAAATCATTTATTTAAAAAATTTTACAGGTTGAATATTTCTGTGTATGTGATTTGTATGTATATGATCTGTATTGGCACAAGCTTACTAAGACTGGGAACAAATAAGCTTCCATTTAAAATATTCCAGACCAAAAAATGTTTGGAATTTTTGCATATGGCTAGATGTTGGGGATTGCATGGACAGAGCCTGGCATTAGCTGGCTCCTCATGTAGTGGGCAGGCAAATGGCGGCTTTACTGAAATCTGCTACAAACGGCAGTGGCCTGGACAGGTGAGGACCACATGGAGGTCATTCCACTGGTAGGGGGAGTAATGACTTCGTTGACGAAATGCTAGCCAGTCTAGATGTTTCCACAGCTGTTGTCAGCTAGCCGAAAATAAATTGAAGTTGTTGGAATGGTAAGTTTTGCTGTGTGAATAGGCTTAGGTAAAATAGTGCTTTCTATACTTACAAGCATCTAACATAATAATAAATAAATAGTGTTGGTAATCACTGAAATGTCCACATTAGTAAGTTAGTAGACTGGATGGATATTATAGAGGCAGTAAGAAAGGTATAGTGGCTCTGAGAGCCGACTTCAGACACGAGCCGACTTCAGACACGGCCATTCTGAACTGTGATTTTACACTGTTCATACTGTGGAAAACTTTCCAGCAACATAGGAAGGTTTTTCTTTTTAACATAAAAGAAGATTATATAAATACTGAGACTTCAACTATGTAAAAAAAAGAAAATACACAAAGAAAGAGAAGTAAGGGCCTAGCACTGGTGGCTCATGCCTGCAATCCTAAACTATTCAGGATCCTAAATCCAGAAGATTGCAGTTGGAAGCCAACCTGGGCAGGACAGTCTGCTTAATCTCCAATTAAATAACCAAAATGCTGCCTAGTAGCATGACTCAAGTAGTAGATGCTGTCTATCAGTGAAAAAGATGGGAACCTAAGGTCCTGATTTTAGACCCCAATACCAGCATAAAAAGGAGGGAGGGAGGAAGGGAGAGAGAGACACACACAGAGAGATTGTCAATGTTAATTTTGGGGGAGGGGTGTCAGATAATGGGACAGTAGAACTCCTTGTGATTTTTTATTTTTTCTCAGTGCTTTTCGGAATTTTCTAGTATTCGACAATATGCATATGTTACTCTTAAAGTTTGAAAAAGTAAGCTTTGGTTTTAGAAATCCTCATATACCTTGAAAACAATTAGCATGTTGATTATAAGAATATTTCACTGTTCTTTAAACGCTCAAGGCCTCTATTTAGCAACAGCTTTCCTGCTTTCTGGTTCTGGACTGCTTTTATATTTTTACGAAGTACCCCAGAGTAATGAAACTCAAAATGTTTTTAGTTCAGAAATTTCATAATGTAGGTCTTTCCACTAATTCAAACTGATAAGATAGTAAGAGGAATGCAAATGTGAGTCACATGGCTGCCATTTATGATCTTTCTCTAGCAAATTTTGGAATTCGGTATGATCTGAGACAAGTTGTGTTCACAGTTTTGATTTTAGCACGTGGGGGGGAGATACCGTTGGTTATCACCTACCAGCTCGAGATGAAGCACAGCAAACTATGCTGAGTATTTCTCAGGGGTCTGGCACACTGTGGGAGATCAGTTAGTGATGTTCCTCCCCTCACTGCCCACCACCCCTTCCCCCAGATAAACTACAAATGAGATTGACCATGTGGAATTAGTCACTAAATATCATGGTGTTTAACTCATTGATCTTTAGTGCTCAGGTTAGGAATCCATAGATCAAATTGGCCTTATTGTTGTGTGCTCATTGTGTTCTCTATCTTCACATAGCTCTGTACATGTCATTGTATACATTTATTTAAGAAAAAGGCCCTCCCATGGTTTGCCATGCAATTGACCTGGGGCCGTAGTAGCACCATCATTTTTAGAAACTCAGTGGTACAAAACTCACACCAGTGTAATGTTCACTTGTGTCAAGTATCTTTCACTGAATGATGGGGTCCTTGTCTCTCAGGACTCCAGCTAATTGAATATCACATTTATCCAAGTTAGCCAGAACTAGTCATATGCCCTGCCTGCCTCACCGCAAGGACAGCAGGCAACAGTAATCCTCCTCCGTGACCACAATGAGACTGAATATATAGAAGTTTCTGGCTCCAAAACCCTGCAGATAAGATGGTCTAGCTTAGTGTTTCACATCAGCTTCTTTGCAGCACTAGTTCTGAAGTATGTTAACACATGTTATATATAGAAAGAATATTTTCTGGTCAAATAAATTGGGAATGCTGGGCTAACGTAAAACGTAACAAGTTTCTTCAGGAAGAACTTCTCACAGCCTTGGTATGTAGTTGGCTGTCCAGAAGAGAATGTGACTTAGGGTATTCCCCAAAGTTACCTGACCACGGAATTCATATTATTTTTTTGTAGCCTATCTTTGGCATGGAGTTCAATAGGATATGCTTGGATATATAAGTGTAGTCTCTTCTCAAAGAAATAATATTGAAATTGCATTTTAATAGTTAAAATTGTAAAAAACAAAAGGGGGGAATAAGAAAAAGCAGTAGAGAGGGTGAATTTGATTAGAGTTCGTTATATGTTCATATGGACACATTTCAATGAGCCCTTTTGTACCATTAATATAGACTAATATTGATATTAAAAAATTTTAAGTATTACTTACCTTGGGAAAGGACTTTGTTTTTATTAGTTGTTAGAAGAGATGACTGTTTGAAGAATCTTGATTTCTACTGTTACAAATCAAATTGCCTGTAATGTTTATAAATTTCAGTCACTTGATTATATGCTTATGTTGAATCTATAGAGTGTTTTTTCATTTGGTTGTTTTTGTGATCTAAACTTACCATTGATAAGAGGAAAGTAAACAAATCATGACAACTTACTGTAGTGGTTAGAAAACATTAATTGGTTTGAAGAGATGACCCAAACACAGACTTTTTTTTTTACTGACTTCAGTATTTTTCTTGGTTCTGTCTGACTCTGTAACAAGTTTTCTAGAAGTCTTGAAATGAGACACTTCTGGAATGGAGACTCAGAGACAGCTTTTGTCAAGAGAAGTGATTTCTTCACCAGAAGCCTTTGGGTTTAAACAGAGTTCGCTGCCAGGGATTTCATGCCTGCATATGTAAGGAATGCTATTGTGGAAGTTTTCCCTTAACTGGCTGAGAACCTCATCTAATAAAACTTAGGTAAGAAGGAGCTTCTGGTTTAGTTAACTAGATAGCCAAGACATGTAGTGACCAACTCCATAGACCTTAGAATTTGTGCCATTTTCTTTTCCCTCCTAATGATGAAATTATGTGGAACGTAGGCTGAGAATTCACTGTTTCTTTGGTTTAGTTATTTTTCCTTTGTGAGTGGACACTGTGAAGGGCAATTGTTGTTTTGTGACAGGACTTTGAAATCTCATCAGTTCACCCAGCAATGTCAGGACTGATTATTAGAAGACTTGCATTTCAACTACAGTATGAGAATTGGAGTCAGAAAATACCTTTAGAGCCACGGTTCCCAGTCTTTTCCTTTTTGTTGACTTTAGTAGTGGTGTGTTTTTGTTTGTTTGTTTGTTTTTACCAGTCCTGGGGCTTGAACTCAGGGCGTGGGATTTGTCCCTGAGCTTCTCTGTGCTCAAGGATAGTGCTCTATCACTTGAGTGAGCCCCAGCGCCACTACTGGCTTTTTCTGTTTATGTGGTACTAAGGAATCAAACTCAGGGCTTCATGCATGCTTATCAAGCACTCTACCACTAAGCCAATTTCCAGCTTGGCTTTACTACTGTTGTAGTAACACATTCATGATTCTTCACAAAAACATTTTTCACTTGGCCTATGGCTGATGAAAGTCAAGTTTATATATGAAGGAATATTACACACATGAGAGTGCTCATCTAGCTGCCCCAGGTCTCTTCCCAGGACGTTGGCCTAGAACATGAGGTGGGCAACAAAATTTCATGCTTATTTGAGGGAGCTGGTTTTGTCGACTTCAGATATAAATTTGATACAAATTTGTTCTTATTTGTTTATTTCCAGTACTAGGGCTTGAACACAGGGCCTCACATTCTTACTTATTGTATTACAATAATAATTGTAACAGGACAACAGGTGCAAATTAGGACTATCAAGGGCAAACCAGGTAATATGGTTATCCTGGTATTATCACATTACCTAATCTTGTTTTTTCTACATCATGAAATGGACCTGATAATAGTACTCACTTCTTATAGTCTTAGGGTTAAATGTAATAAAACCTTCACTTAAGTCTTTGGAATGTTGAAATGTTGTTTGGCCCATGATAAGTATTCAGATTCAGCTAGTGAAAATAAATTATTACTGAGGACACTTAATTCACATAGTACCCACTTACATATTCAGTTTGATTTCTATTGTCTTCATATTATTTCTCCAAAGCAAATCTTGTTTTCAATTTTATTGCATAAATGCCATCTTTTAATCACTTCTGTAGATGGTACCTTCTCGAATTATGTAAGTTTTTTTTTTTTTTAGTCCTTCCACAGGAAAGTAGAATTTGCTTTCAGTTTGTCAGCTACCTGTATATTTGCCACTTAGTTACATAATGTGCATCTGTGGTAGAGAGAAGATTGCCATTGGGACACTCATTTATCAAGTTGTGGCTAATTAGCATTCTCCATAGAGAACACGTTGCATAGCTGACCCTATGATACAGGAATGGTTGTGTGGTTGAGTGGGTAGAAAGTGACAAAATGAAGCCCTTTCTTTGCCTCTCTCAAAAGTTAAGGTTTTCCCAGTAGAAGTATATGTTGAATTGCCAAGTTTGGAGGGGAGAGGTGGGGGGGGGGATCAAAATACCTGGCTAAAATTACATGTCAGATAAAAACAACAACTTTTTTTTACTATGTCTCATGCAGCATTTTGGGCCGACCTAAACAAAAGTTTCACTTTTTAATATGAAATCTAGCTTTGACTTGATGTCTAATGTGTATCTGACAGTGAAGGGTTAATGTAATCTGAAGACAGTTTTTACACTATCACTCACATTCACTCAGATGTCCATAAGAAAGTATAGTTTGGATCCTATTGTATTGTACTTAGTTACTATTTTAAAAGTCTGCCCTCTATTGATAGGAACAGTTGAGGTAGCTATCTTGAGTGGCTGTGGCTGGGTGCATACTCAAGCCAAGATGGAAAGGAATTCATTCTGGTTTGCCACAGCCACAGGAATTGCATTGGCTCTGGAAGCACTTGGCTGTGAGTGTAGATAGATGGACAAAAGCCAGCTTTGTCCTTGGAGAGGGGAGTCCATTGGTTAAGGTGACTTGTAGAAGCTCTGGCCAACTCCGTGAATTCTCCATTTTGTGATTGAATTACTTTGGTAGTAATTTGGAGGAGGGAGGGTCTAATTTTGGATCTCTTGTATTTCGCTCATCCTTGTAGAGGGAACAACATTTATTGTCACTGTATGACCTTCCAATAACCTTCCCATTAAAACCTCTTCTTCCTGTTTTTGTAGTGCTGCCTAGAAAATGCTGGGGGAGCTTTTTGCTTTGGAACTCTGTCAGCAGTCAACCTGAAGGGCACTGCAACCTTTGGGAATTGCTGATTGGAAGGTCAGAGGCTGCAGAAACAGGAATGTCTGTTTGCCTTTTTTACACTGTCAATCTGATCGTGCCTTTGTTAAGTCAGGTCTCTGAGCTGAAGCTTCTCCAGGTTAATGATACACTTGGTGAAATCAGTAATGGTGAAGGTAAAGACTGCTTGCTGGAGAAGAGTGAGCCAGAGCAGATGGATTTTGGACCAGTACCTGCTTTTTAATTGCTGCCAATTCAAAAAATTGAATGTGCCCAATGAAAATGCACGGGTTTCAAGTTTCCTTTTGAAGAAAAAGGTACAGTGGTAAGAGCATACTATTAGGCACAGATAGTGTATGTGTGGCTTAACCAATGTGAAAAAGAAATTGAATTATAGGGGTTTGTTCAAAGCACTAGAATTGGAGAATCTACAACCATGGTTCCCCAGACATTCCCACTTTCCTTTGGTTTTGGAAGTTAAGCCTGATTAGTACTTGGATGGGAGATCTGGGAATACCAGATTCTGTAGGAGATTCTTGTCGGGGGGAGGGGGGACGAGAGATAACATCCAAAAAGAAATGTACTCATTTCCTGATTTATGAAACTATAACCCCACTATACATCACCTTTATAATAACAGTTAAAATTGGGGAAAAAAAGGGATGGCTCCACAAAATGAATTATTTTTCTATACTAATGTGATCTAGGCTTTGGATGCTAATGGTTATTTGAAAAGCTCAATTCTATCCTCCTTTTACCTTCTTCTGAGCGGTCTCCTTTTCACCTCATTGCTTCCTTTCTTTCCCCATTCCTTTTGGATGCTTTGCTCTTGACAAGACTGAGGTTTGTCTTAGTGTCACCTAGTTGATTTACATAATGCCTGCAGTATTTAGCCTTATTGCTCAACTTGCTTCTTGTATGTATGTGTCTGGTTGGATAGGAATTGGATAATAATGGTAGAAATGTTCACATTTTGGAGTAGATCTCATCCTTGGCAGCACATTGGCATTACCTAAGAGCCTTAAAAAATGTCAATGTCTGGGTCTCACTTCTGGAGAGTCAATTTAGTTGTCTGGGGTACAGGATGGATTCTGGGACTTGTAAGAGCTCCATGGATGATTAAAGTATAGTGCTAGGTTGCATCAAATCTTCTTTTTTTGGGGGGGGGTCCAGTTGTGGACCTGAACTCTGGGCCTAGGCGCTGTCCCTCAGCTCTTCAGCTCAAGGCTAGCACTCTACCACTTGAGCCACAGCGGCACTTCCGGCTTTTTTCCTTTTTGCTTATGTGGTGCTGGGGAATCGAACCCCAGGGCCTCATGTATTCAAAGCAAGCGCTCTACCACTGAGCCACCTTCCCAGCCTGCATCAAATCTTCTTATCTACTAGATTTGGGGCTTATGTTATGCTGTCCAATAAGATCACCACAAACACAAGGTAAATACTTACATTTAAATTTAGCAAAATTACGTAGAACTATAAATTCAGATTAGATTATACTCCATCAGATGTCCTCAGATGTTTGGTTAGGCACATATTGCGGCTCAAGTCTGCCATACTGGACAGTGCAGATATATACTTGCATTATGGTACTGTTGGGCAGCCTAGTTTATTAAGCTGGCTCAAAGATGGGAAAAGTTGTGAACATTTGAGAACTCTGACACAGGAAGAACAAACTTGGAATAGAGCTAATTCAACAGAGTCCTGTTAGAATCCTTGCCAGGCCTGAGTTACCACATGCTTTTTAAGGCAGCCTTTTTCTCAATGGCCTTTTTGGCACCAGCGGCTCAGGAGCAGTTGGTGTGATGGATTAAGTGTCACATCTCACAGAAAGGCCCCATTTAAAACAGGCTGGCCTTAGAGGTGTAGTAAGGACTGAGGGCAGGCAAATGTAAACCTGAGGAGGCTGGGGCTAGTGGAGAGAAAGAGATAGTAGCTTAATTCCTCCAGAGCCTAGGAATGCCCTTAAAGGAACTGAAACATGAGCATTTGGGGTAATACTGGGTGAGACAACATTTTATGCCTTCTGCTGAAGACAGATCTGCCTAGGCTGTTTGTCTTGCCTGATTTGTCTTCTCTGTGGAAACAAGGGCTGTGCATTGTGGGGCTTCTACCTTCTTGGGAAGTTGGGGCATAGGAGAGTTGAGAGAATAGAGTCACACTTAAATCATGCTTATTCAGATATGACAGAAGATTTGGTGAAGAGGACGGTTAGAAGAATAAAGTATGTGAATGGATGTGGTATGCTTGGAGACTGTCTCCTACAAGTGAGAAACCCTCTTGTGGAGAGGCATCCTTGAAGCCTGCAGCCCAGTCTGCATCCTTTTCTTGCTAGCTCTTTCCAGAAGCAGATTCCTATGGTTTTCTCTGAACTTATCAAAATGAAAATGCCAAGTGTTTATGGGCCCAGGAGTGAATAGGCCGAGAAGGCAGACAACAAATGGATACAGGTACAGGTTAGTCCAAGCATGTGAGCCCTACCAGGACCTCTGAGATCCACCTGAGAGAATTTTCCTATTTTATCTGTTCTTTACCCAGGTGGAGTCTTAAGACCCTGTTGGCAGATCTCATCTCCTTGGGTTGTGTTACTTGATGATTTTTTAATAGCGTCTGTAGTTGAAAGCCATCTTGGTTGAACTCTTGTGGATGCTGCTTTTATCAATTTTTTAGACTTTTAGAGGACTGAATTTAAAGGACAAGTAGAAACTCACTTCCAAAGCTTTTGAATATTTGTGTTCTGAAGTACAACCTTTCTGTTTTTAGAAGAGTGCACGGAGAAATCTAGAAATACGTAGACCAGTGTCTCAGCACTGAGATTCAATAGGATGAGGTGATTTCCAGATACACTGTCAGGACCACTGAAAGCATTAAAGATATTCCTGGTTCAAGGTCATAATACATTCCGATGGAGCCTTTTGAGCCTTTTGAGGCCTTTTGAGGCACTGGGCCCAGAAATCTATAGCTTTTAATTCCTAGGTGATTTTGGTGAACTGCTGAGTTGGGAACTATTCATCTTATGGCTGTCCTGCCGTTTTCACATGAGAAAACCAAAGGGCTAGGGAACTAAACTGATTTCCTTGCAGTTAGAGGCAGCCAAAGGTAAAACTAGACCAGGCATCTTTGTAAGGTCCCTGGTACCGTGGAGAAACAATGACTCTCCAATAGACTGCTGTGGTATCTGACCTGTACTGCAGTCTCCTTCCTAAACCCTGCTTCTTTTTGTTAGTTTCTTTTAAGATCTTGGCTGAGAGTTGAGTTCTCCTTTTTCACTCCCAGGGTGCTCTTTGTAAAGGGTGGTCCTTTGTGGTCATGCAAACTAGGTGTGAACTTTGGGACTCTTTTTTTGCCCCCTCCAGGCTCAGTGTCTTGCATTATCTCATCCTGGTGGCTGTTTTGTGAATTAGTTCACTCTATTCTCCTTCCTCCCCCCCCCCCCCCCCCCCGCCAAAAAAAAACCCAAAACAAAAAAACCTCCCGCCCTATCTTGATATATTTTTTTGGCTGCAGAATAACTCCAGATGGTTCATTTTGTACAGGGGGAAAAACAATAATTTTTCACACTTTTCCATGAGTTATTTTTCTACTTTCAGTTTTAATGAATCTATTAATCTTATGAAGAATGCTTTTTTTTAAAGGAGACTAATCTGAACAAACATACTTACAATTCCAATGTGGCAAGAATTAATAAGAGTATTGTTATCATGAGAAGCTAAAATAATAATCCAGTTTTTCTAGAGATGAAAGTTAAGGAAGAGAGCATTTAATATTTGGGTTTGGCATTGAAAAATGAGTGACAAAAAAGGGGATCAAATAAAATGACAAATTTGAAAGTACTTTGAAAAATACATGGCAATGTGCCTTAAAAAGCCATTGATGTTTAAAATACTTCTGATTTGAGAACTGAATTTTAGATTAAGAGCTTTTGTGAAGAGCATACATACAAAAATCTCTGGGGGGGGGGATGTTTTACAGAGTACTCCTCAGTGTTATTTATAGAAACGTCCTTTACTTTGAAATGATTCTTTTCATTATGGATTTTGTTTTCATAGTGGTGGGGATTCAACCCCAGGCCTCATGCATGCTAGACGAATGCTCTCCCACATTCCCTAGCCATAGCTTTTATCAGTTGGATATTTCTGGATCAAAGAGAGGACCTATACAAATCTTGAACAAGCCTAAAATGTTTCATCTTTGCCATGTTCTCATAAAAATATAAGATTCCCTCAGCATTTGCTGCTTATGCTGATTTCATAGAACCACCCCCCAAAATCTGCTGTTTTGTTGAGGCAGTTGATGCAGAGGATGGAGAACAAAGTTGTGAAGGTTTTATAAATAGTTATGTGTGTGTGTGTGTAGGTGCACACATCAATACTGGGACTTAAATCAGTGCTTCATGCTATCATTTAGGGTTTTTTTCCCCCCACTCAAGGCTGGTGCTCTTTGACTTGAGCTATACCTCTACTGATAGCTTTTTTTTGGAGGGGGGCTGGTCAAGAGTCTTAGGAACTTTTCCTGACTCTTTTGGCTTTGAACTGTAATCCTCAGATCTCTGCCTCCTGAGTAGCTAGGATTACAGGCTTGCGCCTCCTGCACCTGGCTGTTATTCTTCCTGATCTGTTTTTTCTTATACTTGCAGATATGCATCTACTCACACATTTTACCATCTTTGTGTTTTTATCTAATTCTGCTTCTTTTTGTTACATCATGAGTTGAATCTATATTAAGAAAACTGCTTAAAACTGCCTTTCATGACTAGATGAAGTATGCGGTCTTTATTACTGGACACATAGGTTGCTCCATTTTTTTCTACTATAAAAAGGTACAGTGATGATGAGCATCATGGCATATAAAATTTTATCCAACTCACCTTTCTCCTTAGAGTCCTCAGAGGAGAATTATTGGGTATAAGATCAATTTGACCCATGCTTCAAAGGCAGTGTGGTTTGTATGATCTCATTGCAGGTGTCTGACCCACTTCCTGCCCTCTGTGCTTGCTGATTTCTGACTGTGGTAGATGACTTCAGGTTTCAACAGAATGATAACATTTTATATGCAGTTGGTTTGTGTTGCTTAAAAGGTTTTGCTCTGCCACATTTATGTAAACAGCAGCTGTCTTCATGGTAAGGAGACATGAACACCTGTCTTATGTCGCAAGCCAGGATATCTCTAGCCTACAGTAGAAATGTAATCGACTACTGGGTGGATTTCCTTTCTTTTCATGTGGAATAAAAATAAACTTTATAGGCTTGTATAAACTAGACCAGAAAAGTTAATAGAAATAATAAAAACTGTCAGATTCTGTTGAGCTCTAGGATATTATTATACTCAGATTCTTCTAAAACTATGTTTAGAAAATTGTGTATATTATATAGTTTAATGTGTCTACAGAATATCAAGTATACTACTTAACCAGAAAATTCAGCCCTTTAAAGTTCAGCTAGAACCCAAGACATCTTGATGTTTTCAAATTTTTTCTAATTTTCTCTTGTGTTCTGAATTGCTTTTACATATGTATGTGAGATATATATATATATATATATATATATGTATGTATGTATAATAGCTGTAAACTGTATGCTCTTACATGCTTTAAATTTAACTAGGTGAGCTGGGCGCTGGTGGCTCACGCCTGTAATCCTAGCTACTCAGGAGGCTGAGATCTGAGGATCGCGGTTCAAAGCCAGCCCGGGCAGGAGAGACCGTGAGACTCCTATCTCCAATAAACGACCAGAAAACCGGAAGTGGCGCTGTAGCTCAAGTGGTAGAGCGCTCGCCTTGAGCTGAAGAGCTGAGGGACAGCGCCCAGGCCCAGAGTTCAAGCCCCACGACCGACAAAAAAAAAAAAAAAAAATTTAACTAGGTGAAAGTTGGAGGAAAGTTCCAAGACTTACAATGCCAAATATACATTTGCATCTGAATTACTTTTCTATCCATAGCACATGTTATATTTATTGTTCACTAGTGCCTTAAACAGAAGATGTTTGAAGCCTAACATCTAATTGTGAGTGATGACGGAATGGCTATGAAAGAACAAAGTTTATAGACCTTCCCCAAAGTCACAAGTGGGTTGCTTTCTTTACTTGGAACTCAAGACAAAGAAAGGATTCTTCATGAGACTGATCAAACCACAGTCCCACTGTAGAGAATGACAGAGAAAGAAGTGATTAATGGTGCCATTCAAACCCTGGAGCACAATGTCTTAGGATTGAACAGCATACAGTACAAGATTTTATACAACTCATTAATACAGGCTTACTCATTCACAACACTTCAAATGCGAAGAATGAGTTTTAAAATTTTAGGTGGTAACATACATTTAAAAATGACTCATCATCCCACATCCCATTCCCTGGATGTACTTCTGTTCATTGAGGGTTTTTTGTTTGTTTGTTTTGGGTTTTTTGTTTGTTTTTGTTGGTCTTGGGACTTGAACTCTGAGCCTGGGCACTGTCCCTGAGTTCTTCATTTCAAGGAAAGTGCTCTACCACTTGAGCCACAGTGCCACTTGTTATTTTCTAGTGTCTAATTGGAGATAAGAGTCTCATACTTTTCTGCCTGGGCTGGCTTTGAACCACAATCCTCAGATCTAAGCCTCCTGAGTAGATAGGATTACAGGCGTGAGCCACCAGAACTGGTCTCTTTTCTCTTCTCTTCTCTTCTCTTCTCTTCTCTTCTCTTCTCTTCTCTTCTCTTCTCTTCTCTTCTCTTCTCTTCTCTTCTCTTCTCTTCTCTTCTCTTCTCTTCTCTTCTCTTCTCTTCTCTTCTCTTCTCTTCTCTTCTCTTCTCTTCTCTTCTCTTCTCTTCTCTTCTCTTCTCTTCTCTGTCTGTCATGGGGCTTGAACTGTGGGCTTGGGCACTGTCCCTCAGCTCTTCAGCTCAAGGCAAGCTCTACCACTTGAGCTACAGCACCACTTACGGTTTCATAGTGGTTTATTGGAGATAAGGGTTTCACGGACTTTAGGGCCCAGGCTGGCTTTGAACCCCAAAAACAGCCCGGCTGTTTTTTGTTTTTTAAAGAAGAAAATAAAAAACCCTATAGAAAGAATGTCCTATAATGCAGTCTCTTAATTGAGGTATAACCTGTGCTAGGATTTGTCTTTCCATTTCTGAGTACTTGTCTGGAACAATTAAGAAAGAAATGAAAGCATGTATCCACATGAAAACATGTATCCACACAAAAACCTGTACACCAACACAAACGCAGCTTTATTTGTGTATCCCTAACCCTGGAAACCACACAAATGTACTGTTATAAATGAACAGCTAAACTGTTCTAGCTATATTGGAATACTATTCAGCAGTAAAAGGAACAAACTGTTGCTATATGAGGTCACATTGCTGAATCCCAAAATGATGATGCTGAGAGAAGTAGCCAAAGAAAGAGTTTAGACTGCATTATCTCACTCATGTGAACATGGAGATGAATCCATAGGGCAGAAAGTAGATCCATGGTTCCGTGACAGTGGGTGAACAGAAGGACAAGCTAGGAGAAATAGACCAAAAGGGACAGGAGAAGCTTTGTTCCCTCCCTTGGTTTCCTTCCTTCCTTTCCTTTCTTTTCCCTTCCTTTCCTCCTCCCTCCCTTTCTAACCCCCTCCCCATCCCTCCTTCCTCCCTCCCTTCCTTTCTTTCTTTCTTTTTTGGCGGTACTAGAGCTTACATTCAGGGCTCTTGCTTGATACGCTGGCACTCTCACTAGTGCCACACCTGCAGCCTCTTCTGGCATCGGTCATTTTCAAGGCCCATCTTGGGCTGCAGTCCTCCTACTTGTGCTTTTCTGTGCCACTTCGTTCAGCCAGTGGGCCTCCCTGATAGCTGAGGTAATGGATGTGTGCCATTGTTCTGTACCTAGCCATTGGTTGAAATGCAGTATCTTGGTCTGGTCTCTTACTCTTGACACCCCCTGATCTCTGCCTCCTAAGTAATTAGAATAATAGTATTGAAATACTGCACTTACCCTGATCATTTTGGTGATTGTGGCAATGGTTTTACAGATACAGAGAGTTCAAAACTTAATGTTGTATGTTTTATATGTTCACATAGTGTTACGTTTCAGAACAGGTAGGGATGGGCCAGCAGCTTCAGTAATGTGAATGCTGGGATGGAGAGGTGTTGAGTGAAGAACCCTGGAGGTGAGCTCTGTGACAGGGCCGGAGGGCATGGACCTGCTGGGCCTGGGAATCGTAGGGATGCAAGTGTTTATGACAGATGGAAGGGGAAACTGGGAAGGTGTGCCTCTCCTACAGTTTGCAGCTTTGCTTTGAAAGCTTTGGGTCCTCACTGATGGGTGGTAAGCAGAGACAAAATCTTTTCCATCTCTGGGAGGATGAGGAGGCAGAAATATCAGGTTCAGACCTTAAAGAGTCTTTCTGAGATGCCACCTCCCCCTAAATCTATCCAAAGAAATGTTCCTGTTGTGGAGAACCTTGTTATCCAAGAGGGGTCTGTCTTGCCAGGCAGCTCTGCTGTGTCCAAGAAACTGCACACCACATTGGAATTCCCACCTGGATAAATACTTAACATTGCTCATTGCAAAGATAAAGTGTTCTTTGTAGAAGAAACTAAGAAAAATAGAGTTGGGAAAAATAAGAAAATTTAAATTGTCTTTAAACTCATCACCTAGTGCTAGATGTTTTTTGATATTATGATGTGCACTTTTTGCATATGTGAATGCTTTCAAACAAAAATAAAATCTTAACACAATCATTTTGCTACTTGCTATTTTATGAATCTTCTTCATATTTTATGTTGAAATACAAATTGAATTGTCCAAATTATGTGTTGTCTACATATTATTAAATCAAACTCCCTTTTGTTTCTTGTTAAAAATTCTGGAACACAAATTACTTTATTAACAAGCAAGTAAATCAAAGAATGTAAGTGTATTATTTTTTTATTACAAGATGTCACTTCTTACCAGGCATTGGTGTCTCATGCCTATTATCCTAACCTCAGGAGGTTGAGATGTGAAGATCCTGGTTCAAAACCAGCCAAGGCAGACATCTCAGTTAAATATTAACAAAAAGTCAAAAGTAGAGCTGTGGTTCAAATGGTGCAACACTAGCACTGAGCCAAAAAGATAACTGAAAGTGTAAGGCCTTGGGTTCAAACCCCACTACCAGCCTAAAAGGAAAAAAAAAGATACAGTTTTAAAATTTATATTACAGAAAAATAGCCTGGGTCTAGTAAACATTTTAACTTAAGGGAAGAAGGGAAAATCCCTTTCTAGAAGTGTACATAGGCACATATAGTGGTCTTGCTACAACGTATTAATCTTTTTCATCCATCAGTTGACAAAAAACCACCAATGAGAACTCTGTTGTTCCCAAAGAAAGATTTTGTTCCCATGTCAGAAATAAATTAATAAGTATAAAGTGCCATAATAGTGAACATGTTTTTGAATGATCATGGCTAGTTAGGGGGACGTGAGAATTAAAATAACTAGGAGCTCTAATTTTAGAGACCTACAGGGATCTTAAAGAGCCCACTAGGAGGGAGTTGATAACTGTCAGGGCCTCCAGAACAGTGCTGACGGGAGGGTACCTATCTGCAAGGCAGTAGGGAATTTCTTCTAGAAATGTGTCTTAAATAATTGGAGAGGGAGCTGGGTGCTGGTGGCTCACATCTGTAATTCTAGCTACTCAGGAGGCTGAGATCCAAGGATCATGGTTCAAAGCCAAGCCAGGCAGGATTATTTATTTATTATTATTATACTTGATTATTATGTTCAGGGAAATGAGAATATTGAACATTTATATCATTAAATGGGCTCCTTCCCTTCATTTAGTTAAAATGTCTACTAGGCCAAGGCTGATTTTCTGTGACAAACTAAGAAACTATATCTTTTATTAAATTTAAATAAATTACACACTTTTGGGGGATAATCTCACTGTACAGCCCATTTTGGTCTTAAACTCATCGTTCTCCTGCCCTATTCTCCCAAGTGCTGTGATTATGTCTGGGCCATCACAGCTCAGATTCATAGCTCTCTGTTCTTTTATTTATCCATAGAATGCTATATCCCTTCTAAAAATGATGATGTGGGCCTATATTTATGGGAACATTTGTTCAGGAACTCATAAGTGGGTATAAGCATACATTATGCAATCTGAAGATCTGACCTTTATGCACACTGGGAGCTCCATCCCCCTTCCCCGCCTCCCCCCCCCCCCCCACCTGGTCTCTTCCATTGTTGAGTTGGTGCTAAATAAATGTCATCTCTTGGTCAATGGGATGTGTATCCACTCAGATCACCTAAAGTGATGTTCTATCCAGTAAGAACATCATTTAAAAAAATGCCTGGCTTAGAAGAGAGAAAGAGAAGGGATTCTTATTTATTTGGGGAGGGGGGGAATAGATTATATAACATCTGCTTAACAAGTGCAGAAACAGCTTCACACAAAAAAATCAAATCCTACCACCTAGTGCTAAATAAATACATTAGTATTTTCCTGTTAGACGTGATCACTTGCCTTCCTCTCTCCCTCCCTTTCTCATTCCTTTATCACACCTCACTTTATTAACTTGTTCTTCATTCCAGCAGCCTGCCTGCCTGCCTGCCTGCCTGCCTGCCTGCCTGCCAGCCTGCCTGCCTGCCTGCCTTCCTTCCTTCCTTCCTTCCTTCCTTCCTTCCTTCCTTCCGTCCTTCCTTCCGTCCTCCCTCCCTCCCTCCCTCCCTCCCTCACTTCCTTCCTTCCTCTTTTTTTTTTTTTTTTTTTTTTTGTCGGTCGTGGGGCTTGAACTCTGGGCCTGGGCGTTGTCCCTCAGCTCTTCAGCTCAAGGCAAGCGCTCTACCACTTGAGCTACAGCGCCACTTCCAGTTTTCTGGTGGTTTATTGGAGATAGGAGTCTCACGGTCTTTCTTGCCCGGGCTGGCTTTGAACCGCGATCCTCAGATCTCAGCCTCCTGAGTAGCTAGGATTACAGGCGTGAGCCACCAGCGCCCGGCTCCTTCCTTCCTCTTCCTTTGAGTATTAGAAGCTGGCCATTTGGAAACGATATTGTATCCAAATAGTGACTTGATGTGTTACCCTTAGGTAGTTGAACAGCCACCTTTTTCCTCAGTGGTATAACTAACTTGTTTGAGAATTGAGGAAATGATAGCTCCTCACTAACCCCAAAGGACAGTTCACCCTGAATCCTTTTCTAAGCCAGCGAATTTAAAGGCCACCTTGCTACCACCTACAACCTTTGTTCTTTGTGTTACAAAGAAAACTTTGATGTGCTTCTTATGTTTTGAAAAATACCTGCAGGTATTTGGGGGGACTAAATTTTGGGAAGGGCTACCTTCTAGCTGAACCCTACTGTGAAATTCATCAACATGGGACTTCAGCACCGCACAGCAGGGCAGGTACAAGTACAAAGCCTGTGACTTCACAGCTGGAGACCATTCTCTGAACTTCTGCCAGGAGAAGAGTAACAAATACCAAAGGGGAAAATGTTCTAGTTGGCCTCCCCCTCCTCCTCCTCCACCTCTTCCTCCTCCTCCTCCTCCTCCTTCTTTCTTCTTTCTTCTTTCTTCTTCTTTCTGTCCTGGGGCTTGAACTTTGGGCCTGGGCACTGTCCCTGAGATCTTCAGCTCAAGGCTAGCACTCTACCACTTGAGCCACAGCGCCACTTCCAGTTTTCTGGTGGTTCTTTTGGAGATAAGAGTCTCATGAACTTTCCTGTCTGGGCTGGCTTTGAACCACATCCTCAGATCTTAGCCTCCTTAGTAGCTAGGATTATAGGTGTGAGCCACCAATATCCAGCCTAGTTGGCATTCTTGTTGAGGAAGTCCACCAAGAATCAAGCTACAGTTAGCTTGTTTGTATAATTTTGGCTTAAAGAATACATGTTAGAGAGACCCACCTGAAAAATGGGATGCAACATGGTGATGGGACTTGAGGGTCTGGACCAAATACCGATCAAGAGACAGTAATAAATGAGTTGCAAGTAAGACCTAGTGCTTCCAGGGCACCTTTCTTGCTGCTAGATTGTGGGTGATCCACTATGGGCCACGTGTGGCTTCTGAAGACATATGGCTGATGAGATTGAGGAGCTACATTTTAAATTTTTATTTAAATTTAATTAGCTTTAATTTGAATACCCACACATGGCATCTGATGACCATATTGGACTGCATTGGTTGGGCTCCGAAGCTAGACGACTTGGGTTCAGATCCTAATTCCACTATCTTACCTCTTTGACCTTGGGCAGATTCCCTCTGAGCCTGAGCTTCTACTTTCCCTTTTGCACCTGTGGAGTCCAGGTACATCTTGACTTCTGCAGAATTCTTGGGTAGACCACAGAAAAACACGAATCAAGTAATGAACAATTAATAAAAATTGAAAAGGATTATAAAACCAAGATGCCAAAAATACTGATTACATTTCAGTTCTGGAAGGGATTGGGTCTTGGAATTCCCAGATGATGATGTTGATCCTTTGCCTATTTTGGCTCCTCTTTATAAAATAATGGTGATATTCGTTTTTGTGTATGTTTGTTTTAATCTTTGGTCCTTAAATAAATGAAAGTTGGAAAACCACATTGGCCCTCCATTTAAGTTTGTTTAATTTTACTGGTTTATAAAGTCAAAAAGACTGTACTTAATGCTGTACAAACATCATTTAGCTTATAATAATGTTTTTGGTGTTTGTGCTGGGGTTTGACCCCAAGGATTCAGTTTCTTGGTTTTTCACTCAGGGCTGGCACTCTGCCACTTAAGCCATACCTCCACTTCTGGCCATTTGCTGGCTAATTGGTGATAAGAGTTGTGTGGACTTTTCTGCCCCACCTGGCTTTGAACTTCCATCCTCAGATCTCAGCCTACTGAGTAGCTACGATTATAGAGCTATAAACTGAGTACTGGTGGCTCATGCCTATAATTCTAGTTACTCAGCAGGCTGAGATCTGAGGATCATGGTTTGAAGCCTAAGCAGGGAAGTCTGTGACCCTTTTTATCTCTAACAACACAAAAGCCAGAAGTGGAGCTATTGTATCAAGTAGTACAGCACTAACCTAGAGCGAAAAAAGGCCCTGAGTTCAAGTCCCAGGATGGCACCCCCCCCCCAAAAAAAAGGAAGAAGGAGAAGAAGAAAAAAAGAAAAAACAACAATGCTCATGAAGTACCAAAAGTGAGAGGTTTGTGAACTATAATTGGTTTGACAAAGGATGATGACTGGTTATTTGCCAGTTTGGTTTGTTTTCAGCATTTGATAAAGTGGAGAAGGAAGGAGAGACTCAAACCAATTTGCTGTTCTACAGCTGCAAAATATTAGAATGTTAGCATGGCCCAACAACTGACATAAGAAAAATTGTTTCACAGTTAAGTCTCTAAATGTTGTCCTAAAAAACACAACGTCTGCAATTATCTAATTAAATTAATAAAGGCTGCAGGTAATAGAAGTAATATGGAAGGCATTTTCTGGCAGATAAAGAAACCTTCCCATCTGCACATGATTACGAAGCCCCTGTTCTTACTTGGCTTTTCCCCTTCCTGTAGCCCCCATTTCTCACTAGGAACTAATAGTACATAATAATAAAACCTTGGATGGCAGCCAGTGCAATTTTGGCTAGCTTCTCCAGTGTTTGTGAAAGTTGAAAAAGCAATGCAGCTGTTACACTGGGTACTTTCCAGTAGAGGATATGTTTTCCAGATGAAATTGCAAATGGTAATTGAAATGTAATCAGTATTTTTGGCATCTTGGTATTATAATCCTTTTCACTTTTTGTTATGTTCATTGTTTATTTCTTAGGATTTGTTTGGTGTTTTCCTGCAGTCTATAATCCGCTAAAAGTAAGAGAATGAAAGAATGTTTTAGGCAGTTGTTTTTTTTTTTTTTAATGCAATGCAAATAGTTACATTTGCTGACTAGAGGCTTATTGTAAACAGCTACACAACTTATATTTAAGATAGCTTATTGTGAGTCTCCAAGCAGCAGAGGAAAGAAAATCTAAATTCCAACTAGAGTGTCCAAATTCTAGAGATTACTAGCAGTTTCTAGATTACTTAAGTAGGCTTACACTCAGTGGGCTCAGGCCCAGGCTGCTGGAGAGAGTCCTACTCGGTGATGAGCATACTCTTTCCATCCCCATCTAGATTGCTGAATTGGAGTTGGGGGCAGGGGGTTGCTCAGATGATTTCTTTGACATTTGGGGTATAGGAAGATTTTTGTCTGTGGAGCTCCAACTAAGTAGTAAGAAGCCTTTGGCTTCATGTTTTAAATACGTTTATAGTCCCTATCATACCAGGATGGTATAAGTCACTCTGTTCTGTTCCAGTCCTCCTTATAGACAAGAAAATTGGGGCCCCAAACAGCTAGAGGACTTCCCGACAAACCCCTGGGGACAGTTTTCTGGAAGGGATGTCTGGTGACCTTCCAAAAACGATTGTGGAGATTCAGTCCCTGCAGCTAAAGAGGGCAGGATCCTGGGCTCCCAGTACAGCCGTCACTTCCCTGGCTCTTCTACTGTGGTAGACACTGCCTGTTTTCTGCAGGAGCTACTGCCTCTCTGCTTCCTCTGAGAGAGAGAGGCTAAGAAACAACTGCCTTAGGTGCTTATGTTTTTTTAATTCTGAAAACAATAGGTTTGCAATTAACTAAATTTAGAGATAGCAACTTCCATACCCGTTGATGTGTATTACAAAAATGCTGCTCAGAATAGCTGGTCTCTCTCAGCCTGTTGTGGAAACCTCTTTTCCACTCCTGTTAGGGAACGGTACACAGTGTTTCATTTACCTGACCATTTCCATTGCCACACCTATTCATTAAGGATACTGGAATTAAACTCTAAGCTGGCTGGACAGCAAGGTGTAAGATTATGGTATCCAGAAGGAGGGGTGGGGCTTTATAGACTTGGGGCTGCTCTATTCCAGCCTGTCCTGCTTTAGAAGCTGCTTCCTCTATATCTGCCCTCTTTTCTGTGGGGCACTCCTGGGTACTGAGTTTAGGTTGATGGCAGGTTGATACGTACGTGGGTCTACCTTGCTGGCACTGGGTACTGGAGAATTCTCACCTCTAACTGGGGCTGGAGAGGGGACAGAGGAAGGACCCAAGGTGGCGTCTGGGGAGTTTTGGGAAATGGAAACTGAATAAGAAGCAGCTTCCGTCCTTGGAGACTGTGTTATGAGTGTGTTTGTGTATGTTTGTGTGAGTATGTGTGCATGTGCACATGTGTGCGTCAGTATTGGGGCTTGAATTTAGAGCCTGGGTTGTGGTCCCTTAGCTTTTTCTGCTCAAGACCACTGCTTTACCATTTGAGCCCCAGCTTCCTTTCCAGCTTTTGAGTGATTAATTGGAGATAAGAGTCTCACAGGCATTTTGCCTGGGCCAGCTCTGGAACCTTGATCCTCAGATCTCAGCCTCTGGAATAGCTAGGTTTACAAGTGTAAGCCACTGGCTCCTGGCAACATGGAGACTTTCTGTGAGAGAAATTTGATCATGGTTTTTGTTAACTATTAATAATTCTCTGAAAATTTATGCTGCAGATCATCATGAGCATAGTTTGGAATATTTGACACAACAACATTTTCCTTGTAAAGCAGGACTGCATTAAAGGGCTTTGGTTCATTTCCAGACTTGTCATTTATTCTTATGACAACATCTCTCTCCAAATGTTAAACACAGTAAGAGTATATATGTGTGTGTTTTATATATTTATATATACACACACACACACACATTATATGCACTATATATATAGTCAAATAATTCACTCATCCCTTATCCATACCACTCATTTCCCTCTGAAATGATTTCTTATATCTCAACATTCCTTCTAAAAGAGTTCTCGACTGTGGCCATGATGAGGAAGGTGGTAAGGTGGCGCTTTTTTCTTTTCCTTTTTAGCTTTCTTGTCACCTGGAAGCTGGTGGTGAAGGTTTGTTAGTCTTGTTACAGAAAAATAGACTGTAGTGGGCAGCTGATGTTAATTTAGCACTGTGGGACTGGCCAAGCTGTCAGCGGTCTGGCCTTACCTGCCTACCCCCTCCTCTCTGATGAATTAGTTTACATCAGAGAATCCTACTCCTGATATAGCTGTCTATTTCTGGTACAGCGACACAACAGAGATGGAAGACAGCTCCTGCCATTTAGACAAAGAGAAATATTCACTTTAAAGAATTCATTTTAAGGCTGTGTATGTCTAGGTGACAGCTCCCTGCTGCAATTCCTGCACGTTTCTCTACATAGAAAAAGATTAATGGACATACCCAGAACTCAGGCAGAGCTGTGTTAATGAAAAATCTATGTCAGTGCCAGACCAAGGACAAACTCTGGCCTTGCTGGGTTTTGTATTTCCCCTTTTGGAATGTGCACTGAAGCGATGGGGAGGGGAAGGGGGTTGGTTATACTGGTTTTGTAAAGCCCTTTGAGCTGTAGCCAGAACCCTCTGGAACATGTAATGGAGCTTCCTGGAGCAAGGTGAGCATCATGGCTGAAGAGTGCCAGTGCTTGCTGGCTTTGTCAGGAAAAAGCAGCTAGCCACCTCAGAGAGGAATGTCCTTGAGATTGCTGTCAGGGTTTTCCTGTGGCTGAGAGCTCTTACCTACCAGTGTCACTGGCCCCTTTCTTGGCACCCTGTTTTACACTAGGAGAGATCTTAACAATTGAGTGCATTGTTAGTCTTCAATTCTGTGATCCCTAGATCAAACAGACACACACACACACACACACACACACACACACACACACACACACACACACACACACACACACACACACACACACACACACACACACACACACACACACACACACACCAAGTGAAGATTATTCTGTTTAGCTTCTTACAAAAAATAAATAAAAGATAACATATTTGGATCTTGATGGCCCATTCTCACCTGCCCTTAAGACATAATGTCTCTATTCTGAGAGTTTATAATCTGCTTTGTTTGCTCTATTTGGAGATATGAGAAGAAATCATAGGAACTTGGCCAAAATTATGTACTCTGTCTAGCACCAATGGTTGCCTTCATGGAAGGCTTAGTGTCTGCCCATGTGGATAATTCCTTTGCAGTCAGAACTACAGCAACCGATTACCCTTCCTGTCTACCCTCCTTGCAGGCCCAGGCTAGGGAAGATGCTTTCAGAGGAATCTTTTGATACTGTCACCCATGCACTTGTGCACGCACGCATGCACACACCCTGAAAGATTCACAGACTTAGCGGAATTTAAAATAGCATCCAAGTTTAGATACAAGAGCTTTCTTTGGGGGCGGGGGGCGCCCGTCGTGGGGCCTGAACTCTGGGCCTGGGCACTGTCCCTCAGCTCTTCAGCTCAAAGCTAGCGCTCTACCACTTGAGCCACAGTGCCACTTCCGGCTTTTGTCTTTTTGCTTATGTGGTACTGAGGAATCGAACCCAGGGCCTCAGGCATGCAAGGCAAGCACTCTACCACTGAGCCACCTTCCCAGCCCCGATACAAGAGCTTTTTGAGCATGAAAGTGATCAGCATTACAGGTTACTGTCCTGATGCATGCTCTCATGACTCACAAATGGTCTCACAGATAGGCCTTTCCTATCTGGTCTTCAAATGTCCCAGCTGTTATTGAGCAACATAGCAATGTCAGAGACATACACCCAAAACAAAACCAGCCAGCTTCGGACTGAGGAGGCGTTCCCAAATGCCTGTCTTCACATCGCATGACTGGGTGTGGTTACAAAGAGTGGCTTTCTCATACTTTCTTGATGCTTCCAAGTGTATCCATTCAGTTTTCTCAAATATTTTGGTGCTATCACGATCTATCTATAGAAAATGAGTGAGATAAGGACACATCTGAGCATTAAAGAAGCCATAACAAAAAAAAAAAAACTGCAGCTTTTATGGTGCCTTGGTTGTCATCCCCTGACCATCTGAGTGTCCCGTTACTGTGTTGCTGCAGTACAATTAATATCAGGTATATGTGCAGTGATTTTTTTTAATGTGTATATGAGTACTGGCACTTGAACTCAGGGCCTAAGTACTATCCCTGCGCTTTTCCTCTCAAAGTTAGTGCTCTATCACTTGAACCACAACTCTACTTCTGGCTTTTTGGTGGTTAATTGGAGTTAAGAGTCCCATAGGCTTTCCTACCCAGTCTGGCTTTGAACCGTGATCCTCAGATCTCAGCCTCTTGAGTAACTAGGATTACAGGCATGAACCACCAGTTCCAATCCATAAGGGAGTTTTAAAAACAACAATAACAACAGTAACCCACAAACATTCAAAAAGGCCAAAGTGGAACTGTGGCTCCAAGTGATAGAGACTATCTTTGAGGGAAAAAAAAGCGCCCAGGACCTGAGTTCAAGCCCCAGTACTCGTGCGCGCGTGCACGTGCGCACACTCTCACACACACACACACACACACACACACAAATTGCCAATCATACAGAGGGGCAAAGCTTGCTGTTGAAGTGCTCAACCAAGGAATGACAGTTAACTACATGACTCTGAGAAAATTTAAGTAATAAAATTTAAACCTAGAAATCTAGTCGCCATTAAGCTCAGGATTTTGGTCATTTTATAAAGTGAATTGAGCCTTGTTTGTTTCATTTTGTTGAGATAGAGTCTGGCTATGTAACCCAGGTAGGCCTTGAACTCCGAATCGTCCTGCCTCTGCTCTCTGAGTAGGATGACAGATGTGCACTGCCATACTTGGCAAGGGAAGTGATCTTAAAGCAATCTATATAAAATGTGCTATAAAGCAAATCCAGTGAAGTTGTAAACCGAGTAATTTCTTCTGCCCTGTCACAACATGGCCCATCATGCTTTGTGCCAGGTGAACTAAATAATGAAAATTCCGCCTTTTGCTAAATGAACCTATGCAAAGAAGGTTGTCACATAAGAAAGAATTTTACTGGTGTCTAGATTGATAACATTTAAGCAGAAAGAAACATAATATTTTATATTACACTTAGCTGTCTGCATGGTGATACTGCTCCTGCTGTTTCATATCACAATTGTTTTTCAACATACGCTCTGGCTGGGTGCTGGTGGTCTAAAAGTGAGCAAAACAGGTAGGTCCTGGTGAGAAGAGCATGTATCATATAATACTTTGTTGTTATAGTGCTTTTTGGTCATTCATTCATTTTACATATTGCTTTTTATTTGATCCTTATTCCAGGTAATCAGGATGTGCATTTTCACTTGATAGATTTGCAGAGAATGTTGGCATCAGGAAGCTTTTACTTCTAAGTAAAAGCCAGCTTTCCAACAGAAGCGCATTTGTTTCCGCTGCTCTGTGGTTGAGGCACACACAATGCCAACTTAGGAAAATTCACAACAAACAGGCAGTGAAATGTCAAACTCACTGGAATTCAGAGTTGGTATTTTGGTAGGAGTGTCATGAGAACTATGCCCTGATGTTATTTAAAACTGGAAGTAAATGTAAGATTGAAGCAATTATTTAATTGCTTCAAAACCCCACATTGGCCCATAAAACTGGTGTGGTTAGTGAAGGATTTCAGTTTTAATTACTCCTATATACATGAAACAGAAAATGAGCTGTGTCAGGTGCCTTGTGGCTCATGCCTATAATCCTAGATATTCAGGAGACTGAGATCTGAGGATCGCAGTTCAAAGCTAGCCTGAGCAGGAAAGTCTGTGAGACTCTTATCTCCAAAAAAATCAGAAGACCAAAAGTGGTGCTGTGGCTCAAGTGGTAGAGTGCTAGCCTTGAGCTGAAGAGCTGAGGGACAGCGCCCAGGCTCCAGAGTTCAAGCCCCACAACTGACAAAAAAAGAAGAAGAAGAAGAGCTGTCGGTAGCTTTAACTGTTAATGTATGAAGATTGGAATGTATTTTGTGGGAATTTTTTTTGACAATTTTAGTTCATATTTTGTAACTTTAGAAGCTTATAACTGAGCATTGGTAAGGCTAATCTTTCTCCTAGTATCTACTTGGAGGGTATAGATGACTTTTTAAAAGGTTAGGACATATAATGTTATATTTAGAATTTAAGCAGTATCATATAAAGGCTGAAGAAAGGAATAAGGTACTTTGTTTAAAAATAATACACAAAGCCGGGCGCCGGTGGCTCACGCCTGTAATCCTAGCTACTCAGGAGGCTGAGATCTGAGGATCGCGGTTCAAAGCCAGCCCTGGCAGGAGAGACTGTGAGACTCCTATCTCCAATAAACCACCAGAAAACCGGAAGTGGCGCTGTAGCTCAAGTGGTAGAGCGCTCGCCTTGAGCTGAAGAGCTGAGGGACAGCGTCCAGGCCCAGAGTTCAAGCCCCACGACCGACAAAAAAAATAATAATAATAATAATAATACACAAATAGTAAATGAGAACAATATATATAGTATATCAAGATTTTTTTTTTTTTGGGTCCGGTCATGGGGCCTGAACTCTGGGCCTGGGCGCTGTCCCTCAGCTCTTCAGCTCAAGGCTAGCGCTCTACCACTTGAGCCACAGTGCCACTTCTGACTTTTTTCTTTTTGTTTACGTGGTGCTGAGGAATCGAACCCAGGGCCTCATCATGCAAGGCAAGCGCTCTACCACTAAGCCACCTTCCCAGCCCTATCAAGATTTTTCTTTGGCATCAGTAACTCAAATAATAAATCTACTTACGCTTTCAAAATTCCCTTACAGCCGGGCGCTGGTGGCTCACGCCTGTAATCCTAGCTACTCAGGAGGCTGAGATCTGAGGATCGCAGTTCAAAGCCAGCCCGGGCAGGAGAGACCGTGAGACTCCTATCTCCAATAAACCACCAGAAAACCGGAAGTGGCGCTGTAGCTCAAGTGTTAGAGTGCTCGCCTTGATCTGAAGAGCGGAGGGACAGCACCCAAGCCCAGAGTTCAAGCCCAACGACCGACAAAACAAAACAAAAAAAAATTCCCTTACATAGTGTGTATCCTACATAATGGAGGAGGTTGGGGTAATACTACCTCTGCACATACTGTATTCCTCCTTGTTGTAGATATGTGTTATAGCCATACACTATAAGGAAAAGTTCATAAACCATGATGACCAGATCTTTTTTTTTCTTTTGTGTATGTGTGCATATGTGTATGTGTATGTGCATATTCGCACCAGAACTTGAACTAAGAGCCTGGGCACTGTCCCTTGGTCCTTTTACTCAAGGCTGATGCTTTACCACTTGAGCTACACTTCCACTTCCAGCTTTTTTGTAGGTAATTGAAGATAATAAGAGTGTCCTAGATTTTCCTGCCCAGGCTGACTGCAAACTGAGATCCTAAGATGTTAGCCTCCTGAGCAGCTAGGTTTATGGTAGTTAGGCACCCATACTAGGCAACAAGATCTTTTTGGTAGACTGCTTTATAATTAGTAACTGTAGTCAGTGTATTTCCTGCTAGTGATGTCTTCTAATATAATTAATTTCAAACCAGGCACTGATGGCTCATGCCTGTAATCCTAGCTACTCAGGAGGCTGAGGATAGCAGTTCAAATCCAGTCTGGGCTGGAAGGGCATGAGACTCTTATCTCCAATTAACTAATTGAAAACTGGAAGTGGAGCTGTTGCTCAAAGAGGTAGAGTGCTAACTTGAGCAAAACAAACAAACAAACAAAAAAACTCAGAGACAGTGCCGAAGCCTTGAGTTCAAGCCCTGCTAGTGACAAAAAAAAAAAAATCTGTAATAAGGAAAAAGAGAGTCTAGCTGAGTTTGCCCAGTTTCAAAAACAAGGTTTATCTTCATACTTTGTGACCTCTAAAGCTATACCCCACTTGCCAGTGGCTTTAGGAAAGTGTTAGCGTTGAATGTGAATGTGGGAAATGAGGGCTTATAATGGGCATTTTATTCTTTGACTGTTGCACAGAGAAGACAACCAGCCCTGCAGCGGTTCTGCACGGTGCTCACTTCAGTGTTGGAGGGGAGAGTAGCCCATTGCAGGTTTTACCTCAGAGACATGATTGAATGGGACTCATATAGTATGTGAAATTCTAATTCTTTGGCATAAAGCAACATGCCCTTCATCTTCCTGCCTTCTGTGGCTTTCTTTATTATCTTCATTTACTTAAAGGAGATGAATTTTCTCTTTAGGGTGGCTAGTGTCTTCTGGCCTTTTTGAAAATTCTCAACCCCACCAGAAGTCTTGACTTATTTTCTCCTGAGTGTCTACCCATGGCATTTTTATACTGTAGATACAGTGAATATCTGTATATAAGAAGGAAGTTTTTTCCATCTACTCCCAAGATGAATTTTCAGCCCTTTGGGATCCATGTCATCTCTTTTCTAGAGGTACTTGCTAGGAGAACTGGCTGGGGGAGCTGTGTACAAGGCAGTAAGTAGACTTTGATAAGGTTCATCCAATGAGTCTCATCATTTAGTTCAGAGCCTTGAGGCCTTTAGATATTTTTCTAATCACTAACAAGGGTTTTACCTCCAGTGGAAGGCCAAACTGAGCATTGAAAGCTCGGGTTTTGAAGTCACTCACACTTGGTTTAGATCCTTCTGGCTTTCCTCATTCTCTTTTTAGCCATCATTGACAAAGTGTTAGTCTTTTCGTTAATTCAGTCTTTGATTAGAGAAATAGGGGTAACAATAGTAGCTACCTCAAAAGGTGGGAACCAAAAACACTAACCCCATATAAAATGAGCTGTTAAATCAGTGTTAGTTGTGTTAGAGTTTAGACTCTGCAGCTGTCCATTTTGGAGATTAGATTGTGTTCTTATGGCTCTGAATTCAAAGTGCTGAAGTATTACAATAAAGATAGAGCTGTATGACTTGATCTAGTTCTTTGACTCTCTAGAAGGTTTGAAATAATTGAGATGGAAACCTGCATACTAGGCAAATACAACTATCAACCCAAATAGAATTTGTGTATTAATAGGGATAAGTATTTCATAATGCTAATAACTTGATGAGGAAGATAAAATAATAATTATGTATACTCAGAAAAGTAGAAGGAAAATCTGTTAATCATACTTGGTAATTGATAAATAACATAGAAAAAAAGTGAATACATCTGTAGAATAAGTCTTCCTTTCCTCTAGATCCCCCCTCCCTTTTTTATGGTTTTGTGGTTTGAACTCAGGGACCCATGCTTGCTTGGGCAGTGTTCTTCCACTTGAGCCACACCTCCAGCTCAGCTTTTTGCTGGTTAATTGGAGATAGAGTCTCAGGGCTTTTCTCCCCTGGCTAGCTTCAAATCTTGGTTCTTCATATCTCAGCCTCCTGTGAGGCTGTGTGAGCCATTGGTACCCAGCTTAGCCACCATTTTATTAACAAGACTTCCTTAAATAAGTCTCTGAGAACCACTTCCTCTGAAAATGGTCCAATACTCTGATTTGGGGCTGTGGTGTGTACAGTGATTTCATACTTTTTTATACTAGTGGTTTCTGTGTTTCTGCAAAAATGCAAGCAAACATGATGGTGGATTGAATGAAGGACATTATATGTCGATGGTTCTGGCTTCTTGAAGTGCTTTGTGTACCATGTGGGACTTTTCATGTGTGTTATGTGTGCACAGAGAACTCTGAATGGGTTGAATGGCAGTTTGGGGTTCTTGGGGAGCACCAGCTCTTTGAGACTCAGTGACGGGAGGTAAGCAGGGGGATTCAGCACAGGGGCTTCACTCATGGTGTACAGAATGCTTTCACAGGTGCATGGGGAGCAGGGATCAACTCTCCTGCTTTTTGGCAACTGCATAGTTGAAGAGATGGAGTCAAAACCCACCCATGTCTGCCACCCAGAACCGGTGCCTTTCAAAGTTTTGATCAGAACTTATTTTTCTTTCTTTCTTTCTTTCTTTCTTTCTTTTTTTTTTTTTTTAAGAAGATAGCACACTATAGCAGTCCAGGATATTCTTGTGCAGGTCTTTTATAAGTAAGATAGGGATTTTTTTCAGTGTTTGCAGAACATTTAGGTCTGTGAATTCTGCCAAAGTAATTGTTAGCATCTGGTTTTCCTTCTGATAAAGGACTAGTAAACGTCGGCCACATTCTTCATTTTATTTAAATTTGTGTCAGCTCTTAAGAGGGAATATTAAAAAGTGTGTGCTTGTGCATATGTGTGTGCTCAATGTGTGTTATGCTAATGAAAATTCTATTTGTTGCTCTGTTGCCTAGTTTAGATAAGAAATGATAATAATTCTTACCATGGACAAAGCCTGCATTAAAAAGGAAAGCTAAATTTTCCTAATGTATGGAGAAGCATCTTATTAAGGATGTGTTCATGTTCACTAGCAGTCTGTTTTTTTAATGTGGCTCTGTTGAGAGCAGAATGTCCACTGCCTTAGGAAGCAGTTGTCAGCATAGGGTAGGAGTCAGACAGGGAAGTGTGGTCACCCAGGGAGATTCTGTACAGTGACAGGAGAGGGCGCTGGAAAGACACTTGGGGATGAACTCTTGTTCAAACAAATAAAATAACCTGTGGATTTAGCTGTGCCTGTGTGGCAGAAAATAAATGTAGCACCTTGGGCAGTAACATAATAAATAAACAGAAAATTTCTAAAACCTCACATGGGCATTTTGTAGTTACAGGAACATTTTTGCCTTTAAAAAAAAAAACAACTTTTCCACCTGAGGCTGATATTCTTACCACTTGAACTACACTTCCATTTCCAGGAATCTCTTTGCCTTGTATGTCTAGGATAATAGATAGTTTCCTTATCCATTTCTGTCTTGATCCACTGGTTTGAAGAAATAAAATTGGTGTCTGCTTATTGAGAAAGAACTGATAAAGAATTGAGAATTTCTATCTTTTGGAAAATTCCAATTCAAGCCAGGCGCCGGTGGCTCATGCCTATAAGCCTAGCTACTCAGGAGGCTGAGAGCTGAGGATTGCCGTTCAAAGCCAGCCCAAGCAGGAAAGACCGTGAGACTCTTATCTCCAATAAATCACCAAAAAACTGGAAGTGGTGCTATAACTCAAGTGGTAGAGCGCTCGCCTTGAGCTGAAGAGCTGAGGGACAGCATTCAGGCCCAGAGTTCAAGCCTCACAACCGACATAAAGAAAATTCCAATTCATGCAATTCATAAGGGGAGTGATCTGAGCAGAAACATACTCCTTATTTTTATGTGCTCACACACAGTAGAAATGAATAAGGAAGGAAGACAGACAAAGAACTTGGCTTGGATATTACCCATGTCACATCTAGGATAGTATTGATTTCTCCTCATGCTGAGGCTGTGTAATGACCTGCTTCTGTGGCCCTTGCTAGGAGAGGTGCTATCTCTCTGAAGGGAGAGTGTGCTGTCTTGTGCCAATCATACACAGTCCTCTCCATGGCAGAACTGGCAGAATTCCAGGGTGACCAAGCTTTCTGCCCTTCTGTGGTACTCGTCTTTCCACAGCCATTTCAGAAGTACAGATTACCTCACGGGCTCTGGGGAGGTGTGATTGATAGTACCTTGGGAAAATGTAACCTGTTTTAGATGACCTCCTGGGAATTCCTCTAGGTGTGATGTCAGTGGTTCTCATGGCTACTGAAGAGGGTTGAGGTCATGATGTGTGTGGCATGCTGACATCTGAGATCCCCATTCAGTGAACTCTTCCCTGGTCTCCTGACTAGTCTTCACTTGTAAGTCACTCTCTCTCCCTGCCATTGAGTGCTAGAAGCACCTTTTCATGGTAGCCCTGGTAGGGTGGAGAGAAAGAGAGCCTTGAAAAAGTGCCCTGAAAATCAGAAAAACTGAGAACCTAATTTCGATGAATGGTTTTGGATAGATGGAGGATATGGAAGAGAAAATTCTTGATGTCCAAATTCTAAGCTCATGAGTGCAACAATTGAATAAAAATAGTAATGAGGCCAGGTGCTAGAGGCACACGCCTAAGATTCTAGCTATTCAGGAGACTGAGATCTGAGGATCAGTTTGAAGCCACTGGGGCAGGAAAACCTATGAGACTCTTACCTCCAGTTAACTGCCAAAAAGCTGGCTCAAGTGGTAGAGTACTAGCCTTGAGCAGAAAAGCTCTGGGACGGCACCCAGACCCTGAGTTCAAGCCCCAGGACTAGAATACATACTACACACAAAAAGTAATATATAGCATCAGTGTTTCTTCTGTATACGAACTAGAGGTACTTTATATTCTCATTTACCACTTTAAGGAACAATCATTTTAAAAGAAGATCAATAATTATAAACCCACTTGGAAAATGTGCTTAAATTCTCTACATGTATATCGTACTATACACTCTGAATTTGTAGTTATTGTGCATCAGTTAAGATGAAACAAAGGATGAACACTTGTTCATTGAGAAACTTATGGAAAGTAATTGGTGACTAGGGAAGTCAGTAGTGAGAAGAGATTCAATCACAGGTAGGGATAGAGAAAGGATGAAGGTTGGGTGATTCCAGAGCAAGGGTGTGAAGAGGGGAGCTGGAACACAGACTGGTATTATTAGCTGCACTGGAGGCCGAAGTATGGCTTGTTATTCTTGGTCAGTAGGTGGCACCAAATAGCCAACTTATTTGGGAAGGTACATTGTGCTTGAGTTTCACCTTGAGTTGGATTAAATCTAATTTTCTGTACTTTCAGAATTTGGGACTAATCATACATACACACACACTAAGAACCCTCCAAGTTTTAATTTTGTAAAAGCCTTTGATTCTGATAGAGTTATGAAAATTAGCCATCTCCTAGGTCAAATGGCAGGTAACAACACATTCTTCCTCCTGGTCCCATTCAGTAGAATATATTTATTTAGTTTTCTGTAATTTTGTTTTTATGAAATTCCATAAGTATACTGCTAATATAGTTGTTAAAATTCTTTTGTATTGTTAAGTTGGTTGTCGGTAGTGGGAATTTTACTTCCATTAAAAGTTTTTTTCTGTTTGATGAGGGATCACTGTTTCTGGAACATTTCTGAGCATGAAATAAGTCTTCAGAATGTTTGGGTTCATTGAGTGGATAAGAGCTGTATTGAAGGGAGAAGCTACATGCGCAGCTAAACATTGCATCTCTCCCCAAGGGTAAGGTAGTAAAGTGAAGACAGCAGTGGGCAAAGAGTTGAAGCACAGGTCCTTATGTTCACAGGAAAACACTAACTCTTGGTAGGTTCCTCAGGAGTCAATGTTAGGGCGTTGCACATGAATTCATGATAATTGAAAATAATTGCAGACATCTATGCACCACCACTTATAAATAAGCAGTGCCACTTATTTGTATCTTAATCTTAGGCATTTTTTTCTTCTTCTTCTTCTTTTTTTTTGGTCGGTTGTGGGCCATGAACTCTGGGCCTGAGCGCTGTCCCTCAGCTCTTCAGCTCAAGGCTAGCACTCTACCACTTGAGCTACAGCGCCACTTCCGGTTTTCTAGTGGTTTATTGGAGATAGGAGTCTCACGGTCTCTCCTGCCCAGGCTGGCTTTGAACTGTGATCCTCAGATCTCAGCCTCCTGAGTAGCTAGGATTACAGGCATGAGCCACCGGCTCCCGGCTAGGCATTTTTTTTTCTTTCTTTTTTTGGGGGGGCGGGAAGGGGAGGTCCGGTCGTGGGACCTGAACTCTGGGCCTGGGCTCTGTCCCTCAGCTCTTCAGCTTAAGGCTAGTGCTCTACCACTTGAGCCACAGCGCCACTTCTGGCTTTTTTCTTTTTGCTTATGTGGTGCTGAGGAATGGAACCCAGGGCCTCATGCATGCAAGGCAAGTGCTCTACCACTGAGCCACCTTCCCAGCCCCTAGGCATTTTTTTTCTAATGGGTGAGTGAGGTAAACAGGAAGAATGGTTTGTTGAATGTCTTCTGTAACATTAGATGAATGAGAAGCTGAAAGATTCTTGTGGTGTAAACCAATGAAAATAAACAAGTTCATTCAGAAGACCCAAGTAGTGTTGATGCAGCTTGGACAAAACTTTTAAGCTTTCAGTTTAAACTTTTTTAAGAGTGATGAAGAACCATTTGTTGGGCATCTATCATCTCATAAATCCTTTCACATCCTGTAAATTATCTATTCATGGCTGGGGAAACTAAGGCTTAGATCCTGCGTAGCTTGGCCAACATCATATACCTGATAGGAAGCAGAGCTAAAGTTTAAAACCAGCTTTAAATTCCAAAGAACTGTTGTGGATAAGCCCTAATTGTTCTTCTTTCTTATTACCTTTAACCTATGGGGTTGTGTGGGGAATCTATGTACTTGACACACTAAATGTTTTCCCTTTTCTTCCTTCCTCATAGACTTCTAAGAAAGAGCTGATGTGGAGGAGCAGCTGAGACAGACCAAGATGACAACTACAGTAGCCACAGATTACGACAACATTGAGATCCAACAGCAGTACAGCGATGTGAACAACCGCTGGGATGTGGATGACTGGGACAATGAGAATAGCTCTGCACGGCTCTTCGAACGGTCCCGCATCAAGGCTCTGGCAGGTGAGTCTCCTTGCCCGTCACTGGGGCCCAGGATGCTCTGTGGTCATTTTAAAAGACATCTACCTTGTTTCTATTACAGCTGTTTCTGTTATGTCATCTCACCTCTATTTAAAGATGTCCCATGAGAGCAAGCTGACCATATTATAAGCAAGTTTTGTTGGAGAGCTGTCAATCTCAATGGCCAAAGTAATTCAGAAAAGAGTGGGGTTTTAAAGTACTTTAGAAAGAACTGTCCTAATATTGTAAGCTTTACCACTGAGCCACTTCTCCATTTCTGGATTTTGGGTGGGTAATTGGAGATAAGTGTCGCATGGATTTTTTTTACCTGTGATGGCTTTGAATCTCAATACTCAGATCTGTGCCTCCTGAGTAGCTAGGACTATAGGTGTGAGCCACCAGCAACTACCTTTTTTTTTGACACATAGTTCAAAATATTGAAGAATATATACACAAAACATCCAAGCTAACCTGTGTATATTTAATATGTGATATATTAAGTACTTGAGCTGTGTAAGGTTGGTCAGTGTCCTAGTCAGGGACTTTAGATGTGAAAAACTAATATGGTAAGAGCATATTTAATACTGCAATAAAGTCTGCCATTGCTTTATCAACATTGGGAGGAATATGACCTTGTATGATTCCTCATCCTTTGATGCTAGAACATACTTTGATATTGACTCTGGTTAGGGTAGAAAGTATGTTAAACTAAAATTGCCCTGGAAAGCTGGAAAATAATCCATCACTCAGAAAACTCAACAGTACCAAGTATATGTAAAACTAGTCAAAATAATGTATTCAAGCTTCTACCTTGTAATTTGAGATTTCAGAGGAAATTGTTTGTGAGTAAGAGAATTGTTTATGCTTTTTATTTTCACCCTCTTAATGTCTTTGATTATAATAAAGATTATGACTTGATCAGGTACATTTACTGTTGGTTATGAAAATACGTTACTTTTTTCTTTATAAAAGAATCTAATTATGAATCATGTACCATTTTTAAGCAAAAAGAAAATCCAAAGTGGCTTAAGTAACAAAGAAAATTTATTGAAGTAAAGGACTTGTTTCTTTCTCTCCACTTTTTGCTTTTTTTTTTTCCCTAGTATAGGTTCTATTCACAAGCAGGCTCTATTTTGTAATTCCAAGATGGCTGCCATAGATCCTAGAAATCCTACATTTTTGGGACAGTCCATGGAAAGAACAACTCTGTATTCCCATGGTTCTGAGATCTATCTCACTGGGCTTGATTAATTATGACTTGGGCTGGAGAATAAGATGCACTGGTGGGCTTCATGTAAAGAAGATGTACCCCTCTATTGGGAGAGTTTTGCCAATACTTCCCAAAACATTTGGATAGAAAATTTATAATATAAGAGGAAGGAAGAAGAAGGGAATGAATGTTAGAGATACACCAACAACATACCATAGGAAAAGTATTCAACTATCTTAAGATAATTTGTCTCTTATGTAGTAGTGATTTAAAGATATTTTTTGAGCTTGTCTAAATGGATGATTAATCACATAGTCATTGACTCCAGAACCGGTCTTTTTTATTTCCTAGTTCATTCATTACCATGAAACTTTAGCAAGTCATAGATCCTGGCTTGTACTAGTAGATTGATTGGTACTTTTATTCCTGGGCTGGCTTTGAACCATCATCCTCAGATTTTAGGCTCTGGAGTAGCTAGAGTTACAAGCAGGAAGGAGTCATCAGCATCTGCCAAACCTAGTCATTTTAAGAGGTGGAGTCTAGTAACTTGGAATAGTCTTGGAACTGGGAAGAAACAGACTAGGCCTTGAGCCTTGTAGTGACTGATTCAGTTGCAACCACAGCAAACCTGAAGAGGCTAGGCTGCAGGGACTATCTTCAGGGACTATCCCATGACCACAAAAATCTGCTCCTGAGCTACACAAGATGATAGGCCATCCACAAACATGCATTCATCATACCAAACTAGGCCTTTTCTTTCTAGCATCCCTACCTCTCTCTCTTCAGATGCAGCACATTTATGCCCAAGGGAAAGAAAACAGCTTCTTGCATGTTAGCATGGATTTTTAAGAGTCATGGTTAAGTATATCTATATACTTAATCACAATAAAGAATTTGAAAAATATATATATATATATATACTTTGTATTTAACTGATACAATTGTGCATGTTTATGAGGTACAATGTAATCTTTCAGTACTTGCATAGAATGTTACAATCAGGATTAATGAGGACTTAATAGCTGCACCTTATTTTCTTATCCACTGTTGAGGCTGTTTCCTAAAGCACATAGTAAATACCCCCACCATCTTTTCTGAAATCCAAATCTGAAATAACATTTCTTCCCCAGGAGGTTCATGAAAACTGGTGAGGAGGAAGTCTGTTTAGACCATTACATGTGGACCTTGACTTTCGTACTTTTGTGACTATAGGAATCAATGCAAGACTCTTCTGGGTTTTTTTTTTAATTTTCTTACCTTCCCTCCTATATCTTGTAGACCCAGTTTCTTCCTTGTTTTTGAACCCAGCTTGGATCCCATCCTTGGATTCCATCTTAAATTATGTTTTTTCCTTTTAATGTTGGCTGAAATCTTGTGGTAGCTGAGGCGAATGATCAGACTTGAGAGGACCAGAAAATACGCTGCCATGCTGCCACGGTTTCCTGGATTAAGCCTCTTAACTACACACCCAGCTCTTCTCCCCAGCCAGTTTCCATCTTGGTCCTTGCTATTCCAGAACTGGCTTCTCTTTCCTCAGTTTCCTTAGGCTCACTTTCCCTTAATCCTCCCTCCCTATTGCTTCCTTTCTCTTTTATCACACAATTATTTTTTCCTTTCAGAAAACCCAATTCAGTTATTTAAGAGCATCCAGCTGGGCTCTGGTGGCTCATGCCTGTAATCCTAGCTACTCAGGAGGCTGAGATCTGAGAATTGTGGTTCAGAGCCAGCCCTGGCAGGAACGTCCATGAGACTCTTATCTCCAATTAACCACTAGAAAACCAGAAGTGGTGCTATGGTTCAAATGGTAGAGCGCTTGCCTTGAGCTGGAGAGCTGAGGGATAGTGCCCAGACCCAGAGTTCAAGCCCCATGACCAAAAAAAAAAAAGAGCACCCAGAACTGTACAGCATTTGCCATTGTCTAATTCCAGAACATTTTTATGGCTCCTGAATGAAATCCCATATACATTGAGCCTTAGCTTCCCATTTTCCTTTCCTTACAGCCCCAGGTAATCATTAATCCACCTTTTGACTGAGATTTGTCTATTCTGAACTTTTCTCAGGAGCAAGGAGATAGGGGGAAAAAATGTGTATCTTTGTCAACATTAACCTACAATTTTATATAAATGGAATCATACAATGTGGCCTTTTGTGACTAGTTTCTTTCACTTAGAAAATTATTTTCAAGGCTCTTCCATGTTGTGGCATGTATGATTTCTCCCTCTGCCTGCTTATATAAGGAATGGAGGATTAGTGAAGAAGAGCAGCCAAGACTATAAAAACTACCAGTGAAAGCATCTGTCACATCCATCCCAGGGGACCACGCAGAGGAAGGTAGGCACAGAAGGAAGATTATTACAAGGTTTATTAGAGGAGCCATATTTGCCCAGAGAACGAATGGCAGCCTCCACTATCTAGGTAGAAGCAGGGTCTGAGAGGTAGAGGTGAGGTAGATGGGAGTTCAGGTGGGTCTGGGCAGAGATAGGGAAGGGCCAGATGTATGTAGGGAACTCCAGGGTAGGGAGGGGCTCAGGTCTGGGTGGAGCTGAGGACCAAAGGTGGGCATAATGCTTACAACCAGCACCAGAAATTGTGGCTTTGATTTGATGACTGCTTAGGAACAGATGGCAGATCTATGTAATACTATAGACCTAAGAGTACTGTGGTCATTAGAAAGCCTACTGGTGAATGCTGGGTGTCTCAGGTGGTCATGTTTGTTGCTTTCATTTAACTTCTGTAGTTTAGTTCTTTTGCCACTTTTCTACCTCAGTGCTGTCTATCCAAAGTGCATACGGCTAGAGATCAGGGGGATGTCAGACTTATCTTGCGAGGAATTATAGCATGATAGAGGAATGGAAAGAGACTGGGTGTGACTAAGGAGCGCCAAGTGTGAGCAGTGCCTGGACTAATGTCTCTGTCTCTAGACGTGGTTGTGCAAATGGCAGGAGCCATGGCTGCCATCGCTCCTGGGCTTCACTGCCTGTCCCTTCACTTTCACTGTCTTTCTCTTTCCAGTGGAAAGATGGTCAGTATTTGGGACTGAGGCAATAATTTACTAGGCTTTGGTCAAGTGGCTGCACCCGGGCCAGTGAATTGTGACGTAGAGTGTGGAGGGATGTCAGAACAAAGCAGCTCCCATCTAACCACATAGAGCTGTTTCCTCCAAAAGTAGCTGGGTGCTAGGAACATGACAGTAAATAATAGGTGTTCATAACAGTCGATCAGAAAATTGATGTTCTTGACTGATAGACATTTTACAAAATGGAAAACTGAATATTCGCATTCACACTTGACAAATTTCTATCTACCCATCCATCTGAGATGCTGGGTTTTGAACTCAGGATCTTGTGCTTGCTAGGCAAACTTTCTACCATTTAAGCCATGCCCTAGCCTTAAATACTTCCTTTTTAAAGTAAGGAACCAAGCCAGGTATGGTTACATACACCTGTAGTTCTGGAAGCTGAGGCAGATGGATTTTTGAGTTGGAGACCAGCCTAGGTTATTTAGCGAACACTACACCAGCCTGAACTGCATAGTGAAACTGTGTCTGTCACAAAAAGAAAAAAGAAAGGAGGAACAGATGCCTGAATGAAGAAAGATGAAAGGAAAAGAATGGAACCAGTACTGGACAACTTCCTTTCCAGTCATGGAAAAAATAACTTAAAAAGAGAAACAGAATTTCAGTTGGTTAGAATATGTCTCCTAAGTTTTAGTTTGCACCTAAGTTAATATTTTACTAATGTATGTGGTAATTTTGTGGGTTTCTTCTTTGAGGCCTCAGAGACCAACCTGTTTTTAAGAGTAGAACCAGTGCTCAATACTAGCATGCTATTCCAGGTTTTTCAGACTAGAGTGTTACAAGTACTACATTAGCCTATTTCTTACATGTATCAATTTTGGGGGAGAAAAGACAATTTACATGAAACAAGCAGTGAATACAGTAGCATTATATGAAAAGTGTTATCTCAATGCTTTCTGAACCTTAGCCTGTTCATCCTTTGCCTAGTAACCACATACATTTCCACAGTCCCTGTCTCCCCTGTAATCTTATTACTTTATGCTCAAGGGAATTTGCTGAGCTTTGAATTTTAGCCTGTGAATTTTCAGAACTCTAAAATAGTGACATAATTGAGTTCTAAGTATATATTACTGGGTGAGGCTGATAAGAATTTTGCCATACAGGTTTAAATTTCTTCATCCTCCTTCAGTATCTTGAACATGTATGTCAAGTTGCTTCATTAGTTACAAGATTGTCCCTGCAGGCATATTAAGAAACAGCTGGACTGAAGTCAGGGAGACGTGGGGCTCCCCTCTCAGCATGCCTTAAGGAAACCCATGCATTCTTCTTCACTTTCTAATCTGAGCCCTAGTTCCATTAGCAAACTATTTGGTCTGTGCTGCGTACACTGACCTTTTCTCTTTGGAAAACTTCTTTGGCCCTCATTATTCTCTGTCTTATTCCCTGTGCATTATTATTTTCATGTGTGTACTCAGGGCGGGTAAATCCATATTCTCTCCGTCTGCCAGTTAGTCACTTCCTGGAATCCAGTGACAATAGCTGTTTCTTTCAGCATTACCTGAGTAAGTCTTGAGTAGTTAGGAAAAACTCACATATGCTTAGAATGAGTTCTTACCATTTAGAGAATGTTTGTGATATCTATCTGACCATTTTATGTGTTTAAGAATTTTACATTAAAATGCACTATGAAATAGTGTATTGTATATCATACATTACAGTGTGCTCATTGAAAAGAAAGCAAAAACCCAAGCACTTCAGCAACAGACAATGGATTCTTTCTTTCCTAAACCCATCTTACTCTCGGCAGATAATTTCTTTTAAATGTTGAGCGCATTTCTTTTGGGATATCTAGTCATGTACACAATTGAAGACAAGTATAGAATATACATATTCCCCTTCATATATCTATATTGAAATCCTAGCCCCCAAAATGCTGGAGTTAATAAGAGGTGAAGCTTTGAGAGGAGACCTCAGAGTAAGATTAGAGCCCTTATCCAAGGAACACAGAGATGGCCTTTGTCCCAGGTGTGAGAAAATACACTAAGAGGCCTTCACCAAGAAACCAGGAGGAGGGCTTTCACCATGAGGCCAATCATGCTAGACTCTGACTTATAGTCCCTAGAGCTGTGAAAAACAAGTATGTATTGGTTAAACCTCTTCCCTTTTCTTTCTTGTTTGTGTTTTGTTTGGCCAGTACTCAGGGCCTAGTGCTCTCACTCACCTTTTTTGCTTAAAGTTGGTGCTCTACCACTTGAACCACAGCTCCACTTCCATTTTTTTTGGTGATTAATTGGAAATAAGAGTCTCTCATGTCGGGCACTGGTGGCTCACGCCTGTAATCCTAGCTACTCAGGAGGCTGACATCTGAGGATCGTGGTTCAAAGCCAGCCCGGGCAGGGGAGACTGTGAGACTCCTATCTCCAATAAACCACCAGAAAACCGGAAGTGGTGCTGTAGCTCAAGTTGTAGAGCGCTCGCCTTGAGCTGAAGAGCTGAGGGACAACGCCTAGGCCCAGAGTTCAAGCCCCACGACCAACAAAAAAAAAGTCTCTCATATTTGTCTACCTAGGCTGGCTCCAACCAATGACCCTTCTATATAGCTAGGATTACAGGTGTATGAACCACCAGTACCTGGTCTACCTTTTTTTTTTTTAAGGTAAAAACAGAAGCAGGTCTAGTTGATAAGAATCTTAACAGTTTAACCCTCCTCCCACCAAAAGTGTTTGCCTCAGATTTTTCATTCTTTCAGTGTCTGGCCTACCCATGACAGAGTCAACTTAGCAGAACTGCACTTTGAAGTTGGGGGCACTGTAATGATGTGTATGCAGTAGACTAGTTATCCTTCACACAAAGCTGTCTTTATGGCGTATGCCTCCTTTGGTACTGCAAGTCTTACCCTTATCTGTTTTAGTCATATGATCTAAGGCTACAGAGTCCTTTGTCTTTTCCTTCTTTAGGTCACAATGGTATTTTTGTACCTTTTCCATCTTTACCTTTTTAGCTTCCATATTTCCTGAGAAAAGGTGCTTTATGGAGGATGTGTAGAGTATTTGATAAGTCCAGTGGCCAAGGCGATGCAGGGAGTGGGGTGTTAGAGTGGTATTTACAGTAAGAGTGCCTCCATTTTGCTATACTAGCCAAGGCCATTCATCTGCCTTCTAGATAAGCAGAGTAGAGTGCTTATTTTAACTCATAAGTTAGCCTTTTTTTTCCTGTGACTGCCAACCAGAACATCTTAATATCCATGACACTAACAATGTCATTTGTCCAGTAATACCCGATAGCCAATATTTACCCTTTTGTTTGATATGTTTGATAATCTCATGGGTTGGTTTATGTATGATTTTGAAGTAACTTTACATACTCAACTCTTTTACCCTTTATATGTCTCTTGTTAGCAGTAAGTTTACATACCCAACTCTTTTATCCTTTATATGTCTCTTGTTAGCAGTAACTTTATATACCCAACTCTTTTACCCTTTATATGTCGCTTGTTAGCACATACAATTTTATGCCCAGAGCTGGTTACTCTGCCAAGGATTATTGTGTGCTTCCAGCTTCTGCTGAGGCCTTAAACACACCATCCATGGAATTGCACTCATTGTCTCTAAGCATTTGAAGGAAAGCCAGTGTTAGTGGGGATGCTTGTAAATAATGTAGAGGTATTCAAGACTGCCTGAGAAATACAGGATGCAGAGGAGGAAGGGCTTGAGGAGGATGCATCTGATACTGATGTGACACCTAAAACCCCAACACAGAATGAACAGGTGTGCTTGTGCAGCTTTCTTTGTGCATTTAATCAGCTGTAATCTTCAGGAATGCCCACATGTGGGTTGGCTTTTGAACTCTGGCACATTTAGGGGGCCATCTTAATTGGCACATTGAGCACAACTCTTGTCTGAGCTGAACTTTACTATGGAAGCTGATTCTCTATATTTTTAAAAAACTGAATGAAGGAATTCAGAGTAGTTGTGATGATTTAATCTATAACCAACTTGTGATTTTGAAAGAAATAGAAAAAAGTGAGAACCACATTTTTTAATGAGATTCTTTATTATGTGACCACATTTTTTATTAGAAGTGATCTTACATGAGTAATTTCACACATACATAATTATATTTATTTGGATATATTTGTGTATACTCCTACATATTTAAATTTCATAATGTAATGTTTAGTTAATTTGATGAAATGCACTGATGTTTTCTTTGTGTGTGTGTGTGTTGCATGAGTCATGGGGCTTGAACTCTACTACTTTGAGTCACAGTGCTACTTTTGGTTTTCTGATGTTAATTGAGATAAGTCTCATGGACTTTCCTGTCTGGGTTGGCTTCGAACTGTGATCCTCTGATCTCAGCCTCCTGAGTAGTTAGGATTACAGGTGTGAGTACTAGTGCCTAGCCTCTATTCAACTTTTTTAAATGACAATAATGTTCAACTAATTTTATTAATTTAATTTGTGTGTGTGTGTGAAAGAGAGAGGGAGGAGGGGCTTGGTTTGAACTCAGGGGCCTGGGCACTGTCCCTGAACTTGTTCTTTTGTATTTTATTTTTTTTTGCTCAATGCTAATCCTGTACTAGTTGAGCCACAGCTCCACTTCTGGCTTTTTTGCTGGTTAATTAGAGATTAGAGTCTCCCAGACTTCTCCAGGGCTGACTTTGAACCATGATCCTCATAACCATGATTCTCATATCTTGGTCTCCTGAGTAGCTAGGATTACCAGTGTAAGCCACTAGTACCTGGCCATTTGTTATTAATGGTATGGAATGCCATGTTCTAACAGGAATATATCCCAGTACAACAAAGTGGTCTCTATTTGTAAGCTTTACAAAATTAGACATATTAGGGTGAATTGTGACTGATTTTTTTTTGTTTTGGTCATTATTCATAAATGAGTGAAAAATATTTATTGATCATTTATTGTGTGTTAGACATTGTGATTGGTATTAGAAAGACAGAGAAAGGTTAGGTGTGATGATACATACCTGTAAAAAACATTACAGCATTCAAGAGGTCAAGATAGACTTGTGACTTTGAGGACAGCCTAGGCTACCTGTTGCAAAAATCAAAAAGAAATGCTCATTTTGGCAGCACATAAGCTAAGATAGGAACAATGCAGCAGAGAAGATTAGCAAGGAGGTTATACAAATTTGTGCAGCATCCACATTTTTACATGTAAATGTGTATATCTATCTATCTATCTATCTATCTATCTATCTATCTATCTATCTATCTATCTATCTATCTATCTATCTATCCAGGATCACACACACATAGAACATACCTGTAATTGTGGGATTGTTTGAGGGATTACAGGGAAAGGAGAGGAAAAGAGACCATGAGAGAGAGAACAATATGGAAATGCATTGCATCTGTGAATGAAGATGGAATTCACTAAAAACTACTGAATAATAGAGTGGCAGTGGACATAGGACAAGCAAGAGTAAGTGGGGAGGGGCTATTTTCATTAAAATACTGCATATGCATGTGTGGAATGCTGTGGTTATGTCTCTTTGAAAATTAACATACTGTTAAAAGTGACAGGATATGAATGAATGAATGAATAAATGAATGGACAGCAATATAAATGAAATAAATAAAACATGAATGAATGAATGACAGGACTATAAAATGTCTAGTGTGGGCTGGGAAGGTGGCTCAGTGGTAGAGCGCTTACCTTGCATGCATGAGGCCCTGGGTTCAATTCCTCAGCACCACATAAGCAAAAAGAAAAAAGCCGGAAGTGGCGCTGTGGCTTAAGTGGTAGAGCGCTAGCCTTGAGCTGAAGAGCTGAGGGACAGCGCCCAGGCCCAGAGTTCAGGCCCCATGACTGGACCCAAAAAAAAAATTAAATAAAATGTCCAGTGTGTGAATTCTAGGGGTGGGGGAGGATAAATGGGGAAAAATGTTTTCTGCACATGTGTAAAAATGGAACAGTAAAGCTTGTTGAGATTTTGGAAAGATTTCATAAGGGGAAGGTAATAAGGGTTTGAGTCTGATCAAGGTACATTGTATATGTCTATGGACATAGAATGAAACCCCCTAAAATGAAACCCCCCATTAAAAATACGGAAAAATATAAAACCAACGAAAAAGAAACGCAGAGATAGGTGATTAAATGTAAACCAGTCTTTTTGGTCAGCAACAGAGGAAATGATCTATTTTCACAGAATGGCTATATTAGTAGATGGAAGGGAATTTCAGCAGACCACGCTAACGGGAGCCACATGCTGAAGAGGCTGAAGTGGACAAGGAAGCCTTGAATGCCATGCCAAGGAGTTGTTTTACTAACTGGTTTGCACAACTCAGCTCAGAACATTTATTTTCAAATAGAAATTTTTTACTTCAACATGTAGTATAGAGATGCTGGCCCAGAGCTGACTTAGTATAATAGGACACCTGTTCCCCCTAGATTCCTGTGCTCAGGTGTCCTCAGGCCCCTACAGAGTTACCTTAAGGGTTTCAGGGACTTCTTGTTGGAAGGTAGAGATGAGAGGAAAGAGGCATTTGGGAAAATGGGAGAGGGGTTGTTGTCAGGGCTTGAGAGAAGAACTCAGACTGTTGAATTTGGCTCCCCAGGACTTGCTTTCCCACAGGTTGTAGAAGAGATAAGAATGCGTCAAAGACAAGGATTTTGGTTAAGGTTCTATCAAGTCTTTGTATGTCAGATGCTTGGGGCAAAGAGGATTGTATTGGTGGGTTTGATCACAAATCTGCAAAGCAGGCCACTGTTTTGATTTAGAGTGTGGTGGGGAGGCTGTACTATATGGCTTCCAGTTTTAGAATTCTATTTTCCTCAGGCCACATTTGGCTATATTTGTCTAACCTTCAGAAACTATAAGGCCCCTGAGGCTCTTTAAGTCTGACTGTCTCCGTGCACTGTAGCAATCTCCTTAAGGGCTAGAAGATCTGAAGCTTCCTGCCTTTGGATTCATGCATCTAGGACTATTCAGCCCATGGCTGATACTGAACTCAAGAATGGCCACAGAAGCCTATGCCCGGTCCTACATTGGATCCCTTCTCTGCTTCTTTCTGCCTGGGAAATGATAGGCAAGTTGTTCCAATAAAATGGGAACAGTGTTTTATGAGATTGTTATGAGAACTCAGAATATTGTGCAGGGTGCCTCCCTCTGGAAGGAGTTAATTGTAACATTTCATTATAAAAAGAATTTATTTTTATTTTTGCTGGTCATGGGGCCTGAACTCTGGGCCTGGGCACTGTCCCTCATCTCTTCAGCTCAAGGCTGTCCAATGAGAAGATTAGAGGTGGTGGTGGGAAAACAGGAACATTCAAAGGACACATGTGTGGATGGTCCAAAGACGCTGGTGACCTGTGGCTTGGTTTGCTGTGGTGTGCAGAAAGTATTTGTGACTTTCAGTCTTTCTCCCTGGAGGCCAGAAAAGCACTGAAAATGATTGTTTTTGAATTATAAGAATTAATATGGGATTCACATTTGTGTCTTCTCTTATTCTCTTTCTCTGTTTTAGATTTGCACTCAATACACATTAAAATCCTGCATAATCCCAGCTTTATTGAGAGAATGATTCAGGATGCAATAAAAATGCTTTAAAACTTTTTGATAAATTGACTTTTCCTCCCCTACCCCCAACCTCCCAACCAATTGAATGAGCCCCATTGGAGGGAGGCTGCATGCCAATGTAGAAAATTCCTGGTCAAGTGGGCTGCCTCCTCCCAGGCTGGCTGGCTCTTCCTGGAAAGGGCTGGTCCTTTGTGGAGTTATTTGGCTCTAGTGCTCTGCTCCTTTGTTGAGACAGCTGTAGTTTGACATGGGGGATAATAAAGAAGAACGATTATTAGATTTCCTTATAATACTTGAAATTTGTGTATCACTTTCATCGTAGAGAACATATATTAGTGCAGTGTTTGAGGGGTGTGATTTCCCATTTTACAGGTTTCAATCTAAGAGTATTCTGAATCAGGCTGTCATTTGCTTCAGCCTGTGTTAGTGGTCATATAAATTAGAGGCTCTGGCTTCATAGGCACTAATTGAAAACCTCTGATACCTTTGACTGTCCTTTTCCAGCCCTCTTGGACATTGCCTTCCTTTACACTAAGTATTTGTAGATTTCTAAATACCCTTTAATTCATGGAAGATAAAAAAAGAACCTTATACCTCTTCCTACAATTACTTCATTATAGAGAATTATGTGTAGGACTAGATAACTTGAATATCTTACTTGTAATGTTTGTGGTGATGGAGCTTATTAAAATCCTTTCCCAACCACTGGGTGCCAGTGGCTTACACCTATAAATCATAGCAACTAAGGAGGCTTAGATATGAAGATTGCAGTTCGATTCCAGCCCAAGCAGGAAGTCTTACCTCCAACTAACCACCAAAAAGCTGGAAGTAGAGCTATGGCTCAAGTGGTAGAGTGCTAGCCTTGAACAAAAAAGCTCAAGCATAGTGTCCAGGCTGATTCAAACTCCAGGACTGGCACCAAAATTTAAAAAAATAAAAAAAATTCCTAGTGAGGCACTGGTGGTGGCTTTGTAATCTTAGCTACTTAGGAGGCTGAGATCTGAGGATTATATGAGTTGAAGCCAGCTGGGACAAGAAAGTCTATGAAACTCTTTTGTCTAGTTAACCACCAAAAAAGCCAAAAGTCGAGTTGGGGCTCAAGTGACAGAGCAATAGCCTTGCATGAAAGAGCTAAGGAACCCAGGCCTTGAATTCAAATTCCAAGAAAAAAATAAAAACCTTTGCCAAGGAGTCAAACATTACCTGTATTAACAGAAAGACCGAGAGCTGAGAATCGGCTGCTTTACAGAATATTTTATGTTCCTGATTGTTAAGTACAAGACAAAAGAAGCATGGTCAATTTAAAAGGGGTCATAAATAATCTGTTTTTTTTTTTTTTTTTTTTTTTTTTTTGGGGTCCGGTTGTGGGGCCTGAACTCTGGGCCTGGGCAGCTCTTCAGCTCAAGGCTAGTGCTCTACCACTTGAGCCACAGCGCCACTTCCGGCTTTTTTCTTATGTGGTGCTAAGGAATCGAACCCAGGGCCTCAGGCATGCAAGGCAAGCACTCTACCACTGAGCCACCTTCCCAGCCCAATAATCTGTTATTTGAAAGAATCAAGCTGAGTGCCAGTGGCTCATGCCTATAATCCTAGCTACTCAGGAGACTGAGATCTGAGGATCATGGTTTGAAGCTAGCCTGGGCAGGAAAGTCCATGAGACTCTTACCTCCAATAAACTACTCAGAAAAAGCTAGAAGTGGCACTGTGGCTCAAGTGGTAGAGCACTAGCCTTGAGCACAGAGAGGCTCAGGGACAGAGCCCCAGGCCCTGAGTTTAAGCCCCAGGTCTGGCAAAAAAAAAAAAAAAAAAAAAAAAAAATCAAACATTTATCCTATCGATAGCATACTAACAAAACATAGCAGTATGAATTGTCTTAGAAGATATGGAGGGCTAGGGTTGTATCTTAGTAATAGAGTATTTACGAGGCCCTGGCTTTAGTCCTCAGAACTGGGGAAAAACATATCTGATAATATAAAATGTATCGGAAGGAGTTAGCAAGTTGACATTGTCTTGTTACTGAGGTGAGTTTTGTCCACTTTTCCGGGTGGTTTCTGTGTACATAGTGAGATGTACATGGTGTGTTGGTATAGAGATGATAGCAACCTTTGTCCTTCTCCAGGAAATAACAACTGCCCTATGATTCCAACTCAAGTCCCAGTCTTAAGTTTTTGCTAATGTTTTATGTTGATGAGTCAGAAATGTAGGCTCCTGTTGAGTGTAATTAACAAGAATTAGTGCAACTTTGATTATAATCACTTCCAATTACAGACTTCTTTCCTGTGTAATAGGTTTTGCTATTTGTCTTTCCATAATCTTTAACAGGCAGACACATACATTCTTTTTTTCATCAGTAAGAACCTTGGTCAATTGCTTCATGAACCTTAAATAGCCTAAAATTATCTTTAACAGCAAGCTATGTACATGCCCAGATTGACAGGTATTGTATATTGCTATTCTTTAGCTGGTTGGGCAAGTCTTGATATTTCAGGATACGTGAGAATTGGGGTTGTCACAAAACCTTCAGAGTAAGAAAAATTGGTCTAACACCTGCCAAGGTGATCCTGTGCATACACATGTATTGTATACATTCTTGTCAATGCACATGTGCCCTGAAATTGTGTAATCGTAAGCATACCTGAGACTATGATTAAAATACCATTAGTTTTCTCAATGCTTTGTATGTCTGTGTGTTTGCATGTTTATATTTTGGCAGTAGTGGGATTTGAACTCAGGGCCTCACATTTGCTGATTGGGTGCTCTACCATTTGAGCCACAAAACCTTACCGACATGTTTTGGATAATCAGCCTCCAAGATGCTGACTGAAAAATGTTTTGAACAACTTCATGAAGGTTGGCCTGAAGTAGAGATCACAAGCCTGCCACTGGCAGCAACTATGATGGGTTGAGGTTGCACCACCCACAAGCAAGTGTGAGCTTGGGGACAATAAGTAATTTATGAAGCTTTTTGTTACAAAAAAAGGAGAGTTGGCAGGATTCCCAGGTAAGTTCTAATTTCTTAAAGATGGAAGAGAAGACTTGGAGGATCACTATGTTGGTTGTTACTGCTTGGACCACTCCGTTTGAACTCCATTATCACAGACTCAGAACATGTGGCTGTGGATCTGTCTTCCTTGCCCATACTGCATTTTTCCTCTGTCTTACTAAAGCTTTCATCATTCACTCATTTACTCATTCCTTTTTGTGTCACTACTAGGGCTTGAACTCAGGGTCTGGTTTCTGTCCCTTAGTTTTTTTCATTCAAGGCTGGTGCCTTTTGATGTTGAATTGGAGATAAGAGTTTCACAGACTTTTCTGCCTGGGCTGAATTGGAATTGTGATCCTCAGATCCCAGCCTCCTATTTGAACGACAGGTGTAAGCCAAGTATGAGTCAACAGTGCCTAGTAATGCATTTTTTAATTTTGGTTAAGGAAAAAAAATAGTATAAATCTTACCATCTTAACTATTTTTAAGTGTATAGTCCTGTAGTGTTAACTGTATTTATATTGTTGTACAGTAGATATCTACAACCTTTTTATTGTGCAAAACTGAAACTCTATACTCATTAAACAATTACTCCCTATTTCTCCTACCCCTAGTTTCCAGCAACTGCTATTCTACTTTGTTTCCATGAGCTTGATGACTTTAGGTACTAACTGGAACTAGAAACAACAATATTTACTTTTTTTTAAAAAGTTTTTGTCAGTTATGGGGCTTGAACTCAGAGCCTGGAGGCTGTCTCTGAACTCTTTTTGCTCAAGGTTAGTTCTCTACCACTTTAAGCCACAGCTCCACTTCTGGTTTGCTGTTGGTTAATTGGAAATAAGAGTCTCACAGACTTTTTTTCTTGGCCTGGCTTTGAACTGTGGTTATCAGATCTCAGCCTCCTCAATACCTAGGATTACAAGCATGAGCCACCAGTGCTTGCTGTATATTTTCCTTTTTGTTTTTTTGGACTGGCTTAGTAAAAATAATCCTCAGGGTTCATCAGTGTTGAAGCAAGTGACTGGGTTTCCTTCTTATTTTTTTTAAGGTTGATAATATTCCATTGTTGGTATTTATCCCAATTTCTTTATATATTAATGGATACTGGGACAGCCATTACCTCTTTGCCCCTTTGAACAGTGAACAGGGGTGTGTAGAGTTTCTTTTTCAAATCCTGCTTTATTTCCCAGAAGTGGGGTTGTTGAATCATATGGTGTCCTAATTTTTAATATTCTGGAGAGCATCCATTCCACAGCTCCATCATTTTACATTCCCACTGATAGTACACAAAGATTCCAATTTCTCTATATCCTTTACTCTAAAGCTTTTATAAAGTTATTAAGATAACATATAGGACAGAAAAAGGCACTACAATGGTCCCAAGTTGTTTTTCTGGGTAATTGCTAACTGATTTCAAGAGTGATAGAAAGGATGAAAATGAGTGTGTAGACAGGGGATATAGGTGGTCAAAGGTCAAAGCCATTACAAAGACCTCAATCCCCTCTCTTTTTCCACTTTCTTCCTACCTGTCATTAGAATTCTAGTTGTAATGAATGGATCCATTTGCCAAATATATTGTTTTAAATGTTTTCTGAGAGGCTGTTCTACTAGACATTGTAAAAATAACGAAGGAAAAGTCAATGAAGAAAATGGAATGAATCATCTTTGAACAGCAAAGTTTTGGGGCTGCTAGTATGGCTGATGTTCTGTGCTACTCCAGGACAATGAGATGGGAGCTGATAGTATCACAGTCTGGGCTTTGCATCTCTCTGGGTTGACACAAGTTGGGCATCAGAGAACATGGAAAGATTTTGATCTTCTGCCACTTAGTATAGGCCTTTTGGCTCTCCTACGGTGTTAGATGGTAAAAGGAATGTGGGAGAGGTGATTAGAATCAAGTTCTGGAATTTTGTAGGTTTTTTTGTTTGTTTGTTTGTTTGTTTGTTTGCCAGATCTAGGCCCTGTTCCTGAGTTTCTATTATTCAGGGTGAGCGTGAGCACTCTTCTATCACCTGAGCCACAGTGCTACTTCCAGCTTTTTTTTAATAGTTTGTTAGAGATTAGAGTCTCAGGCAGTTTCCTGCCCCAGCTGGCTTTGAACTGTGATCCTCAGATCTCAGCCTCCTGAGCAGCTAGGATTATAGGCATGAGCTACCAGTGCCTGGCAACTTCTGGAATTTTGATCCCTGGAACCATGTCACTGACATAGGTATGAGAACAACAGACCAGTTTTTGTTGTTGTTGCTTATTCTGCTGGTGGTACTGAAGCTTGAACTCACGACCTCATGCTCTTGATTGGCTTTTTCGCCTAAGGCTGTACCACTTGCGTCACTGCTCTATTTCTGGCTTTTGATGGTTCATGGGAGATTAGAGTCTAACAGACTTTCCTACCCAGGCTAGCTTTGAGCTGCAGTCCTCAGATCTTAGCCTCCTGAGTAGCTAGGTTTATAGATATGAGCCACCTCCGCCCAGCCTTGCAGGCCACTTCTTTGTCCTTAGCTCCCTACACTTTGAGATTTGCCCTAGAAATCAAAGAGGTAGCCATGATTCAGAAAGCCTACTTTCAGATCTCTGGTATGCCAGTAACTTTGTATCTCTGGGCACATGTTCTTTTTCATGCTTCTTTCTTGTCTATAAATGAGATGGTTGACTTAGATACATGAGTTTGAAAGGGCACTTTTGACACCTGTTGAGAGTTGTAGCTGTCATCTTCTAAATACAAAGGACAGTCTGGGGGGTGTGGGGAGGTTTACATAAGGCTAAATAGGCTCTTCAGCTCACCATGTGGGGCCACCTATCTACAGAGAGTCTCTGCTGTGATCAGTGTTCAGGCTCTGAAATGGCTACACTGTTTCTCAGATGCTGTGCTAGGAGATAGGGGCAGAGGATTTTAGAGACTTGAATCTGTCTAAACTAGCTCATGATGTATTTCCAAGGAAAACTAGCTCATGATGTGTTTCCAAGGACATTCTACCCAAAGGACTTGAGACATTTTGTTGGGGAAGCCAAGGCACTGGCTCATGGTTACATAGCCAGTGTCCAAAACTGAAAATGGAGTCTATTTTACTTCTCTTGAGTCTGTAACTGGTGTGCTTCCATTATTTTAATTAAACAGATAAGACTGGTGTACAACAAGGGGTAAGCAATACTGTAAGACAGTGTGTAAGTGCCAGGTGAGGCAGGCTGATGGACTAGTTGGTGTAGGGTTTCTGAGAATGAGCAGTGATGCCAGCTGGGATAATCTGGGAAGACTTCTTGGAGGAGAGAAGGATTTTGTGCTGTCTTGAAGGATTGATGGATTACTGAAGGAGAATACAAGGGAGCTCCAAGAGCCCTAGACAGGTGGCAGGGCACTGGACAATGTGGTTAGAGCAGAGGAGAGGGAAGGGATGAGCATGGACATGTATTGTTTAGCCTGTGATACCTCAGCATCGTGAGCATGGAGAATGACCTCCTCATCATGTACTTGTTTGAGGACATGACTTTCTCTCTATTCCATTTCTGTACAATGGGACCCATCCTCCTTAAGTAAAAGTCATTTACACTTTGATCCAACAGGAACTTATCCGGCTCTTAAAGTGGGGAGGGGAAAAAAAAAGAGGAGCAGCTTATATGTTTCTGTAAAGGTCTCAGAGGTAGGTGATAGCTCCCGTTTTCAGTAAGTCTAGAGTCTGCCTCCCATCTAACAGGCAATAGGCAGCTGGCAGGCCTTGGCACTTCTGAGTGACAGGGAAGTCCATGAATTATTCAGATCCTGGGTTCAGTCAGTGGCTGCCTAGCAAAGTCCTGTGAGAAAAAGGCTGCGCTATCTCCTGGAGAGATCGGCAGGAGCTCAAGTACTGGGGTGGTGTGGAGTGGATAACCACACTCTAAAAGCATTTCACATGCTGCCATGGCGGGGCTGCACATCATTGTTGCTGCAACTGGGCCTGTTTTTTCACTTGGAACTGACATTCAGTCAATAAGTACAATAACCCACATTCATTTTAGCATGCCATATTCGTGTTGGTAGGGATTTGGTTAGAAGCAACATTAAAGTTACACATGAAAGGTGCCAGTGGCTCATGCCTGTAATCCTAGATACTCAGGAGGCTGAGATCTGAGAATGATAATTTGAAGTCAGCCCAGGCAGGAGAGCTTGTGAAACTTTACTTCCAATTAATCATCAAAAAGCCAGAAGTGGCTCTATGGCTCAAAGGGTAGAGTGCTAGCTTTGAACAGAAGCAGCTCAGGGACAGCACCCAGGACATGTGTTCTAGCCCTGGGACTGGCATGTGTACACATGTGCACAGACAGACACACACATACACTTTATACATTCATACTCACAGATACTGTGCTTCGGAACTCAGACCATTCATATCAAAGAGACCTCAGTGTTTTCTGCTCTATCCCAGCCAAGTATAGAAATTCACTTTTTGATACATTTGAAACAGTAGCTATTGTAACTATCACAATTACCATCACTGACCTGTCATTGGTTATGTGTGACCATCTTTGTAATTGTGTCTGAGACTCTCCCATGACCTGAGCTCCTGACTGGGGCTGAGAGCACATAGGATGGTTGGTGGGCCTGTGTGGTCAAGGTATTGTGCAGCCTGTCTGGAGGTTTGCACACACCCTGCTCCCTCCCTTTCTTTCCTTACAACCTCAGGTACCTGGGAGCTTGGTCTTTTTTTTTTTAACCTTTCCTTATTTCAGTTCTGAGAAAAGATAAGGTGGGTATGAATGCCTGAGGGCAGGGTCCAAAAGCTTATTTTCACAAATAATAATTCCTATTTCCTCCTTTTCCCCAATGCTGAGCTATGTGGAGAACAGCGTCTTCTTACTGCCCATTCAACTCTAGTCCTGTGGCTCTGAACATGAGTGTCTATCAGTCTATCAGCCTTTCCTCTCCATGTTGGAGGTAGAAAGAACTAAACATCCTGGGCAAGAGCAGGCCTGGCCCCAGTTGCATTCCTTGGATGTTCTTTTCCTTTAAACCTCTCTACCTGTGGGGGAGGAGCCAGGTCCTGGCTCTGGTTTCTGTTACTTTGAAGAGCTTAGCAACACCTGTTTGCCAAAGGTGGGGCCTCTGCTCTGGGATGTTGTTTTGCCCATATAGGGAAGCTTTGCCTGTGCAGTTAACTGATGCCATAAATGCAGGGGTAAGGCTTGACTGGGGTAGAAAGTTCAATAAACTGTATTTCTGACCCAGGACCTTGGGTGGTTGTTACAAGTATAACTTGCTAGATAGTTTTCTCTGCAGCAGTAGTGTCAGGACAAGAAATAGAAGAGAATATGGATGAAAATTAGATTTGCCCTGGTGTTTCAGATTCTTTATGTGACTAGATAGTTCTGTGTGTGTGTGTGTGTGTGTGTGAGAGAGAGAGAGAGAGAGAGAGAGAGAGAGAGAGAGAGAGAGAGAGAGAGAGAGAGAGAGAGAGAGAGAGAGAGAGAGAAACAGTTAATCACCATGGATTGAAAAGTGTCTTTAGTGGTCCCTTTAATTTTTCTTGTATATATATCTCCTTTCTCTTAAAACACCAAATCTGATTGCCCCCATAAAGAAATATTGATCCTTCTCAAAACACATGCCTTTGTAACCTGTTTCCTAGTGCATATTGCACTGGTGTTGTCTCTGAGGCATTACTGCATTCTGGCTGTAAAATGGGATTTTGAGTTTGCCTTTCCCCATGCATAATGAGGGAGTTAAAGAGTGAATACTTGCCAAACGGAGGACTGGTTCTGCCACCTAGAAATGTCCTTGCCCAGTCCCCAGTGAGCCTTCCTGGTGCTAGGAGCCACAGCTGTTCTTTGGAGAGCTGACCCTGAGCAAACAAGAGAGGCCAGAATGGGCAAGATGAAAGAAAGGTGTTTGTCCAAAAACTTAACAAGGCTGACCACTCTGGATCCCAGCTGAGGTCAGCATTTCCACAGGAAGCCTGTGCTATCACCCAGCCAGTAGCTTTTATGATGCAGTGAGACATGGCCACACATGGTGTAGAATTAAGTTTTGAAAAATCCTCTTTAAACTTCAAACTTTGAGCAGTTTAAATATTTATAATCATGACTGCTAGGATTATGCTGGGATCTTTATAGATATTTTAGCTCACTTAATTTATAGATAACTCTATGGAGATGGTCTCCTTGTTCTACCAGTTTTTCAGGCACAGACACTGACAAGGTTACAAAGTGCCATATGCTTTTATCCATCTTCCCTTCCTAAATGTGTCCAAACCCTGACTCAAAGGCCCTCATGGCTGGGCGCTGGTGGCTCACGCCTGTAATCCTAGCTACTCAGGAGGCTGAGATCTGAGGATCGCGGTTCAAAGCCAGCCCTGGCAGGAGAGACCGTGAGACTCCTATCTCCAATAAACCACCAGAAAACTGGAAGTGGCGCAGTAGCTCAAGTGGTAGAGTGCTCGCCTTGAGCTGAAGAGCTGAGGGACAGCGCCCAGGCCCAGAGTTCAAACCCCACGACCTACCAAAAAAAAAAAAAAAAAGGCCCTCATGGACAGTATTCTAGGAGCAAGTAAGAGGGTCTCATCTTTGATCTTCCAGGAGTGGTGTAGATTGAGGAAGGGAGCTTACAGGCTGTGTGCCTTAAGTGCAGGGTAAAACTGGGGAGCAAGGAGACATTTAGGAAGGTGGCAGGCAGGTAAGATGCCAATATCAAATGTTTTGCTACTGAGACTTTGAAAATTGTTAAAGGCGGGCAAAGAGGCATCATATATTTCTGTCTTACATTCTTGGTTCCTGCTAGATTTTATGGTGGTATACTTGGTTGGTTGAATTTCTGCTAAGTAGGGAAATTTCCTTTGAAGAAGCAATGGTTATTTATTTAATAGAAGACACGTAGTGAAGCTGACTTTGGGGGAGAAAATGGCAGCTAGGTAGGGGGATGAGACTTTCTGGACATTAGATACTAGAAAAACAAGAACTATCACAGGTAGGGGTTTCAGATTAGAGGAGGTGGAAATGTGTCTTCTAGCAAAGGAAGAAGTTGTGCAGAAAGGTGAGACAGAATGAGAATCAGAGATGAGACAGGAAGATCTAGAAACTAGTGCTATGATGTGGAGTGGGGTCTGCTTCTCTATCCTGCCATCCTAGGGGAAGAAGATTTTTTTTTTTCTGGTCATGGGGCTTGAACTCTGGGCCTGAGCGCTGTCCCTGTGCTCTTCAGCTCAAGGTGAGCGCCCTAACACTTGAGCCACAGCGCCACTTCTGGTTTTTTGAGTGGTATTTTGGAGATAAGAGTCTCACGGACTTTCCTGCCTGGTCTGGCTTTGAACCGAGATCCTCAGTTCTCAGCCTCCTGAGTAGCTAGGATTATAGGCCTGAGCCACCGGCGCCTGGCTTAGAAGGTTGTTTTTGTAGTAGTGCTATATTTTGGTTTCCTAAAAGGAATTGCTCAGGAGAAATTGGCTGTCGTCTTACATCTGTCAAGGGATTTGACAGTGATGAAGAATGGAAAGCAGTTCTGGAAAGGTCAGTGGAAAGCAGCAGCAAGAGATTCAGCAGAACAGTTTATATGTGAAACTTTGTTTTTCTGTTCTTTTCTGTTTCCATCACTTCTTTTCTAGCTCTTGGGTTTTTTCAAGTCCTGGGATTGAATGTGTACAAATCCCATCCGATTTTAACATTTTCTGGCCACCCTCTCCCGACATTTTCAGTCTTGATTATGTTTGGATGTTCAGGAAATGAACATTCCAAGTTTCCCCTTTCGGGCTTGCAGGATTTGGGGAAACATTCATCATCGCCTCCCTAACCCCACAAAGACTCCTAGAACAGAGGCTTCATCTCATCCCTTACGTTCTCATTCTCATCCACGTGTTAAATCTTACAGTGTACAGGTCCCAGTTGTAGATGTTCTTTGGAGGCTTATTTGGTTTTATGTTTGCCTTGCAGCACTTACCAAATTTTACAGCTTTTTGTTTTGTGTTTTTGACAAAATGAACCCTATTGCTTGAGCCATGTCCCCAGCAAGTTTTATAGTTTTTCTGACAAACCTAGAAGTCTTTAGTTAGTATGCTAGATATATCATTAGCACTCAGGAGAAATGGCAGAGATGGAGAGGTAGAAAGAGTACTGGACTTGGTCATCTGTGGTCTGCCTGTTGGCTGTGTCCAGCCAGGTGTCTCTAGCTAAAGAAGGTACTGTGTATCCCTGGCCCTCAGTGACCAAAACTGAGACAATACCTGCTTCTTAGAGTTACTAATTTTGTAAGCCATGGAGGGTGATGTTACAATCATCACGTCCATCCAGTTTATGTGGAGTCGATAATTATTGGGATTACAGTAATAATTGGGCAGGGGGCACCCAAGTCAGGGATAAATACATTTAGGACCAGAAGGAGTTTTCATGGCTATAGATTCCTGCTTATCTGTTTATGGACCAGGATTGTGAGGAGGCCTGGGAAAGTTAGGAACACATGCTTAGGATTATGTAACTTCTTGGTGGCACTCAGAAGTTAGGGTGAGCCTGAGTACTTGATGTTGAACTTGGGTCCTTCCTTCCACAGATCACCATAGAGACCTGGTTTTACCTTTCTGGTATCATAAGCTCGGCAAATACAAGGCTTTAGTTGCTTTGCTTCTGTAGCTGCCTTGCTTGTCAATCTTGGCTATACTTACTTCTTGGAGTTTGGATAGAAGGCTGCTGTATCTGAGTTAGCTCACTGATCTGGATGAGGGACACTGGTTTTTGGATTTAAAAAAAAAAAAAAAGGCCAAAATTGAAGGGTCTGTTTCTGCAGAAAGCTTAGTTGACTCAGCAGTCTGAGAACTATCTCCCCAGCTCTCCGCTTAACATTACTATTCACATGCCACATGTTTCCGCCTTAGCTGGCCTTCCAGAGTCTTCATGTAAAATCACAATTAATAAAACCGTGGGTAGAACCCATAGCCTTTTGCTTTACTAAGGCAAGACTGAGAAAGGCCTTCCTTCTGCTAATTATTCATTTGACAATGTATTGTCAAATCCTCAGGAAGCTATGTACCTGGATCTCAGTTGCCTAGCAATACACTAAAATGTTTTTAGAGTTAAAATGTAATGATGTTTCTTCATTTTCTGGGCAGTAATTACATAATAAAATCCAATTGATTGAAAAAAATTCTGCTTTCCTCTTTAGAATATCTATTCTTCCCCCTTCCACTGAAGTTAAGTATACTTCCTCTTGGCTAAGGCTGAATACTCTACCTACATACACTTTTGAGCCTCTTTGCCATGGGTCTTTTCCTGCCTATATCAACTCAGGGCTGAAATTTACCTTTCATTACCTCTTCTCTTTTACCTCTACTCTTTCTCCTTTTCAATAACTCCTGTATCCTGGCTTTTGCTGTATGAACCCATTAACTTTCTTTTTTTCTTTTTTTGGTGGGGCTTGAACTCAGTGCCTGGGTGCTGTACCTGAGCTTTTTCACTCAAGGCTAATGCTCCACTACTTTGAGCTACAGTGCTACTTCTGGTTTTGTTTTTTTTTTGTTTGTTTGTTTTTTGGTGGTTAAGATAAGAGTCCTACAGAGTTTACTGCCTGGGCCAGCTTTGAACTGCGATCCTCAGATCTCAGTCTTCTGAGTAGCTAGGATTACAAGTGTTGAGACACTGGTGCCCAGCTCCACTGACCTTCTGATTTGCATCCTGGCTCACCCTTTTTTCTCTACTTCTTTCTAATGTGTGATGCCATCTCTTTTGCCTCTCTTCCTTGAGTACCTTTCTTCTCCATTAGACTGTCATTCCCTAATTCCTTTGGGATTTCACTGGTTTTTCTTCTGCCTTCCATACCCAGGTCTTCCCAGGCTTCTGCTCAGTTCTTTGCCTTTGTTCTTCCCCTCCTAGATATAACCCCACTACTCTCTCCACTCACACTCCTCTCTGTCCTGGACTGTGTCTTCGGCTTTGAGCTGCACTTTCCATACCTTGAGTGCTGTGGACTTGTCACCTGGTGCTATTGCGGGTGACTCAGAGTCAGCCTGTTTAATCCTCTCCTATGCTCCCCAGCTAGCTCTAATGCCCAGTCTTTCCTGTTCCCATCCTTTGAACTTCCTACTTACAGTTGGTTACCAAAGTCCTATGGACTCTTACAACAGTCCCATTCCATTTTTTCATTCCTGTTGCTACACCCTGATTGATCCTTTGACCTGGAGAGTTAGTCACCACCCAACTACACTTGCTACCTTCAATCTCTCTCTCTCTCTCTCTTCTACCACATTAATCATTTCTAGAGCCTAGCTCAGATACTGTCCAGTGGCTCAAAAGTCTCCAACAGTTTGCGGCCTGTACTTACTTCTACCTTTCTCATGGCTTCTCTCCCAGCCTGACACTTCCTTATGCACCAGCCACACTGTAGCACCAGAGGGTCTTACATGGTGGTGGGAAGGCTTCTTCCTCCCTGAAGCTTACTGGTTATCTCTTTGTGTTTCAAGGTCAGGTCACAAGGCCATTTTGTCTGCTAGAGCTCTTCTTAGCAGATGTGGCCTCCTTGTTCCTCCTCTGAACGCTCATATTTTGGTATTTGGTTGTTTGCATCTAATTTTTCCTGTATCTTTCTCCCAGTCATCTTTGTCACACTTCCAAAAAAACACTCAGTAGTGTGCCTTGCACATGTTGAATACTGTAAATGTAGCCCAACAGACCCTGGAAAGGAAACCATGAGTGTCTTTGACTTGCCTTTACCTCCTCTCCACTGCTGAATTAGAAATGGTCAGATGGGCCCTCAGATGGGCCTTATCATACTAGATAAATAGTTCCTACTGTCCCTGTGGAGTTATTAAACCCTTTCTTAGTTTCAGAACCTTTTGAAGACATGGATATATTCACTCAGCCTGGTTTGTTCAACACCAGCTGCTTGGGATTGTTGGCTGCGCTGGTACCAGCTTCTGCCATCACTCTATGTACCCTGGCTACTTGGAAAGCTCATTCCATGTACTTCCCCATACCCGAGGGAGCCAAAGGGCGATGCTGGTTGGTGACTCATAGTCTGTTCACTAAATGGCTTAAAGATGAAAAATTAAATGGTATAAATTGGCAGAGCACTTTGAAATCTCATTTTTTGTGTTACATCTGGATGCTTAGACTCATTATCTCACCAGTATATTTAATAGTAAAGCAGTGCTTATTAAAAAGGTCTTCATTGAAGCAATTCCCATTTACTTCTCTTTGTAGTCTTTTTTTCTTTTTCTTTTTTTTTTTGGTCATGGGGCTTGAGCTCTGGGCCTGGTTGCTGTCCCTCAGCTCTTCAGCTCAAGGCTAGCGCTCTACCACTTGAGCCACAGCGCTACTTCTAGCCTTTTCTATTTATGTGGTGCTGAGGAATTGAGCCCAGGGCCTCATGCATGCGAGGCAAGCACTTTATCACTGAGCCACCTTCCCAAACTCTCTTTGTAGTCTTGATGTGGTATGAATGAGGAAAATGTAAAGAAAAATAAGGACCTTGAAAAATGTACTTTTTTTTTTGTCCGTTGTGGGGGCCTGAACTCGGCCTGGGCGCTATCCCTCAGCTCTTCAGCTCAAGGCTAGCACTCTACCACTTGAGCCACATCACCACTTCCGGCTTATGTGGTACTGAGGAATCGAACCCTGGGCCATGCATGCAAGGCAAGCACTCTGCCACTGAGCCACCTTCCCAGCCCCGAAAAATGTACTTTTAATTTTAAAAAGCATGAAGAAAGTTTAGAGCATGTTCTTAAGGGACTTTGTTGAGACTTTGTGTGCTATTGAGAAAAGCTGATAATTTGGAAAGAATCCAGGGTTTCTTTCAAGGTCATGGGATGATGAGGAGGTTTGACCAGGGTTAGAAACGCAGGTCCTGAGAATCCTAGGTAAGTGCTTCTTCCCAGACCCAATATTTTGTTTTGCTACCTTCCCACCTAGTTTAGGTCAGCATTTGTGAGTTGGTAAAGGTTAGAAGGCTTGAGTATATGCTCTACTTCTTGGATGATGAGAAATATCTTCTTTCTTATCTTGAGTGGACTTGTCTTGAAAGCCAAAGTTTGACGCTATGGATCTGTCTGGGTTATTGAACCAAGCGTTTTCTGGGCTCTTGAGTTTAGTTTTTAACTTTGCTCAGGACAGAATACAGCCCCCCTTGAATTACAAGTGCCCCGGCTTAAAGTGGACTTGGACTGGGGAAATGTTGGAATCCTTTAGGAATGGAAACACCTACTTTAAGTGAATTATCCCTGCAGGGCTCCAGGCTTGTAACTTGTGTGTCAGCTTTAGCTAGTGAGGGAGAAAAAAAAGGGTGGGAGGAGGAACAGGACTAGAGTCAGTTATTTCCCAAGGACACATTTGATCATGTTATTTTCTGCAGAACGTGTTTCTTTTCTTTTTTCTTTCTTGGTGGCAACGAGCGAACAACAGAACTTTAAGAACCAAAAGCTTTTTAACAAATCCTAGTCGGACTTGAGGGCTTCCCTCCCCCCCCTTAACCCCACCCCCACCCCCACCTGATCATAAATTCCTCCGGGGTCAGGGATCTGGGTGGTGTTTACCTGTGTACCTTTCTCCCATAATGCCTTGCTACGCGGTGCTCCCTGTAAGTCTTCCTCCCATGGAATTACCACGATAGAAAAGCCCCAGCTTAACCTCCCAGGTTGACAACACGTCTGCCGGGAAAGGCTCTCCAGTGGGCTTGAGCCTCGCCCTTCTCGGTCCGCGGCAGCGTCTCTGTAATGGGGCGCGCAGCCTGACTGCTTGGCTCTGGCTGGGGAAAGGCGGGCGCGCGCTTTTGGCGCCCGCGCGCACCCAGGTGTGTGTGTGTCCCGCGTTATCTCTGCTCTCCGCAGACGTTCCCAACGTGACGTGATCGTGGGGGGTGGCGGGACCCTGCGGGACCCTGTCCACTCTCCAGGCCTCGGGGTGGCCCTGCGTCCCTTGATGCGTGATAGCAATCGGACACTTTTCCGTTACGCGGGGCGCCCGACGGAAGCTGGTCCTTGCAGCAGCTTTGTTAGGGACCCCCCCCCGCCCCGCTCCGCCCCGCGGGGCCGGGGTGCGCCCAGGGAGCCCCGGGCTGCGTTGCTGCGGGCCCGGCCCGCCGCCTCCCGCGCCCCCTCCTCGTGGTCCCGCCTGCAGTTTCCTCCACAATGCTGTTATGCTAATCAGGTGACATCACCGCCCGGCCGGGCTCTGATTAAATTACAAACCGGCCGCCACCGGGAGGAGGTGTGTGCTGCCGGCCGGGCTGGGCGCCCGCGCGCGCCTACGATTGGCCATATTTAAACCTTTTTTTTTTTTTTTTTTAGGTAGGACTGTTTCTCCCTTCTCCTCTTCCTCCTCCTCCTCCTCTCTCCTCTCCTTGGCAATTTCTTTCAAGTTTCTAGGCCGGGGCCAAAGCAACCCAAAGGAAGGAGGGCCCCCCAGGAGTAGTGGGGATCCGCGCCCGGGCGTTGGGTGGACTCTGCAGCCGACCTGCGGTCCGTCGGAGCACCCCGCACCCATTTCCGACTGGAATGCGGCTCGTTTGAGGTCCAGCCCTTTTGGCCCGGACGGGAGGCGGGCCTCACGGAAGCTGCCGCGAGTTGGATGGGGGTAGGAGGGGACCCGAGCGGGATTTCCAGTGTGCAGCCCGCCGGGGCGCTAAGCCGGGCCTAATGGAATTGCAGAGGACCTCCAGCATCTCGGGGCCGCTGTCGCCGGCCTACACGGGGCAGGTGCCTTACAACTACAACCAGCTGGAAGGGAGATTCAAGCAGCTCCAAGGTGAGTCCCCTCCCAAGGCCTAAGCTGCCTCGGGAGGAGCTGGTGGGGGCTCGGAGACTCCAGTTCTGCCATATGGTAGGTAGGTCCCCACCCAGATGAAGTCTGTGGCCGCAAGGCCTGCCTTCCAGAACCCACGCTTGGTGGTGCACAGCCTTTTTCAGGAGGCCGTTGCTCACACTACACCACGACTGCTACCCCCTCCCTCGCCTTTCCTGTACTCTGAGTTGTCAGGTATCTACAGCTTTACTTCTCCCCTTTCTCCCTCTCTTTCTCCCCCCCCCCCCATTAAGTGCTAATAGAGCCATTAGTAGGCAAGTATTTGGTTCCTTAGTCACCTTTGCTTCCCAGCCCCCAGCCTCTTGCCTCTGGGAGCCTTCAAGGTGTAAAGTGCCCTGCTGAGATCCAGTCTTGTAGAACAATAACAAAGGGGTTTGGGGGGGAGTGGTCTTTTTTTGTTCCTAAGTCTTCAGTAAATTACAGTTTTGATTCTGAAGCTTAATTTTATCCCTTTTGATGTATTGTGTTGGGGGAGAGCTTTCCCATCCATTTAGTGGGCCATGTAATTTATAATAAAAGCCAGTAATTGTCATTCAATGCCATGGGCTGGATTAGTTGGATCAATTACAGGGTTTTTTTTGGAGTCTGTATCAGGTTCGGTTAATGAGATGCATCCAGGATCTTCCTGCCCATATTTTTAGGACACAAGGATCCTGCACGTACAGCGCTGTACTGGGTTTTCCTGCCTGCAACCCTGGGCTGTCACTAACCAGCCTGCAGGCCCTGGCAGCGCGTCTCAAGCAATCCTTGAAAAAAAGAGTTTGTAACTGAAAACAGAAGCACTTCCGTTTGGAAGCTCCAGGAATCAGGACTGGGCCAGGAATGGCTCTTACTACTACTGTAAAGAGTAGCATTGAAAAACTACGTGTTTCCTATTTTAAGTCTTCCCGGTGGCACGAACGCGGTTCCTGTGAGAAGGAGGAAGGAAGCAGCCCAGTCCTACTGTGTTTTTCTTGGGAAGGGGGAGTAGGGGAGGATGTATTTCATTCATGGGTTTGTGAAATAGTTGACAGTAATGACACTCTTGGAAAACAAGAAACAGAACAGGACGTGATTTTAAACATTTGCTAAACTGCTGCATTCCTGGGGCAGTTAGCTCAGGGGCAGTTCTCTTCACTCTAGGGAACAGTTAGGAGTCTTCAAAAGCAGAGTCTCCTTGTTTGAAAGTTTAGGTATGAGGAGTTGCAAGTGGTGAAATGGACGGGTATTCATTTTCTAGAGTGTGGCTCTTTGGGGCTCTGTTAGCAGCCAGGGAACTCAGAATGTGACCACGCTCCCTACTTCATTGTGTCATTTTTTTCAAGGAGAAAACACCCATGGGGGAGTCTGAGAAAAATACCATGGTCATGTTTCCAGGCTGCCCACACCTCAGGAAAAAGGCCAAAGCTGTTGAAAATGAAAAGGTGTGGGAAGCTCAGGCCCACCCATAACAAAAGGCTGAGATGACTCTAAACTGCTCACTGAACAGGGTGGAGCTTACACACAGGAAATATCTTAATTGTCCTCTCTGGATAAGGAAACATTTAAATTAAAAAAAGAATTATCAGTACCTCCTGATATTTTTACCTCAAATATTTTTTTATGGAAATTCTTTCCAAATGGGCAGGCTTTGTGTTGTATGGTCACTGTAAAAGTTCTTAACTGACCTCTGCCCTCCCAGTTTAGCTCCAGATAACTTTATTGTAAAACATTGTGGTCTGGAGTTAGTTGCACAAGTTTAGTGTTGGTATTTCTATAACAGAAAACCACCCAGTGTTGAGGAAGTGAGGACATTTGAATTAACTTTCAAGGGTGGTGGATCACATTAGGATCAATTTTGAGTGTCTTGGGTGAGAAATAAAACTGATTGCATTTTAAACACAACCATCTAAGAATTTTGATAAAAAGCCTCCTCCTTCCCACCTCTGCCCTGGTATTCTTTAGTATTCATAGTTGTGGTCATTACTTTTTTGTGTCTGCCAATACTAGGGTTTGAACTCAGGGCCTAGGCACTTTTCTTTCAAGGCTAGCACTCTACCGCTTGAGCCATAGCTCCATTTCTGACTTTTTGTTATTGGATAGAAGAGTCTCAGGGATTTGTTTACCTTGGCTAGCTTTGAACTGTGATCCTCACTTCTCATCCTCCTGAGTAGCAAGGGTTACAAGTGTGAGCCACTGGGTTCTGCCTCAACCTGCTTTTGATAACATGCACATTCTCTTTTATTTAATTTTATACCCACTTACAAGGCTACCTCTTTACTCTTCTGGGTATAATCTTTCCTAGCTCTTAACACCCAATGTTGGCAAAATACTACTCGGTATTGTTTGTTTTTTATACCTCCTATCTGAGTTTATTTGCTTAGAGTGCTATGATTCTCTGGGAGTTATTTTGCATTTTTGCTGCATCCTAAGAATTCCAAAGGCACAGAAAGGTTTGCCACTCTGGCTTAGGAAAGGATGATATTAAATGAGCTGGTCGATTTACATAAGTAGTAGTAGTGATTTGTGGATCAGTAAATAAGAGGGATAGAAACAAAACTACATTGACTTGGAGGGAGGGAGGGAGAGAGAGATAGGGAAAGACAGAGAGATTTATAGAGACATATATCACTAAGGCCTTTGGTCTAAGACAAGATCGTTTTTGATCCCCAGTGCATACCTTCTTTCTGTCTTTTTTTTTTTTTTTTTGGCAGTCATGGGGCTTGAACTCTGGGCCTGGACGCTGTCCCTCAGCTCTTCAGCTCAAGGCTAGTGCTGTACCACTTGAGCCACAGTAACACTTCCGGTTTTTCTGAATGTTTTGTTGGAGATAAGCGTCTCATGGACTTACCTGCCCCGGCTGGCTTTGAACTGTGATCCTCAGATCTCAGCCTCCTGAGTAGCTAGGATTACAGGCATGAGCCACCTGCGCCCAGCTGTCATTTTTTTTCACCTGCAAAATTAAGGCATCACTTTCTTCAGGTGAATCAGTTTGTGCATCTTATAAGTTGGGTTAATTTTTTTTTAATCAAAGTTAATTGAAAGAATTTAACTTAGTGTAACAAGTTTAGAAAAATCTGTATTATCAGAGGTTCATGATACTTTCTCCCCAGTTTCACCCTTACCAGATTAAGTCCTTATGAGAGAATACTAGGCTTGCTATCTGGATACTCTGAAACTGTTGCTTGTGCCTATTGTGCAAGTGAAATTCCGGCTCCAGCTTGGCATTCAAAGACTCCCCCCAACAACCCCACCTCCTATGCTTTCTCTTCTTCCAACCTTCCTGCCTTGCCCTCAAACCTTCTGGATCTGCAGCTCAAACCTGCTTCCCTCCAGCACCCCTCCCCCACTAGCACCCATCCCATTGGCCCCCTTAGCGTTATTAGTGAAGATGATACTGTAGTGAAAATGCGACCTAGTTGAAAAAGCATCACAATGAACTTTACCTTCTTTGCACCTTACCCTGCCACTTAGCAGCTGACATTCCTGAAAAATGAGCTCTTTTGGTTCAATGTATTTGCACTAGAAGGAGCTGAGCCATAGCTCCTCCCTGTCAGCTAAGAAGGTAGGGGTTGGGTGAAAAGCTTTAGACTATAGGAATGTATTACTCTTGTCACTCAGATTCCATGAATACAAGCTGCTGGCATAGGAAATCAGTCTGTGCAGAGAGCTCTGGTCAGATGTCTGGACATGGGCTGCCCTCCGGCTTGGTGAGCCAAAAAACACCAGTGCTTTCAGCTTAAATTCTTAAATCCAAACTGGATGCTGGTAGCTCATGCCTGTAATTCTAGCTACTTGGGAGGCAGACATTAAGGAGGGTCATGTGGGGCTTGAGGCCAACTCAGACCAAAAGTTTGTAAGATTCCATCTCAACAAATAGCTAAGTGCATCAGTAAGTACCTGCCATCCCAGATAAGCAAGAGACAGATGAGGAGGGTTGGGATTCCAGGCTAGACCAGGCCAAAACAAAACAAAAAACTTCATGAGATCCCAACTCAGCAGATATATCTGGGTATGGTGGTGTATATCTATCATTTTAGCTACTGTGTAAAGCTTAAATAGGCCAGCCTGGGCAAAAAGCAAGACCCTATCTAAAAAGTAACTAAAGAGTTGGGCACTGGTGACTTATGCCTGTAATCCTAGCTACTCAGAAGGCTAAGATCTGTGGATCGTGGTTCAAAGCCAGCCCAGGCAGCAAAGTCTGTGAGACTTATCTCCAGTTAACCATCAGAAAACTGGAAGTGGAGCTGTGGCTCAAGACCCTGAGTGCCCAGACCCTAAGTTCAGGTTTCACGGCCAACAGAAAAACAAAAACTAAAGCAACAGGGCTCAAGTATGGCCCGAGAGAGTAGAGTGCTTGCCTATCAAGTGGGAAGTCATGAGTTCAAACCTCAGTATTACACCTCCCCTCCTCATAACCCCCCCACCCCCAAATCCTTAAATCCAAATTGGAAAGACTCCAAGAGGCCAGTTATGCAGAAGAGGAGAGTGACAGATAAACAGCTTTTGAAGAAAAGATACCACTTTGGTGAGGAGAGTGAAGTCAAGGGATTATGATGGGAGCACTTCTGGATAACTTCTGGTATTGTCACCCATTTTCACATCTTATGGCTAAAAGGGTTCTAGTCACAGCCTTGCTCTTTCTTCCTTTGTTTTTGTCTCTTCCTGGCAAGTGCCTTCCTGCTGCTTAATCTATCCCTAAAGCCAGGCCCTGACAAGAGTTCTACTTGCAAAAAAGTTGGGGATTGACTTTGTTGGAATTTGAGTTGAGCCAACATTTCCAGTTGTTCATAGCTCCCAGTCTTGATTAATATCCTCAGTACAGCACATGATTCCTTATGTCTTTCCCTTACCCTTCTATCTCATTGGGAATCACTTCATGCATTTCAGATACCACTCTTCTGAGATTCTCAGAAGAAAGGAAAAGCTGAGAACCTCTGCTTTCTTTCCTTCCTATTAGAGATGAAGTTTAACCACTTGATTGTTTTCCTGTTACTTTCATGCATTGCCTTTTTGTTTCAGTCCCAGTATTTGTTTTTTGTATATTATTTGAATCTGAAAGCCTAAAGACCAAGGGAGCCCCAACATAACCTATCTTAACCACATAATTATTTGTTAAAGGACAAATAAAATGAATGGTACTGACTACCTACCTATCATAGAGGATTTCATATGAAGCTCTCAAAATTAAATCCCCAAATAGCATTAATATGACCTGGGAACTTGCTAGGAGTACTTCTCATCTCCATCAGAAACTGGGAATAAGTTTTAGCACCTGTCACATGGCCTCTATGCGCGAGGAAGTTTGAGAAACAACCCCTTCTTAGTTCCTGCTGCTTTTGAGAAAAAAAATGAGGGGGCACTGGTGACTCATGCCTGTAATCCTAGATACTCAGAAGGCTGAGATCTGAAGATCACAGTTCAGAGCAAGCCTGGGCAGAAAAGTCCATGAGACTCATCTCCAATTAACCACCAAAAAGCTGGAAGTAGAACTGTGGCTCAAGTGGTCGTGAGCTAGCGTTGAGTGAAAAAGATAAAGGATAGTGCCTGGGCTATAATAAAAAATTAAAAAATGGGGGGGGGGTAGTGGTAGAATATGGAAGAGTATATTCCTTGAGTTCCCTCCAAGTAGGAGCAGATACAATCTGACAAATGAATAGTTGGGGGAAAGCATATTTCAGAACAAAGTTGTGAAATAGGAGAAAGGCATGCAGGTAGTTAGGAATGGCTCTGCCCTGCTGTGTTAAGAGAAGTCATTTGACATCTGTGGGCCTCACACCACGTGTGCCTTGTGGGGTCAGTTACCCACTCTAGGCTCCCACTAGATGAATGGGAGAGCCATTACAGCAAGAGGTGCAAATTGCAAAAAACAGAATATGTCAGCTCTGAGGACAGTTCAATTAGATATCGAGTACAGCTTTTTTTTGTTGTTGTTGTTGTTAAAAAAACAAAAACAAAAACACCTTGTTGGGTTTAACCTTAAGAGCAAAAATCCCAGCAACTTGGCATCTGGAAAGGAAGTAGATGGTGCCTGGCCGCATCCTGTCCTGCACTGCACTGCTTTTTAACCTACACGTCTCTTACAGGCTGGTGTTAAACGTAAGCAAGTACTATACTCTCTGAAGTTTCTTTGAAAACTTGTCCATGTACTATTAAAATGTGAACTATGGCTTTAGTTCCCATGATTCTATTTCCTTATAAAGAAAACTTCTACATGTACTACAAATTCTAATGTTGTTGCTTATCAGAAAATAATGTAGGACAGTTCAGGTATGAACTTTATTTTAGTCCTCCCTTCTGGAAAGTGACAGAGCTAGAGGTAGAGCTTTTAAGTTTTCAGTGAAGGGGAGCTTCGCAGCCATATGTCTGTTCATGGCATATTTGCACTGTGCACCTTATCAAAATGAACCAGGAGAATTTAATAAGCCGCTCATCTTTAGATTCCAGTGCCTATTCTTCCTCTTTGCCTAACATGTTCTGTTGACATTGAGGCCCAGCTATTAGAAGTAATAATTACGATGAAGTAAATGATGAGGACATGATAAGCATTTTTCTAACTTGAAATTCTCTGCAGGATAAGCTGAATTAAAAATTTGGGCTGGGAAGGTGGCTCAGTGGTAGTGCTTGCCTTGCATGCATGAGGCCCTGGGTTTGATTCCTCAGCACCACATAAGCAAAAAGAAAAAAGCCGGAAGTGGCCCTGTGGATCAAGTGGTAGAGTGCTAGCCTTGAGCTGAAGAGCTGAGGGACAGTGCCCAGGCCCAGAGTTCAGGCCCCGTGACTGGACCCCCCCCCCAAAAAAATGTGGCAGTTGTTAATTATTTTATGAGTAGACAGGACCTCCCATTTAAAAGCTTGGTTGTAGGTTACTAAACTGCTTCCAAGCAGGAAGATGCTCAGAAATAAAATAGTAAAATAAAGCTGAAATTTTAAAATAGGGTCCTTTTTAGTTGATTCTTTTAATTAACAGGTATTCATTGTTTACCTGCTTTTCCATGAGCAATTGTCATCTGTTAGAACTTGTGTGGGTCAGCATGTTTCAGCAGTGTAAGAAATGCTGGCTGAGTTGACCAAACATAAAAGGAAATAGCAGCCTTGTGTCCAAGTGGGAGTGGGGGACTCAGGTAGAGGTAAGGGACCCAGGTAGGGGGGGTTCATGCATGTTTAGGGTGGCCAGAGCTTAAGAATACAGAGGGAAGTGGAGCGCTAGCCTTGAGCTGAAGAGCTGAGGGACAGCGCCCAGGCCCAGAGTTCAGGCCCCATGACCGGACCCCCCCCCCAAAAAAAAAAGAGTACAGAGGGAAGATGGTAGAAGGCATTTGGAAAGATAAGGAACTGTAAGGTTTAGAAGTTTTGGAAGTAAGTCAGACACTGAGAAACTACTAGAGAACTTCAAATAGAAGAATAACTTCATCTAGTTTTTAAAATTGTTTACTCATCTGAGCCCTGTGGAGGATGGTTGTTTTGGAGGGTCATGGTCACCGGAGGCAGGGAACATGTGTTGCATTCCTTGGTGTGTGACAAGCTTAGAAACAACATTAACTTCCTTGAATTTGGAATTTTGTTATTTAGTGTGATCTGCAGATGACTTGGAATATGTTAGAAATGCAGCCTCTTAGGTCTACCTCGGACTTAGGCATATGTCAGACTTACTGAGTCAGAAACTCATTTTAGCAAGATCTTTTTTTTTTTTTTTTGTCAGTCATGGGGCTCGAACTATGGGCCTAAGCGCTGTCCCTCAGCTCTTCAGCTCAAGGCTAGCGCTCTACCAACTTGAGCTACAGTGCCACTTCTGGTTTTCTGGTGGCTTATTGAGTCTCACGGACTTTCCTGCCCAGGCTGGCTTTGAACCGTGATCCTCACTCAGTTCTCAGCCTCCTGAGTAGCTAGGATTACAGGCGTGAGCCACTGGCGCCTGGCTTTAGCAAGGTCTTCAAGGGGCTTTTGTGCACATTCCATTTTTATTTTTATTTTGCCAGTCCTGGGACTTGATCTCAGAAACTGGGCACTGTCTTGGAGCCTGTTTGTGCCCAAGGCTAATGCTCTACCACTTGAGCCACAGTGCCACTACCAGCTTTTTCTGAGAGGTTTATTGGAGAGAAGAGTCTCAGGGGCTTTTCTGCCCAGGCTGGCTTCACACAGCCCTCCTGAGATCTCAGCTTCCTGAGTAGCTATGATTACAGGCCTGAACTCACCAATGGCTTGCATGTTCAAATTTAAGAGTAACTGCCTAGGTAATAGTTGCTACCTGTCACTTCTTCCCCTCTTCCACATGAATAGAAAAGGTCTAACCTTGACGTTTGTACCTTAGATATAGATCATGATAAACCTATGAGAATTGTTTACGTCTTGGGGTGTGTGCATGTGTGTAAGTAAACTGTCATTTTAACTATAAAAATCTTGAAAATCTGGGGCTGGGAAGGTGGCTCAGTGGTAGAGTGCTTGCCTTGCATGCATGAGACCCTGGGTTCGATTTCTCAGCACCACATAAGCAGAAAAAGCCAGAAGTGACGCTGTGGCTCAAGTGGTAGAGCACTAGCCTTGAGCTGAAGAGCTGAGGGACAGCACCCAGGCCCAGAGTTCAGGTCCCTGACTGGCAAAAAAAAAAAAAAAAAAAAAAAAAAAAAAAAAAAATCTTGAAAATCTGAATGTATAATCGTTAAAGTTTATTATTAGTCTAAGATATTATAAGGCTTTATATGTTGGCTGGCTAACTTCTAGCTTTGTAAGTCTTGGTAGAGCTTGGGATTTTCCTACTTGGTAATCATGCAGTTATAGAAATGTGTGAGGATAAAAAATTTTATTTTCATTTATCTGTTTAGTATTAATGGGGAATTAGAAAAATACTTTGAGCCAGTTTGTTTAAATTATTCTGGAATTTTAGCAAGATGTCTACATGAAGTGGCAGCATCCGTATCTCCTTTACAATTAAACCCTTCATATTCCTTTAAGCTGCTGTCATCATCATCATCATCATCATTGTGTGCCAGTTCTGGGGCTTGTCTCTGAGCTTTTTTGCTCAAGACTGGTATTATACCACTTGAGCCACACCTACTTTTGGCTTTTTGGTGGTTAATTGGAGATAAGAATCTCTTAGACTTTCCTGCCTGGGCTGGCTTCAAACCTCCATCCTCAGATCTTAGCCTCTTGAGTAGCTAGGATTACAGGTGTGGTACCAGGCTTAAGCAATTTTTTTTCAATGAAGCAAAATACCACATATTAATAGAGTGAGTCTATATTTAATGTTGTTGTTCTTCTGACTGGTTAGACTTCATTCCACTTTAATGCATATCTTGCAGTGTTTTCAGGTTTGGGGGCTAAAGGGGAAACAGTAAATGAAAGTATGTATTCTTTGATAAATGCTCACTTTGAGTTTGCAGATGAAGTTCTTAAGTGGTTGGTATTGATTAGGGAGGGGAGAAGAGCACTTGTTGAAACCTGTTGGCTTAGGGGAAAGGAAAGGACTAGAGAAAGGACTGCATTTACCCAACACCTTCCAGCTTCTCCCTGAAAGGAGGACCGGTTGGTTCTCCTGCTGGAGTAGAGGGGGGTTAGAGCAGTGACTCTGGTGATGGTTTGTTTCTCCAAGGCAGGGCTGACAGTCATTATTGAACAAAGTTTCATTTCTAGCTGTTTCTTTATAGTATCTAAACACGTTTTAATGTGTTTATTGTATCAGTTGTATTATGATATCGTCATGAGAAATAAAAATGAAAGTTCCTACAATCCCAGCCATCTAACTTTCCAATAGATGCTCATTATGTACATAAGGTTTAGCACTGTGATAATTATTATGTACATTGAGTTTTGTCTAAGTATCTTGTTTTTACATCTTAAGTACCTCAGCAAACATTGCCAGTATGCTTTGCAAATCAGAGTAGTTTATTTACAGTCTTATTTCTAGAATGAGGGTAATACAAATTTTGTATAATGAGATTCTCCTGAATTAAACAAGATTCTCTTCGGACACTGATTAGTTACATGGTCCATTGCATGCAATAAGTGACCAGTCCATGACAATTATGCTTATTTACAGGTCCTGGTTAAATAGGCAGACACAGCAAGGGTGAGCCTTCTGAACTTGAGCTGAGTGCCTTAACACCCACCCCACCCTTGAAACCTCTGGGTGTGGTTTCCTTCAGTGTGCTAGAAGAACATTTAGTTTGTCTGAAAATGCACCCCACTGAAACATCCTTTCTCCTTTAGAAAGGCTACCAGGCTGATGGCAGGTACTTGGGTTCTGTGACATTTGATGTAGGTTGAAGGTCACAGTGGTATTGCCTCTCCCAAGTTCTTAAAAAGCATCAGAAGCAGCTACTACTGAAGCCTGAACTTCCAGCTCTAGATCAGAGAGCCGCCTTTGTCAGAGACCACTACCATGTCCAGACTAATGTGACCGCCTTCCATGGAGATGTTGAATGCTTCTACTGTGTTTGCTTTTGAAAGGCCTTTCTTAGCCTTTCTTTCTCCTCCAACTCCATTTTCAAAAGGCACAAGACCTTTAAGTAGAAAATACAGTAATCACAGTAGCATGGAGACATAGGCTGGCCTATATTTGGTTTTACAAAGACCTTGTGAAAGAGTTAACCTTTTGGATGATGAAATGATGCAAGTGGAAAAGTTAATTTGAGGATCAATCACTGCAGCACATTCTGTTCATAAAGAATGAGCAAAACACAAATAGTCTGGAGGCTCTGTTCTTCTCTGGTGACAAAGATATTACATAAGCTGTGTCATTTTTTAGGTGAAAATCCCTTCACTCCCACCTTGGAGCAATTGTGAAATTTTTTTCTTTTTCTTTTTCTTCTTCTTCTTCTCCTTCTCCTTCTCCTTCGCCTTCTTCTTCCTCTTCTTTTTGCCACTTTCTGGGGCTTGAACTCAGAGCCTGCGTACTGTCCCTGAGCCTCTTTGTGCCCAAGGCTAGCACTCTGCCACTTGAGCCACGGAATGTCCTGCCTTTTCTGGCAGTTTGTTGGAGATAAGAGTCTCACAGACTTTTCTGCCTAGGCTGGCTTCGATCTGTGATCCTCAGATCGCAGCCTCCTGAGTAACTAGAATTACAGGTATGAGCCCCCAGCCTCCAGTTTGTACTGGAATTTTTGGAAGTAATCTAAGAACATATCATTTGCAAAGGGGTGTGTGTGTGTGTGTGTGTGTGTGTGTGTGTGTGTGTGTGTGTGTGTGTGTGTGTGTGTGTGTGTGTGTGTGTGTGTGTGTGTGTGTGTGTGTGTGTGTGTGTGTGTGTGTGTGTGTGTGTGTGTGTGTGTGTGTGTGTGTGTGTGTTCAGCCTGAAATCATTATATAAACCTTAAGACATTTTGATGGCATTGGTATATGGAATAGGAGGTTACAGCCAAAATGGTAGAAAACCAAATGATTTCATAAAATGTGGCCTTGACATTTCTCAATTAGGCTTCTTCATTTGGGTGCTGTGTAGCCTGAGCTATAGCTCATATTTCTTCCTCAGTCTTCCAAGTACTGGTATTACAGGACTGTGCCTGACTTGTTTTTGAAAGTCACTTGAACTGTTAAATGTTAAGTTTCTGTAGGTCAGCAGCTTGAATGTATAATATCTGAGACATGAATTTAAGACCTAATGCAAAGTGTGTTCCTGGTGCTTGAAAATGGTGCTCTGATTTCTATTGAGGGAGACATTTATACCTATAGAGGCTTAAACAATTTGCTATAAAATTCAGCCTTGCAGTAGTAGAGGGGTGATGTATCTTCAAACACCTGCTGAGCAGATGAAATCCCAGCTGTGCAGTCTTTGGGGAGGCCAAGGAAACAGATTGAGAACCTGGTGGTAGTTGTGGTTATGGTGAGGAGGGCGGCCAGCCAGGGCTTTATCTCTCCTTCCAGAAGCAGGGTGGAACATGGGCTCAGGACAGAAGCCAGCATTCAAATCCTGGCTTCAACCATGACTTTACCTCATTTTCTTCATCTAGGAAGAATTAAGTAGCCCATAGGCAGCTCTGGAGATTAAGTTACATATTAATAGTGTGCACATTTCACTCTGGTTTACCAGACAGCTTTGGATTTTAGCACTGAACATTCCATATTCAGGGAAATGAGTGGTGGGGCTCACCCTAATTAAGAAGGAAGGTACCTATTACCACAGAGATGATACTCAGGTAAAGATTGGTAAATTTTCAGGAGGATGTGTGTGTGTGTGTGTGTGTGTGTGTGTGTGTGTGTGTGTGTGTGTGTGTGTGTGTGTGTGTGTGTGTGTGTGTGTACACGTGTACATGGTAGATAAGTTTCATGAATGAGGGAATAAAGTAATGGAAGCACATAGGTAGCTGTTAAAATGAGTTCACTTTTCCCCTGAGAGGTGGCATCTCCTACTACTTAATAAACAAAATGTGTTGAATGAAAGAACAAATCACTCATAATGATTTTGTGTCTATGATGTTGTTATACTGAAACTATAGGAAAAAACTGAGCCTATTTACATTTTTTATATTTGCCCAGTGAACCTCTCCTTTTATAGCTCTTGTTTTAGGGGCCTTGTGTGAATGGATTCCTAAGACTGCTGGGTGTGAGGGAATTTTACTCTGTTGCTAGTTGAAGAGAAGGAAGTCCTCATACTATAAGAATTAAGGTGCTTAGAGAAATTGAAGTCATTCTCTAGAAGTTTTCTCTTTTATTTTTCTCCTTTGAGTAGAATGATCAGTAAGAGTATGTAATATGATGTAGCTACATTGCAAAAAAAATTTTTTTAATGTACCCAGTGCAACTGAGGTCCCCTTTCCTAGGTGTGGTAGTCGTTAACATATTTATATTGTGTTACAATAAAGCAAACACAACTTGTCTAACCACAAATGTGTTTTTGCTCTTGGAGGCATAACATGACTAATAGTTTTCTAGAAGCTCAGCAGGTAAATCACACTCTGATTAAATAGAGGCAAGGCCTCAGCTATTTAGATAATGTTAGTGTATGCATCCAGCCCATTCAACTGATGAAATAACAGAGAAAATGGAATTTTGGCCCAAGAACTACTTTCCAGCCTTTGGCGCCTCCCAATCACTCCCTTAAAAGAAAGTCTTTCTTTTTTCTTTTCCACATGTGTGTGTGTGTATGATTTCAGTTTATATGTATGATGTTAATTTTGAGGTTATTTCTTTTCACTTTAAACACAAGGAAGCAATTTTTAAAAGTCATATTCATTTAGCATTGGTCTTGACTGTAGCCTCATTACTGGGAGTTCTTGGCCACAGAACAATATACTATAATCAGCAGGATGATAAATTCATGTATTTTGGGGGTGGAGACAGGGAGAGTTGTGAGAGGCACTAGTGCAGTGGCCTGTTACACCAAATCCCCACAGCCATTATTGGTGTCTGCCACCAGTGTGACTGGAGTCCTGTGGGAAGCCAGGCCATAATCTGGCTGAGATCTCTCACCTGTGGTTGTCATTGGGTGATTCCAAAATGACCTTTCTTTATTTTCCTGTGAACTCATGAATTATGTCATGGTTCCCACTCCCTTTGTTTGATAAAGAACGGCTCTTTCTGTTCTGTTTCAACAAGAGGAGAAAGAGACACAGGCCACTTGGTGAGTCAGCATCTGCTTAGGGATCTTGTCATCGTCCATCCCCCGCGGGCCCCCTCCCCCCCACTCACAGTGTAACTTACTTAGGAAGATTCCTTGTACTAAAATCTAATTCCTGTTGGCCTAGGAGACCCAGTCATTAGAATAACTATGGTTTTTTGGCATACTTCAACCCCTGGTTAATCTTCTGCCTTGTCTGCCTCTGTCTACAGTTGGCCTAGGTACTTGGATCGCAGAAGCCCAGTTTCTTTCCCTGCCCTCAAGAAGCTCGTAGGACATAGATGGCATTTTGTTGTTGTTTGCTTTTTAAACAGGATCAGTGGGCATACATGGAAGTGGGGTGGGCTTCTTGAAGTGGAGAACACCCACCCTCCCCCATGAAAACTAAAAATTCAAATACAAAGACATTTTTTTGTGGGGAAAACATGTCAAGGCCATCTTTGTTCAGGCCCACTCAACTTGGCCATGGGCCTGCTGACAAGGGAAAAGACACCTTTCCATGACAATAGTCAACATTTATTTGTGGGCTAGACTTAGCTCATTTGCTTGTTTTTTTTTTTCTTTCCAATTTTTCATTGTGTAGCTCAGGCTGGCCTCACACATAATCCTCCTATCAGCCTCCTGCCTGCTGGGTCTACAGTTGTGGGGCACCATACTTGGCTTCTTTGCTACTTATTACATGCGTTATTATCTTACTTCACACTCAAGAACGCTAGCAATGGAGACAGAATTTATCTCTGTTTACAGAGGAGAAAACCCTGGCTAGGAGAGATGAGGTAATTTGCTCAGTGTAAGTGGTAGAGCTGGTCTTCCTCCCAAAGCCCTAGCATTAAACCTTTACTCCACACTGCCCCGGCTGAGATAGTTATCTTCTTTGGAGGATTTGGGTGTGGCTGGGTGTGGGTGCCGCATTTGAAGTCTAGTCTAGCTGTACCTGCTCACAGTTCCTTAAATCTCTGAAGCTACTTCCTTAGCTGGGGCTGCTCTGAAAGCATCCTGCCCTCTGAATGGTGGTATTTATGATGGGGTTTCCTTCCTCCTGCTGGTGGGGGCATCAGCTCTTCTCGCTCAGTGCTCCCCCTGCATTGATGATGGGTTGTGCTTGTGTGGGCAACATAGTAAACCAAGTGATACTATGAGAAACTCCATCAATGCTCTCTGGTTTGGGACAGGAGGTCATGCCCTTTCTACCACATTGCTCAGGAGTTGACTGAAGCCTGTGATGTAAACGTTAAACCAGAAGCTTCAACTGCTGAATGTGACTCGAAGAAAACATTTTTGGATGCCTTCCAGCACCAGCCAGGCACAAACTAGTACATCCTTTCAGTCACCCCTGTGAGCTGGCGTGTGCCACATCTGCTTCTTCAGACAGGTGAAATGTCCCCCAAGACAGGAAGTACCTGACAAGTGACAGAATGGAACCGTGGCAACCGGGATGTTAGCCACATTTCTTTGAACTTGAACTCTGTCTTCTAAATAAGTAGAGAGGCAAAGCCAGGCCTAGTGTACATAGCTGTCGGCCGAGGGATTGAAATTTTTAGTTTAAACCCAGAGCACTGTGTATTTTATTGTTCCTTTTATTAAGAGATTAGCCAAATTCACAGGTCTCCAGAAGATTTCCACTTAACCTAGCAACAGACTGAACACACAGCTGGGAAATGGAAAGCTCATCAGTTAGATTTCTCAAATAACCAATTTCTGATAAAGCTGTTGCTGTTGATGAGTAAATCCTCCCATTATAAACAATGCAGCCAGCTAATTTGCTTATCGTTGATATTGTAAGCACAGCTTTAGGGGGATGAGTAATGCCTTTGCATATCGCCAAGGGCAGAACTGACATCACTCACACATGGATAGAGTGTTTAGTGATACAAGTGAGGTATTTGGGAGATGGAATTTGAGCCATATGCTAGTTTCAGTTCAGTGACGGGGAGGATTGGTTTGTCAGCATCCTAGGGAACATTAGAGACATGGCTATAGATACAATGGCCATGATTGTCAGGGTTCTGGATTTGAGCTGCTAGATGAAATAACCGCAGCAGGAATATGTGTGGTAATACAATGAAACAGTGAGTTGATGGCAGCCAGACTGCATGACGGCGCTCCACTTCAAGGTATCAAGGGCTCATTTGAATCGGTCCACTAACTTTGAAGCAAAGAAGGGAAGTATGTCTACATACATTAGGAAAGTTTTGTCCCAACATGCCTCTGCTTGGATAGTCCTGAGAACTATATCTTTTCCCATTTTTTTCAATACAGGAAATAACCTATAGCCTAAAAGAAACATAAATGGGTGAGTGCTTAGGGCAGTGCCCAGAACTGAACCAGTTTGTTAGTTCATGGCACCAGCATTAAAAGGAAAGGTGGTGACGGTGGTAGTGTGTGTTACCCAGGTCCTGCTCCCCTTTCTGCTGTTACCTTGGCTCAGTTAATGACTTCTAAAGCTAACACGTCCATGGCAGGTGTATGTAGCTGTTGACTCTATTGCTTTAGTTTCACTCAGTATTTTGACCAAGTTTTCCTACTTTCTAAAGCATATCCTCAAAATCCAACTTGCAAAGTCTCAAAGTCAGATGTTTATTCTATAGTTGATACATTATTACAGACTGATAGTTGGAATAGAGTAGTGTTAGCCCAAAGAACTCCCTTCCCATAGCTTAGTACAATCCTTAGTACAATCCTTCCGATAGTATGCTCTTTCCCCTCTCCACAGCTTAGCATGCTCCCTTCTTAGGCAAATGCTAGGCCCAAGTAGTAAAGGCAGTAAATAATCAACCAGTAAATAATCAGCCTCCAAACCCCTTTACCTTGGGATGGCACTTCTCTGGGGCAGCTACCACCATATAAGGCAACAAGAGCCCCTTAGAGTGACCTTCAGGTCTGGGCAGTTGCAGGACCCCTTATCTACTATTTGGACAGCAGCCATAAATCCTAGTCTGCCATGATGAAGCCCCTGGCCCACACGTCCACACCAGGGTCTCTGCCTCCTAGCCCCTCCTAGTCCTTTCTAAACTTCTAGTTTATATGAGTCACCTCAGACAATAGCCCTCGCTTCTTCTTACTTCTCCCTTGTGAAAGGGGTCTTGATGGCTCCTTTCCCAGCAATAAACTTTTCTTTGTTCTCTGTACCTGCATGTCTGCGTGGTTTCCTGGCAAAGTCCAAATAATCTAACAAGTAGTATGCACTTCCTAATTAAGAATAAGTGTGGACAGGGAATGTGGCTTAGTCGTAGAGTGCTTGCCTAGCATGTATAAAGCCCTGGCTTCGATTCCTTAGTACCACATAAACAAAATAAAGCCAGAAGTAGTGCTGTGGCTCATGGCAGCTTTTAGAACACCTGTCATGTGAGTATCCATTTTGAGGATAAGGAGACTGAGGCCTAAAGACGCCTAAGTGTAGGGGGCAGCCACTGTCTGAAATGACATTCTAAAAGGGAATACTAGGTTAAAAAGTACCAAATGTTAGATGGGATTTTGCCTCCTCTTTGTTAGCAAAAAGCTGATCTTGGCGTAGGTTCAGACAATCAGCTGTTTAGCAGCTGACATTGGCAAAGTGACCTTGAATAACAAACTTGGTTTGGGTTCTCTGGGTTCCCGGAATTGAATCTGTGGAAGAAACTAAAGAGAAAGCAATAGGAAAAGTACATCCTCATGCAAAGAGCAGGAAGGCAGATAGATCCCTACATCAACTCCAGCCTTGTTCAGTGTTGGCAGCAATGGTGGTGATGGTCATGGTATTAAGTTGTAGCAGCTTGATGCTACAGTCTTAAGTATTTGCATCATTGATTCATATGTTCCTCACAACATCCTGTGGAGTTTTAGTACATTAGGAGGATGAAGAGACTGAGGCACCCAGGATGTTGTCCAAAGATGCTTAACTTTGTAAATACCAGAGCCAGAATCCCAACAGGCAGTCTGCTCCTATTTCTTAAACCTTTTTATTACTGCCTCTTGAGTATTCCCTACACGATAATTTCTAATAAACACCTGATCTCTAGGACCTCAGCAGCTTTGATTTGGGAAAAGCAATTACTGAGAGGTAGACATTCTTGATTCTGTTCCAACCTTAAAGGGCTTTTGTAGACTCGTTCTTGATTGGTGAAGGCACCAAAGGGCAGCATGGTAATCCTGTGTGTAATTCCAGCCTTCCCTGATCTTGGAACACTTTCTTTCCTGTTCCTTGATGGTAGTTAGCTCTGGTGATTCTGGCAGAATAAAAGGGACGCAGCTGACAGAACAGATTCTTACGGTCCAGATTTTGCCACTCTATAGCCAATGATTTACAAAGGACCTAGAGTCAAGAGTGCTAGTATTGAAGTCAAATTTTGGAGTTAAAAGTGTGTTATTCGCTCCTGAGGCACTGATTACACCGAAAGTGACTGGAGCAATTTTCAAAGGTGACAGTTATTACCTAGAAATATGGAATTGGGCCAAAAAAAACTAGTTTTTAGGGTTTTAAGTTCTAGAAGTTCACTAATATTTCTTGACTTTAACCATTTTCAGCTGCTGGATTGTTTATTGGCATGTTTAGGCCAAATGGTCTTTTGTTCTATGATGTCCACGTGTGAATAAAAGTAGATAATCCCTAGTTCTGGTTGAGCTGTTGCTGCATATCCTAAGTAAAGACTTCCAGCTGCTATTTGCATGTTTTTGTTTGTCATCCCCCCCCTCCCCCTCAGGCCATCTTTTGAGTCTCCCTGTAGCAAGAATAATACCAGTTTTTAAGAGAGGCATCAGTTCATTCACACCTCTGCTTAATACCCCAACACCACACCCTTTGTTTTTTCTTTCTGGCAGTTGTCTTCTAAATTTATTGCCTGAGAAGCAAGCTACTGATTTGTACTTAGTGTTTCTTTTACCATCTTCCAGAATTGGTGTAATTTGTCCTGAGCATGTGTCCACTGATGATTTTTTTTTGTGGGGTGGGAGTTGTGTATGTTCTGCTTGGAGAGTCTAGAATCATAAGACATATCATAGGATTATTGGGCTAGTAAATGCTGGGTTTGTTCTCTTTGGCCACTCTGTCCAGAAAAATGTCTTTCTTGGCTTCACATGGCTCACCCAAAAGTTGCCAGGTCACGGCTCTGTTTCTCTTTTCCAAGAAGTTTTATTTGGAGAATGTCATAGAGCAACCCCCTTGTGTCTATGTGTATGTTGTATATTCCTATTTTCTTCCCTTTTCTTTCTTTTTCTTTTCCTTCCTTCCTTCCTTCCTTCCTTCCTTCCTTCCTTCCTTCCTTCCTTCCTTCCTTCCTTCCTTCCTTCCTTCCTTCCTTCCTTCCTTCTTCCCTCCTTCCCTCCCTCCTTCCCTCCTTTCATTCTTTTTTTTTTTTTTTTGGTTTGGTTTTGGTTGTGGGGCTTGAACTCAGGGCCTGGGTGCTGTACCTCAGCCTCTTTGTGCTCAAGGCTATTGCTCTACTACTTGAGCAAAAGCACACTTTGGTTTTTGAGTTGTTAATTAGAGATAAGAATCTCACAGAGACTTTTCTGCCCAGGCTGGCTTTGAATGTCAGATCTTCAGATCTAAGCTTCCTGAGCAGCTATGTTTAACAGGCTTGAGCCACCAGCTCCCTGCTTTTCTCTTTTGAGAATAAAGCTTCTTGCAGATGTATGTGGTTATCTGTACTTTGATCTGTAGTATATTTAGAATACCAGAGTTGCCAGGTACCAATGACTCATGCCTGTAATCCTAGCTACTCAGGAGGCTGAGCTCTGAGGATCATGGTTCAAAGCCAGCCAGAGCAGGCAAGTCTGCTTATAAATAAACCACTCAGAAAACCGGAAGTGGCATTGTGGCTCAAGTGGTAAAGCACTCACCTTGAGCTGAAGAGCTGCGTGACAGCGCCTAGGCCCAGAGTTCAAGCCCCACGAACGACCAAAAAATAAATTAAAAAAAAATACCAGAGCCATGTCAGAGCCATAGAATAAAGTTTCACCTGTGGCATCCATTGGTATAAGAGTATCATTCCAAAATTTTTTGGTTGGTTGTGGGCTTGAACTTCCGGGCCTTGCTGTTGTCCCTGAGCTTTTTCACTCAAGGCTAGTGCGCTATCACTTTGAATCACAGCACCACTTCTGGATTTCTAGTAGTTCATTGGAGATAAATTTCACATACTTTCCTACCCAGGCTCGCTTTGAACCACAATCCTCAGATCTCAGCTTCTTAAATACCTAGGATGGGGCTGGGAAGGTGGCTCAGTGGTAGAGTGCTTGCCTTGCATGCATGAGGCCCTCGGTTCAATTCCTCAGTGCGACATAAGCAGAAAAAGTTGGAAGTGGTGCTGTGGCTCACATGGTAGAGCGCTAGCCTACAGCTGAAGAGTTGAGGGACAGTGCCCAGGCCCAGATTCAGGCCCCACAACTGACAAAAAAAAAAAATGACTTAAGTAGCTAGGATTACAGGTATGGAGCCACTAGCACCCAGCTAAAAAGATCTGTTTTTATTATTATCATTTTTTAAAAGATTGGTTCAACCAGTATGGTTCTTTTTTGGGGTGTGTGGGGGGGGGGCGACTGTAGGAACCACATAATACCATAAAGAAAAGTTTCTGGAAATACCCACTCCTTGTCTTTCATGCTCATCTGTAGGGACTTGGCCACTCACTGCGCAGCAGTTACCTGTTTGATAGGGCTAGTACACAAGCTATCTTCCCTGCTTACTCATGTACACTTCAAGGCTGCATGTGGAGCATATCATGGGAATCAAGCCTTGCTCTTTGTCCTGCTTTTGAATTTGGAAGATGTAGCTGCTGAATGGAATTCTGAAAAGAACCTTAAGTCCCAGAAACTCCTGACTTTTGATTGTTGGGATTGTATAGTGTCTTAGAAAATTGTTTAGTAAACATATTAACTGATTTTAGCCAATAACGCATTAGGACTAAAATGACTGTATTATATACATCAAGCTTTGGCAAAAAGTGCAGTGTGACACAGAGATCCCCAAAATGTGAAAGTAAAATAGCCTCCAGCAGTTAACTCTGTTGACTTTGGAAACAGGTTCAAAACCCAAATCTCTGCCCAACTTCATGTTTCCTTTCTCCTCCCAGGGCTAAGGCTGCTGCTGAGAGTTGCCCTTTGGTGTTGCTAGGACCAACCAACTGGTGTGACCTTAAGTAAATAATTGACAGGGGCCTACTTTCATTTACTTTACAGCTCTAGGTAAAAGAGGTTTGGGGCAGGTTCTGACAGCCTCTAGGCCCCTATGGGGAAGGTGGCCACTGACAAAAGGCAAGCTTCTGAAATGGTTAGAGGGAACCCAGAAATTTTTTCTTTAAGCTGGATGACAGAGGCTGGTTTTCTTCAGATAATTCCATCTGAGCCAGTTTGCTGGTGGATCACACTTATAATCCTCGTTACTCAGGAGGCTGAATTCTGAGAATCAAGGCTTGAAGACAGCCCAGGCAGACAAACCTGTTCAGTTTTTTTTTTTTTTAAATCAGCCTAAATCAGAAACTGAAGATAATGGCTCAGGCACAAAAGCCCCAGCTATAGGCAAAAGAGCTGAGCAAGAAGCAGGGCGCTGGTGGCTTATGCCTGAAATCCTAGCTACTCAGGAGGCAAGAGCTTGAGGGTTGATATTCAAAGCCAGCTCCTGCAGGAAAGTGTGAGACTCTTATCTCCACTTAACTAAAAGAAAACCGGAAGTGGCACTGTGGCTCAAAATGGTAGAAAACTAGCCTTGAGCTGAAGAGCTCAGGAAAAGTGCTCAGACCCTGAATTCAAGTCCCAGAATCCACCCCCCCACCCCCACCCCATGCAAAGAGAAAAAAAGCCAAGCAACAGCAAGATTGCAAGCCCTGGTTCAGAGCATGTATGTGCATGCACGCACACACGTCCCTTTTGCTTTTGTTTTTTTTTTAAGTAGGATCTCATGTTTTGGTCTGGTCTGGCTTTGGCTATTTATGCTTCCCATGTAGCTAAAATAAGAGGCATGTGGCACTGTGTCCAGTCTTTTCTGTTGAGGAAGGGTCTTGAGAACTTTTCTGCTCTGACTGGCCTATAACTGTCGATTCTCATAACCTCACCCTGCCAGCTTATAGCCTGTTTCCTAAATATACACTGAAAGAGCACAGTTGAAAGCACAGGCTGTAGGATTTGGATCAGCAGCGTTGCCCTCAGCTGCTTATCTGTGTGTATTAGTACAAGTGGAGAAGGGAGAGCCTGGCCTCATCCCCAACCTTCTCACTGTCCTCAGTGTTGGGGAGGAACAGATGCCTTGAATGGATACTTCTCCGTGAAAGCTGGCATGAGACGCAGGTGGAGACTCCTCCTCACTCACACAGACTATCCTCCCACGGTGAGGATGCTGAGTGGTGTGGGCAACCCTGGCTGAAACTGAGCCGCTGCTGCCTCTGCGCTAGTGCAGCTCCCCCTCCTGGGCTTCCAAGCCAACCGTGGGAAACCCCCCTTGGGGATGAAGGGGTGTTGATTGGTTGGGATCTTTGTTGTTGCTGTTGTTGTTGTCTGTCAAGGGGCTTTTAACTCAAGGCCTGGGCATTGTTCCTGAATTCTTTTTGCTCAAGGCTAGTGCTCTACCACTTAAGAGCCACAGAACCACTTTGGGTTTTCTGGCGGTTAATTGGAGATAAGAGTCTCATGAACTTTCCTGCCCCGACTGACTATGAACCATGATCCTCAGATCTCAACTTCTTGAGCCATCAGCTCCTGGCTTGGTATTTTTTATTTTATTTTTTAACTTTTTGTTTTTCCTGAGATCTCTTTGAAACTAAGGGTGCAGCCTACCATTTAAGAAAAAGTGTCCCACGGGGCTGGGAAGGTGGCTCAGTGGTAGAGTGCTTGCCTTGCATGCATGAGGCCCTGGGTTGATTCCTTAGCACCACGTAAGTAGAAAAAGCCAGAAGTGGCACTGTGGCTCAAATGGTAGAGTGCTAGCCTTGAGCTGAAGAGCTGAGGGACAGAGCCCAGGCCCAGAGTTCAGGCCCCACGACTGGCAAAAAAGAAAAAAAGAAAAAGTGTCCTACACCTTGAAGTAATGACAGAAGTGAAAACCTTTTCTCCTTTGTTATTACTGCTTCCTCCTCTGACTAATTAGCCAGCCACTGCTGGTATCGTTAACTTTGTTCATAATCCTGAGCATCTGTCTGTAGGAATTGCCTCAAGAGAAAGAAAAGGAAGCTCAACTAAACATTTGTGTTGCTCTTGCTAATTACCCTAAGCTATGCTTTTTATTATTATTATTAATTAATCACCCTACTTGCCTCCAAATCCCAACGAAGAACTTTTCCCTGTGCTAGAGAACAGACACTCCACTCTTCCCTGGCTGTAGACGTGCCGCTTCGCGGTTTGGTGTGTAGGCTACCTGTAATTAGCAGAGCAAGAACAGGGTGGCTCTGGAATCCACTGTACAGGAAAAACACATCTGGAAGCCTGATTGTATGTAACCTTGGCTTGCTCAAAGCTTTTTGTCTATGCTGATGCTGGGTGGAAGCAGATGCAGGAGTAAAATTCTTTGGTCTTTTTTTTAAAAAAAATGTGATAGTAAAATAGTTAAAGAAACTTGACTTTTTAAGTCACTAAGAAAGTCCAAGAAAAATGTATTTTAACAAAGATTGGGATGGGAGAGAGTGAGTTAAGGCATGTTTTGCCATGTATAAAGGTGGCGTTTAGAGGAGGGGGTCAGCCATGGGTCTAAATTAGTAGTGACTACAAGCCAGGGCTCTTGGACAGGGCCTGGGAATACACTTTTCCCAGATGCTGTGCATACCTGGAAATGAGAATGGCTTTTTTCCCTAGTAGACTTCAAACAAAAACAAAACCCACATGTGGAGGATTATTTCTGATGAGCACATCTGCATTGAATCATGTAAAACTCTCATACTGGGAATTGTTAGGAATTTAGGTTAGGATACCTTTAAGAGATTAACTCAAAGGGTTCTCATAGATGGGTTAAACTTTTCTCAGAACTCAAAACAACCTAATTTCACCGTAGGTACAGCCTAATGTCTTTGCTAGTGCAGAAGGCTCTAGTATAGTGGGGGCTCTAGAGTTAAATTTGCTTTGTGACTGGGTAAACCTTGGACCTCTCTAAGCTTTAGTTTGCTCTTACGCAAAGTATGTTTGATGGTGAGGACTCAGTTCATTCACACAATGGTTGTGACAATTAAATGAGTTTCAGTGAAGTGCTTACGAGAATGCCTGGCCCCTGTAATCACTCAATAAACCCTGACCATGGAGGTGTGGGTATGGGAGGTGCTGCTTTAAATTCTCTCCCATTTGGGACCATGTGCACAGGGCTTCCTGCTTGGCATAAATAACATCAACTGTGTTAGGCTCTGGTCTTCACCCTGAAGCTGGACGGTGATGTTGACTGACCACCTCTCTGTCAGTTGACTCCAGAGTACTTTGGTCCTACCTGACATCCACACCCTCTCCCCCCCCCTCATTCCATGCAGTAGAATCACTTGACAAGGCTGTCCTTTGTTCCCAATTCTTAGTGTAGCAACTTCCTAAGAATGGGATACTCTTTCCTTTAGTTGAAATCTGAAGTGGAACCAGAGTAAATAAAGGATCTAAAATGGGATTTTTTTTTTTTTCTGCCTGAAGTGCAGGTGAGAGGTCCTTGATCTTTGGGCTTTTGCTTTGCCCCTTTTGTGTTTTTTGTTGGAAACATGATTGGAAGCTACTCCTGACACTGACACAGTAGACCTCGGTATTTTGTCAGTGAATGATACTTTAAAAAATAAAAAATGTCCCAGGCCAGGTGCTGGTGGCTCACGCCTATAATCCTAGCTACTCTGGAGGCTGAGATCTGAGGATCATGAGGATCTGAGTCCATGAGACTCTTTATTTCCAATTAACCACCAGAAAACCGGAAATGGCGCTGTGGCTCAAGTTGTTGAGCACTTGCCTTGAGCTGAAAACCTGAGGGATAGTGCCCAGGACCAGAGTTCAAGCCCCTTGACCAACCACAAAAAAAAAAAAAAAAAAAAAAAAGTCCTGGGGCCCCTACCTATTAAAAGGAAGTTTTAATCATATTTGCTTGCTTTATTAAGCTTATAAATATTGTAAACAGTTAAATATTGATGTAGTATTCTTAGGAAGGAAGATATGAGAATTCAGGGTGGTATTTCATTTTAGACTATTCTTTGAAGATAGCAATTCACATATAGGACCTTTTATTGTACCCAGAGAGGATTTGTTTTTCTCCAGCTTTTGTATTCCTACTCATCAATCTCAGACCCATTGGAGAAACTTAGTTCTATTGTCAAACAAAAATTGCCTGTTCCCAAATGAAAATGACATTAAATTATTTTTCAAAATTGCTATGTTCTCAGAGATGGGAGGGAGGGAATGAGAAAGAATGAGGGAACAGCTGATACTAAGTAAAAGGAAAGAAGTGTACTTATCACCTGATGTATGTAAAGGTAACCCCGCTGTATATACCTCTAAAACAACAATTAAAAAATTGCTGTGTTCTTATTTTAAACATATATTTTATCTTTCCTAAGAAAGATACACAAGTGAAAATGCTTCTGATCTTTTCCTCTGCCCCCTTAGGTAATTACAATTAGTGATTTAGAAAATATCCTTCCATACCTTTCATGCAGCATCCTATTTAAGTATTTATAAGATCATGCTAAATATATACATAGTGCCCTAAGGGACTTCCCTGCATTTGGTAATGTATGTAGTAATCTTTCTGAGCTTGCATCCTGTACATTTTCTTTATTCTTTTTAATATGTATGCATATTATACTGATGGACCATACTTTAAGTTAGTTGATTGATTTAATTAATCAACCTATTAATCTATTAATGCAGATTTAGATGTTTCTGGTTCTTAGTCTTTCCTGTTTTGCTGTTTTTTGTATAATTATTTTAAAATAATATATATACATACTATGCATCTTTTTGTTCTTGCACAAGTATTTCTAGAAAGCAAATATAGGTAAATTTTTAAAAATTTTAAAAATTTACTACTACTGTTGTTAACTACTATTAGTGCTGATACCAGAGCTTGAATTCTTAGCTGTTTCACTCTTGGCTGAGCTCTTCTACTCTTTTTGTGTATGTACATGCATATGCTCATGTGTGTGCATGCATGTACCCATCCTAGGGCTTGAACTCAGGGTCTGGGCGCTGTCCCTGAGGTTTTTGTTGTTTTGTTTTGTTTTCCTGAAGGCTAGTTCTCTACCATGTGAGCCATAGCTCCACTTCCAGCTTTAATTGGATAAGAGTTTCAGGAACTTTCCTGCCTGAGCTGGCTTTAAACTGAGATCCTCAGATCTCAGCCTCCTGAGTGGAAGTCTTAAGAACTTTTCTTCCATGGCAGGTTTTGAACTCCAGTCCTCAACTCTTAGTCTCCTGAGTTGCTAAGATTCCTTGGAACCCTGCCAAAGAAGTATGCACTTTAATTGATATTGCTACTTACCTTCTACTGATCACATAAGAATGAGTGTTCCTGTTTATTCTACCTTTAGTGAATGAGTTTTCTTTCAAGTGTAAGGAATTGGGTTTACAGTTTTATTTTCATACTTCCACATAGTCTGCAGCTATAGCAGATTATCTCTGAGCCTCCAGTCCTTCCCATCCAGATCCAAGATGATTATCTTTATAGATGCTGTTGAGGAGAAATAGCAAAGGTATTCATTAAACAATAAAATGCTCCTGAAGAACAAATTGGTAGAACAATAGGCTTCCAAGGCTCTAGCTGAATAAACTAGTAGTAATACTTCTCCGATGACAGTGTTGTCACACTCCATCTCCAAATTGGCAAAATTGCAAATAGCCAGGTCCTCATACCTGTTGATAAATCCTGATTCACTAGAAATAAGCCTTGTGTGTAAGGATGGGGTAAATGGGAAGCAAGGATGTGAGTGTACCCTGGAATCGGACGTTATAAACACTTGTGTTGTCCTGTGAAAACAAATGTGTTCCAATTTAGCAATAACTTTCATGTGTCCAAGACACAACAGAAAGGCTACTTTCACCTTTGGTGTACCCATTTTACTTCAAAGCTTTTTGTCTTCCTTTGAAAAAAAAAATTAGAAGGTTTATACATTGTTTTCTATACGAATGGACTTAAAGCTTTGGTCAGTGTTCCTAATGAAAAACTGGTTTTGATTTTTTTTTTAAAGTCATTTAGTAAATACTGTAAATTGTTAATGGGTCTACCACTCTGCCAGTTGACTAAATTATTGCTGGTGGTTGAATCTGATGTTGAATTGAATCCAATGTTTCCATCCTCCTTTATTAAAACAAGGGAATGTACTTTGTGTACTTATGGGCTCTGTCTGCCAAACCTTTGTACTATTTGGCTTAGAAAGAAATCTTGTGTGACCATTTATCATATGGGTGAGGCTAAGGAAGGCCACACACACAGGAAGGCAATAGCTTTCTTTTCATTTGACAGTGTCTGAGAAGTAAGTGAATGAATGCTGTGAATTCTTAGGGACTTGGGAATTGGTTCTTAGTTGTTTTTTTTTGTTTTGTTTATTTGTTTGTTTTTGTCAGCCATGGGGCTTGAACTCTGGGCCTGGGTGCTCAAAGCTAGCGCTCTACCACTTGAGCCATAGCACCACTTCTGGCTTTCTGGTGGTTAATTGGAGATAAGAGTCTCAGGGCCCTTCCCACCCGAGCTGGCTTTGAGCCTCAATCCTCAGATCTCAGACTCCTGAGTAGCTAGGATTACAGGTGTAAGCCACCGGGCTTGGTCCTTAGTTTTTTTGAGGAAAAAAACTCTAGCTTTAATACATTTGGATGCTCTGAGTCATTTTTATAGTAGTCATTCATTGGTTAATTAACCTAAGATTTAAAAAATGACAGGAGGCCATTGTGGCTAGATGCTGACTATTATTGAGTAATACTATTATTATTGAGCATAACACTGAGTATTATTATACTGTTATTATACATTTATATATATATATATATATATTGCTATTCTACATGGAGTAATTTCTCAGGCAGTGAAGGCTGAGCTAAACATATATACTTATATTCAATAAACTACTTCCTGGGAGGAGACTACTCTGAGCAGTGAAATTTTGTGGTTTTGTTTTGTTTTTTTTCTGGTCGTGGGGGCTGAACTCGGCCTGGGTGCTGTCTCTAGCTCTTCAGCTCAAGGCTAGTGGCAAACCACTTGAGTCACAGTGCCACTTCCGGCTTCTTTCTGCTTATGTGGTGCTGAGGAATCGAACCCAGGGCCTCATGCATGTGAGGCAAGCAATCTACCACTGATTAACTTCCCAGCCCCTGAAATTTTGGTTTGATGCACTGGGGTATTACTTAAAAAATGATATTGACTCAGTACTGTAAAATTATGCTTTTTCTTTTTAAACTTTGTTACAGTCATTTCTGAAGTTCAAGTGCAATAGATAGTCCTCACATGCCTCCTCCCCTAATACAGTGGACAATTGTGTCAGTGTTGCTGTTGGGATAGCCTTACTTATTTATCAATGTCATCTTATCCCTGATAGTGTTTACTATAGGTCATGATCATTGGCTAAAAGGGATTTAGGTGACTAATTTGTAATGAACAGAGGGCAGTTATTACAATTCTCTTTTGTTCTTTTTCCCCCCCTCTTTTTCTTTTTGTGCCAGTCTTGGGGCTTCAACACAGTCTAGGAACTGTCATTGGACTTATTTGCTGGAGGCAAGCACTCTACCACTTGAGCCATAGTTCTACTTCTAGATATTTAGGTGGTTATTGGTATCTCAAAGACTTTCCTGCCCAGTCTAGCTTTGAACTGTGATTCTCAGATCTCAGCCTCCTGAGTTGCTAAGATTATAGGTATGAGCCACCAGTGCCTGGCTGTTAATGTTTGTTTTAAAATATAATCCTTATTGTTTTGTAAAACCTTGTCATAATTCCTGTGGTTATAGATTATGACTTGTCTTTCATTGTCTTTCAAAATGCTAATTCTCTCTGGGCAGTAAATTTTCACATATAACCTTAGAGAACTTCTTGATACTTCATTTAAGTATCTTAGATGAAAGCTTTCATAGTGAATTCATCCACCGAGAGATTATTTTGGTAAATGCTATATTGTGTGTGAGAAAAGCAGATATCTTTGACTTCCCCTTCCTGTGTTTCCTATTTAAGAAAAGAGCTTTTTGGATTCAATGACTGACAGTAAACAGCCATCAAGAAAGGGTCCCCAGTGGCTGTGGTTGGTGCAGTTACCTTACAGGCAGCATTGGCTCTAGACATCTGTGCAGCAGAATATCCTTGGGTCTTGAATGTCCTTGACTTTGATGTTTGTGAGAGAAATGGTTTTCATCCCTGTACTCTTAACCCTAATTATTTTGACCTCAAAAATTCTGGAGATCTAGAAAAGATTGAAAATCATTAGCAAGGACTAGGATATACACAATCTTTTTTTTTAAGAACATGAGCACATTATGCATAACAACAATATAATTTTGGGGGCAGGGAATGTGGCTTGGTGGTGGAGTGCTTGCCTAGCAAGCATGAGGCCCTGAGTTCTGTTCCTTGGTACCACATAAACACTAAATAAAACTAATAAAATAAAGGGGAAAATAACCATTAATTTTAAAAAATATAGATAATTTTTTTCTTTTCCTCTTCCCTCCCCTTTCCATTTTCCTTGTTACATGAAAAAAATAACATGGGTAAATTTGAGTTTTCTTTTACTACCTCCACTAATTTTAAAGCTCCTACAATAAAAAAAACCTACAATTTTTTGAAATGACGTATAGTCACATACTGCATGAAGACTTTTGAGTTCCATGATGGTCCACATACACAGACTCTGAACTGTCTCGTGAACTCTGTGCTGTTCATGAAATTGTCTATAGCATATTTCTTAGAATGTACCCTTGTCCTTAAACCATGCATGACTACAGATGATTTTAACTTCACTAGTGTATTTGTGTGCCCTGTGGTGGGCTGGTTTAGGATATTATATTTATTGCTTTTTAAAATAGTGCTGCTTAGGTTATAATATAAAATCACAGGATGACGTTTGCTGACTTCTGTTTTTAATTGATCTTGGAAATCATGAAGGATCTGACCTCAGGTGCATGGTCATTTTTATCCCTCTCATTTCAGGAAAGTAATATTTTGTTTTCCTTAGGCAATGAGGGATAATAGTGTGAGCAGGGCTTTGAGACTCAATTATTTTGGGGGTGGGGAGAGGCAGGCTGGTCCTGGGGCTGGATCAGGCCCTGGGCACTGTCCCTGAGCTTTTTTACTCAAGGATAGCACTCTACTACTTGAACCATAACTCTACATTCAGCATTTTGGTGGTTAATTGGAGATAAAAGTCTCATAGGCTTTCCTGCCTGGGCTGTCTTTGAACCATGATCCTAAGATCTGAGTAGCTAGGATTACAGGTATGAGCCATCAAAAGCCTAGTGGCTTTGAGACTCCTGAGGTTTAATGTGGAGATAGGTTCTAATCCTGGGTGCATCTTCGCTAGCAACATTTTCTCAGGTGAGTCACAGAAACCTTTCTGTACTGTTCTGTTAAAAAGAGGTAATAATAAACAAGATAAAGCTACATAGGAGCAGAATAGGGTTCATTCTGTCCCTTGCACTGATTGTTCCTTTCTGTAATCCCTAGCTATTTCCTTCTGTGTGTTGCAGAAGGAAAGCAGGCCCATGATCTGGCTACCTGTATGTGGAAGCAGTTTTGACACGTGTCACCCATTTTTTAGTCAATGGTTTCTGGTTATTTTTTAATGGAATCCTGAGAATGCTTACGGCTGAGGTTATGGCTCAAGTGTAGAACAAGCAAGCACAAGGCCCCAAGTTCAAACTCAGTACTGCTGAGAGAGACAACACATTTACTTTCCCCTCCTGTTTGTGGCACTTTGTTATTTCTAATTCTCACCCTAGCTTTCACAACAGAGGTTTACTTTAAAGACCATTTGAAAACTGGGCACTGGTGGCTCACGCCTGTAATCCTGGCTACTCAAGAGGCTGAGATCTGAGGATTGTGGTTCCAAGCCAGCCCAGGCTGGAAAGTCTGTGAGACTCTTCTCTCCAATTAACCACTAGAAAACGGAAGTAGTGCTGTGGCTACCCCCCCCCCCCCCCCGCAACCAACAAAAAGAAAAAAAGACTATTTGAATTTAATGGAAACCCTCACCTAGCCTCAGCGCCTCAGCCTCCTCTGGTCATAGCTGCTTATGGCTAGCTTTTTTTTTTTTTTTTTTTTTTTGGCGTCAGTTGTGGGACTTGAACTCTGGGCCTGTCAACCACTTTAAGCTGTAGTGCCACTTCTGGTTTTCCAGTGGTTAATTGAAAATGAGAGTCTCAGGGACTGAGACTGCCCGGGCTGGCTTTGAACTGCAACCCTCAGATCTCAGCCTCCTGAGTAGCTAGGATTAGAGGTGTGAGCCACTAGTGCCTGGCTGGATTGAGAGACATTAAGGAGATCACCTTGAGAAGACCCCAGAGTGTAGCATGACTTCTCAGTTCAGTATTGTAGCTCTTGGGAGGTTTCCTCACAGTGCTTTAGTTTCCATGCTGGCAAAAAAGCATGTTGCTCCTTGGCAAGTGGAGGTAGCCAGCCGATATATACACATAGGTGCAGTTATACAGGGTTTACAGTTGCTTTGTAGTTTGCACATCAGACTGTGTTAGCCAAGAATCACCTGCTGCATGTGCATTTAGGACAGATGTTGATGTTGATGTGTGTTTTGCTCGTGAAGCGGGTTAAACTGCTAAGGGAAACGTTTTAACTCAAATTCTATTTCTATTCAAACGAGCAAACATGAATTAAAGGCCCCTAGACCAATCTGCCACCCGAGGCCTTCAGTCAAAAGATTAGTTTCCTTCCTCTTGTTCCCTCAAGATAACAGTTTGATTCTCTGCTATCCATACAGTCAGTTGCCTGTTTCCGGTTTCCTGCTCTGTGTTATTTTGCATGTTTCTCCTGGGAAATGGCTTATTTATTTTTTTAAGCTAAAGCATACAAGAGAACTCTACCCTATCACATTCTTTTGTTTTAAATTGATTCTTCCTTATTTTTTTTTAAACAACTCAAGGATGGATAAGTCTTGTGATTGACCTGTTTAAGTCATGTTAAAATGATATAGGTATGCCCTTGTGTGTTTTTCAACTTTATAGTTACAGGTTTTCAGTGAACATTGCTCAGAAACAAAACACAGTAAAAATTGGGGGGAAAGAGTCTCATCTTTAAAGTTATTTTTGGACTTCATTTAATCTGAAAGATACTACCACACAGTTGCATTTTTATCATGGTTCAGACACTGAGAAACAGTTAGAAGAACATGCAGTCATAAGAGCTTGTTATATAATGAAAACATTTCCCTGTATATGGTCTGCCCATGTGATTGGGAATTTTCTCAATTTCTAGGGGATCATTAGCAGCAGCAGCAGCAGCAGCAAGATTTTACATATTGTTTGTTTCAGCATTTGTGTATTGTACACGCACTCTGCCAGGTATATGCTAATGCTCTAAACAGACATGAAATGGACCACCTTCCTTTGAGGATAATGAGGAGATAGGACACGGAATAAATGAAAAAATGAAAGATAGTCATCCATCAAATGATGATGCTGGCCCTCTTTTTGACCTGCATCTCAAAGAAAGACTGAGAGAAGAGACTGTCTTCTAGGTAGTAAGCAAAGATGGGCAAACAAGAGCATGTAGTGTAAGAGTACAGGGCAGGATGGGTAGAACACATAGGAAGCATATCAGCAAAGCTTCCTGGATGAAGCTGGTGCCTTAGGAGCGACCACTCAGGACCTTTGGACACAGGCACAGAGAACTGGATTCTAGTATTTAGCTTGGAGTCATTGAAGATGTTGGCATATTAGTACAGCTTTGAAAAATACTTGGGAAGTATGACAGTGGCAGTGATATTTAAAGTGGATTAGAAGGCAAAGACGCACAGGACAGGGAACCTCAGAAGTTGATGGTGGGTGGGACCTGAAGTCATCCTAATTGTGTCCAGAATTTTCTTGTAAATTTCCAAAAATACATTGCAAAGTCATTCTCTTTGCAGTTGATTCTGTCCTTTTTTTCTTTCTATTTTTAACTTTCTAGTTTGTGTTCTTAGCTAGACTTCTACTTCACCGAATATGAATATATATATATATATATATAATGTGTACTTCATAATATTGGCGTTTATTAATACTCTGAGCACACTTTCAAATTAGACAGCTTTAAATAGCAAGTCATGGGCATATGTTTGAAGAATGATTGCTTTATCATTTCCCTTTGACTGCTTCTCAGCTTCCATTCATACAGCTCTTTTCTTGCTTTAAACCCAAGTCTATATCCAACTTGATCATGTCTGTGCAAAGCAAAAATTGCACTGGGTCACCTTTTCTTCTTAGAGCAGCCCATTATTTTAGAAGAACTTTTTACTATGTATTTTTTCATTTACACCTATGAGTTCTAACCACTTGCAAAGTAAAAAGATTTCTTGAGCCAGGTGTAAATTCAGTCTGAGGAAAAGAGATAATGAATTAAGGTCATTTAACAATTACCATTTCTATTTTATTCTTACTTTCCCTCCAGATTGTTGCATACCTTTAAGCCTTCCTTCTTCCCTGACTCTTATTCCTTTCCAAAGCAGAAACGGTGGCATGTGTTGAAAATGATGTGTTCAGTGCGCTTTACAAAAGGCATTGCAGAAAGATACTGCTCATTCCATCCCATAACACAATGCCCTTCTGCTCACTGTAGCTATTGATGTGTCCTGTAACTTGATTCATGGTAACAGTGTTCATTTTTTTGTAAGTAAAAAACATTCTTCATAGTGAACAAAGACTCTTTTGCCTTCCAGCATTGACAGTGGTCATTACCTAAAAAGAAGTAGCCAAGTACCAGTGGCTCTGCCTGTAATTCTGGCTGCTTGGGAGGCTGAGATCTGAGAATTGTGGTTTGAAGCCAACTTAGGCAGGAAAGTCCCTAATACTTTTTCTCTTTCTCTCTCTCTCTTTCTCTAACTGGATCTGGGGCTTGAACTAGGTGCTGTCCTTCTTTGTGCTCAAGGTTTAGGGTGCTTTGAGAAAGTGCCAAGTGCAGGCACACCTGCAATAAAATTCCACTACCAAAAAGTATCTCTAATAGGATTTCACTTCCAGTTCACTCCTTCAGGAGTCAGAAGCTGATGTAAATGTTACCATTCACAGAAGCTGATGGATTTTCTTGTCTGCTTCTCATGGAACCTCTCTTCTTCCTGATTCCTAACCTCATTACCATGTAGACCACTTACCTGTTTCCCAAATAGAAAGCTTCTGGTTCTTTGTTGTTGTTGTTGTTTTCTCTTGCTTTTGCACTTTCACTCTCTGGATGTTTAAAGCTGCAGCTACCCTCAGCTGGGTTGTGTTGATGGCCAGGCTAAGGAGTGAGAATGTGCTTAAGTAAGGTCTTGGCTTTTATTCTACTCTCTTTTCAAAGACTGGGTGGTAAGCATGCCTTAAAGATGCCTTTACATCTGAAGAGTGAGAATGAGACCTTTTTCCCCCTGTATCATAAGCCTCAATAGACCAGAGACATATCTAGTCTTGATGGCAGTACCAGTCCTGACAATTGGAGTGTAATACAGGATACACTTTACAAAAGGATGGGGAGATGGAGGATTCTAAATCTTGCATCATGAAAATGTTTTTTTCCTCCCAGTGTTGTACAAGAGACATTTGTTACTCTCCAGTGATTGAGAAATTTGGCTGGAGCCAGCCTGGTTGGGCAATTGTGAGGATTGTGAAGTATCAGACCCACTGCGTTGGGCATAACAAGGGTTAAGTGAATGCTATTTTTTTCTTTTTTCTTTTTTTCTTTTTTTTTTTGGTCGGTCGTGGGGCTTGAACTCTGGGCTTGGGCGCTGTCCCTCAGCTCTTCAGCTCAAGGCGAGCACTCTACCACTTGAGCTACAGCGCCACTTCCGGTTTTCTGGTGGTTTATTGGAGATAAGAGTCTCATGGACTTTCCTGCCCGGGCTGGCTTTGAACCGCGATCCTCAGATCTCAGCCTCCTGAGTAGCTAGGATTACAGGTGTGAGCCACCAGCGCCCGGCGTGCTATTTTTTTCTTTTAAAGAGTGAATCGCTGTCTTTCTATGTATCTTTCTTACAACTTCCTGACTTTGCACTTGTAGTTTCACCCAATAGTTTGTGTGTGGGTTTTTGTTGTTGTTATGTTTTTTTTTTTTTTTTGATATATACTGACCCAGATGTTGAAGAAAAGTTTTTTTGCTTTTAAAAGAAAGCTGATTGAGATGACTTCTGAAGGCTTGCTCAGTCTGGAAATGGTATGATTTCCCCATCCCAGGTAGATCCCTCAAATGGTTTGAATTGATGAGAAAGCTTCTTTGTTGCACAGTGGGGTTCAATGAGCAGTTAGAATAATCTGGACACCTGACTGTATGATTTATATCCTTCCATTTGATATTGGGTGGTCTTTTGGTGAGTCCTTGTGATATATAATAGTATATAATCTGAAGAGGGTAGGGACAAACACAACCAAGAGGTATCCACAGAGAGCCTGAGACCAGTTCCTTGGAGTCAAGTATGAAGCAGCACTGACTAGGAACCTACAAAGCAGGGTTTGGCTGTGTCATCTTCCTGGGAGGAGATACAGGCATGCATTCACTTAACAGTAGCAATATAAGTCCCTGGAAAAGTAAGAGGGAAATGGAAATGGCACAGAGGCAGGAATGTTTCTCATCATACTGACCCAGACAGAGCCCCCAGCATTCCAGGATCTCTGCTGCTCCTCTGCTTGGCACCATGCCTTTTCCATGCCTTTTTGTAGCGTGAATAAGTCTGAAGACAGGGAGTTTTGGTGCCCTCGAGCCAACATGCAAACCATAAAGCCAAAAAGCCTTTCTTTGATGCCGTCTAAGCCGATGATGAACAATGACCTCCTAACTTGAGTTTCCCTCTCCAGGGCTTGTAGTCTAACCAGCTACTAATGCCAGCTCCCAACTCTATAAGCCTATGATTTTCAGTAAGGGTTCTCGGCCCCAGAATTGTTGGGGTTGGATAATGATTTGTTGTAGGGGGCTGTCCTATGTACTGTGGGACATAGCATCCCTGGTTTGTGTCCTCAAGATGCCATAAGCATATATCTCAGAAATTTCTTTAGACATTGTTAAATGTCCCCTGGGAGCAAAATCCCCCCCCCCTTTTATTGTTTGTTTTAAATCTCTGGTCTAAATAGTAAGATCACTGTGGATCTTGCAAGAACTACTTTTCCTCCCCACCACAATTGGCCTTATGTTCATAGAACTGGAAGCTGATCCTCTTCTTCCACCTTTCTGCCAGCGACAGCTGCTTGAGTCTGGAAACCTATGGATTGTCTTCCATCCTCTAAGCCAAGGGCCTTCTGTTTCTCCAGACCTATTTTCCCAGCCTCCCTGGGTGGGAAATGTAGGGGTGATGTCATTTTGCCTGGCCAGGGAGAGTAGAACAAAGGATTGGGTCTCCCAAGCCTAGAGCCTTATCTTCAGTTGGGCCACTGGGTGATGGACTTCCCCCTCCCCCCCCTCCTTCCAGCTTCAGAAGTGTTTGTTGACACCAAGTAGCTGTCTCTGCTGAGTTGGTTTCATGACCCCCTCCTCTGTCATCAAGGTATCAAGCCGGTCTGGTCCCTGGGCACAATCAATCTTCCTTTTAACTTCCTCTTAACTTTTCTAGCCAGAGCAGCTTCAGAGCGGGTGTGATTTTTCTAGCACTCTACTCTTTTGAAGCCAGTGGCGCACACAGCAGCCTCAGGGAGCCTTCCTTACACAGATCTGAGTCTGTTTTGTTTCAGCTCAGTCCTTCCAGCCCTGCCACTCCTCTCCACCTCACCCCCTGCCCTTAAGTTTGCTTTTATGTGGGGAGGAGGTTTGGAGTTGAACTGTAACTCTTTAGAGCAGGTTTGAAGCAAATCCTCAGAATTTTCTCATTTAAAAAAAACAAAAAAAAACAAAAAAAAACCCTGCTATGGCAGCTTGAAAGAAGCCGCCAGTGTTTCTTTATAATGGCAGATTCACCCAAAGGAAAGGAATCTATTTTGCTCATCCCTCTTGCGCCCCCCCACCTCACTCCCTGAAATGCTTCAATCCAAGCATACTTTCCTTTTGATCTTGCTCACTTGATAGGCTGGGTGTGGTAGTAACTTTGAGTCTCAAACCTTTCATTAAGAGCCTAAGATACCCATCAAGGACTTTATTAGATGTTTTCTAGCCCAGTATAGTACATAAAGGATATTAAATTTTTTTCCAATTAGTTGGCTCTAAATACCATCTGAATCAGGAGTTACTTGCCTCCTGGGTAGAGACCATCTGTGAAATGTCCCCAGCAGAAGCTTAATGTGTCTGTATTCTCCATCCTTGCTCTTTCAAAATAGCTAACCTTAGGCCAGAAAGTGCAGCTCCCTACACGACAGAGTAGTAAAGTTACCATTCATCACCATGATTGTGTGATTAATAATACATGTGGTCTTTTCCAAGCTACAGTGTACCTCTCGCTGTCTTTTTCTCCTTTCCTAATATGCCCGTTTGATCCTTTGTTTCTGGTTGGCCTTTGTCCCTCCATGACCATTCATCTGGATAGACCGTTTATTTAGGGAAGGAGAGGCTGGACTTCAAGGAGCTGCAGGTGACCAGGTGTCTGCGCCGGGCCTCACCGGCTCACTTGCCAGGTTGGCAGCAGTGGTAGTGAAGTCTCAGAATGTCCTCTGCCTCACTCCTTGTGGTGGGGTTGGTGGTGACCTCAGCAAAGTCCTCCCACAGACCTTTCTAGGACACTGGGCTGTTTGCTCTCTCTCTGGCCAGCAGTACTACCCTTAGGCCACTGGCACATGCCCCATTCACAGGATCAGCTATTTACATGCCACTCAGTGGTTTTGAAATCCATAAGAAATTGTTGGGCTCTCTGCTCCTTTTGTGAAGTCATGAAGTCATGCATCTTTCTGGGTGTCGATTTGCACTAGGAGTAGGGCTTGAGTTCTTGTGGGATTAGAAGAAGTATGATAACAAGTAAGATCCCACTTCTGTATTTCTATGGAGATATCTGCAGTTAAGAGGATCTAAGTAGATGCTGGGCGCTGGTGGCTCAATCCTTTAATCCTAGCTACTCAGGAAGCTGAGATCTGAGGATCACGGTTCAAAGCCAGCCCGGGCAGGAAAGACCGTGAGACTCCTGTCTCCAATAAACCACTAGAAAACCGGAAGTGGTGCTGTAGCTCAAGTGGTAGAGCGCTTGCCTTGAGCTGAAGAGCTGAGGGGACAGCACCCAGGGCCCAGAGTTCAAGCCCCACGACCGACAAAAACAAAAAAAAAGTATGATACCTAACTGGTAGGGGGTAGCTCTGTAGATAACAGTGTCAAGGAGTATTGGTGAGTGTTCCAGGGCATCCTGGATGTCTGTTGAAGGTATCTACCTGAAGTTAGAACATTCTGCAGAGGCAAGACTACGTGGATATGGAAGGCTAGTTCTGCCCTGAATGTTTGTAGAGTTTATGGTTCAAATTGGATATCACCTAGGCATCCCTGAGGTTTGAAAAACTTAATGCTAATTAGATGGCTCAAGTTACAACTACCATACTTTAGAGCATAAATCAGCAGCTGCCTTTTCAGTGAATGTATGAAGTTTAGAGATGACTATTTAGTCCACTTAGTTGGTAGAAGAGGGCACTGAAGCCCTGGTTCAAGACCCTGACCTCCTGATGACTTTGTACTCCAGATTACTTGGTATTCTGCCTTGTCTGCTATCGTTTTCTCTGTTATCCATAGCACATGTGACCTCAATGGCAAATGAAGGTCATGAGTGACTTTATTTTTTTATTTATTTTTGCCAGTCCTGGGGCTTGAACTCAGGGCCTGGGCACTGTCCCTAAGCTTCTTTTGCTCAAGGCTTGCACTGTACCACTTGAGCCATAGTGCCATTTTCAGCTTTTTCTGTTTATATAGTACTGAGGAATCAAACCCAGGGCTTCATGCATGTTAGTCAAGCATTCTACCACTTAGCCACATTCCCAATCTGTGACCTTTTTTTGGAGGTATCGCCCAAGTTTTTGTTCATGAAGATTGCAGTCTTCTAAGCATTTCTTTCCCACATCCTTTTGTGTACTGTGTGCTTTCTCATATTCACCTTTGAAGGAATAGTAGCTAAACATGTCTCAGACGCTGTACCAGTCAGATACTATTGTACTTGACAGAAGCACTGCAGAGCACTGCAGGGAGACGAGGAAAGGAAATAGAGTGAGGATCTTCTGGCCAACAGTAAATCTGGAGACTCCTTTGTTCAATAACTTATTCCACTTCTGTATTTCTATGGAGATAGCTGCAGTTAAGAGGATCTAAGTAGATGCTGGGCGCTGGTGGCTCACAACTATAATCCTAGTTACTCAGGAGGCTGAGATCTGAGGATTGTGGTTCAAAGCCAGCCTGGGCAGGAAAGACCATGAGATTCCTATCTCCAATAAACCACCAGAAAACTGGAAATGGTGCTGTAGCTCAAGTGGTAGAGCGCTCACCTTGAGCTGAAGAGCTGAGGGACAGTGCCCAAGCCCAGAGTTCAAGCCCCATGACTGACCAAAAAAAAAAAAAAAAAGAGGATCTAAGTGGAGATTTCATTGGAACTTACTTTTGCCAACTCCACTCCTATTGGTATACTCCTGCACTGCCAGTGCCAAGTTGGTGGTAAATTGAGTTCTTCTCTCCTTGCAGATGAGCGTGAAGCCGTGCAGAAGAAGACCTTCACGAAATGGGTCAACTCTCACCTTGCCCGAGTGTCCTGTCGGATCACAGATCTGTACACTGACCTTCGAGATGGACGGATGCTCATCAAGCTGCTGGAAGTACTCTCCGGAGAGAGGCTGGTAAGTGGAAAATGGTAGCTGACTGTCTTGTCTCAGATACAGAAAAATGTTTTTTGTTTTTTTCCCCAGAAATCAAATGTGAACTTGTTGAATTCTACAATTAGTAATTTTTGCAAAAGGGAATTGAGCTTTTGGGGAAAACTCCAGTGTCACATTCTGAGTCTGGGTGATAATTTTGAACTGTAATAAAGAAGCTTCATTCTGGTAATTTGTGAGGTTGCTGCTTTTCTGGCTAGTGTCCCTGTTAAACAAGGCACAGAAGTGGAAGGGCTGGGCTTGGACACAGATGAATCCATATCCTATATGAGATCATGGGATGATTTCTAAATTTGTGTCTTACTGGTTCGCTGGAAAATCTGAGCTGCCATCTCAAGGTGGCAAGAATTGAACTCAGTCGTGTCTGATTTTTTTTTTTTTCTTTCCTTCTCCCTTTTCGTTTTGGGGGAGGTGGTGGAGATTGGTATTTTGTTGTCTCCTTGGGAACTGAGCATCTGATGAATTTACCTCACCCTCTTGGGTAGGAAAAAATTCCAGTCTGCAGTGAAACTATCCCTGTTCTGTTTGCCAGAGTTACTTAGGCCTCTCTTACTGTGACTTCTGTTTATGCACCAGACCAGAGAAGCTTAAACCAGTCACTGACTGACCCAACAGGTTTTGTCTCACCTGGGCTTTTGAAGACTGATGCTGTATTTTCTACCAGAGCACATGCTAGGTAGTGGTGGGCCTGAGCCAAGAGCTCATTGCCCAGGGTTAGAGCCCACATCTGCACTGACCTCACCAGGAAACTATGATGCCAGTGGTTGGCAGGACTGCCAGAAAGCTGTATTTTTAACTTGATCTCCACCCTTTAACTTGACAGCCGCAGTGGGCTTTTGTGCAGGTTGACCCACACACCTCTGACCACAGGCAAAGGGGCCAAGGTTGTACCCTCCCCTATTATTTCCCACAGACACAATTGCCTCTCCGAACCTGAAGAAAAATAGAGTCAGCTTTTTCTATACCTTTGCCCTTTTGTTCAAGACTAGAGACCTGGCTTTGATGAAAGGCAGTGAAGTCCCCTGTTATAGGTACTGAGTTCTATCTGTGTTCTTGGTTCTTGGAGCCTGCAGATGTTACTGCCTGTTTTCTATCAGAGCTTATAGTTAAAACTAGACAAATAGAAAATCCCCTCAAATCACAGTGGCTGTGAGAAGGGAGTGGCTTATAAGGAGGTAGGAGCAAGTGGGCCTGCTCCAGGAGGGCATTATTTATTGCCTTTTGGTTTGTTTACTTGAAACAAGACTTGTTAGATAGTATAGGTTAGAATTGTAACAATATGCAGCTTAAAAAATACAATTTTGGTAACCAATAATTTTCTTCTCTTAACACTTTTCTTACTTAACCCCTTAACTTTCAATCTAGTATGATTGTTGGTTTTGTTTTTGAAAACTGAAAAAATTCATTAAGGTTATATGAGTAGAAATTAGTTGGGATATTTATTTATGTTCCAATGTGGTGTAGCCTTTCAGCCTGTAAGTAATAAATTGTTCACTTTTGAACAATAATAGATAATAGATGGCATCAGGCCCAATTCACTCTTTTTCTTTTTTTCTTTTTGGTTGGTTGTGGGACTTGAACTTGGGTCCTGGGCCCCTGTCCCTGAGCTCTTTTGCTCAGGGCTAGTAGTGATCTACCACCTTGAGCCACAGTGCCACTTCTGGTTTTCTGGTTGTTAATTGGAGATAAGAATCTCACCAACTTTACTGCCCGGGCTGCTTTGAACCATGATCCTCTGATCTCAGCCTCCTGAGTAGCTAGGATTACAAGAGTAAGCCACCGGCACCTGGCTTCCTTTTATTCTGAACAGGACAAAAAAAATTTTAGCAGGGGTGGGGGGGAAGCCATCAGGAAATTGTGAATACCTTCTACTCATATTTGCTGCTAGCAAGAATTTTTTATTTTTATTTTTATATTTGCAGTGACCCAGAGACCTAGGTCTAGAGGTGAAGAAAGGAAAATGTCTGCTATCTCTGGTCCTCTTAAGCAGCCAGCGTCAGGAATTTTGGTTATTGGTGATAGAGCAGTTTGTAAAACCCCAAGTGCATTAATTTCTTTTTATTTTATTTTATTTTATTTGTGAACATACTGTACAGAGGGGTTACAATTACATGGGCAGGATAATGCGTACATTTCTTACCAAGCATTGCAGCCTCCTCCTTTGTTTACCCTTCACATCCCTTCCCAGCCAAGTGCATTAATTTCTTTTGCTGTCCTTCTCTGGTAGTTGTCCTGGATTAGAAGCTAGATAGTACTGCTTGTATCCATGCATACTATAGATACAGTGAGCTAATTTGTTCATTTGAACTGGAGATTTTCATTGATTTGTTTATAAGGAACACAAATCACACTTTGCCCTCAGCTGCTAAGGTTGTTAGGCCTTAAATTAGAGACCCTCCTAGCTGAAACCAGAATCCCTCCCTGAGGCTTGGACTGAAGGATTCTTGCATATTCAGATTCCAAAACTAATTGAAGTGATTAGTGCTTCCAGGCCAGGGTAAATTAGTGTCCACAGCTAACTGTGCCATCAGATAACATTTAGCGCTAGGCTTTCTGCACCAGTGATCTGAAACTCTGGGTAACATAAACATTTGCACTCCATCTGGAGTCCCATCTTAGTAGACTGGTGTTTACCACCAGCTTGGCAGTAAATAATAGATAAATGTTTGAAGACCTAGATGATCCAAATTTTACTGTGTTAATTGATTGTTAGATTCCTTTACAGAGGTTTTGTGTGTGTGTGTGAGAGAGAGACAGAGACAGATTCAGAGAGACAGAGAGAGAGATTATTTCTCCACTAAATAAACTTTAAAAAAAAGTTTTCATTTAATGACCCAAAAAATTGCAGTGTAACCTCACCTTGTATATTGCCTCAGTACAATTCAAGTTTGAATGGCTTTTAGGATGTTATTTGTGTTGTCATGGAACTTGACTCAGATACACTAGAGAACAGAAATTCCCATGTGCCATTCTGGTCTGGGCAGGCTCTGTGTCCAGTGTCTTCCCTGTTTTGTTTTGGTTTTTTGGTCTCAGGAAAGTCAGCTTAAGGAGCAGTGAGAAATCTGTGGGGCCAAGTCAGGAAAAAAGCTGACTTTCTGAATTTACTATGATTTTCAGAATTCACTATGAACTGTAACTCTTCTTAAGGTCAGGCTTCAAAATTCTTCTAACAACATAGGCCTGTTCTTTCTTCAGTGTCACATTGGCAGGTAAAAGTGTGAGCACAGACCTGGTCCTAGTCACTCTATGGGTGCACCTTAGTCTCAGAACTAGATGAGAATGGGACTTGCAGGATGAAGACTGGCTCACAGCAGCATTGATATTTAAAGGGAAAGGAGCCCCTACCATAGTATCCACAGGCCTGCATCGTGGTGGTGAAGGTTGTACAAAGGTACTAACCTAGGGTAAGAGCTTGTCTGTGCCTGCTGTCTTCCTTTCATGGGGGTTCTGCAGGGAAGAATTCCAGGGAAGATGGCAAGTGTTCTGCCTTGCTCCTGTCATATTAAACTCACCTCTAAGATTGCTTTTCCAAAGGCCTCAGTTCTCTCCCCAAACCCTGCTATTTCCAACCACAGATGCTACTAGTTTTTGTTTCTCCCTTGTTTCCTAATATTCTATCTTTATGATGTTTTTGGTTCTTTATTCTATTAGTCTCTAAGAAGAAAACAACAACAACAAAACAGGCATTTGGTTTTCTTTTGTAATCATTAGTTTCAAAACAGGCTGAACTAGGTGGGGTTGGTTTACCATGAGATTTGTTAAGCCTTAAATCCACATTGAACTGCTCTGGGGAAGGTTTTTCATAAAGCCTATGTGGAGAGACCATACTGGCATGTATTATTTGTTGCAACAAGGTTTTGTGGACTGACCACAAAATCTAGCTGTTTTTTTTAAATACTATTTGTAAAAAAGGAGAATTTACTTTCGTTCTAAACAACTGGCCACCAACAACGTGCCTCACACATGGGTGAAGTCTTCTGCTCCACCATGTGTGACCTATGTTCTATGGCTAAAGACACTGTCACTCAGACTGCGGGACCATCCAGGCTAGGGAGTGGCATGTCCACTTTTCCAGGGCCAGTCTTCTATTTAGCAGTTCAGCCCTTGGAGAAGCATGGTTCTGGGTGGTTTTAGAGTTCCTTAGGATTTCAGGGGGAAATGGGAATTGCTAAGTGGGGCAGCCTGGTCTTACCGTCTTGGGGGGCAAAAATACACTGTTGGGAACGCTTCCTTGTGTCTTCTTCCGTTCTAAAGGAAGCCAAATGGGCTTCCTAGGGGAAAGTATTCTTTTTCCCACTTCTGGGTTCTGATTATTCCATAGTTCTGCAAGTCCGGAAGCCTGGCAGAGTATAGACCCACAGAACTTCATGAGTAGTTGGGAAAGACCCAGGATCTTGGAAGAACTTTCTCTCCCTCTACCCTCTAGGGACTTCCAGTCCATGCAAGAGAACTAATCAAGGCCACATTAACTTGAGGCAGGGCTTGTCAGGCTCTAGTAGCAATTAGAAGTATGTTTTCAGAATCTAAAGGTAGCTCCATAGCCTCACAGTTTCCTCTCCTTTGAAGTCAGAAGAGAGATGGGTCTGGGACAAAGGTGTTGGTAAAGATTCAGGACAAGAAAGGGACCTTGGAAAGGAAAAACAGGAAAATGTCTGCAAAAACACACATAGAACAAGGACTGTACGGGGAAGTAAAAGGAAGCTTGTTAAAGTGATTTAAAAGAGGATGAGTAAAAATAGGCATTTCCTTAGAATGTCCTCCCTGCCTTCAAAGCCCCTGGGTCTCAGGCACAAGAGCCTGCTATCCTATTGATCCTTGTCTCCATGTGAGTGGCAGTTCAGACTGTCCTATCACAAAGACACAGGATAGAAACACTCACGTTGCCATGGAAACGGGCCCATGCCACACTAGGAATCTGATGATAATTACTGGAGGCAAGGCACAAGATGCTGCTCTCCTTGACAGAATTAACCACTCCCTGGGTGAGGCTTCAGAAAGTGTTTATTATTGAGAGACGTACCCTCCCCCACCCCTCCCATTGTGTTCCATTTTCATCATTGTTATCTTCTTCTTCCTTTTGAGAAGATGAAGTTCAGTGATATAAATATAGTTCTTACAAAAAAGAAAACTATTTGCCAGATAGGAACTGAGTCTTTTCCTTCCTTTCACATGGAAATGCATACCACTCTTCCTTTTATTATGAGTTCTGTGCTCTTGGTATAATATAAAAAGAAGGCGCTTTAAAGTCTTAGGTCACCACATTAAAGAACTGGGCAGATGACTTCATCTCTCTGGGCCATCATATCCTCATCTATAAAATGACATGAATAGTGATTGTGAGGATTATATGAGACAGTATCTGTAAACCACCTAACAGAGAGATGTACACTGTAGTGCTCCATAAATGGCATCAAATTATTTTTGCAGCTTGGAAACTGTGCAGTTGATGGACATGTTTCTATGTGTAGTTTGTAAGATCATTATCACCTTTTGAAATTAATTTTTTTAATTATCACTTCCTGGACTGTACAAATAATGTGCTTTAGAAATTTGAGAAGCCCATTTAAGCAAATAAGACACAGATGAGGGAGCTTGGGTGTACTTGAGCTTTACTCTATTTTTTCTTCTTCTGGGATTGAGCCCAGGGCTTCATGCGCCAAGCAAGAGCTCTACCACTGAGCTTCATACTCAGAGCCTTCTCTTCATTGTTTTTATGATTTAATTTTGAGGGCAGGGTCTTGATAAATTGCCCAGGCTAGCCTCAAACTTCCGATCCTCTTGTATCAGCCTCTTGAGAAGCTAGGAGTTCTTGTGTGTGGTGTCATGTCCTGCTAGCTTTCATCTTGATATTCTCTCTCCCTTATGTTGTGCCAACAGTGCATCATCAAACCTTGCCAGCTATTTGTTCTGTTTGTGGTAAGTGGGTGGGTAATGGTCCACTGACCATGGGTGAGCTTCAATTATGAAAGTGGGGAGAGGGCTGGGAAGGTGGCTCAGAGGTAGAGTGCTTGCCTTGCATGTGTGAGGCCCTGGGTTCGATTCCTCAGCACTACATAAGCAAAAAGAAAAAAGCCGGAAGTGGCGCTGTGGCTCAAGGTGTAGAGTGCTAGCCTTGAGCTGAAGAGCTGAGGAACAGCGCCCAGGCCCAGAGTTCAGGCCCCATGACCAGACCCAAAAAAAGAAAGAAAGAAAGAAAGTGGGGAGAGCTCTTTGGAAATGTGAGGGTTTTGTAGTGAAGTATTAAGTAACTTTTATCAAACAATACTTAACTCAGTATAAATTCCTTACTGCTACGTAGCAGTATTAGCAGTTGTTTGAATCCTTGTTAAAAAGCATGCTTTTTAGTCTGGTTTTCTAATCTTTCAACTCCCAGGATCTCCATGTTTTTACATCTTCTTAGCACCATATTGTTTCTCTATTATCTTTCCCTTTCTCTCTTTCTTCTCTTTTTCCCTTGTCATTCCCCTTCCCTTTTCTTCCTTTCTTTAGAATTCAGAATTTAACATGGTCTTTCAGGATTGGGAGATAACATTGTTATCCCTATAATTGGGTACATTTCTCTGCCAGCTCTAAGTTTGCTTTTCCATTGATACACATCAGTGTTTCTGGTTCTTCCTGGGAGAGTTCTAGACTCTGAGGATTTTTGTTGTGGACAGAGAGATGTGTTATTGTTTGGTGAAAAGTGGCATAGCGAGAGAAGAGTCCCCTTTTTTAGGTAGAAGTTTTTGGTGAAAATGACTTGAGATGCCCTTTGCTAATGGAAAGACACTAGATTTAAGAATGTCACAAGGGTTGAGGGTATGACTCAGGCTGAGCACCTGCCAGGCAACACAAGCCCCTGGTTCAGACCAAAGTAACCATTAAAAACAGTAACAACAACAACCAGATGAGATAATTGTGCAGTCCCATTGTACAGATAAAGAATTAAGTGATTTACTAGAAACTGCAACTTTGGTATTTAAATCATTCATTACTTATACAGCATTATCCAGCAAAAACATAAAACATATAAATCTAGTTTACTCCTATTTAGTATTTTTTAAAGGTGTAAAGGCCAGGAACAGTAGGAAAATCACACATGTGCGTGCATCTACACAACACAAGTCAGTTCATGAGTACATCTCTTTTTGGACTGACACTCCTTCCCCCCTCTTCATTTCATTTTTGTTTTCACCATTTCTTCTGGTGTTATCTAATCATTGGTGAGAAAACGTTTGCATACCATTTTGATTTATGTTTCTTTGTCTCGTGCCATAATTCTTCTGATGGCTGGCCTTTGATGACTTGATTTGTGTCCAGATTTGGAGTGGGCAGTCTTTTTTTTATTGTGAAAATACCGTACAGAGGGTTACAATTACATGGGCAAGGTAATGAGTGCATTTCTTTCTTTTTTCTTTTTCTTTTTCTTTTTTTTTTTTTTTGGGTGGGGGGTCCAGTCGTGGACCTGAACTCTGGTCCTGGGTGCTGTCCCTCAGCTCTTCAGCTCAAGGCTAGTGCTCTACCACTTGAGCCACAGCGCCACTTCCGGCTTTTTTCCTTTTTGCTTATGTGGTGCTGGAGAATCAAACCCAGGGCCTCATGCATGCAAGGCAAGCGCTCTACCACTGAACCACCTTCCCAGCCCATGAGTGCATTTCTTACCAAGCATTATTGCCTCCTCCTTTGTTTCCCCTTCCCATCCCCCGCCACTCCTCCCCCCCGCGCCAAAATTGTAAAGTTCATTTTTGACATAACATCTTGTACATCTTATTGGTGCAATGGGTCCACCTGTATCCCTATTTAAACAATTTGTTTTTTTCCCCTTCCCCTCCACAAATTATATCAACATCAAATACAGTGAAAACAGGGGTTAATATCATGGGGGAGGGACATACAAAGCAACAAAGAAATATCTTATAAATATGTTAGACACAATAGCAAGAAAGAAAAAAAAACCTATGTCTGAGACAAGCAGAAATGGTCAGATAAGTTGATGTTAAGCAAAATGAACCCCAAGTTAAGGAGTGGACAATCTTTAGCTCATCTAGTATTGCCTGTTAGCACTACTGTGTTGTCCTAGAATATGCACCATACTGTGGGAAAGCTCCATCACTCCCTTCCTGTGTTCACGTGCAAGTGCATACACGTTCCACTGAGATTTTATACTTTGCTAGTGGTGTGAAGGAGATACTGAGAGGACTTTCTCTACTGCATTATCTGAATGTGAGCCAGACAAGTGCTTATTCGGGATCTGGGTTTTCTGAAAAAAAAAAAAAAAAAATAGTGTGGTGCTCTGCTATGCTGTGTAGAAACCAGGCCATCCGTCCCTATTAACTCCTTGTCTCCTCTCATGTCCTCCTACCACCTGTACAGTTGTGCTTATCTAGTTAGGAAATAACATTTGTGCTCTGGTGGAGGTGTGCTCATGGGAACACCTGCTACCCCAGCAGAATATTTCTGCCTTTGAGCTGGTGGAGCCCAGGGAGATGATCACTCACTGTCCTGCTCCAGGGTGCATAAACACTGGCAGAGAAGAGAAGGTGAAAGAAGGAGTCGGGAGGGGAGAGAGGAGTGAAGAGGAAAGACAAGGGGAGCAAAAGGAAGATAGGAGAAAAAACAGAAGGGCACCTAATCCTTCCCTTGCCTTTGAACAGACTTTACCAAGAAGCCTCATTCTACCATGAAGCCATCTAGGGTTGAGAGCAGGGGCTGCTGTGTATAGGTGCTGTCTTAGCCAGGAGAATTGATAGGTGATCCAGGAGATGATGGAGAGAAGCCAAAGAACATGTGTGAGCACCATGTGCAGAGTCATGTGTTTCTTACCCAGAGGAGCAGCCTTACCCACTTCACCAAGGCAGCATCGACCCTTGCACACATCTCCTCCCGAGAGGAGACCTGGTGTGATGGCAGGAGGCTGGTGGGTAGACCTTGGAAAGAGAGACCACCAGCATCAAGCAGAACTTGAGATTGAAGTCTCCCCTTTCTATTTCATTTCACATGTAATGGTTTTCCTGCCTTATTTGATTATTCAATTTTCATGTACGACATGTCACCTGGCATAGCAAATAACAATTTTTAATATTTCCCAAATACCTTAATTTTTTTTTAGTTTTGAAGTTTCCAAAAAGAAAATATTCTCCTTTATTCTTTTTTGGATGTGTTGAAGGCTGTTGTTATGTGCAAAACTTGATTTGTAGGAACATTTCTTTTTCCACTGCTATTGTTTGACAGTAGAATTTATGGAGTCTTTAATTCCTATTTCCTGCATGGGGAGCAGGAAATGTTTCTTTTTCTATTTCTCCCTTAACCCCGTGACATTAAAATAAATTCTTGCTAAAACTTACAAAAGAAGTGGAATTAACTAGTTGTTTAAGGCCTTAGCTTGTAACCTTATGTCCTCAATGTCAGAGTGAGTTCTTTCACTCTGTGTTCTTTTTCTGTAAGAAAAAAGCAAAAAATAACAGTTGTCTTGAGACTGGGCAGATTCGACATGGCTACTTGTAATCCAAGTAGCCTGCCTAAAGATGTTTTCTAGCTAGTGAATAACTGAGGCTCTTAACTACAGAGGGAAGGCAGGAAATGGACAAGATACTAGCACAGGGCTGGCTGCCACCTTTACTTTGGTGTGCATCTGACTGCTGCCCACCTGGTCTCCTTTCCTCCATGAGGCCAGCTGACTTGTAGGTGGGTTTTCAGGTCACAGTGCACATGCCTTATGTTCAGAACGGAACTAAACAACCATCAAGAGTAGTGTAGCAGAAGCCCAAGGCATTTTCTTTGCTCTCTTGTCAAAACTAGCAGTCCCATTGGAAGTTACTGGGGCAATAAAAGAAACAAGAATAAAAGAAACAAGTCTGGGCTTTGTGGTCTAGACCACCAATGTGTGGGGTTTTGAGGAAAGAGACGTGTGAGAGCAGGATGATTGGAAATGCCTCCAAGGAGGGAAAGATGTACCTTGGCTGGAGCCTTGGAAGGTGGGTGAGCCAAAGTGAGGTGGCTATGGAAAGGAGCTTCTGCGTAGCTAGGTTAAATGTGTTCTCATGCCAGGCAGGTCTTTGTGAGATGATGACATCAGCCCAAGGAGTAGCCTCTACCAAAGAGGGACAGATGGAAATAGAACAGTAGGGGAAGGAGACATGGGCTTGCTTTTGACATGGTAGATAATAATGAGTCATTGAAAAGTAAGTGTGTGTGTGTGTGTGTGTGTGTGTGTGTGTGTGTGTGTGTGTGTGTGTGTGTGTGTGTGTGTGTGTGTGTGTGTGTGTGTGTGTGTGTGTGTGTGTGTGTGTGGTGAATAAATATGTAAGAATAGCAAATTGGGTAGACAAGTAGTACATATAGTGGAGATACACTAATTGTAAGTATATCATTGTATGTGCTTATGTCCTTTGCTTTACTTAAACGATCATCTTTCAAAGACCTTGTTTAGGTTTTGGTATAACTGGGTAAAACAAAGGAACTTGGGCGGTATTCAAATTAGACTATTCTTGTTTCCTCCTCCCTTTTCCTTTCTTTTCAGTGAGTCATCCCTTTTTATTTAACCCTTCCCTGTCTTCACAAAAGCGTTATGAAAGTTCTTTTAATTTGGGCCAGGGGAAATGTCCCGTTTTCTTTTTCTTTGTTTCTTTGCCAGTCCTGAGGACTGAACTCAGGGCCTGGGCACTGACCCTAAGCTTCTTTTGCTCAAGGCTAACATTCTACCACTTGAGCCTTAGTGCTACTTCCAGCCTTTTCTGTTTATGTGATACTGAGGAATCGAACCCAGAGCTTCATGCATGCTAGGCAAGCACTCTACCACTAAGCCACATTCCCAGCCTGGAATGTCCCATTTTCATTGTGAGCCAACCTTAGGAAATGACCCAGGTCTACAGATGGCAAAACTATGTTCACATTTAAAACAATTAAAAAATCTGAAATAGCTGGGCGCCAGTGGCTCACGCCTGTAATCCTAGCTTCTCAGGAGGCTGAGATCTGAGGATCAAGGTTCAAAGCCAGCCCCAGCAGGAAAGTCTGAGAGACTTTTCTCCAGTAAACCACTAGAAAACCAGAAGTGGCACTGTGGCTCAAGTGGTAGAGCACTCACCTTGAGCTGAAGAGCTGAGGGACAGCACCCAAGCCCAGAGTTCAAGCCCCACAACCGATCCAAAAAACCAAACCAAAACAAAACAAAAAAACCTGAAGTAGTTGTGTGGATAGCAGTTGGTACTGCTGAACTTTCCTAAACTTCCCATTCCTGTGCTCAGTAGTAAGTTGTGTAACTTCCACGATTCAACAAACCTAAGGAGTAATTGGTTACCATTCCTTTAAGTGAATTTTTCTAAAGCTATGACATAAACACTGCTCTTGTAATAGATGAACTTGTGGTCTTTTTGGTTTGGGAAGCAGTGTGTGACAGACTTTGGTGGCCTGGGGCCCATCCCTAGACTGTTGTATGACCTGTTCCCCCTGTGTTCTCTCGTTTCCAGCCTAAACCCACCAAGGGAAGAATGCGCATCCACTGTCTGGAGAATGTGGACAAGGCCCTTCAGTTCCTGAAGGAACAGAGAGTCCATCTTGAGAACATGGGTTCCCACGACATTGTGGATGGGAACCACCGGCTGACCCTTGGCCTCATTTGGACCATCATCTTACGCTTCCAGGTAAGGAACTCAGCCCAGAGAAGTAAAGCCTGCCTCCCAGGTAGAAGCATCCTATCCTGGTGGAGTTGGCTTCCTCCAGAGGGATCAGGAAGTCCAGGTTGAAACCATACCACAGAACCAGAACTGCAGAGCAGATGTGGCATCTAGCCCTTAGGACTGGACTGACTGGCCTTGAAGGCATGTAGAAGCTACTGCTTCCTCCTGCGTATTACTACTCCTGACTCTTGCCAGTGATGCACACCTACAAGGCATCCCAGCCCACCACTTCTCCAACACCTCTAAAAGTCTGATCTTGGCCACTTGGTTTTCAGGAACAAAAGTTAAAGATGATAATAATAATATTAATACTAAGTTACTAGTACCAGACTGTCTTAACTTCTCCCAATTGTGCCATGCATTATGGAGTACTTTGGAGAGAAATTGTTAGGGTTCTGGCTCATGTGTGCTGTACCATTTTCATCTTACTCTCCTTGGGATGTGAGGAAGCTGTTTTCAGGGGAAAGAGAAAAGCCTTACATGTGTTTGACTCTGATCATTTTTATGGAAGTATATTAGTGAGAAGGTACCCTAAAGGGGAGAGAGGGAGCTCTGATGGTGGGAGGGGAAGAAGGAGAGACCAAGGACAGACCAAGACAGAGCACTCTGAGACTGTTAAGGATGAAGCTTCTTGAGTCCCGGTTCATTTTTTCAGTCTCCGGGGGCATTCTTCATGCTAATAACTTTTCAATTAAAAATTTGAAATAGAGGAGAAATTTCTTACTCTTAACTGTTTTCAGGTTACTCTGCAAACAGATGTCCTGGGTGACTGTATTCTGTGTGCCTTTCCTTCCTGCTTACCAACTTTCATCTCTGATAAAAATTGATTTTTTTTCTGGGTTAGTACAAACTTTGCAAAAAAAAAAAAAAGCAGAAGAAATATCAAATTATAGCTATCTTATTAAACCTCTGAAACCAGCCTGTGGCCAATCCTTTTTCCTTCTTCATTCCCTGAGAATGGAGTCTTGTGGGCAGGGGTGTGTGTTAAAGGGCAAGAGATTAAAGTGAAATTAACCGAAAGAGACACTGACCTGACTGGCTTGTTCCCAAACCTCAGCTGATTATCTGCCACCATTGGGAAAGCTTAGTAATTCAGATTCCCAGGGTCCAACTGCAGGGATTCTAATTACTTAAGTCTGTGAAAGATGCCATTGCTTATAGAGTTAATTGCAACAATCAAGGCCTTTTGGTTTCACACACACAAAACTTATAGGTACATTTTCTATGCACTCCTAAATGATTTGAAAATGTAGTGAATATCATTTACCAATTATTGTTCTTATGTCTTATGCCAGCAAAGTTGACAGGACAGTCACCAGTTTTGGAGAGTAAAGCACTGCACTGTGCTTGTATTGCTTTAGGCACGTGGTGATCCGAATATGGAAGGACATCATCCACTGTCACCTCTGATGGCAGATCAGTGCCCATGTCAGGAAGCCAGCACACACCCCCTTCCAGCTATGAATCTGAATTGGGATTCTCAGCACAGATTAGGTTGAGACCTTGGCAGTGTGCCTTTTCCTATACGTCAGTGTGTATATTCCAATGTGGATTTTCTCTGTTCTAGGTGAGAGGCATAGGGTGCCAATGTTAGTGCGTGACCTGCAGTGTTAGTGTCTGTCATGACTCAGCTTCTTCCAGTAGTTTTATTGGATGGTCACTTAGTCTACAGATATGTGTTGATTTCTATCTCATGTGAGACTTAACTCATCTTGTCTCCTCTGTGAATTTTCTCCACGTGTCCACAAATAGCTCTTCTCCCAACTCTTGAATATAGATACAGAAGTATTTCTCCTTTCGCCTGTGGAATGTGGAATTCTCAGCCCAAAAGTACACGTGTGTGTGTGTGTGTGTGTGTGTTCTCTTTAGCTTCTAGGACATACTATCCTATATATTCATAGTAGGAACCTATTAAATACTGACAGTAGCTAGAATTTATTTCTGTATGGACATATCTGGAAACAGATGGCTTTCTTCACAGAGAAGCTGACAGTAGTATTTAATGCATAAAGATCGAGCCTGCCTTTCCCTGTGAGTTTGCAACATTCTTTCACATTCATTTTCTGCTTAAGAGCTAATGAATCTAAGAAGAATTTAGGGTTTCTGTAGATTTGCACTTCATATTCTTGCCACAATTAGAAATGTGTTTTTTTAAAGTGGTTATTTGAATTCTTAGGTTTTTTAAAAATAGGTTTATAACTTTTTAACCTTAGATATTTTTTCCTCCTAGCTCTAGAAATCTCAGAAGGAATTCTGGGAGGTATTTGTAGCTTACATGGAGAGAGATCTGACAAGAGGAAGGGCAGCAAAACTTGGAATGGTTAGATCCAGAAGGTTAAAGAAGACTTCTTAAGCCAGGTGCTGGTGGCCTATTCCTGTAATCCTAGAAGCTCAGGAGGCTGAGATCTGAGGATTGCGGTTCAAAGCCAGCTAAGGGCAACAAAGTCTGTGAGACTCTTACCTCCAATAAACTACTCAGAAAAAGTTAGAAGTGGGGCTGTGGCTCAAATGGTAGAGTATTATTAGCCTTGAGCACAGAGACTCAGGGACAGCACCTAGGCCCTGAGTTCCAAGCCCCAGGACCAGCATTAAAGAAAAAAAAAAAAGGCCTCCTAGGCCACAACATCCGCTTCCAGTCCTATCTCAAGTTCAATTACATGATAAAAACTACAGACTAAAGGCTATTTAGAATATTAGTCTACAATCACATAACTGGATGCTGGCTCCTAATCCAAAAATGGAAATGTAGTCATTGTTACTGCCATGCCTAAGATGGAGATACTGAGGTAATCCAATGGTGGAGCCTCAGGTCAGGCCCAGGTTTTGGTACCCGTAGAGCAGGCTTCATGTATAATGTTGAACTTTGGCTTGTGCAGTACTTGAAATGTAGACCATAGAAGCACAGTATTTAAATACACTACCTTGGGAGTTTGGATCAGCTTTCGGGACATAGGGCACATAATATCTTCATCATTGGAGTCTAATCTTAGTGTGAAAATGGTTATGAAAAACCACAGCCAACGTTTCTCCAGGTGCTGACAAGGTTCCAGATGACTGTGGGCACCAGTGTGCTGCTAGCTTATCACAGGAAAGATGGGCTCTCTTGGGGACATGAACAACCTCTAGTAGGAAAATATGCAAGTAGATCATCTCCTCTTTAGCTGTATCTGTATGCAAAGTAGGAAACTCAGTTCTGGCTGGTGTTTCTAAGGTGATCTCGGACTTGAGGATACAGTTTTTATTGATAGACATAACATGTAATCTTCAGGGTGAGGTCTTTTTTACTCTGTATATAAATGCAGATCTGTTCTTCAGTGACTATTAAGCCGCTGATCCATCTGTTCATGTAATATCCCTTTGTACATCTTAGATCCAAGATATCAGTGTAGAAACTGAAGATAATAAAGAGAAGAAGTCTGCCAAGGATGCATTGCTGTTGTGGTGCCAGATGAAGACAGCTGGGTGAGTGGGAATGCAAAGGGCACTAGGGCTGTGTGTTCCAGGATTAAAGCCACTGCAGTCACTTATAAAGTGTTGACAGTATCTTCTCCTCGGCTTTCATTTAGTAGTCTTGTTAACACAGAAGCGGTTGCTATGTTGGCATTTCAGCTAGTTCTCGGAATGGAATAGAAGGAGTTTTGATTTATATTTTGGACCTGTCATTTTTCCTCAATCAGTTGCTCCGGAAGCTCCAGAGACCATTATATTTTGGATTTTTAAATCCTGGGGGTACTTTTAAGAGTCATACCCACCATGTTTTAAAAATGCAGTTTTCTCCTCCCCCTAATTTCTGCTGTTTTGGAGAGCTTTATGCAGTAAACTTAACAGTAATTGCTGCGTATCATCTGCCTCCTGCTTCCCTTCCTTTTATTCTCACACTAAAATTTAGTGAGGATATTTTTTAGAGAACTGCCTTATTTTGATTATCATTGAAGTTGTCTGAGTTCAGCTTATATTAAGCCTGCAAACTTCTCATCGAGTCTGTTTAGATCAAATTGGCTTAGGGTCATAAGTTCTTAATGAAAAGTGCTTTTATATCTGGTTAATTTGAGTTACTGTAAAAACTAGAGGTAGCTATAACTAATGAACGTGAAGTACATATTGCCTAATAAGCAGGTCAAGTCAGGCATGAGCCTTTAATCAACCACAAGTATAAATTATTAATAACTAGTATGACATACCCTAGCTGATTCATTGGGGGTTAAGTTACAAACCAAGGAACATTTTTAGGGAGGTACTGTATTTTCTAAAACTTTGTTCAATTAAATGAAGTAAGACAAAAAAAACTGTCATTCCTTGTCCCAGAGTGGCTTGTGAATTAAGATCCAGTGACTTGAAATCCCAGGGTCTTAGTAAGTAGACTAGAAAGCCAGCAGAAGCAAGAAAGTCTCAACCATGTCAAAGTTGTGGTCACTCTTTCCTAAATAAGTAGCAGTTTAAATCTAGGACATAGTTCACGACTTTTGTGAGATTGAATTAACGTACAGAAGAAGCTACACAGCTGTATATTTATTTTCATTGTATAAAAATCCTATTTGAAAAGATTCGTACCCTGTCATTATCTTAATTGATATTTGCTGCCTTGGATTTTACTATGCTTAGAAATATTTTTCTTGGGGCTGGGAAGTTGGCTTAGTGGTAGAGTGCTTGCCTTGCATGCCTGAGGCCCTGGGTTCGATTCCTCAGCACCACATAAGCAAAAAGAAAAAAGCCAGAAGTGGCGCTGTGGCTCAAGTGGTAGAGCGCTAGCCTTGAGCTGAAGAGCTGAGGGACAGTACCCAGGCCCAGAGTTCAGGCCCCATGACTGGACCCCCCCCCAAAAAAAAAAAAAAAAAAAGAAATATTTTTCTTTTTTAAGTACTGTATTGAGCAAAAGTATAAACTTTTATTTGGTAATTCTGTGGCTTTTCTCTTACACTTTGTCTTTGGCAGATACCCCAATGTCAACATTCACAATTTTACCACTAGCTGGAGAGATGGTATGGCGTTTAATGCACTAATACACAAGCACCGGTAAGTTGAAGAATTCAAGTTGACCACAATAGGGTAGAATATTTGCTGACATTCTTCTATAGCAAATAAGGGTGACCTTTGAGTCTCATATCCGTTGCCTCTGATTTTTGCATCACAGTGGAAATTTCTTCATTCCAGAAGGAGAAAATATTAGAGAATACATGAATTCTAATCTTGTAGTTTTTCACAACATAGTAGCTGTTTTAACATTAAAAATCATATCTCAGTATCAGCAATAATTACATCTCATTTAGTTATAGGATGTATTTCCAGGACATAATTTTTGTTGTTTCCTTTGTTGTTGTGTATAGGCCTGACCTGATAGATTTTGATAAACTGAAGAAATCCAATGCACACTACAATCTTCAGAATGCATTTAACCTGGCAGAACAGCACCTCGGCCTCACTAAACTGTTGGATCCTGAAGGTAAGAATTATATGAATGCTTGGTGGTTAGTGTCAAAGGGTTAATAACAAAATCTGATTTGTATTGGTGTGCAGTATGGCTTTGGGAATTAGCTAAAGAAGAGGAGCTTAAATATTTGGTTATAGGAACTAAGGATATAGGAGAAGGATGACATTGGACAAGGTTTTGGAAGTTGAGAATGACTTAAAACAGTGTGAAAAGGAACACGAAGCATCAGGTATAAAGGAAATGGACCAGGAAGGAGGAAAGCAAGTTTGAGGACCAAGGATTTAGTGGAAGTCCTATCCCAGTAAGAAATATACCAGGGAAGGACAAGGAAGTTAAGGGCCCCAAAGGTTAAAAACTTTTGAGGTTGTTCAGCAGGTAGTGGAGAGTTGTTGGTGGATCTTAGCACCAGCTCTAACAGTAGACAACCTATATAGGCACTCAATGAATGCTTGTTGATTGACATTCAATTGAGGGGAAGGGGATGCTTTGTAATAGGTGGAAATTGGGACATGAACCTCATTAGGAGGCTGTACTTTGCTTGTGAGCAACTGAGAGCTTACACTAGGAAGATGGTATTCGGGGAATGTATGATAGAAGAAGCAGTTCTCACAGTTTTATTTTCATGTATTTGACTACCTCCCATTCTCTGCCTGGAACTGATGGCTCTGCCTGTCACTCTCTGCAGCAGCTCACAGTCTGACGAGGTAGCACAGAGCTCACCTTTGTGGGGCAGCCCACTGGGTTCTCATCTAGGTTTCAGTGCAGTATGGGCTCTTAGGAATTTTTTCTAATGTTGAGAAGCATTTAAAATAGATTTGTTTGCAATGCTCGAGGTTTATAGTTCCTCTCAGTTATGAGCAAATATTAGAGGGAGAGTGGAGGGAGGGGGAGGAGTGTTTGAATGAAAGTTGAAAGTTGTGATAAATATAAAACAGGAAGCTTAGCTCCCCAAGGGCAGATGGAGGTCAGGGGACTGCCAAGCTGGTTTTTTTGCTACTCTCCAGTGTATCAGATGCACTGATATGTCTACTACAGGAAGCTGAGATAAAATTATCTTTGTGCTTACCCATTAAATGATTTCTCAATATAAACAGAAAGCTAAAATTACTTGAGTTACAGTAAATCTTTGTGTTTAACCCCTTCATTACTATGGGAAGGAGATTTTTCTGTGCCCTAGCACTTTGTGCTTTTACAAGTAACCTTTTTTTTTTTCTGTCACACTGACAAAAGTTTTTAATAACTTGCTCATATGTTCATCTTTCTAATATAAAAAGGGCATTGATGTTGCTCAGATGACAGTACAGGAGCTAACAACAGCAGCTGATGCCATATCCTGAGGGAGGGTTTATTCCTGATTCATAGTTATTCTTAGCCCCAAACACCCAAGTATTACTAGTTATTCACTTGTAGACAAGTTAGAAAACCAATTTTGGTTCCACAGTCTCTCCACTGTGTTGATGTTTCTGTTTATTAAATTGCATGAATGGCTTGCTCTCTTCTCCCCCCCCCCTCCCCCCCTGGCTGTCCTTCAGTTCTCTCCTTTGGACACATTTTGATGGGACCGAGGTGATAGAGTCCTTAGGTAGGAGCAGTAGCTGTGTTCTCGATCTCATTAGCACTGGCTGCCTTGGTGAACCTAGATTGGGATCCCTGCTCTGTGCCCTACTGTTCTCATGCTTAAAATAAGAAAAACTCTGTGTGTGTGTGTGTGTGTCTGTGTGTGTGTGTGTGTGTCTGTGTGTGTGTGTGTGTGTACGCGCACACACACGCACATGCACATGCCAATGTTAGGACTCGAACTCTGAGCCTGTACATTGTCACTTAGCTTTTTTACTCAAGGCTGGTTTGCTACCAATTGAGCCACAGCTCTGCTGCTAGCTTTTTTTTTTTGGTGGTTAATTGTGGATATGGTCTCATGGATTTTCCTGTCTGAGCTGGCTTCAAAGCAAGGTCTAGCCTCCTGAGTAGCTAGGACTATAGAAGTGAGCTTCCAGCACCCAACTGATAAAAAACAATCATCTCACTCAAGGTCTTTTGGAGAATAGGAATGCAGATATAGTTATGAATATATACTGAGAAAGAGCCTGATTCAACTATTGAGAACCATCATGTATGTCCTGTTGTCAATCTGTATGGGGCTTAGTGCTTCCTCAGTATTGCCTATTTGTCATTCATATTCATTCACCTACTCTCTCAATAAGTGTTTATTGATGATGACCCACTTTGTGCAGAAAGCACACTAGGAAAGTGGAATGGACTAAGGGACCAAGGCAAAGTTCTTTCCTTAGTAATTGACATGTGTAGGCAAATAAAACACAAATAAATAATGACAGTCAGAAAGTGGACTATGTGATCTCAAGCAGAATCCTAAGGGAACAAGGGAGGCAATAATTCCCAGCTATGAGAATGAAAAGAGGCTGTGTTGGGGTGTAACATTTGCTCTGTTGAGGGATGGAATGTAAAAGGCCCCTTTAAGCAAAGCAAGTTGTGAAGAAGGAAGGAGAGCCATCCATATTGGAAAATATGGGACATGCCTGGAAAATGGAGCGAATCATGTTTGGTTCAGGGATAAGGTATCGAAAGAGAAGTAGTAGGCTGTCAAATTAGGAATGCACATTACTTGGTATTTAGAAGCCTGATAAATATTTGAAGAATAGGTAAATGAAAAAGAGAAGAAAAGTTAGAGCCCAATTCTAGAACACTAAAGGGCTTACTCTTAATTCTTCAGACCGAAGGGCACTTTTGAATACTTTAGCGATAGGAAAATGTGTTTGTGCTGTGCTCTTAGGTCCGTCTGGGTACATTGTGTACAGTCAGGAGGACAGTACTCCCCAGAGAGGGAGCATTGTCCAGGTCTGGTTATGTGACTGGTTATGTCACTCAGTGTCGGAACCCTGAGAGACAATAAGAAATAGATGATAATCACTATCCCACAATACTGTGAAATTTGGGAAATTATGTAATCAATCACAATAAAGAAAAAAAAGAAATAGATGATAAGGAGAAATAGATGACTGAAGACTGAGGTTAGGCAGAGAGATTCTGGTGCCATGAGCAGAGATAGGGTATTAGAGATTTGGTGTTAAGGATTGAGATAAGACAGCAGGGAGATCAGCATGGTGTCTGTAGCAGGCATGTTGTATATATTCTAGGGTTCAGTGAATCAGTGATTTGCTTTCATTCTTATTATCCTCAAAATGAGTACAGTTATTTCAGCTTATTCCTGCTGCCTGGGTGGCATTGTGAGCACAGCCCTCAACAAATTCTTCTCTGCGTTTCAGATATCAGTGTGGACCACCCTGATGAGAAGTCTATTATCACTTACGTGGTGACTTACTACCACTACTTCTCTAAGATGAAGGCCTTGGCTGTTGAGGGAAAACGAATTGGAAAGGTGAGCTCACACCGATTTAGTGAGTTCTGTCTTCCTGTACTATAGCTGAGCCCCTTCTCATTCCATGCACCCAAATTTGCCAGTAGCAAACATAGTAGCTTGGGATGGCCTCATAAGTAGCAGAATACCAGGAGAAGCTGCTTCTTCCTCAGGGGTACTAAGAGGCAGATTGATGGATGAAATGTCTAGAGAGAGTTGAAGGGGATCTCAGATATAAAAACTTCTCTTCTCACCCTTTCCAGAAAATTGGGCGTTGCAGTCTGATTGGGGTGGTTAATGTCATGGCCATGAAACCCTACTCTCTCTAAATGAAAAAGCCTCCATCATATATTTTTTTACTTTGTGTGTTCACCTGTTATATTTTTCAAACCACTTTAGACTAGATTACATTGTCTTCCCTTGTGCAGTAGAAGGAAAAATTCATGAGATGGAATCAAGCTGAAAAAAAAGAGCCCTTTTACTTCTCTAAGAATTTGAGAGTTCAGCTGTCATTGCTCAAAATAATAGACTCAGGCTACATGCCTATTTGTAAATGGTTGAGTTAAAATGCTCTTCTGCCAAAGTGGCACAGAACTGTTTCAAAGCCAGTCATCTAAGTGCCTGTGTTCATATGGGTTTAACAGTCATGTTTTCTTTGTGTGGTGATGTTATTTGCATCTTGATGTTCAGTTTTTCTAACTGTTGTTTACAGGTGCTTGACAACGCCATTGAAACAGAAAAAATGATTGAAAAGTATGAATCACTTGCCTCTGACCTTTTGGAATGGATTGAACAAACCATCATTATTCTGAACAATCGCAAATTTGCCAATTCTCTGGTCGGGGTTCAACAGCAGCTTCAGGCATTCAACACTTACCGCACTGTGGAGAAACCACCCAAGTAAGATGCACATTGTTATAGAAGAGGGGAAAATAGCAGCCAGTGGCCCTCTGATTTCAGACATTTGTGATTTCATCTCTTGAGTGCCTCTCACCTGTGGCCTGTCCTGATTCTTTTTATCCTCTTAGTTCCGTGTTACTGTGTTACCATAAATCATGCTCTTCCAAGCCGTTTTCAGTAGGAATGTGCCAGTGAGGTAAGGAAAAGAGAGAAGCCTAAGGAATGATACAGGTCCCCAGTCCCTTCTCCAAAATCTTCGTGCTGACTGTCCATCAAAATACCATGTTTTCTTGAATTTAAGAAAGTCAGCAGAGAGAAACCAAGCACAATGGCACATGCCTGCAATCCTAGCACTCAGGAAGAGATAGGAGGATCCTGAGTTTGAAGCCAGGATGGGCTGCATAGGAAGACCCTATCTCAAAAAAGGGAGGAGAAAAAGGACGCAGAAAGTGTGCTATCCAGTGTTAGACTTCAAGTGAGTCTGCAACAGTACCTTAGAATCAAGCCCAGTAAATAGCCATAGCAAAATGTATACACATTAGTACTGTGTTAAAGACAGTAGCTCCTGATCAGTTCAGATCCGGTTTTATTGTCCAGCAAAGTGATTTTTTCATATAACTTTGACTCCTTTTCTAAGGGAGAGGGTGATACTAGTGTTTGATCAGGCTTTGTGCTTTATCACAAGGCAGGCACTTTATCACCTGAGCCATACTTTAGCCCTTTTTTTGCTCTTGTTATTTTTTGAGATAGGATCTCACTTTTGCCCAGAATAGCCTAGACCCTAATCTCTGTTTCCTAACTAATATTTTAGGCATGACCTACCAATGCCCAACCGTAATTCTTTTTAATTTTTTAATTGTTACAAAGATGATGTACAGAGTGTTACAGTTATAGAAGTTAGGTAAAGAGTACATTTCTTTTTGGACAGCGTCACCCCTTCCCAGGTTTTCCCTCCCATGCCTACCCACAAGTTGTATGTTTATTTTTAACAGTGTCCAGTGAGTACCATTGCTGCATTTGTTCACCTTTTGTCCCTCCATTTCTGTGCCTCACCTTACTTACGCTCCCAGAGGCATACAAACAAACAGGACAAAAGGGACAGAAAACAAAAAAACAGCAAAAAATAAAAAAACCTCTCGTTTCCATTTCCTGTAGTTCGTTTTGATAAATATTATTCTACATAATCAGATGCACATAGGCATTGTGCCTTTCTGTTCGTCTCCTAAGAGTATCCTCCTTTGGTCTCACTGTGTGTGAATGCCTAGCGAACTGGATAATTTATTTTGTCCCACCAACTATAATTCTTAAATAAAGACTGTGGACTTTACTTTGTTTACTATAATTCCAGAAGTATTCTTTATTTTATTTGAGAACTCAAATTGCATTTCTTGGTGAAGTCTCTGGAAACAACTGACAAATACACTAAGTAGACATTTGAAATAATTCTATTGAATACAGTGGCCCATACTCTCTAAATGAAAGAAGCCTATTGTCCCAGACGTATGGATTAAACCTTGCTTGTGACTAATTAAAAAAGTATCTTGTGGGGCTGGGAAGGTGGCTCAGTGGTAAAGCGCTTGCCTTGCATGCATGAGGCCCTGGGTTCAATTCCTCAGCACCACATAAGCAAAAAGAAAAAAGCCAGAAGTGGCACTGTGGCTCAAGTGGTAGAGCGCTAGCCTTGAGTTGAAGAGCTGAGGAACAGCGCCCAGGCCCAGAGTTCAGGCCCCACGACCGGACCCCCACCCCCCAAAAAAAAAAAAAAAAAAAGTTATCTTGTGCCTTTGACAACAACAAATGACTGCAAAAAATTCCTTTGGCATATTCCAAGGTTTGGAAGAACTGCCGTCTCTCTAATACACACAGCTGATAACATCACACCAGAGATAAATGGCTTTTAAAATTCTCTGCGTAGGTAAAAAAATTTTGTCCTCCAGTTGCAAATGAACACAGTAACTAATGCTTATGGCTGACTTCCTCTATGTTCAGATTTACTGAAAAGGGAAACTTGGAAGTGCTACTCTTCACTATTCAGAGCAAGATGAGGGCCAACAATCAGAAGGTCTACATGCCGAGAGAGGGCAAGCTCATCTCTGATATCAACAAGGTAACTGACACAAAAAGTCCTGTTTTGGCCCTGACCTACAGATTTTGGATTTTTCTTTTATAATTTCTTTATTTCATTTTACTCCTTAGTTGTTTTTTAGTAGAGTCTGTGGTGGGCGTGTTTTGTTTTGTTTTGTTTTTCCTGAGGCCATCCCCAGACAACAATTGTCATACCTTATCCTCCTACACGGCTAGGTGGTGTGCACCACCACACCCAACTTATTTATTAAGATGGGATCTTGCTAATTTTTTGTCTGGGCTAGCATCAAATTTTGAGTTCCCATTCTTCTCCCAAGTAGCTGGGATTGTAAGTATGAGTCACTATCAGTCTTGGCAGATCTTCATTGCTGAGAGGACAGGAGAATGAAAAGGTCATTCCCTGCCTCCTGAATTGGTGAATGCCAGCCATGGCAGAGGGTCCAGAAAATAGTATAATGGGCCAGTGGGTACTGGAGCCTTAGGGGCAATTTTAGATTTAATCAAGCCAACCCTAGCTCAGGCTACCTTGAAACTGTTTACTGTGTCTGGGGCAGTTAACTCAAACATCTTCAGAACTGGAAACCTTATTTCATGGGTTTGGAATCTCTAGACTTAGGTTGTGGGCTTTCGTGTCATGCCCCTCTGTCAGAGAAGCTGATTTTATCTGCAAGACTTTATAAAACTTCTCCTCGTAGACATTATTTCTAACTGGTCATTAGAAAAATCTGAAAATCTGGCCAGTTATATACACTTAGATTCGTTTGAGTTGAAGTGTTTGCGCTTACTTTTTTTACCGTGAAGTTTTACAGGAGTAAAGTTAGTGTAGGCAGGATTATGAAAGAAATTTTAAGATGCGGATTTTTGAAAAACAGCTCAGAGTAGAGTAAATGAGAAATTAATACTATTATTTCATCCTGAGAGAAATTATTTAGCCTCTTCAGGTGGTCAGCATTTAAATTAGTTATTTTGTTTCCTGTTAAAGAGATTTATAATTCAGTTTCATTGCTCCATATCTACACTGTTTTGCTTTCCTGGCACCGGGGAGAGGATTCCCTTGAGGCTACTCCAGGAGGAAAATTCTTGTTTTCTCAAGGCTTTCGAGTCCATGAGGGTAGGAATGGGATTTCCCTGTCAAGTTCTCAGGTCATCCTGAGAAACAGTAGCTGTTGGTGTAGCCACAGAAGGTTTCTTGAATGTCACAGGAAATGATTCTTTTTTTTTTTTTTTTTTTTAATTTCTCCAGGCCTGGGAAAGACTGGAAAAAGCGGAACATGAGCGAGAACTGGCCCTGCGTAATGAGCTTATAAGACAAGAGAAACTGGAACAGCTCGCCCGCAGATTCGATCGCAAGGCAGCTATGAGGGAGACTTGGCTAAGCGAAAACCAGCGCCTGGTATCCCAGGTCCTGTTCTCTCCATTCCTACAGAAATGTAGATGGGTGGTCTAGAAACAGCCTCTGTACTCAAGGGACCCTGAGCCACAAACAGCTGCTTATCAACATCCAGTGGTGGGAAGCTACTGTCTCCTCATCTCACCCACTTCCCATGAAGAGGATGTTTATAATTTCCAATGTACTTTCTCTTCTTAGCTAACTTGTCATTGACTTGGAAGTGGCTCAAACAGTTCAGAGCCAGTGAGTTTGTGAACCATTTATTTTAAAAACAAAACAAAAACTACCCTTTTTTGGACCAACAAACTCTTCAGAGCAGTGAGACTGGTTGTGAAATAAATAAAAGTGGCTTTCTTTTCCTTGGTTTGACATAAACTTCACTCATTCCAGTCTCTTAAGTTGAGTGCTAGATATGAGATGAGCCCCTCCAGACAGAAGAAGAAATTGCTAATGTCTTTTGGGGAGGGTATCGGAGCTTATTTCAAGGAGTCTAAAGGATCCTTTACTTAAAGAGACCAGTTATGGAGGGGGGACCAAGAGACGTATTTAACTCTTCTTTCCCTTCTCCCTCCTTTCTTTTTCTCTTTGCCTCTTTCCCATGTTTTAGATTGGATGACTTATTTTGTATTGCTTCTTATTCACATTTCTCTACAGGACAACTTTGGATTTGACCTTCCCGCAGTTGAAGCCGCCACAAAAAAGCACGAGGCCATTGAGACAGACATTGCCGCATACGAGGAACGTGTGCAGGCTGTGGTGGCCGTGGCCAGGGAGCTTGAGGCAGAGAACTACCATGACATCAAGCGCATCACCGCGAGGAAGGACAATGTCATCCGGCTCTGGGAGTACCTGCTGGAACTGCTCAGAGCTAGGAGACAGCGTCTCGAGATGAACTTAGGCTTGCAAAAAATATTCCAGGAAATGCTCTACATTATGGACTGGATGGATGAAATGAAGGTAGTGACTCTTAAGTAGGAGAGGCCTACTTAGTAATTCCTCAACTCTCACATTTTACCACTTGTCTAGCTTGCACTTTATAAAGCCAGAGGCCTACACTACCCAGGATCAGCTCATGAATCCAATGAGGTTTAATGTGCAAAAGTTGTAAGGAGCACCAGTGAAGACTCCTTTCATTGCTAGGTGTCTGGTACTGTGAGTTAGATTGAACTTGAATACATTCCACTATGGGGAATCAAGTTAATTGTGTGGGTTTTTAAAAAATTATTTGAAATGCAGTAGCTTTCAGTTGATAGAGGATCTTTTTTTAATGTATGGATGATAACGGCATTGGGAAGGCCTTGTGAACAGAGCACAGGCCAGGAGTTCGGATATGGAGTGCCTGCATTGCCTTATCTCTTTTGAACCTCCCTCCTTCATCTTCTTGCAGGATGGTGCTGGATGGTAATGGCTAGTTCTGCTTGCTAGTTCTGCTTTGTGCTTCCTCCTTCCATTAGCATAGAGTTCTTAGCTTTCCCGTACCCAGTACTGAGACCTACTATTGTGCCATAGCACCAGGCCTGGTTCTTTCCTGTAATACAGGCCATATTAAGCAGTTCTCCAGCTGGGAGATGTTGAGCCCTGTAGATACAGAACAGAAGAGAGCAGTTTCTACACAACCCTGTGAAGTATGCTATGTTCCCAAGCTGGACCTTACACAACAGATTCTTCGCAGGATGTCAGCCCTCATCTAAATAGCTTACCTCTTGAACTGCTTTGGCAGAAGGGCAAGGTTACCTGATACTGTCAGTTTTCTTTTAGTGTCCCAGATTTACAATGCTTTTAGGTATGATCCATCTTGACCTCTTAAAGTAGCAATGTTCATAAAATGTAGCAGAGAGGTGCTTTCTGTTGTATAATCAGGATGCACATAATTCATGTTAGATCAGAGACTTCCTTGGAAATGTTGAATGCAGTAGAAATTCCATCTGAGGAGGACATAGCATAGTTGATGGAAAAAATTGGCTGATTGATGAAAGAAAAAAAAATGTCATTGAGTTCAAAATTAAACCAAACATGTTGCTTTGAGTCTGCTAAACATGACAGTTACCTGATCCTGCTCTTACTGGGCTCAAGATATATCTTGTAAGCCTTTCAACTAGATTCTCCCATTGATTTTATAGCTGTCATAGAAGCATATCAGCTAGCCCTGGGAGGGAAGGCATTCACTCAAAACTTTGAAGGGAACAATAGATTACCTTTGTCTTTTACCTTCTTGAGTGGTATCGTTGCAGCATCTTCTTGAAACCTCTGTTTACATCTTGGAATCATTCACATAAGTCTCTTGTGCCCCACCCCTTATAGTTTCCTTTGTGTATATTTTAGTATAGATTTACCTTGTCTAGTCCAAAGTAAATGACCCTTAGTTTATTATGTCTCTTCTGATGCTGGCTTTCAGGTTTGTTTGCTTTACTCTAGCTTGTTCTTATCTTTCTTCAAAGGCATTGGGTCAGTTGTAAGCTAGAGAAAAGGTACCCCTCAGTTGCCAAATGTGCTTTTCCAAAGATTATGTGATGCTGAAGTCAAGGGTTGTCTTCACAGATGTCTTTTCTGTTGCCTCTTCTGAACAGGTGCTATTATTATCTCAAGACTATGGCAAACACTTGCTTGGTGTGGAGGACCTGTTACAGAAGCATGCTCTCGTTGAAGCAGACATTGGAATCCAGGCAGAGCGTGTTAGGGGTGTCAATGCCTCTGCCCAGAAATTTGCAACAGATGGGGAAGGTAAGGGTAGACCATCCCTTTCATGTACTCCTATAGAGCACATGAGCTTTGCGTTGTATGCGGCAGTGAGGCTTTTTAAACCACTACACCACTGATGGTTCCTGGTGGCTTTGCTTCTGAGTTGGGTGCAGTGGAGTGGTCTTTTGAACTCTTTAACTCCTGTCTCTTTTTTTCTGAAATAGATGTTTTCCTTTAACACTCAAAGGCTACTGGGTTTCGACTGGTGTAGTGTTTGGCCGTGGAACTCTGCCAGATCATGTTCCATGCATACATGTTCTAGTTGCTTAGTGTGGCCATCCTGTAGCTCATGACTTGGGCACCTATTTGCATTCTCTGGTTAGAGGAGGTTTAGAAGCATTTGGCATTGCTTCTTAACAGTTTTAGAAACAGAATGCAAACTACCTTCTTTTATATTTTTTATGTGTTTTCTTGGTTCATAAGTGATGATTTTATCTACAGTTGGGCCCAAAGAGTGATATGTGTCATTGCCCCTTCCTCCTGTTCCAGTCAAGATCCTAGGAGATACTCCCTGCCTCCTCACATAGCCCTGCTCTTAAGAATGAGCTGGTAATCAATAGTTAGATCATAGCTTACTGCCTGAAAATGAGGAGGAACCCATGCTAACCTCTGTCAAACACCCACATACCTGCCTTGGTGTTAAACAGGCTACAAGCCCTGTGACCCTCAAGTGATCCGAGACCGTGTGGCTCACATGGAGTTCTGCTATCAAGAGCTTTGCCAGCTAGCAGCTGAGCGCCGGGCCCGCCTGGAAGAGTCCCGCCGTCTCTGGAAGTTCTTCTGGGAGATGGCAGAAGAGGAAGGCTGGATCCGAGAGAAGGAGAAGATCCTGTCCTCTGATGATTATGGGAAAGACCTGACCAGTGTCATGCGCCTGCTCAGCAAGCACCGGGCATTTGAGGACGAGATGAGCGGCCGCAGCAGCCACTTCGAGCAGGCTATCAAAGAAGGTGAAGATATGATTGCGGAGGAGCACTTTGGATCAGAAAAGATCCGTGAGAGGATCATTTACATCCGGGAGCAATGGGCCAACCTGGAACAGCTCTCAGCTATTCGGAAGAAGCGGCTGGAGGAGGCCTCACTTCTACATCAGTTCCAGGCAGATGCCGATGACATTGATGCCTGGATGCTGGACATCCTCAAGATAGTCTCCAGCAACGATGTGGGCCACGACGAGTACTCCACACAGTCTCTGGTGAAAAAACACAAGGATGTGGCTGAAGAGATCACCAATTACAGGCCCACAATCGACACGCTGCATGAGCAAGCCAGCGCCCTCCCCCAGGCTCACGCAGAGTCTCCAGATGTGAGGGGACGGCTGGCGGGCATTGAAGAGCGCTACAAGGAAGTGGCAGAGCTCACGCGGCTGAGGAAACAGGCGCTGCAGGACACCCTGGCCCTGTACAAGATGTTCAGCGAGGCTGATGCCTGTGAGCTCTGGATTGATGAGAAGGAGCAGTGGCTCAATAATATGCAGATCCCAGAGAAACTGGAGGACCTAGAAGTCATCCAGCACAGGTAAGGGGGAATTGCTGCCCAGGGCCCGAGGGTGTTGACCAACTTCTGTGACTACCTGCGGCCATGTGAGTCACCCCTCTGTTGAACTGTTGTTTGCAGGTTTGAGAGCCTCGAACCAGAAATGAACAACCAGGCTTCCCGGGTTGCTGTAGTAAACCAGATTGCACGTCAGCTGATGCACAGTGGCCATCCCAGTGAGAAGGAAATCAAAGCCCAACAGGACAAACTCAATACAAGGTAAGCAAGACAGCAGTGCGCCAGCTGCCTGTGTGTGAGACTGGAGAGGGTGAGGTCAGTCTCCAAGCCTTGCTGTCAGGAAAACTTCCCACGTGTGGTCATTGCAGCACTGATATCAGAACCTTCACATATGCCTTTCCACACGGCCTCATCCTCCTTTTTCCAGAAGTAGTTCTGGAGGAGGGATGGCATCATTTAGCATAGGAGGATGAGCATTGTCAACCCAGTACCTCCCCCTTCCTCTACTGAAGTTGGAGCCCTAGTATGGCGTCTACCTAGTATGGTGAAAGAAACATGCACCTGTGCTGTCCCTTCTAAATGATTTCTGGAACAAGAGTCTATAATGTTTAGGATCTGATTTTCCAATGAAAGTCCCAATTGTTAGGGTAGACTTTGTCTCAATCTGAAGCTTTCTGTTGAACCATGTTTGAGCAGGCTGTGTAGGATAGTTGGCCTCAGTAATGAGGAATGCTGTCAACCTTTGGGCTTAAGAATTACTCCTTAGGGCCAGATGCTGGTGGCTCACACCTGTAATCCTAGCTACTCAGGAGGCTGAGATCTGAGGATCGTGGTTCAAAGCCAGCCCAGGCAGGAAAGACCGTGAAACTCTTATTTCTAGTAACCCACTAGAAAACCGGAAGTGGTGCTGTAGCTCTAGTGGTAGAATGCTTGCCTTGAGCTGAAGAGCTGAGGGACAGCATCCAGGCCCAGAGGTCAAGCCCCACGAACGACAAAAAAGAAAAGAATTACTCCTTAGGATGGGCTTGGAGCTGAGTAGGGTGTGTATAGCAGCTATGGATTAATAGATGTGGTACAACTGTTCGTGTTGGATCTCTTTACACATCCTTGTTAGGGTAATACATCCCCTAAACCAGTTCTATCACATTTGATGTCAGTTTACTGAGTGAGACGATTTTCCAGAAAGCATATAGTCCAAGTTAAGATGGAAGGGTAAAACTAGGTAACTTTAACCATCACTGTTCATTTTAGTATCCAGCCATGGATTCAGTCTCCCCTTACGATGTTTTTCTCTGTACTCACAGGTGGAGTCAGTTCAGAGAACTGGTTGACAGGAAGAAGGATGCTCTTCTGTCTGCCCTGAGCATCCAAAACTATCATCTTGAGTGCAATGAAACCAAATCTTGGATTCGAGAAAAGACCAAAGTTATTGAATCTACCCAGGACCTAGGCAACGACCTGGCTGGAGTCATGGCCCTACAGCGGAAGCTGACTGGCATGGAGCGAGACTTGGTTGCCATTGAAGCAAAGCTGAGTGACCTGCAGAAGGAGGCAGAGAAGCTGGAGTCTGAGCACCCCGACCAGGCTCAGGCAATCCTGTCTCGGCTGGCCGAGATCAGTGACGTGTGGGAGGAGATGAAGACCACCCTGAAGAACCGAGAGGCCTCCCTGGGAGAAGCCAGCAAGCTGCAGCAGTTCCTACGGGACTTGGATGACTTCCAGTCGTGGCTCTCCAGGACCCAGACAGCCATCGCCTCTGAGGACATGCCCAACACCCTGACTGAGGCAGAGAAGCTTCTCACACAGCATGAAAATATCAAAAATGAGATCGACAACTATGAGGAGGACTACCAGAAGATGAGGGACATGGGTGAGATGGTCACCCAGGGACAGACTGATGCCCAGTACATGTTTCTGCGCCAGCGGCTACAGGCCTTGGACACTGGATGGAATGAACTCCACAAAATGTGGGAGAACAGGCAAAATCTCCTCTCCCAGTCCCACGCCTACCAGCAGTTCCTGAGGGACACAAAGCAAGCCGAAGCCTTTCTTAACAACCAGGTAATGTGTCGCTGCCTTTGCTTCTTTCCTGTTGAAGCTGGCGAGGCCTGCCCTTGGCAGCCATACCAGTGTGAAGTTACTGTAGGGTCTGTTGTTTTTTTCCCTGACTCTTAAATCGCCAAACTCTTACCACAAAGTAAAAGATAAGAATTGAAGATTTCTGAAATTCCCATGTCAGCTACTGTTGAAGGCCTTTTATGTTCATGTTATTTCTTCATAATAGTTTAGTTGGAAACATTCTGTAAAGTATTAGTCTAATTCAAATGGTATAGTGGGTTTTTTTAATTTTTTTTAATTTAATTTTATTTTATTTGAGAACATACTGTACAGAGGGGCTACAATTACATGGGCAGGATAATGCATACATTTCTTACCAAGCATTGCAGCCTCCTCCTTTGTTTACCCTTCACCTCCCTTCCCAGCCTCCCCCCTCCCCCCACCCAATCCTTGCTTTAGGATCAAGGACACACAAGGCATAGAGTACAAAAAGAAGACAGTATATCTTATAAGACAAGAGTTTGCAGGGAGTACTGCCATTGTCTTCATGAGCAAAACAGGATCCAGGTGGCTGACATACAAAGGTTCCATTATTTTTCTTACTGTGAAAGATTAGATTATTTAACCACTTGGAGAAATTTAGTTAATTCAGACATGCCACTCGATTTTTTACATCTCTGCTTGCTTTTATGTGATTCAGTAGCTTTTTTCACATCAGTGCAACAAAACAAGTGTTATGAAATGTGTTACATGGAAACATACAGCACAAGAAATAAGAATTCTTTTGTTAATATACCATGATTCTTTTTTTTTTTTTTTCCTCTCCTTTAAAATCAGGAGTATGTTTTGGCTCATACTGAAATGCCCACTACCCTGGAAGGAGCTGAAGCAGCTATTAAAAAACAAGAGGACTTCATGACCACCATGGATGCCAACGAGGAGAAGATCAACGCTGTTGTGGAGACAGGACGGAGGTTGGTGAGCGATGGAAACATCAATTCTGATCGCATCCAAGAAAAAGTGGACTCCATTGATGACAGGTAAGGTTTTCTGAAGCTTTGAGGGGAATCTCACACTCCCCAGCTTGTGTGCTATTGGTGCTTAGACAGTAAAGACAGTGGTGTAAGTTTCCCAATTGGCAGAATATGGACACTAAGCAAATGGTCATCTACTTACACAGAAAATTAATGAGCAGTGCATGCCTGTCTTAGGATATGATTCTTAAAAGACATGCACTAGACTGAGCATCAGTGCCTCATGCCTATAATCCTAGCTACTCAGGAGGCTGAGATCTGAGGAGAGCCTAGACAGGAAAGTCTATAAGACTCTTAAATCCAGAAAAAGACAAGAAGTAGAGCTGTGGCTCAAGTGGTAGAGCACCAGCCTTCAGGTTAAAAGTTCAGGAACAATGTCCAGGCTCTGAGTTCAAGCCCCAGGATCTTCTCCCTCCCACAACCCTCCCTCACACACAAAAAAGAAGATATACTAAGAAATCCTGCAATGCCAAGCTAATCCTCAAGCAATGAATCCTAAGTAGAGATCTGGTTTAAGCCATGGGTACAGGTATCATTGATGAAAGCCAGATTTTTCCAGGCTCAAGCCACATTTGCCTTCAACCATGTGAGACTTTTCTGAAGCCTGCCAGGAAAGAGTAAAGGATGATGAGATTTGCTTGTTTTGAGTACTTGGCAGAGTCACAGAGAAACATTATCTTAGAAAATTGGCTTGTATAATGCTAGCACACTTCAGGATCGGATTTTTGTTATTTCCTTTTTATTTAAAATTTTCTTCTTTATTTTTATTGCTTTCTCTTCTGAAAGATTTCCTCCCTACCTTGAAGACCAGTGTACTCCATTTGACCCTAACTCTTACCCTATCCTGATTGCCTAACTCAGGTTGGTTCCGAGTTTTTATGCCCCAGTATGGACTAGCTCTGGGCCAGCCTCTCTTCTAACCAGTCCTCTTTGGTTACAGTTTAGGTTGGCTTTGAGCTCATTTGAAAACTAGTATCAGGTTTCTCTGGCCTTCACATTCAATTTGCTGGGAGCTTTCCCTGGCAAGCCACATCCTGAAAGTCTCCCCTTGTGCTCTAGAACAGATGAACTTAAAACAAAACGTAGGTTGAGAAGGAGAATTGCTCTTGTTCCCTTAAACATTGATTTCCCAGCATTTCTGGTCTTTCTTTTTTTTTTTTTTTTTTTTTTCATTAGTCCCATGGTTTCCTTTATTTGCAATAAATAGTATACAGCTAGGATAATCTTAGCAGATGAGCAAAATAGCTCAATAGCTACATACATATGACTATATAAGATTGTGCTTAACAAATTGAATTCCAAGACATAGACACAAGCGGTTTTTCTTTGTTGTTGTTGTTTTAATGTACTATGTACATTTCTGGTCTTTCTATATGCAATGATTCACAACCTAAATGATATGTTGTAAGGATAGTTCTGTAGACTATAGCATAACTTTTACTAACTTTAAATTTGTGCCTTTTTTTTTTTTTTGGCACCAGTCCTGGAGCTTGAACTCAGGGCCTAGATGCTGTCCCTCAGCTTGTTCTGCTCTACCATTTGAGCCACAAGTCCATTTCCAGCTTTTTTCTTTTTCTTTTTTTTTTCCTGCCTGGACTGGCTTTGACCCTCCATACTCAGATCTCAGTCTCCAGTATAGCTAACATTCTAGGCTTGAGCCACTGATGCCCAGCTTTTACCTTGCTTTTTAAGTAAGTGTGCAAAACCAGAATTGAGCATTTCCTTAGCCTAGAGAGAATTCCATCTTTCCTCATGTCTCTCATTGTTTTTGTGAATATGATACTTCTTGGTCCTCCATTTTAGTTACACACACAGCTGGTTTCCTCAACGTAGGGTTGGCGCTGAGACACATGCACTCAAGCCAGTGTGCAGCTGCTCTGTTGCTTCCTGGGTTTGTGTGTCTTCCAGTGCTGCAGCTGTGTGAGGATGTTGGGAACGATTGGAAAGCAGGTGGTGCTGTCAAGATGGTGACTACTGGATAGGAGAGCTTTTCAGCAGTCCTCAGTTGTGGCTTAACCTTTGTTTTGCCCTTGACTAAGAGCCTGGGATCTTGGAGTTCCAGGGCTTCCTTAAGAGCACTGAATTTTAAAAGGCAAATGAAAAGAGGATTCTAAACTATTGATAAACATGGATAGTCATCAGGATGGCTACTTTTTTTTTTTTAATCTTTCCTAGTATTAATCTCAATTCTGGTTTCACTTTAATATCCTCAGAGGCCTCCAGGTATATAACTAACCCTAGAGGATCCTTGTCTGTTATAAAAGCATACAAATCTGAGTTCCAGGTATTGGAAGAACCCAAGCTAACTAAACATCTAAACCTCCCATCTCTAATTTTCTAACCCAGAAACAGTTTGAATGCTGTAGTGAAGCTAGTTTCATAACATGTAGTTGTGACACACTCACATTCAGGAAATACCATGTTACCTCTGAGTTGGGGGGAGGGGGAAGGCGGAAAAGGGACCAAAATAAGAATACTACCTCTTAACTGTAGGCAGAGCACAAGCAGCCTTTAAAAACAAATCTGCCTTGGGGGTATGAATATGGGAAGAAACCTCTTGGCTAAAAGGAAAAGTCCAATCACAGCCCAGTCCATGGAGAGGCAAGAGTATTACCTACTTTCACAAGGCAAGGGTCTTTCCTCTTCTGAGGAAGCAGAATACTCAGTTTTTGATCTGCTTTTGTGTGATAAGGGAGCTTTTGTGTTTGGTTATGGGGACAAGAAGCGAGAGAATCTCATCCCAAAGAGCACTCTGGGCCTGTAAAAACAAGACATGTGTTTTAGAAAGTTCTTCTCAAGTCTTTTCCTGCAATTGAGTCAGTGATCAAAAATCTGAGAGACTTCCCCTTGAGTAATGGTTGCCACTGGCCAAGCATTTGGCCACACTCAGTCTTTTAGAGCATTCTCTAAGTCAGCAACAGTCTACTACCTACATGGCTGGCTGACTCGTAGAGCAGAGGCCAGCATCATGTCCACCCATTGAGTGGTGTCATTCAGGAGCTTCCCTTTTCCCCTTGTCAAGATCCTTCTATAAGAAAAAGATTTCATGCGCAGAGAAGGCCTACTGAGTATGCGTGAGACTTGATTAAACCAAGAAATAACATTGAGGTTCTGTCTGGTCATCTTCCTTAAGAAATGCTTTAGACTGTTTTTGAAGTTCTTTTCATTTCCATGATTTCCTCATATGCTAGGCTGCAGGTCTTGTTCTAACTGCTAGTATCTGGTTCTTCCTTGCCATTTGTAGCACTTTTGTGAGATGCCAGATGAAGGAAATGGAATCTTATTCTAGGCCTTTGACTAAAGGGAAGGTTCCTTCATTTTACCAATTATGTCTTCTGATGAAAGATAGTAGTGGTTCGAATCCCATCTCTAGTACCTATTGTGAGCATTTTTCTTCTAATCTATATCTTGAGGTTGCATAGCATTTAATATGTATAAAGACTTTTCATTTAGTATTATATAGTAAGGTTTTTTTTTCTACATTTGCATTTTGCCTAAGTGGCCTGAGGGTGTTAAGATTTCTTTTTTTTTGGGGGGGGGGTCCAGTTGTGGGGCCTGAACTCTGGGCCTGGACGCTGTCTCTCAGCTCTTCAGCTCAAGGCTAGCACTCTACCACTTGAGCCACAGCGCCACTTCCGGCTTTTTTTTTTTTCTTTTTGCTTACGTGGTGCTGAGGATTGAACCCAGGGCCTCATGCATACAAGGCAAGCGCTCTACCACTGAGCCACCTTCCCAGCCCCAAGATTCCTTTTTTTTATGGGAAGCTATGGAACCCCTTTCAACTTAAAACAATTGGGAAGTCATTTGTTTTTATTTTTTTATTTCTTCATTGAGAGTAAGTGATTACATAAATTTCACAATATTGTGGGGGATAGTGATACTTAGCTAAAATCACAAACACATTTTAATCTTTACAAGGTGAATTGTCATTATCATGGTCAAAGCTTGTGAACTCTACCAATTTTAACAATACAACTCTTTCTTCCAAATCAGATGATACGTACATTACTTTTGTTTAGTGTAAGCTGTGCCCTCTTTCTCATTCCCTCCCTCCACCCTTGAGTTGTTTAGTTCACTTTCATCAATGTCCAGTTCAGCTGATGGGCCCCTCTGCTGTGTTTTATCACCTGTTTCCTTCCGATTCTGTGCCCTCCTCCCAGCTTCCCTCAGATGTGCACATGTATATATCATATGTGGGGTCAAGAACATAGAATCATCTAAAAACAATATGACAAATGAAGAGGTTTGTGTCTTGAGTCCTGTTTACTTTGTCATATCTTGTTAGGTTTTGGGAAGGCCTTTTATGTATCTGATATGGACATGGCCATGTTGTTTCCATTTGTAACACGATAGTAGTTCTGCAGCATTGGCACCTGCAGGAGACATAAGAGCAGGGGCATTTCCTCTGCTTCCCCAGGCAGAGAGATGATGGACCACAGCCAGTTGGGCCTAGGTGACATGTGGCATCACTGCCAGACCTGTCTTCTGGGGAAGATTCCTCAGCCCTCCGTTAGCAGCAAGTTCCCTGAGCTGCTCTTTGGCAGCTTTGTGGAAATCCTAAGTTGTGCTTTTCCTCGCTCCTGCCTTAGGAGCTGGCAGGAGGCTCATTCTGCTTCCCTGCTTGACCACCACCCTGCTCCACTCCCCAAGCATCATCAGTGAGAAATTACTTTGAGAGAATCAGAATGAAAACCCAGCTCTACCACTTGAATTCTGCCTTTGCCCCTCTTGATACCCTGAACATACTGTACAGGTGACCAGGGATGTGTCTCCACGACAGTACCTCTTGGTCTTCTTGGTCTTCACTTTAGAACAGCTCCTCCCCCATTGCATTATGGTCCTTTTCCTACTACAGCACTGCTGCTCATCACTGTATCTAGGGATGGACCAGGAGGAAATTTCCCAGCGAGGACAGCAAGGAAATGTTTGGGCTAGGGAGCCAGAACCCCATTTTCCATTACTGTTCAGTAGGTTGAACATGAACCTTTAAATCTTACAAGTTTTTTTTTTTGGGGGGGGTTTGTTTGTTTGTTTTGTCATTCATGGGGCTTGAACTCTGGGGCTGGGCGCTGTCCCTTAGCTTTTCAGCTCAAAGCGAGTGCTCTACCCCTTGAGCCAGTGTGCCACTTCTGATTTTTTTTTTTTAATAAACTTTTTATTTTTATATTTTGGTGCCAGTCCTGGGGCCTGAACTCAAGGTCTGGGCACTGTTCCTGAGCTTCTTTTGCTCAAGGCTAGCACTCTTACCACTTGAGCCACAGTGCCACTTCCAGCTTTTTCTGTGTATGTGGTTCTGAGGAATCAAACTCAGGGTTTCATACATGCTAGGCAAGCACTCTACCACTAAGTCACATTCCCAGCCCATGATTTTGTATATATTTTGTTAGTCTTATTCCCAATTACAAGTTTCTTGATAATTTTCAAATACTTTAGAACTGAAAATGGGGACTTGAGTTCATGCTCAGATCATTTCCCCAGTACTAGCTTAGGAAGTTCCAGTTATATGCAGATTATATAGTTTGGACAGGTGTTTGAGTCTCTAGTACATGGCCTGTTTATTTGAAGGATGATAGAATCTCTTGTTCATCTTCTACATATGATTGAGAACTAACCAAATTCTTTTCAGCATATATAGAAACTCAGGAGAGATAGTGGCTTATAAGTTATGTGATTTAGAAATACGTATTTTGCTTACTACTTTCACAGACACAGGAAGAATCGTGAGTCAGCCAGTGAACTTCTAATGAGATTGAAGGACAACAGGGATCTTCAGAAATTCCTGCAAGATTGTCAAGAGGTATGCTGCCCTCTGTCCCTCCTTTTGTGGTTTCAATTTAGCATTGAAAATCTCTTGAATTATAAAATTAATAAGGCCAGAAGTTTTTATAACCCATTTGATCAAAGGTAGGAGATAGGAAACTTTGTCAGTTTTACCCTCTCAGCTGCCACTTAAAAGAAGTAGATTACTATAATCTAGAGTACAAGAGAATAGGACTGAAATTCCATTACAGCACCACTAGCCACTATTTTGAGATAATTAAAATTGAAAACATAGCTCCTCCATCACACAGCTGTATTTTAAGTGATCAGTTGCCAATATATGACATCTATAACCATATTAAACCACATAAACAAAGAACTCTTACATCTTTGCAGAAGTTTCTACTGTACAGTGATACCCCAAAATATTATGCAACCTAAAAATGTTTAGTGTTGTTTTAACATACAAGGTACATTTAAACTATGTAGGAGGAAAGCAATAGCAAGAATTGAAACTGGCTACCAGTTAGGAAGTAGAGATTTTAAAACTAAATTAGAATTTTATTCATGTAAGATCTTAAAATAGTCATCTTTCAACTTCTTACATATGTGTCTAATAGACCAAGAATGGGAATCTTGATTTCAAACACCAAGTTTTAACATGTGGTATTAATCTCATGATTCCCATACTATCTCATGTTTCCCTGATAACATGGATAAACAAACTTTGAAAACTAAAGTTGGCCAGAAAAGCAGTCTCTGCAAGCTAGTTGGAGAAAACATCTAGCCACTTGAACATGGTGTTGGTTCTTGAGCACATCGTATTTCTCTGTCTACCAGAGAAGTAGAATGCAACTTAGTCCTCTCTGGTTTATTAGAATCAATGCCGTTGGAGGCAAAAATGAAGTGGGAACATCCACAGGAAGCTGCAGGGACTTTGGGGATAAGGGGGATGGGGACAATTTGTCTACAAAGAATATGACTCAAATCATAAACACCTTGCACACAGACATGTGGCTGGATGCTAAAAGAAATATAGCTCTCATGGCAGCTATGTGAAATCTTCCATGACAAAAGAGCTATCTTGTGTGTCCATTAATATACTGTCTTATTGTGAATCTTGCCATATGCTCCAGTAAATAAAGCTTAAGAAGGAAGGCCCCTAACCATAGCTTAAGATCTATTAGCTTTAAGTGCCACACTGACATATCTTGTTCTCCAGGGGATTTTCCTGGAGCCAGACAGGCTAAAGGCCAGAGTACCTCTTCTGAATGTCATGTGGGCATGAATAAGCCATTTGAAAAGGAAGTTCACTTAAAAGAGATGATCGTGTCCCAAGACTGGGCTCAGAAGTAAGCCATAGAGATATGTTTTGCTATGCTGAGTACCAGTTGGTCCTGTGCACAGAGGGAAAGGTTACAGCACTTCTAGGCTGAGCAGTTCCTTCTACACATTGACAATTCCTGTGTCCTATGGAGGTTCCCTTGAAGTACCATTAGTGATGTATGTGTTCTAACCTCAGGCCATGTCCTTTGACCTAGAGGACTGATGGAATCTCGTGTTCCTAATTTTAAAGGGACAGTTAATAAGATGAAATCCATTCATCTAACCGTAATAAAGCCAAGGTGGAATTTGAGAAAATAAGCCAAGAACTGAACAGAGAGGGAAACAAGGAGGAAGCATTGGGAAATCTAGTTATTGCAGTTAATATTTCCAGGCCCAGCCCTCTGTTTCCAATCATGTAATTACAGATTCATAAATAGGGATGTGTGGGGAGAGTGAGTAGATGAAGTGATAGTCCTCCCCACTGCACTCACAGGAAATAATGGGTCTTAGTAGGCCTTTAGATCTTTTCCACTTGTCAAAAATTATAGTCAATTATACCCAGGGATTTGGGTCCTACATCATTTCCACTCAAAATATGAAAGAAAGTTTAGGCTAGGGGTTTTTGGTTTTGTTGGCTTTGGTTTTGGTATTGGTTTAGTTTGGTTTTGATTTGGGTTTTTTAAATACCCAGGAGATAATCTGCATCTATGACTGTACTGCCATGTCTCCCTACTTCTTTTCTTACCTTGTTATATATAACTACATGTGTGAATATATGTGTATGTACATGTGTGTATGTATATACATGTCCATACATAATCCTTTACTGTGAACTTTTTATCTTTCAGCTTCATGAATATGCACTCCTTTATAAGCCAGAGTCTGAGACAATGGAGTTTGTACAAAGCAGCTTCCCATTTGGTCATCTAGCTTTTATGCTGACGGTTATTTACATAGTACCTAGAAGTCAAATTTAATGCTATCATTGATGTGGGTGTTTACAGCCCAGGGAATCAGGAGTTTCTTTTTTCCCTACTCCCTTCCTCCTGGGTGCCTTGGCTGGAAACAGTGTGGACAGTGAGATTTGCCCTTGCTGCCAGCCCCATAAACACTGTCCAGATGGGAACAACGATTGCAAAAACAATATAGTACAAGTGAACAGGAACCCCCACCTGCTCCCACTTACAGATGTGGATACAAAGAGCATCTTAATCTTTCTAGTGTTATCTCAATGGGATGTCTTGAGAAAACTGACAAATGACTTAAAGGCTATCAATTTTTGTTTTATCCTCCTATTTTCTGAAACATACACTTTGATGTAGATAGACATTTGTGGCACAGAAGTGTGAGCTCAGAGCTTTGTTCTTGGCTTAATTCAGTGATGAAAAGCATTTGTTATCTTTTGCCATTCTGCACAGCAGTCTTCTCTTTAGAGAATGAATGTAGTCTTAAATGACCTTTTTGCCCACACTTAGTAACTATGGCTCTGGTTCCGAGTGCTGATGAAGGCTGGTGCTCTGGCAAGTCCTACAGACGACACCGTCTCCCCCCGCCCACCCCCCCGCCCCCACACACACATGCATTGTGTTGTATTGCATGTTGCTTTATCTGTAGGGTGTGGTGTTCAGCAAAGAGCAGATTTGTTTATAAGCCTCTGATTTTTATATAGTATTCTCTCTCTTTTAAAAAAAACCCTCTAGGATATTTATGAGTAGTGAATATGTGAGTGTCCCTGGCACTTTGAATAAATAGGTGTTTTTCTTATTGTGTGGAACCTCTGTGTTCAGGGGCAGATTTATTGTTTGGTTTCCTGTCAACTTCTTAGATTAGATGAATCACCCATAATATTTCAGATTTTAACCACTTAGATAAGTTGGAAAACAAGTAATTCTTTAAAATTGGATATTTCAGTATTTAGAGTTTTGTGTGAAAAATCAGTGACTTATTACAAAGGACATTTTAAGATTTATTAGCTTAAGTGCTCCAGTTTAAAAAAATGACATCAAAGGTCTTGCTACCTTTTCATTTCAAACCTTGCTCCCTGTGATTCTCCTTCATTTGAAGAGCATGAGAGGTGCCCAAGTTCACTTGCCCTTAAAGCTAGGAGTTCCCCCACCCCCGACATAATTTCTAAAGAATAGACCTATTGTTGAAGGGAATGTGATCATTCCCACCCCAGCAGTGACCAGAGTATAGGGCCAGCTAATAGCCTTTGAACGTTGAGACTACAGTAGTACTTCCTTTCCATTGGCCCTACTACCATTTGTAGATACTGGGAAGTAAAATGATGAAGATAGTCAAGTGTAAACTTAATGTCCTGAGTGGTATAAAAGTAGGCTTCCTCCTATTACCTGGGAGAGGGCAGGTAGTCCCTGGAGATTCCTGCTTCCGATCCAACTGAACCTGACAACTGAGGTTTCATGTATCTCCTGCCAAGGTGGAAAAAAAAAATGTTCTCTGGGCAGTACCCTGTGGGGGAGAACCAACTTGACACTAGTAGACTAGCTGGAAAAATGGACCACATGGAGAGAAAAGCAGCAGAAGATACGTTTTAGAGCCTGTCATTGGGCTGTCTCCTGCCCCAAACCTCTTAAAACTAACTTCTTCCCATCTATCTGTTAGCAGCTGGCAGACTTAACATGATTTTCAAGAATTCACTTCCAGGTAGACTTGTAGGATCTGAATAGAGGGTTCTACAGAGATAGAGGCAATGGAAAAAAAGAGAAGTGAAGTTGACTTATATTTGAATGAAATGTTGACAGGATATCGTTGTTGCTTTAGCCCTACCCACAGCAAGCAAATTGTTCATGCCTTTTTGGCATTCTCATCAAAAGGGAGGGAGTCAGTAAATGAGTAGATTGGTTTGTTAGAATTTTTTTCTTTACTAAAAAGAACCAAAAGAACATTATTGCCAAATGAATTAAAAGACAGCTAATCAGGATGAACATGGTTTAAGTGACACAGATATTTGGAAGGGAGAAAAGGTTTAGACTTGGACTAGTTAGAGCAGAATTTTAAATACAAGCCTTTGGGAAAAGCTGGTTGAAAGTGTCTTCTAGTTTGGAAATTGGCTCATTGTTTTTGTACTTACAGGTTTTATATTCCATGTACAGTTTAGACCTAGCTTGCGTACAGACTCCTTATAATGGATACTTGTGGCTCAGAGTTGGAAAGTTAAACATCTGGTTGTGTGTTGACATGGAAATGTACAGTATTCGTAGTCTAACACTACAATCCTTTCTAAGGAGGGGGAAAAGTTGATAGGTATAATGACAGTCTCTGAAAACTTTCTTATGTTTTTGTTGTTGTTTCAGCTTTCTCTCTGGATCAATGAAAAGATGCTTACAGCCCAGGACATGTCTTACGATGAAGCCAGAAATCTGCACAGTAAATGGTTGAAGCACCAAGCATTTATGGCAGAACTTGCATCTAACAAAGAATGGCTTGACAAAATTGAGAAGGTGGGTTAAAACGTTTGAGGAGGGCCCTGTTACCGTGTGGTGGCCCTGATGAGGAGAAGGAGCTGAAGGTGTGGATGCACTCATTTTTTTCCTTCAAAATACACCAGCATATTTGAGCCTATGTTGTCATTTATGAAAGTTCCATAGCCAGTGGCAATCTGCCTCTCACTTGCCAGTTGGTGACTTCACCCTACCAGAAGGGGAAACAGAAACCCAATCAAAAGTCTCAGAAAACCTGGCTCATCTTCAAGCAAATACTTGGTCTCTGTTATGCGTCTCTTCTGCTGCTACTGGTGGACCGTGGACCCCTCTGTCCTTCGATCTGGGTCATATTTGCCTGTGGTATACTGTGATAAGCTTTATCAGATATAGTTGCACAAGATTTTAAAATATTATGTGTTTGCTGGTCTCCAGTGGCTCACACCTCTTGGTCCTAGCTACTCAGCTACTGTGATCTGAAAATCACAGTTCAAAGCCAGCCCAGGCAGGAAAATCTGTGAGACCTCCAATTATAGTAAAAGCTGGAAGTGGTTCTGTGTGGCTCAAGTGGTAGAGTGCTATCTAGCCTTGAGCAAAAGGAGCTCATGAACAGCACCCAAGCCCAGGGTTCAAGCTCAAGATTGGCAAAAAGGAAAACAAAAAGAACTATGTGTTTAAATCTTCCACATGTGACTGCTGTGAACCATCAGGCACTTCAACTGAGTACCATAAGTTTCCCATCCTCCCTTCTCTCCCCTCATACTTGATATATTGCACCAGGCTCCTAAGAGTTAGAAAGATGTGATGGCTATGGTCTCTGGGGCATGAAGTGGAGGGGGGAAACCTTGGTTTATTAGCACTGAATATCCCATTGCTGCAGTTGATACTATTTCTGCATGTGGCAATTAGGAATGTACTCCCTGGAAATTTTGTGTTTAGCTGAGACCATTGTTGATTTTATTTGGTAGTAACTTCTAATGAGAAGAATTTGTGAATGTGAGCATGTGTGTGCTGAACGAATGGGTCAATCAGATCAAATGTTAGGTTTGTTTTACACGGTGACATTTACTTTCTTGCAAATTGTATTTAATTACAACCATACTGGTTTGTGTTTTCCAGGAAGGAATGCAGCTCATTTCAGAAAAGCCTGAGACGGAAGCTGTGGTGAAGGAGAAACTCACTGGTTTACATAAAATGTGGGAAGTCCTTGAATCCACCACCCAGACCAAGGCCCAGCGGCTCTTTGATGCAAACAAGGCTGAACTTTTTACCCAGAGCTGCGCAGATCTGGATAAATGGCTCCATGGCCTGGAGAGTCAGATTCAGTCTGACGATTATGGCAAAGACCTTACCAGCGTCAACATCCTGCTGAAAAAGCAACAGGCAAGTGGACAAGGCAGCAACCTCCTTGGGCTTTGCCTGTTTTCAGCCATCTGCTTTCCATGTGAAGGGATTTAATGCCCAGCAAAGTGCTTACCCTGACAGCATCATAGGGCATTTCCAGAGTCAGCTAGAAAAAGTGTCAGTAAAAGTGTTAGGTGTCAGCATGGAACACTTTGGAAAATATCTTTCTATAGTTAAGCTGTGCATCTCATGCAAATGAAAGTATCATATTTACATGGTTTGTTGTATAATGTGTAGATGCCTGTCAGCTATCCAAATTATTCAAGGTACTTAGAGACCATAGAAGAAAAATCTGGGTTTTTCCACATTTCTGTATCGCAGCAGAAGGCTCAAAAGGCAAGTGAATTTACTATTCAATGAGAAAACAGTTGCTTTGGGGTTGAGAGAAGTGCGTGTGTGGCTCCCCTGGCTAGCTCTGCAACCTGAGTCCTGGTCACTGCAGCTGTGAGGAGACCAGGCACTACAGGACAGTGGCTGAGTACTGAGGCTGGTTTCTTCATCAAAGTGACACTGACCTCGCCTTTAGTTAAGTGACTTGGTCACTGACTGTTCTGCAAGTTACTGTGCATGAAGTATTTTTCCCCCACAGGTAGTTTCCCTGTAGAGGAGCTGCTTTCCTCCTCTACCTGAGAATGGTGCCAGTCTATACACAAATGAAACACCTATTTTTCCTAAGCTGTCAGTATATGGCTTTCTCCTATGATAGGTCCTGAGCAAGAGGCCTCTACTTTCACCCATTTTCTTTCTTGCTCAAGGCTAGCATTCTACCACTTGAGCCACAGCACCTCTTCCGGTTTTCTAAGCCGTTTATTGGAGATAAGAGTCTCCGGGGCTTTCATGCTATGGCTGGCTTTGAACCATGATCTTCAGATCTCAGCCTCCTGAGTAGCTAGGATTGCAAACGTGAGCTACCAGCGCCCAGTTCATCCATTCTCTTTAAATGAAGAACTAGTATGTGTTCCACTGATTGTTCAGTATGACCTCCATCCGCTTTTTAACCAAGGAAATAAAGGCAGGTTAACATTACCTTCCTTAAATGAACTAGGGCTTCAAGACTAACATAACTCCTTTCTGAGGGTAAAGCTGGTTTCTGGACAAGCAAATAAAAGCTGACCTTTCCTTTATTAGGCTCATGGACAAGTTTGAATATTACTCAAACTTTAAAATCCTAGAAAGGGACATTTTGGTATCAGCTGATGAACTGGATTGCCAACTAGTAGATTGCTTGATGGTGGAGCCATTTCTTTTTTTTAAAATTTTTATTTTTTTATTGTGAAAATACTGTACAGAGGGGTTACAATTACATGGGCAAGATAATGAGTACATTTCTTATCAAGCATTGTAGCCTCCTCCTTTGTTTTCCCATCCCTTCCCATCCTCCCCCCGCCCCCAGTGGAGCCATTTCTTAGACTTTCTACTGTATAAGTTTATATTTATTCTTCAGTCTTCCTTTTTGTCCTGTACACCAAACAGATACTTGATAGGTCCATCTATGTTTCCCCTGCTCTGATGCAACGTCGCTGTGTCTTTCACTTTTAGATGCTGGAGAACCAGATGGAAGTACGGAAGAAGGAAATTGAGGAGCTTCAGAGCCAGGCCCAAGCTCTGAGTCAGGAAGGGAAGAGCACCGATGAGGTAGACAGCAAGCGCCTCACTGTGCAGACCAAATTCATGGAGCTGCTCGAACCCTTGAATGAAAGGAAGCATAATCTGCTGGCCTCCAAAGAGATCCATCAGTTCAACAGAGATGTGGAAGACGAGATCGTGAGTAGACACTGTCCCAGATAACCTTGCCTTTTCAGAAGCCCATGTTCTCACTGTTATGCTCACTTAGGCCACATTAGTGCGCTGAGCATTCACAGCCCAGGCTCTCCTCTTTTCTAGGGGTTCTTCCCCTTCCCACATGATACAACTCCATTCTCTGCTTTTCTGAAGATAAATCCAGGTTTTTTTCTTTCTCTCTCTCCTTTGGTGATACTGGGGTTTGAACTCAGCTTCACACTTAAAAATCAGGCATCTACAGCTGAGACATACCTTCAACCTTGTTTGTTTGTCTTTGCTTATTTTGACACAGGGTGTCACTTTTTGTCCGAGCATGTCATATGCATGAACCAGGGATGTAGTTGGTATGACAAGTGGATGTAGTTGGTATGACAAGTGGATGTAGTTGTGTCTAGCTTCTTCAGTTGAGCTGGAGTCTTGTGAACTTTTTTGCCTAAACTGGCCTGAAACCTGATCTCCCCCAATGTCAGCCTCCAGAGTTGCTAGGAATATAAGCATGCGCCACTGTGCCCTGCTCTACTTCTACTCCAGAATTTTAGTACCCCTTCAATGGTGCTTAAAAAAACAAAACAAAAAAAAACCTGTAAGGCTCTGACATTAAGGATGAGTTGGGATTTGAGATCCAAGCATTGCCCCATTGCCCGCCCTCTGGTGGCCCCTTAAAGAAGGATTTGGCACACTCTCTGCAGCTGGTCCTCCTGATACTCTTGTTTATGTCAAATATTTATCCTTCTATGCAGTCCTGACCACTTACTTGCAATTCTTTCCAGTTGTGGGTTGGTGAGAGGATGCCTTTGGCAACTTCCACAGATCACGGCCACAACCTCCAGACTGTTCAGCTGCTAATAAAGAAAAACCAGGTAAGCATTTCTGCTCTAGCTAGTTCAGCCTGGTAAATAATTGTTCCACATCTCAAGGCAGAAAAAATGAGAGAGCTTTGAAGGCTTGCAAGTTTATGGCTCTTAACAGTTTGACATAAGCAGCAGGCTATGGTCATTTAACGAGACTTGGGGTGTGTTCCGCTCCCACACAGACGCTCCAGAAAGAAATCCAGGGGCATCAGCCTCGCATTGATGACATCTTTGAGAGAAGCCAAAATATCGTCACTGACAGCAGCAGCCTCAATGCGGAGGCCATCAGACAGAGGCTCGCCGACCTGAAGCAGCTGTGGGGTCTCCTCATTGAGGAGACGGAGAAACGCCACCGACGCCTTGAGGAGGCGCACAAGGCCCAGCAATACTACTTTGACGCCGCTGAAGCCGAAGCATGGATGAGCGAGCAGGAGCTGTACATGATGTCTGAGGAGAAGGCCAAGGTGAGAGTGGCTCCCGCCCTCCCTAAGAGGAGCGCGAGGCCCATTCCTCACAAGGGCCTCAAACTCAGACCGTGCGCTTGGGCTTGCTGGGGGCTCTTCAGTGAGCCACCTTTTGCTTCTTCTTTTGAGTGTTACAGAGAGGCACCATAGTGTGCAGAGGTGGCTAAAATCTGACTTCTTTTTACCCTGGACACTTCATCTTCATGACTGAATTGTGCGTCATCATGGTGATTCATCCTGTTACTTCTTTTGTATAAAGAAATTTGCCAGAATCCTATATAGAGTGCCATAATCAAAATGGCTTTGATACCCTTAAAATATTTTAAGGTTCCCTAATGCTGTCATCTTCATGCTTGACCAGCTGTGGGGTTACGGCCAGCCTGGGACACTTGGCCTACCTATACTTGACTCAGGTTGTGGGGCCTGAACTCTGGGCCTGGCTGCTGTCCCTAAGCTCTTCAGCTCAAGGCTAGCGCTCTACCACTTGAGCCACAGCGCCAATTCCGGCTTTTTTCTTTTTGCTTATGTGGTGCTGAGGAATTGAACTCAGGGCCTCATGCATGCAAGGCAAGCGCTCTACCACTGAGCCACCTTCCCAACCCCTGTACTTGACTCTGTATCTCAGAAGGGCCTTGGTCACTCTGGGTTATCATGTTCCCCTATAGAGACCTCTGTCCAGTCCGTGATCCTCTCTGAACATTTCCTGCTTACAAGTCATACCACATTTGTAGTGTTTTTCTTTCTGATTGTCCTACCTCCTGTCCCACTGCACAGCTAGCCTGTGGTGGTATCAGACCAAAGGGGCCACTGTGGTTGTGACAGTCCCTCTCTTTGCAGGATGAGCAGAGTGCTGTCTCCATGTTGAAGAAACACCAAATTTTAGAACAAGCTGTGGAGGACTATGCAGAGACAGTACACCAGCTCTCCAAGACAAGCCGGGCATTGGTGGCTGACAGCCATCCTGAAAGGTGAGACTTTCTGTTCTTCAGTGAATCTTTTACTAAGCTGCCCAAGAAGAAAATGGCAGCATTCATCTTAACTTAGTGCCAAGGGGGATCTTTGGGAAGTGTTCTTACCATAGACTTAAACGGTATCTGGTGAACCAGAAGAATGAACAGTTTCATTGTCATCTAATTTATTAGGAGAACAGTTACTACTTTTAAGGTGAGTGGAAGACAGTGTAAGGATCTACAGGCTGGGGATATAGCTCAGATGTGGAATATGTACCTAGTATGCTCAAGGTCCTGGATCTCTTCCCAGACTACAAATAAATAAGTAAATCAATGGACCTATAGGGGGAAAAAAGAACAAAATTGTATCCTAACTTTTACATATCAAGTACTCAGAACATCTTAGAGGAAACATAGGTAGGTGTGTGGTACTCACTGACTATATATGGGGCAAGAGCATTAACTTCAAGAGCATACATTTCAGGCATTTTCTGTAATTGCTTTTTATGACTCAGAGTGGAAAAAAGATCAACTTTGTATGTTTAACCAAGGCAGATTAGAGGAGATGAAGTCAGGGAATATATTCATGATTAGATTCTCAAGAAAGTCACCCTTCCCCCCACCCCACCCCCCTCATCTCCAGGGATAGGCACCAGCAAGTTCTTGTCTCTCTAATTTCCTGTTGTGAGGAAAGAAGATTCAGCCCTTAAAAAAAGCACACTCAAGAGCCAGGAAATGTAGCCAGAGCCAGCTGCCCTAGCAAAGGCAAGCACACGCACACAGAGGAGATGGAGGCCATCGGGTGCCAGGCGGCAGCATCTTGTCTGTAACTGGTAGCGTTGTATCTGAGAATGGAAGGTAGCTTCAGAGTTTTGCGATAACTTCTTAAGGAAATACTGACTTACAGAGCCAGTAGTGCAGTTACAGGCCCCTCCTCCTCCCAATTGTTACGTTCAAGATGGTTTCTGGTCTTAATTAGTGTGTTTGGTTTACTTACTAGCTCTCTTTATCATTTGAAATTGAATTTTAGAGTTTTCTTTTTCAGGCTAAAAGGTATAAGCAGAAGCTTCCTTAGAGAAAATTTGTATTAACGTTCCCTCCTTTGTTTCTCCCCAGGAAGAAACTTGACATTTAAGGTGTCTTTCTCCCCCTTTTTCAGTGAGCGCATTAGCATGCGGCAGTCCAAAGTAGATAAGCTATATGCTGGCCTGAAGGACCTTGCTGAAGAGAGGAGAGGCAAGCTAGATGAGAGGCACAGGCTATTCCAGCTCAACCGGGAGGTGGATGACCTAGAGCAGTGGATTGCTGAGAGGGAGGTGGTCGCAGGGTCCCATGAGCTGGGGCAGGACTACGAGCACGTCACCGTAAGTACCTGGGCAGAGCTTGAGTGGTACGTAGTGAAGAAGTGTGTGGAAGTCCGATTGCATTCCTGAGCTGTGGGTGAATGCAATGTCCTGCATTCTAGTCAGAAGTCATGGGGTTCTGTTTCCACTTGGTTCCTAGAAGTGGTTTACTCTTTGCATTGTGCAAGACCGGATATGTTTTAGAGCACAGATCTGTTGTTCTTAAAGTCATGCATATTACTTGTTACCTCCCACTTAGAGGCAGTTTCTTTGCCAACGACATTCATGGGATCAGGAAGTAAAATGTTCCCAGTGGTCTCATTGATTTCTTTATACCCATCCTCCTTTCAGATGTTGCAAGAACGATTCCGGGAATTTGCTCGAGACACAGGGAACATTGGACAAGAACGTGTGGACACGGTCAATCACATGGCAGATGATCTCATCAACTCTGGACACTCGGATGCTGCCACCATCGCTGAATGGAAGGATGGCCTTAATGAAGCCTGGGCTGATCTGCTGGAGCTCATTGACACGAGAACACAGATTCTGGCTGCCTCCTATGAACTGCATAAGTTTTATCATGATGCCAAGGAAATCTTTGGGCGTATCCAGGATAAACACAAGAAACTCCCTGAGGAGCTTGGGAGAGATCAGAACACCGTGGAGACCTTACAGAGAATGCACACCACCTTTGAGCATGACATCCAAGCTCTGGGCACTCAGGTGGGTGGTGATGTACTAAAACACAATGTAGAAACTTTACATAGCATCTTAGTGAATCTCTGAGTGTCTCTCTGTTCCTCTCTGTTCCTTACGTCCTCCAAACATGCCTGAAAGATTAGCAGGATTAAATAATACATGCTCATGCACACACATTATGATAATACTCCCATTTTGTAAGAGCTTTTCAGTCCATCAGGTGCTGAGTTTGCCACATTTGCAAACATTGTTAAATACTCATGATTATAATAAATAAATGTCTGCACACACATACACACACACATTGCAAGGTATAGGCTTCAATAAGACTTTATGGTATGTTAACATTTCCATCCAGAATAGTTTCCAAAACAATACCTTGTTATTTTCCATGAACCATCCCAAAAGAAAAAAAATGAGATTCTAACATTTTAGTGTGCCTGGTGTTTTCCCCCTCAGTATTGATCAGCTAACACAAAGACTTTGTTTAAAAAATGGGGACTGGGAAGGTGGCTCAGTGGTAGAGCGCTTGCCTTGCATGCCTGAGACCCTGGGTTTGATTCCTCAGCACCACATAAGCAAAAAGAAAAAAGCCGGAAGTGGCGCTGTGGCTCAAGTGGTAGAGTGCTAGCCTTGAGCTGAAGAGCTGAGGGACAGCGCCCAGGCCCAGAGTTCAGGCCCCACTACCGGACCCCAAAAAAAAAATGTTTGACAAAGTAATAACAGTATAACAGAAAGAATCTAGTGTAAACATTCTCTAATTTCTAAACTCTGTGCAGTTTCCTGTTTAGTCATATCCCTTTTAGTTGAAAATTTACATTTAGTTGAAAAAGAAATGATATAGTTCATGGACCTAGAAGAGAAACCAATTTGATTACAAATACTAGTCTTGAGGGGTTTTGTTTTTGTCTATTGAAATGTATTTCCAGGCACCAGTGGCTTACACATGAAATTAGTCCCAACTACTCACGAGGTTGAGATCTGAGGATGGATATTTAAAGCCAGCCTGTGCAGACAAAACAGATTCTCATCTCCAGTTAACAAGCAAAAAGCTGCAGTGGAGGTGTGGCTCACTCAAGTGGTAGACCACCAGCCGTAGAGCAGAAACGTTCAGCAGGAACATAAGGAGCATAAGGCCCTTTATGAAGCCACATAGAAAAAAGAAAAAGGCGAACACTGATTAGTACCCTGGGTAGCAGACATTTTCTCCCAAAGACCAAATAGTAAATATTTATTGGTTTTATGTGGAACATTTAGTTTTTATTATAACTACTTGCCTTTGCCATCTTAGTATAAAGCAGCAATAGAAAATGTGGGATGAATAGGTATGGCTGTGTTCCAGTATATCTTTAGTTTAAAAAAAAAAAAAAGCTTAGAGCTGGCCAGGCCAGGCTCCATTGAAGGCATCATTCTTACTGTGTTTTGGTACCAGACTGCCATTGTCATCTCACTGATGTTAAATTCATAATTCTTGTCACTATATGGCTGAAAGTTAACTTACCTGTTTAGTTTTAATTCCCCAGTACTCTGAATATTGAGATGAAATTTAGGTATGTGAGAGTAAAAGTATTACGACTATTTTCTAATTGATTTCCTATGACAAAAGCCTAGGGAAACTTTTGGAGGCCTAGAGACAAAGCAGCAACAGCAAGTCTTCCCTATGCATCTTAAAATCATTACTTTAGAATTACAAGAGAACTAAGAGATGATGGAGTTGCTCTCTTGTTTTTCACTCAATGTCTTCAGACTTGGAGTAGTGAGAAAGCCCAAGAAGAGTTCAGTTCCATCCAGGTCAGGAACCATCCACCTCCTCGTGTCCGACGGTCTCTGCCTGTCTCACCATAACGTATGCCTAGGCACTTTATGACTGCAAGTGTTGCCAATCCTTGTGGTACAGGCTCCCTGAGTAGGAAGTATCTCCTGCTGGGCTGTGTCATCTTTTGCCAGCTTGACCTACTGCTGTCTACATAAGTGCCTGGGGGTGGAGCAGTGGGAGATGAGGGCATCATACAATATCTGCCCCAGGGGATGGTCTTGAGTAGCTGTGCAAAAAGCCAGTTAACTTCTGTGGGAATTTTCAGTTGTACATAGCCTCTTCCACTGCACTTTTTGTTGTATGAGTCCATTCAGAAGAGCAAGAGGCACAGGGAAAGATTTGGTTAGAATATAGCAAACTAGCCCTTTTCAGATAATTTCTTACAAATTTGCTCATGATAATGAGTTATACTTAAGCCTTAACTATTAAAAAAATATTTAATCCCAAAGTCTTTAAGATATGGAAATCAAATCACCATCGAAACCAAATCCCATCGGTGCTTTAGCAAAAGCTTTATTTTCTTACCACCATTTAAAAAGTCGTTATGCAGTTGAGGGGCAGTGACCCTCCCCTCCGGGCCCCTCCCCTGCTTCACATTGTCTGTTCCTATCCCATTATCCCTGTACAGCATTTCTCCAGATACTCTCCTCACAGATATCCATGAGGACGCCTGATGTGCAGAGCTGTTGTCCGTGGACTTTGTGAGAACGTCTTATCAGGAAATAATGATTGTCTCTTCCACTGTATTGTGTATATCTTGATTAGACATTGTGGGCATGGCACTGCTGAAATATAAAGTATAAAAACAAAGTTTGAAGGAAATATTAAGCATAAAATAGTCACAGTTACTGTTCCTATTTTAGACAACAAATCAGCTGTATTTTTTCCCTCATTTTGCACAAAAAGCAGAATATTATACATACCACCTGACCTTGCTTTTTCTACTTACTCCGAGCACTTACATGCGAGTACTTAGAGCATTTCCCCATTTTTCTCATAGCTACACAAGGGCTGCACTTTCAACCAGTCCATCACTAATGGAGATCCATCTTTTGCTTATATAGATCATGCTGTGGTAAAAAGTATGTATTTCCCTTCCTCAGTGTGCAAGGATATATATACATATACATATATATATGACAAATTCCCCAAATGGAATTATAAACAGAAGATACATGCAAATATTATTTTGATAGGTACTGTCCATCACCTTCTAGATGAGCTATAGCCTCTTATGAGTCAAGCAACAATGAATGATCTCACTGACAAATGCATCTTCAAAGCTGAATTTTGGCCAACAAATAGATAACAGTATTCATGTCATCACCTGGCATCTTTTCATGTTTAAGACCTATGTTAATTTCCTATGCTGACATTTCTTAGGGTGTCCAATTTTTGTTGACTTGTTAATATTTTACTTTTCTTTTGATGAATGTCATAGCTATAAAGATAGCTCAGCAAAATATTTAGCTGTAAGTAGAAGTGTATTTGTGGCTACATTTTACTAAGTCATCATTCTTGCTATTAATGTACAGTTTTACAGGGCTTTTGTTTGTTTGTTTGCTTTGTGCTGGTCCTGAGCTTTTTTGTTCAGAGCTACCACTTGAGCCATAAATCCATGTCCAGCTTTTTTGGTAGTTATTTGGAGATTAGAGTCTCATGGACTTTCCTGCCCATGCCTGGCCTTGAACCACAATCCTCAGATCTCGCCCTCAGGAGAAGCTAGGATTACAGATGGGAGTCACCAGCACCCAGCCAATAAAAATTACCTTAACCCCCAGTGAGTAGGGAAGGTGTTTATTTTTTGGGCTGTATCTAGAAGTGCCCCACTTTATATCCCCGGCCACTTCCAGAGCGCCTTTCCTCACCTTCCTGGCCTGTATGTCTGTAGCATTTTACTTTATTATTAGAGAGCTAACTATGCAGTTTCATAGGTTTATAGAAACCTGTGTCTTTCTGAGTTGGTGGTCCTCCGTGAAATCAGAACTCCTTGAGAGGCACCAGGCCCATTTTGACCTAGCGCTCCATTAGTAGCAGCGTTGTGAGGAAGGAGTGTGGGGAATCTGGGGTCAAACCTGACTCATCTTCCCCGTGGCTTTGCAGGTGAGGCAGCTGCAGGAGGATGCAGCTCGCCTCCAGGCAGCCTATGCGGGTGACAAGGCTGACGACATCCAGAAGCGTGAGAACGAGGTCCTGGAAGCCTGGAAGTCCCTCCTGGACGCCTGTGAGGGCCGCAGGGTGCGGCTGGTGGACACAGGGGACAAGTTCCGCTTCTTCAGCATGGTGCGGGACCTCATGCTTTGGATGGAGGATGTCATCCGGCAGATAGAAGCCCAGGAGAAGCCAAGGTAATACTCAGGGCGTCAGGAGAAGCCAAGGTAATACTCAGGGCGTCAGGATACAGAGATAGGTTCAGTTGTCTCTGACACACCATTGCCAGGGACCTGTGGACCCTCCTACGTTGTATTTCACACTCACCTGTGCCCTCCTGGTCATGTACCCTGGGCGCTCCTAACCACTTTATCTTGGGAATGAGATGGGTTTTTCTAAGATTTTGTTTTTCATTTTGTTGTGTGCTGGTCCTAAGTCCTGGGTACTATCCTTGAGCTTTTTTGCTTAAGGCTATCTTCTACTACTTTAGCCACAGCTCTACTTCTGTTTTTTTGGGGGGGGAGGGGGAGATTGATTAATTGGAGATAAGAATCTCAAGGACTTCCTGCCCAGACTGGCTTTGAACCGAGATCCCCAGATCTCAGCCTTCTGAGCAGTTAGGATGACAGACATGAGCCGTTAGAACCCAGCTCACTTTTCTCCTGTTGATTGGATTAAAAGCCCCTTTGTTCCTTCCATACACATTACCACAGGTATCACTCTCAACATCTGCTTTAGTGGTGTTGTAGGATGGTAAGTTAATGTTTATTCTATTTCTACCCTTTAACTTCTGTTTCATTCAAGGCAGTGAAAAGAATTCAGTAGTTGAACAAATAAGTACAGATAAAACCTGCTATTTACCCACTGTAATTGAGATAAAAATTATGCCACAATATAAGAAATAGTTCTGTCATTTAAAAAGCAGTCTTGCCAGGCACTAGTGGCTCACGTCTATAATCCTAGCTACTTAGGCTGAGATCTGAAGATCATAGTTCAAAGCCAGCCCAGGCAGGAAAGTCAGTGAGACTCTTACCTCTAATTAACCACCAGAAAACCAGAAGTAGCACTATGACTCAAAGTGGTAGAGCACTAGCCTTGAGCAAAAGAGCTCAGGGACAGTACCTAGATCCTGAGTTCAAGCCCCACAACCCAACAAAAATAAAATAAGAAATAAAAAGCAGTCTAATTCCCTGCGCCATGGTTAGTTCTCCCTGAGGAGCTCTCACTACAAAACCACTGGTTTCCCCTGTTTATCATTTTCTGTCTGAGTTCAGAGACTTCCCCAGCTATTCTGGGGTACATATCCTGAGCCTGTGGCAGCTAGTGCCTGGGGAACTTGTTACTGCCTCAGACCTTGTTGACAGAAAGCCTGTCCAAATTGCACTTAAGAGTAAAAGCTTAACAGAAAACAAGCAGTGTTCTTATACTTATCAAGTGACCATTTTAAATTATTCAGCACAAATAAAAGGAGCCAGCTTCTAAATGTGGAGCCTGTGCTGACGGAGCTGTTCTGAGCTACATCCCCTGGAATTTTGACCCCCATTGACCCAACCTGTAAATCAACCCTCAAAGGCCTATTTGGCCATCATTTTCCTTCAGATTGATAGCATGTTTGAAAGCCTACATGCTTTTATGGGAAAAGCTTGAGTTCCTAAAAGAGATGTTACTGGTCTAATTTTAGGGATGTGTCATCTGTTGAACTATTAATGAATAATCATCAAGGTATCAAAGCTGAAATTGATGCTCGCAACGACAGTTTCACAACCTGTATTGAACTTGGGAAATCCCTGCTGGCTAGGAAGCACTATGCATCTGAGGAGGTAATGCTGTTTCTTGGGGCTGTGGGATGGATCAGCTGGAGGAGTTGATGGAAACTGACTTGAGTATGCGTGCATGTGCACACATCATACACAGAAATGTGAACAGCTATGCCTTAGTACCCACAGGGGATTGTATCTAGGACCTCCCTGGATCTCTCCATAGCTGCTTATATAAAATGCCATAGTATTTGTAAATAACTAGCAACATCTTCCCGCATGCTTTAAATCATAACAGCTAACACAAGGTAAATGAAAGGTAATTATTATACTATGCTGCCTAAGGAATAACGTGAAAAATTTGTTCACAACTTCAGTTTCTTTTCCTAATGTTTGCGGTCTGCATTGGTTGAGTCCTTAGTTACAGAACCTGCAGATACCAAGTGAACCACATGTGTGCACACCCACATCCTCATATTTCAAAACCCCCTTTTCCTACCTGCCTAAAGTAAGACAGTTAGGCGATATTGTAGGCCAAAGCCAGTGATTCTGTGACACAGAAGGTAATTTTTTTAGGGGCCTCTGGTTAAAAAAAAAAATGACCTCTCTTTATTCCTCCATCAGTGCCTACTGGTTCCCAATGCTTCTCCATTGAATTTGCCCCATCATTTTGTCGCTTTGCTCAAAGAGGGATGATTGCAGATGCTTGTGAGGGTACTGGCATTGACAAGTTCATGACAGGTTCCCTTGGTGAGGGGGATGCCATCCTCTTACAGAGGCCAGGACTTGGCTCCTCTTGCTGTTCCTCTCTTTGTGAATGTATTACTGCAGGACTGTGATCACCCAGGGGTTAGGGACGCCCAGTGCATTGTTGGCCTCCTTACCACCAAGCAGCTTTAAGGAGAGCTCGTCCCTTCCCACAGTTCCTACTGAAAGCATGCTAGCCATGCTTTTCCCTCTGCTCCAGGATGTACATTAACAGAGCTGATGGTTCCTAGTTTAGTGGTAATCCCTGCAGAAAAGATGCTTTCCTTGTGTGAAGTGACCTCTCAGGAAAGATGAAAAGGACACAGTATATCCTACTAAGATGTCTGGAATCTTCTTTTCATACAGATCAAAGAAAAGTTACTACAGTTGACGGAAAAGAGAAAAGAAATGATTGACAAGTGGGAAGACAGATGGGAATGGTTAAGACTGAGTAAGGACATATTTCCTTTTCTACTCTTTTGGGGCGGGCATCCATGGAAAGCATGCAAGTTTTTTTCTCTGCTTTATTTAATGCATTATTATTACTTGATGATTTTTGGCATTCTTGCTTTTTCTTACTGGCATACGCATCATTTTTCACTCCATGATTGATCACAGTGTCGTGAGTGGGATTTGGGGCTTTGGTGTCCTTAGGTGCATGAATATGATAATGTGACATCGCTTTAGAGACCGAGCCCCTCCAATCATCTTCAACAAGACTTCTTTCCTCACAGTGAAGAAAGTGAAAAGCTAGCCTGCCTTATATTTGGTGGTTTTAGTGGAAGATTGATGACATTAACATCTCTTAAGGTTTTGCCTTGCCTTTAGCATTCTTCTGAGTGTTTTGTCATATGTATTACCTCTAATGATCTTGGGAGGTAAAGTCTATTCTATTTTATTTGCTTTTATTTTTATTTTGGTCGGTTATGGGACTTGAACTCTGGGCTTGGGCGCTGTCCCTGCATTCTTCAGCTCAAGGCAAGCGCTCTACTGCTTGAGCCACTTTCTGTTTTCTAGTGGTTTATTGGAGATAAGATTCTCATGGACTTTCCTGCCCGGGCTGGCTTTGAACTGCCATCCTCAGATCTCAGCCTCCTGAGTCTCTAGGATTATAGGCGCCCGGCTGTAAAGTCTATTTTTTAATCCTCATTTTATCAAGGAAGATGAGCCCTTGCAAGAATTATAGTGTATAGTATTAGAAATGGCATCTCAAAATTGCTCTGAACATTAAAAGTAGCTGAGTTATACTTTGACATTCTGTATTGGAACTCTGGGTGTGTCCTTAGGTTCTAAGCCTATTCATACACACATTGGGTGCTTGCTAGAAGTAAACTCCAAAGGAGCCCTTTCTAAAAGGTTTGTAGAAGACTCAGTGAATGCACATCCTATTGGGCTCAGAGCCCTGTTCTTTGAGAATATGGCTTGTAGTTTTTGAAAACTCCCAATTTCATTCAGTTGAGCAAAAGCCATGTTACACACTGCAGTAAACCAGATATCAGATTTGTACCTGAAACATGATGATCTATCTGCGTGGTCCCCACTTCAAGTCCCTAAGCAGAGATAGCATATTCTTTAATTGCTAAATTGATACTAAGGTGTCAAAAATAGACAGCCATCCCACTGCAGGGATACTGGTACCTCCCACAGTCCACTTGTTACCTGCCTAGCCCAAGAATAATTGCTGTTGGTGATGCAGTGAAAAGTAATGTTAGCTCAGTGTGAAGCAAGCTTCATTCAGTCCCACCTCCTCCTAAGTGCAGGGCTGGAGGAGTGTTCAGTGTTTTCGCATGGAGGGACAAGAAAGAGGCACAGTGCCACCTTGGTCCAAACTGTTGCTCCCCTCCAAGAAGAAACAGGATTCTGTGAATCCTGCCAGGTTCTGAGGGCCTGTTTCATGGAGATAGAGCTAAATGAGCAGAGTGCATTTTGGACCTGCACTTCTCAATCTGATGGCTACTGTCCTATATATGTCTCGTAGGGACTTGAAGTATTCTCAGATCGTTATGGAGGTATTCTCAGTATCAAATCTGCCCAGTGGCTATGTGTTAAATATGGTATTTTTTATATATTGGGCTAAAGTTAAAGTTAATTTACCAGTTAAAATTAATTTACCAGTTCTTAACCTAATAATGTGACTGCCTGAGAAGATAAAATGACATACATAAAGTGGTCCATAACATGTGGCATTTACACTGGAGCATGCTGTTCTTATAAACTGTGCACCCAGCTGCCACCAGAGGGCAGTGGTGCCAGGTGGTCTTGGGCCCACATTCATTCTTGGTATACCCTGTACAGTTTTGGAGGTCCATCAGTTCTCAAGGGACGCCAGTGTGGCCGAGGCTTGGCTGCTTGGACAGGAGCCCTACCTATCCAGCCGCGAAATTGGCCAGAGTGTGGATGAGGTGGAGAAGCTCATCAAGCGCCATGAGGCATTTGAAAAGTCTGCAGCGACCTGGGACGAGAGGTTCTCCGCCCTGGAAAGGCTAACAACAGTAAGTGATCTCTGAATACATGGCCTGGGCATGGATCTGGAAGTATGTGGATAGTCCCCAAATTGGTCTCACATGCCCGTGATCCTAACCCTTAGGAGGCTGAGGCAGAAAGACTGGGTAGTAAAGTTTGCTGCCAGCCTGGACTACATAGTAAGACCAACAGAAATCTCTCTCTGATAGCACCAGGGAAGCGGCTTAGGACTGCTAACCTCTCCATCACTTCCAGACACCTGGATTGAGACGTTTGTCTAGTAGTCTTCTGCCTGGTAACTGATGGCTGAGACTTGTTTTTCTTTGACTACTTCTCCTTCCAGAAATTCAGGATTTGAATTCTCCTCCATTAGTAGCTTCTCCCTGGACCACTATCAGACCTCCCATTCCCATTGGTCTCTTTCACCAGTACAGAAATCTTAGGAGAGGGATAGTGTGCTATTGTTTCTTCTAAGACTTTGGTACTTATGGTTCAAAAATTCATTCTTTGCAGTGTACAAAAATGACAGGGGTGGGGGTTCTCCAATTTCTACAATTCTGGGGATTTAACATGTACCTGCATCCTTCTGTGCTAAAACAGAACTTCCAAGTGTGTGCACATTGCTCATGAAATGGCTTTGGTACAGGTAGATGACTATCCTGAGGTTTTTCTTTTTCTTCTTTTTTCTTTTTTTGTGCCCATCTGGGGCTTGAACTTAGAACCTGGGTGCTCTTCCTGAATTTTTTGCTTAAGGCTAATGCTCTACTACCTGAGCCACAGCAGCTCACTTCTGGATTTTTAGTAGTTAATTGGAGGTGAATGGACTTTTCTGCTCACACTGGCCTCAAACCATAATCCTCTAATCTCAGCATCCTGAGTAACAAGTATTATAGGCATGAGCTCTGCTATTGTGATTTTTTATTCTTTTTTAATATATAATTTTTATTGTAAAGCTACTGTACAGAGGCGTTACAGTTACATAAGTAAGGTAAGGAGTACATTTCCTATCATGCATTTTTACCCCTTTCTTATGTTTTTGTTTTTGTTTTTTTAATATGTTCTGGAGATTTGGGCACTTTTCTTTTAGCAGAGTGGACTTAGAAATTAAATCCATGCTCCTAAGGGGACACACAAACCAGTGTGGGAAGGGGAGATCTTGCGGGCTCGGTTTAGCTGTAGTTGCCATGAACTCCCTGCCATTTTGCTGGGGATGGTAGAGCTTCGCGTTGTCCAGTGTGAGCTAGGGTAGAGACTAGATGCCAGGGCCTCCCTTTCCATAAAAGTGGCAAGTCCAAGCCCTGCTGAGCATGACTGTGTTCTCCCTCAGTTGGAGTTACTGGAAGTGCGCAGACAGCAAGAGGAAGAAGAGAGGAAGAGGCGGCCACCTTCTCCAGAGCCAAGCACAAAGGCTTCAGAGGAGGCCGAGTCCCAGCAGCAATGGTGAGTCACAGGCAGCAGGAGAGGCTGGAATCTTCATTACCATAGCAATCGTGAGGGTTTTTTTCCTTGCCTTGTGAGGTCTGGCCACATCCCTTCCTGCTCATTATTTCATTATGCCATTGAAAATCCACGTTACCCCCAAGTCACACCTGAGCACATGGACTGTCTATCGTGCAGTCACCTAAGCCATGTAGGTGGCAGAGCTGGAATGTAGGCAGTGCCTCTTGGACTGTGTGGGCACTGTGCTGTACATAGACGCACACACACGCACTCAGGAATTTCCATGGCATTCAGTGGGTGGGCTTCCCCACCCAGACTGCAGGCCAGCGATTTCGCAGTAGTTGCATGAAATTCTGGGTAATTTCACATAAAGGGAGAAAGTATTCTCAGTTTGCAAAAGGCTAGTTATGTTGGTACAGTATGAGCAGCCTGAACCTCTGGTGGGCATGTGGACAGGGCTGTCCCTTAAGCTTATTCCAGGTGAGATCTGTCTGAAACGTGGAGGTTACAGGGTTTTTTAAAAAGTTGCATTGTGTGAAAGAGTGTTGCTTATTTCCTTTTTCTCTTTTTCCCTCCTTGCCCTTCTCTCTCCCCTCCTTTCCTCCTCCTGCTTCTTTTCTCTTTCCCCTTCCCCTCACCTAACAGGGATACTTCAAAAGGAGAGCAAGTTTCCCAGAATGGTTTGCCGGCTGAGCAGGGATCGCCACGGGTTAGTTACCGCTCTCAAACCTACCAAAACTACAAAAACTTTAATAGCAGACGGACAGCCAGTGACCAGCCATGGTCTGGAATGTGAAGTTCACTACCACACTACCATTTGTCAAGAAACCACTTTTTCCAGATCCTGTTGGTTTTGACTTTTTTTTTTTTTTTTTGGCTTCCACTTCACCCAAAGTGTTAAAAATTTTACTTAATTCATAGCCTTTTGTGATTTCATATATGTTTGCATTTAATCCATGTTTATTTGAGTCTCCTAACTGATGGATTCTCGATGCCTGAAAGCAGCATACTTACTTTTTGTTTATTTATTGTGAGCTTTTTACTTTATTAAGATTTTACAGCAAAAGCCTTACATGAGTAATTGAAATTAAATGTGATTACAGCATTATGAAGAAGAAAACTAGAATCTTAACAGGTACGGCCCATTCAGTTATACTAACAGGTCACAGTACTGCGCTATATAGGTACTGTGCCATTTACAGATGCTATTAACCTGCTAGTTGCTAGGGCAACCAGGAAGCTGGTGCAAAAGGAAGGAGATGTTGAGTAGCGAGATTACAACTTAAAGTCAGCTGTGTAACATTCCAAGAAGGATGCATTATTTCATTTCATTGAAGATGATAAGGGGATGGGGGGGGAGAACTAAGATATTCTCAGGAAACTGTTTAACTTTTCAGTACAGGATTGTGATATTTGAGAGCCTGGGGTCATTTAGTTTTACAAACCAGTTTCACTCTGACCTTTTTTCTGCCAAGTCCCTAGTTGAGAACCATAGGCTTCCTTGCAGCCCACATTGCTGCCAGCCTTGGACGTAAATTGCCCACTGACTGCTGCCACCCCTGTCTTGGTCACTGTCAGCCCTGACCAGACATGGCAAGTGCCAGCAGCTCACAGAATTCTGGAAGCCTGCCTTAGCAACTTCCTGACCTCTGTTCAATGCTTTCGGGGTGTCAAACTGAATTTCCCAAACAAATGGAACAAAAGCCATTCTGGTTCATCCTGATTACTTGAATGACACACTGCAGGACCTGTGCCAGGGAGCACTTGGGAGCCTCCTGGTTTCAGAGGTGACTTAGGTGTCTGGGAATAGAAACTCAGTGGTACAGCTCGAGTGAATCTGGCTGATGCATTCGTTTTCTCAAGACTTTTTGTGGAGCTCTCTAGTGAAGAGTCTTCTAAGATGGCATGTTACCAGGCCACCAGCAAGAATTGAAAATGTTTTAACAGAAATCCTTTTCCTTAGGAATAAAAGCTGATGAAAGAGGTGATTTCCTGATCAAAACAAAACAAAATCCATATTGCATCAAAGCCTTGTGAGACATTCAGTTGCTCATTTGCCATATTTAGATGTGTTAGTGAAGTCAGAAACCTGTTTTGGTATGTGTTCTCCATGAGTTAAGTCTGATTTGTCTTTTCATTTCATGATGCATGTCTTTTTTTTTTCTTTTGTCAGGATAACATCATATAGCATCTTGTTTGTTTTTCCTTATCTCTATGTACATATCTATCTACTTGTGACTGTAGATGGGTATATAGATAGATGCCAAGCCTCTTAATGTTCTGGGGTAGTGTGCTCCATTATTGGGTCTCTGCCTTAAAACACATCCAAATTTATCATGGAGGAAAAAACAAAACAAAACAGAAAAACCCTTGCTTTGATCATTAAGGAGCCCTAAAACATGTGTTTCTGGCCCCAAGTTAGATTTGTGTGTCATTGACCTATACGTATATGTTACCATATATGTGTGTATGTGTATGTGTTTAAATTTTGTATCATCCAGACCAATACTCAAGTTTTAATGCTTTTTATATTCAGAAGACAAAATAGAACCCCACATACACACATAAGAAAAGAGTGCTATGATGCTTCTGTAGCCTTTGCTCCATGTCTATTTTTAATCTAGATTTTTAAATGGTAGCTTGCCAGAACAAAATTGTAATTAACAATTGGATTGCATTAGAAGAAAAAAAGGCCATTTCATTCTTTGGAGTGATGATGCAGAGACTCAAGTTAATGAACTTGAAAGTGGTGTTGCTTCATGCACTTTGAAAATCAAGCAGGAGTTTCCTGTGCTACTAGTTGTCACATTGCATTTCTGTTCACCTCCCGATTTAAGCATCTCAGATGTGGCCAACCACTAAAGCACTGTGGACTAATGCTGGAGAGGAGCACTGGGGTTGGTGAGGGGGGAGTGTGTCCACATGTACTGCTGTTTGATCATAGCATCATGATTTGCTTTTGATGTTTGTCTCTAGTGGTGTGTTGTCTGTTGGCATGCTTAAAGCACATGTCCATTAAAATTCATTTTGTTCCTTTTATTTTCCTTGTTTTCTTGGTTAGTGACTCATTTGCATAAACATTAATTAGCTCTTGCATACTGGTTTGGGGTTTTCTCTTTCCCTCTAATTCTAAAGAAAAAATTTTTGCTGCAGAATTTCCCTCCGAAGAGATTTCCCCGGACTCCCCTTACCTTGGAGTCGATCAGTCTGATAAACTAGCTTTTTTCAGATAAATGTCTGTCTCTCCAGGTCATCACTGGCTTTAGTGGCTTTCAAACCAACTCTGCAGCATGAAATTTTTTTTTTAACTTGGTTTCTGAACATCCTAACTAACCCCATGTCTCTCTGGACTCACACTTTGTACACCAAACTCATTTACTCCTCACCACAAGTTTCCTGAGGTCTCATGCTAGAAGAGATTTGTCAACTTTAAAATCCACTCCTTTTCTTTTAATTCAGTTTGCTTTTTAGTTGTTATTACTTCCTCTCCTACAATTCTCTCCTAAAAGTGAAAGAGAAGCCAGGCACAGTGGTATACACCTGCAATCCCAGCTATTTGAAAGGCTGAAGCAGGAACACTGGGAGCTTGAACCCAGCGTAGACTTACATAGTAAGACAGTTCTCTCTCCCTTTCCCCAAACAGTGTGAAGGGGGTGGGGGTGGGGGTTGTAATAGCATCTGGCTCATAAGCACAACTCTATAGGCTGACATACGTAAAGCCTCTCTCTCCCCCCTCATCCCCGAGTCTCTTTTTTCTCTTCTCCTCTCTCCCTCTCTCCCTCTCTCTGTCTCTCTGACACACACACACACGCGCGCACACACACACACGCGCACACACACACACACGCGCACACACACACACCTTTCTGCCCTAATAATACAGTTGTCCACATCACTATGACAGTAAAGAATTGAAACCACCTTAAATTGTACAGCCTCTAGTCACACTCTAAACCTTGATGTCAGGTACAATGGCTTGCATAAACTAGTAACGCTCCACCCCTTCCTAAGTTTTCACCAGCCCCTTTCCCAGAGAATGAATTTTGTTTAAAATGGAGCTTTTGGACTCAGCCAACTAGATAAGACCTAAGCAAGAAATCCAATCCCTGAGAGTTGACAGATCTGTGTTCCAGTGGTGGTGGCCAGTCTACCGCTTCTCCTGCCAAGGTTGTTGCTGCTAATTCGGTGTCACTCGGATTCTGGGCAGCAGTGGTGGGGGATGTAGCTAATGAGTATGCCATTGACACCTCCGTGTTTGTCTGTGTATGAGGGGTGCAGGTTGTCTGTAATCCACTAAAGCGTCAGCCACACCCAGCTTTAGTAACTCGCTAATCCGCGCCCTGGGTGTATCAGCCGGGGGCTGCTACAGTTCATGGTACACAGTTGATGGTACACAGGCTGAAAACGATAATGAATCAAGAGAGCCTACTCCATGTTCAAAGCCGAAAAGCCGTGAGGGTCACAGTTTAAGTGAGCTTGGGAAGGAACGCTCCCGAAGACGTCTCCAGCCTGCTGGGTCGGAGCCCTGGAAGCCTGGCTGTCTCTGGGCTTTCTCGTCTCAGTGCAGCAAGGCACCGTGATCAACCACCCGTGATGGGGAAGGCCCTGGTTCTGTCTGTGTTTGGGGGTAAATAGCTGTGTGGTGTTGAGTGACTGTGATTGGCTTTTCCAGCTCCTTTAACACCAACTACAACCCACTCACCATCCACCTTTCGGCAGATGTGACTCCATTGGTGTTTGTTGACCTGCCTTTTTTCCTTCCAGCCCTTAAGCTCCGAAGTCTAACGGGGAAGGGAGATGTGAAATGCATGACTGTCATCCTAATTCTGCATGTGTTTATGACAATGTGTTGGGGGTGGGGGGTAGGCAGGGAGGCAGAGCATTTTCAGAACCCTGAAGTCTCTCCTTGTCGCAGTGTGTGGGAATGCCGGGTAGTTCTGGTAGAGTTGTGTCTCCATCTGTTTGTGAATGCCCTTTTGCTTCAACCTCAGCCGCCCTCTGGTGGCACCCTTGGGTGTAAGGTGGCTGCTGTATAACGTCCATTCTCTCTCATATTTAATGTGTGATTGTTGCTGTTGTCCTTTTGTTTTAAAGTAACCCTAAGAGGAGATGGTCTAAGCTATGTCCAAGAAAACGGAGGTATCAGGGGAGCAGAGTGCAGTAAAACTCACCCTGGCATTTCGCTTTTCTCATTCTCCCCCGCAAGCGGGCGGCCCTTAATCCATTCCCACCTTCTAATGTCCTTGGTGTCCAGCTGGCTTTGTGGGGTATGCAAGGGTTTTACTGTACTGCCTCCATCTGTGCCAGGCATTTATACACAGCCACATGTGCGAGTCAGTCAGAGCGTATGCAGTTGCCTGATGGCTCCTGAGGTTAGCTAAATGGCCTCTCTGCTGTCCCTAGATGACAGATACGGTGGACACCAGCGAAATGGTCAATGGCGCTGCTGAACAGAGGACGAGCTCCAAAGAGTCCAGTCCTATCCCCTCCCCGACCTCTGACCGCAAGGCCAAGACTGCACTCCCAGCCCAGAGTGCCGCCACCCTGCCCGCCAGGACGCAGGAGACCCCCGCGGCCCAGATGGAAGGCTTCCTAAACCGGAAGCACGAGTGGGAGGCCCACAACAAAAAAGCCTCAAGCAGGTAAGGGCAGCGCAGGCGCAGCAGCCAGGGAGACACAGTATCCTGTGCAAGGACCGAGGACCACTGGCCGTGCCCGGCCTGGTGGAGGAGGCCGGGCTCCTGTGCTTTCACAGACGCAGTAACCACTGGGTTTTGCTTCTGCTTTGCTTCTACACTGTAATACAGTGTCATTCTCGGTTCATCCTAAGAAAGAATTTACTACATGGAGGAATCTTCCTTAAGTTTAATAATTCCTCTGTAGGATTCCTTGTGGGATCTACCTGTTACATTTCCTCTGGTCTTATCCACGTCAAATCAAACAGATTGTAAAGGGTGCTTTCAGTGGTCATCTATTAAATGGCAAAAGATGATGTAAAACTCATCTGACTCCAAAGTCTTTGTGCTTAACAAATAAACTACTGCCTAGGATCACAATTATAGGGTCGTGGCGGTTGCACACTACCTGGGGTCGTGCTATCTATATCTGTCCTTCACATTGACCGTGACATACATGCAAATTCATGCATTTGTTGTGAAAAATTAACATGACCATTTGCTGTACGTAGGGAAAAGGCCACCTTAGTCCAACAAAGGTACCCAGAAGTGTTCGTGGCTCTGGATCTGCCACCTTGTGAAGTGGCTGAACCACATACACAGTGCCACCAAGAGTGGAGGAGCTTCCACGTGAGACCAAGCATGTTTCAAACAAGTCCAGCCTGGCCCATCGCAGAGAGCCTGAGCACCAGCATTTCCCAGCAGAGCTGAACGTGCCTTTACCTAAGACAGGACCGCATTTCTCCCCCAAATTCAGAGATGGCGCCCTCAAAAGTTGCCACTGCAGCCCCAGGAGTCTGAAGGAATTTCATCCTGTTGTTTAGTGCCCAGTGCAGTATTTTTTAATGAGAGTATATTTGATGAGAGGTCATAGCGTAGTCACATGATAGTCATTTTCACGTCAAACAGATTCTTAATTCTTTACTGCCATTGACAGATCTTTCTTTACTATGTGTAGGTCCTGGCACAATGTATATTGTGTCATAAATAACCAAGAAATGGGTTTCTACAAAGACGCCAAGACCGCTGCTTCCGGCATCCCTTACCACAGCGAGGTCCCTGTGAGTTTGAAGGAAGCCGTCTGTGAAGTGGCCCTTGACTACAAGAAGAAGAAACACGTGTTCAAGCTCAGGTGAGGGCTGATGTGTTTTATGGTTACTGAGAATGACTGTAGATTTACCTTTCCCTTGGGTTTTTATTTTTTTATTTATTGTGTGTGCATAAGTTATTTTTTTCCTTCTTTTTTCCAGTACTGGGGTTGAACTTGGGTCACTGAACTTGCTAGGCAAAGCTCTACCACACCTCCAGCCCTGGGTGTGGTTTTCTTTCACCAACACTGTGATGGGTTGGTTGGGCGCATTTGGCAGTTTGTCAGGCGGGGTGCAGGCAGCATGATCCCTCAGGGGCTCGTCCTGCCGCTGCACCAGCAGTAGCCCTTCCTTAATCCAGCCCAGGCTTCACTGGGTGTCATGAGGAAGTTCCTCCCATGGATGACCTTGTTCTGAGACATACGAGGGGAGATCTAGAAGGGTTTTTGTAGGTAAAACAGACTCAGGAACAGGATTCCCAAAGGGCTATTGTTTTTGAAGAGCTTTCACTTGAATTCAGTTTAGACCAACAATCAAGGATGCCAGTACTCTTTGTTCTACAACAAAGGTACATACAAAGGTAAATTTTGTTTGGGACTTTTTTTTTTTAATTGGTGCCAGTCCTGGGGCTTGAACTCAGGGCCTAGATGCTATCCCTAAGCTTTTATGTTCAAGGTTAGGACTCTCCCACTTGAGCTACAAATCTACTGATGGCTTTTTGGTGGTTAATTGGAGATAAGAGTCTCGCAGGGTTTCCTGCCCAAGCTGGCTTTGAATCATTCTCAGATCTCAGCCTCCTGAGTAGCTAAGATTACAGGCATGAGCCAACTGGTGCCTGGCTTATGGTTAAAGTACCAAGCAGCTATGGATTGGCCTAGGGTATTATATGACTTCTCAATGTCCAGGGGCTGTTGCTGGACTTGCGTGCATCTCCAGGCATGCTTGATGTTACAGGTGAAATTCTTGCTAATGTTTCTCATGTCAATCTGTTGCCTGCTCAGATCCCACATAGAATATGGAAATTAGGGTACTTACATTAGTAACTTACTTTTTTTTCCCTTGTGATTACAGACTAAATGATGGCAATGAGTACCTCTTCCAAGCCAAAGATGATGTAAGTTACTAGCTTTTGTTTTTCTCAGATATGTAGGCGCAAGTAAGTTTATGTAATGTTGTTCGTCTAAGTAATGATCAGTAGCCACATGTCACGTGGTCTGCACAGTCTCTAGCACTGGACGCTTCTCTCCATGTCCCTGGAAGGCGGCACTTGTCATCCTGTGTCCCTCTGTGATGGAGAAGAGCTAGTACTTACACTGGAGTTGAGGGAGGAAGCCTTGCCTGCCCTTCCCAGTGCTGGAGAGCACAGAGAGGCGGCCCAGGCCCAGTCAGGAGCCTTCTGCACCACACACCTCCACCGCAGTCCAGCTGTTGCATGGGTATCTTCCACTCGAAGAAAAGACAGGCAACAATGTGCATTTGAAAAGGAAAGGCACTGGCTTGGGTGAGACCTGATTCCCTACAGTCTGTGCCCAGTCTTGTGTGGTTCGTATGACAGCACCCTGAATTTCAGCTTAGCTCTTCTGAAAGGCAGAGGCGCCTTTAGGAACCATGAATGGAAGCGAATCTGCTCAGCCCTGCTTAGCCGCTCCATTCCACGGTCTTTGTGTTGGCAGGCCTAGAGGGTCAGGTCAGTGGGGCTGGGGCTCTTCCCACTCCTGCCTCTGGGCCAAGTCTCACCCGTTTCCCCTGCTCTGTCCAGGAGGAAATGAACACGTGGATCCAGGCCATCTCCTCCGCTATCTCCTCTGACAAACATGACCTGTCTGCCAGCACCCAGAGCACACCAGCCTCGAGCCGGGCGCAGACCTTACCCACCAGCGTGGTCACCATCACCAGCGAGTCCAGTCCCGGCAAACGGGAGAAGGACAAAGAGAAAGACAAAGAGAAGCGCTTCAGCCTTTTTGGCAAAAAGAAGTGAACTCTTCTGTGTCATTTCCTGTCCTCCTCTTACCTTTTCAGTGAGATCCAGCATGCAAGCTCAGACCAACACATTACTCTGTGCCTAACGTTCCCTCCATGTGGTCAAGTTTTTTTTTTAATTTATAGAGCAGTTCTGGGGGGTTGGGGAATACACCTAAAACACTTTTATCTCCAAGTTACAAAAGTTTGAGGTGCAGAGGGAAGGCCAGGTTTGTTTTTTGGTTTTGTTTTTTTTTTTGTAATGAAATTATATAGATTAGATCTCAATATTTAAACTGTTCCTCAATTTTGTGAGGCTGTGTTGGAAATAACCTGCCTCCAGTGCTGTTGGTTTGCAAGGCAGCGGTGCTTAAACAATATTTCCTGTGCTCACCAGAGACAAGATGTACCAATTTCCTGGTTCCATCCTCTTCCACTTCCTGTGGTGACCCTGAGTCTTGACTATTAGAAATGCCCACGATGGGTGTACCTTTTACTTAAGCAGATCATGTATTATGATCTCGCCGCAGCCCTAGGGCAGTTCCATGTTGAAACCTACAGACCAAACCATTTGTATCTGGCTTCACTTACTAACACACAACATGCAGCTTTCCTGCATCAACCGCGACAAGCGTTCAGAATGTCGACACACACGAAGGAATAGAAAACTGATACTGTTTTAAATAATCTGTAATTTCAATCCTTTTTTTTTTGCTGAAATACATTATATTGTATGTTTGAGATAATTCTAGTACAAAGTATAATAAAATTAGATGTATAATAAACCCTTTAAATCATTGGTAAGTGTACAAGTGGAACGGAAGCATTTACTGGACAAAGTAATGTTACTCTAATGGTTACTTGCTCGTGCGTTGCCACACTGTGTTATAATTTGCTTCATTACCTTGCTGTTTGATACATAGTGTGCATTTCTCTGTCACTGTAACTATTGTAATGACAAATTTTCATCCTACTGCACAATCAAAATGGCATTGATAGGAATGAACTCCAGAGGCTGGGCCTGAACAAGGAGTGGTCGCTCAGGCCTGGTGCTCCGTCGTACGACCTGTACCTCTCAACTTTTGCCCTATCTGTTAAATATATGCTATGTCATTAAATGCTTTTAAATCTAGCATGGTGACTAATGGTGGTCTTTCCTGTCCTGGGAAATCACAAAGGAAGATATGGTGAGTGGAAAAGCATCATACCTTCTGAATTCTTGACATATTTTTGCACGTCTGGTGCACCAGTTTAGAATACCCCAGCAAAGAGAATAATAGATGGTATGAAGTAAAAAGACATCCAGATTTGATCTTTTACTTATAACAGTTACTAGACACAGGTGGCCAACTTTTCCTATAGAAGGTCAGAGAGAGTAAATGTTTTAGATCTTGCCATTCACACTCCACTCTTCTAGAACAAAGGCCATAGGTGGTGGTGTACAAAGCTCAGTGTGACTGTGTTCCAGTAAAACTACTACAGGAAGCATACTGGAATCTTATTATTACATGCCACATAATTTTACTTTGGTTTGTTTTTGAAATGTTTAAGGTTTAAAGTCCATTTTGCAGTTGATACAAAACAGGCAAGAGCCAACTTTGGCTCTTGGCTATGGTTTGCTGGCGCCAGCATAAAATCATTAGTGATAGACTCATCCCCCTTCATCTGGGTCATACCACTTGTATTCAAGATGCCATTGACACCAGTCACACACACACACAGTAACACTAGAACTTTCTTGTAGCTCTAGGTAAATGGTCATCACCGTCTTGTCCCTTTGTGGCACAGCGATCCAAGGTTTCCCTCTCATCTCACTATGACAGCCCTTACCTTACTCAAGATTGGAGTAGAATTGTTCAGTTTTCAGCAGACCAAAATGTGAAGAGAAAGCATGTTGAAAAAAAAAAATAGTTGTGATTAATTACAGCCTACTCCAGATACAGCCACACAGGTAGCCCAAATGCCCTGTCACATCTAATCTCATTAAAATGCTGTGTGCAGTTCTCAGATCTCTGGGTTTTGGACTTTGGGTGTGTTGTCCTTGCTTTCTGGATGGATGCACTGGTGGAAAATCCACTGGCACCTGAAAGTAGATGATGGGTGGCAAGAACATGAGCAGTGCCAGAAGACCCCAGACATGACACATTCCCTGCCAAGAGGCATAGCCCAACAGGATCCTGATCTTCAGTCCTATTTGGGTACGTCATAGGTTCTTAGCAAGGTCTTCCATTGTCTATAATATTTTGAGGATTGTGTACACACGTGTTAGTGGCTCTGATGTATTGTTAAATAATTTTCTAGAGCTATAGGATGGATGGTAACATGGGCTTCAGTATAAATCTGAAGAGAAACAATAAAGGTAAAGTGGTCAGGAAATGAAGTGGCATCCTTGATTGAGTCAGACCTTTTATCACACTATAATGTCTTCACCTGATGGCACCTGGGTGCTGTGCTCTGGTTGAATTTGGGTATACTTAGAGGCTATAGTTTTCTTGAGTGATGTTTCTACAATCTGCTGTATCCTGAATAGATGAAACAACCGTACATCAACCTCTACAGTGGGCACAAGTAGTTTACATTATTTATAGTGAAAATGGATTCATCCTCTGAAAATAATGAGCATGTGATTTTTAAAGTCTTTGTTATAAAGTCATGGTTTTAAGAATATTTAGTGAATTTTATTTAAGTGAAGCTACCTTTTCCTCTCACTAAATAGATGAGTTTTGAGCCGATCTTTTGAAGTATTGCTTTATAACCCCAAAAGCCATTAAAAGAAAAAGAAACATTGTGTCCATAATGCTCAGATTTTCCTCACCATTGAAGGTCCCAGTGAAATCCTTTACTTTCCATCTCTCAACACTATTCATTGATGAAGAGACCTCCTTGAAACTTTGAAACTGTCCCGTCTTTAGCTAGTAAAAGTATTTTGAGGTTGGATGAGAGACCGTTTAACACAAGCTTAGTGCTGGCAACTGCCTGTCTTGGATCACCAGATGTCCCCGGCTCTTCTAGTATATTCTCTAGGCCTGCAGTAAGTTACTTGTCTGAGAAAGCCTGGTTCCTTCGATGGCAAAGTAATGATTGCAAGGACACAGGTTGACTGCAGAAAGCTCTTGGCCCCCTGTTGGTCCTGTGTCTAGGCCATATTAGTAGACTGCTAAATAAAAAAGCCTATATTCAAATTTAGTATTGCAGGGTTTCCCCTTAACATCACTATATTGTATGAGAATCAACTTTTTTCCCCCTTTGTGCTCATGTCTCTAATTCTAACTACTCAGGAGGCTGAGATCTAAGGATCCCAGTTCAAAGAAAACCCAAGCAGACAAATCTGAGAGCCTCATCTTCAATAAACCAGCAACAAGCTGAACATAGAGGTGTGGCTGAAGAAGTAGAACACCAGCTTTGAAAAACAGCTGAGCAAGATTGTGAGACCCAGAGTTTAAGCCCCACTAGTGGCATCAAAAAAAATAATAATATTTTTAGTTCTCTACAATACAAGAGGAAGATTAGGATATTTTGTAATTTCTTGTTTGCTTTATCTCATGCTATACACAGGACATTCAGGACAGCTATACCAATACTCTACTGCCACTGGTATACTTAATGAGAGCAGTCTTTGCTTTGCTTTGCGATGGGGTCTCATTATGTTGCCCAGGCTTTCTCAAACTCCTGGATTCTTCTGCTTCAGGCTCCCAAGTGCTGAGACTACAGACACAACGTGTCACCATACCCAGGTATCTTCTTGACTAAACCTTACATTTTGTAATACTTAGAGATGCACGTGCAGTAGTAAGAAATAATAGGGCCCTCATTTTCCCTAGTGGAAGGTTCTTGCAACATTAGTGCTGTATCACATCCAGAATATGGTTATTGAATGTGAAGTATGTAGCTCACACCTGTAATCCTAGCTATTCAGGAGGTGAAGATTGGGAGGATCTCAGTTCAACATCAGTCAGGGCAAAATGTTTGTGTGATAACCTCCTTCCCCTGTCTCAACCAGTAGTTGGGTATGGTGGTACATACCTGTCAGCCCAGGTACACAAGAGTAAGTAGAAGGGCTACAGTTCAGTCTAGCCCTGACATAGACCCAAGACTATTCAAAGAATAAAGCTAAAGTGGCTGAGGGTGTGGCCAAGTTATAAATGGCATCATACAAGATGAAGTTGGTATGATTTAGAATTGTTTTAACAATTCTGTGCAGAGTCATCCGGGTAATATTCCTTGTGTCAAGACTTGATTTCTGTTGCTGAATAATATGCCCTGGTAAGGTTGTGCACAGTTCAGCCACTCACTGGAGGGTATCTGGTTCCAGTTTGGCCATTAAAAATAGGGCTACTGGACTGGGAATGTGGCTTAGTGGTAGAGTGCTTGCCTACCATGCATGAAGCCCGGGGTTCAATTCCTCAGTAACACAGAAAAGGCTGGAAGTGGTGCTGTGGCTCAAGTGGTAGAGTGGCTAGCCTTGAGGAAAAGCAGTTCAGGGATAGTGCCTATACCCTGAGTTCAAGCTCCAGGACTGGGGGGGGGGGGGGGGGGGGAAAGAATAGAGCTACTGTAAGGTTTGATATGAACATAGATTATTTTCCTTGGTAAAGAAATGCCTAAGAGCGCTGGGTGCTGGTGGCTCATGCCCGTAATCCTAGCTACTCAGGAGGCTGAGATCTGAGGATTACGGTTCAAAGCCAGCCGGGGAAGGAAAGACTGAAACTCTTACCTCCAATAATCCACTCAGAAAACCAGAAGTGATGCTGTGGTTCAAGTGGTAGAGCGCTCGCCCTTGAGCTGAAGAGCTGAGGGACAGTGCCCAGGCCCAGAGTTCAAGCTCCATGACTGGCCAAAAAAAATAAAAAATGCCTAAGAGCTGGGTACAGCCCCTCCCTTATCTGGCCAGTTCACTTAAAGCAGAATGCTCTTCTGTTACTTTCAGAACTGAATTAAAAGCTCCCAGAAGAGAAATAAATATGCATTTCACTACTTTTCAAGGCTTAGATCCAACTTCAAGGACACTGGCCACCCTAGAAATTATAAATGAAATGTGCAACTGGCCTGACTAGATGAAGAATATTGCAACTTGCTTGAAACGTTTTTTTGGTAAAAGGTTGGCCTTCTAAGAGTGTTAAGAAATGGAATTGGAGATTAAGTGGAAGTATGACTCAAGTGGTAGTGCACCAGCCGTGAGGGCATGGGGGTAGAATGGAATTGGAGGAACCTGGCTTTTTATGGTTGGTTTATAATTGGTTGAGACAGTGTTTTACTTAGCCCAGGCTGACCTTGAACTTGGGTGATCCTCCTACCACAGTGCTGGGCCTATAGGTATTCACTACCATACCTGGCTCCCTTTGGTTGAAATTAGGGATCAAGATAAGTGAGAAAGATATGTCTCTCCTATGTTATCTAGTACATTTCCATTCATGCTGATAATTCGCCATCAATCCCTCCTACTGGGGAGATTGAAAGAGGGAGAATCATTATTAGAATTCGTGTTGTTCCTAGGTAACAGCTCATTTTGACTCTTGTCCTGAGGCATGCCCTGGCTTCCTCAGTCACCTGGGGTTCTTTGCCTTTGTAGCACTGCTTGCTGTGTTTGCCTGGAATCTGCTTCAAACTGTCACTGTTTGTTTTTCTTGTGGCCAGGGTGGTTCACAGCAGGAATGGAATGCTAGAGACTGCTTTTGCTAAAGAGCACAGATTTGTCACTTGGGCCTGCAGAAGCCTGATGGGTAATTAAAAGTAGCATAAAAGTTTAGCCATCTTCTCTGAGCCCTTGGATTCTAGAATAGTATGTCTGATGGGTAATCATCGTGGGATAAAAATAGTAAATGCAGACACCAATGGCATTTTTTGTTGAGACGGTGGCTGAGGATTGAATGTAGGGTCTCATATGTGTTAGACAGCACTCAACGCTTTGAGCTATACCTCCCTTTTTGCAGATAAGGTTTCACTTTCTGCCTGGACTGGCCTGAGCTTTAATTTTTCTTTTCTTTTCTTTTTTTTTCTGAGCTTTAATTTTTCTACTTGTGCTTTCTCTTGCTGGTGATGACAGGCACAGCCCCTGTGCCCAGCTATTGGTTGTGATGGAGTCTCACAAACTTAATGACTGCTGGCCTCAAACCTCCATCCTTCAATCCCTGCCTCCTAAGTAGCTAGCATTACAGGTTTGAGCCACTGTCCCTGACCACTCGTGACTCTTTCAGCATAGCATGACCCCACCTGACCAGATAAAGAATGATTAGTGCTTTCTCCTTGCCCCTTCCCTGTAGAAGCTCACATCTGTGCAGTACTCTAAAGAAAGACTTGAAGTGGGGTCGAGTGAAAAAGCTCAGGGACAGTGCCCATGCTCCAAGTGAGCCCCACAACTGACAAAAAAAAAAAAAAAAAGACTCGAGCCCACTGAGCCCCGTTATCAGACCTTCCCAGTGTGGCCAATGTTCAATTCCATCTCCTTCCTCTGCCCTTCTCTGCTTGTCTCTTTAATTAACAGGGACGCCTGGAGTTGGGGCTTAGGCTCTGAAACTCCAGTAACAGGAAGAGGAACATGAGCATAAGACCCTTAAATTGAGACTCAAACTGGAAGGACCCCCTCACCCTTGCCCACGCTGTGCTGCGCCCACAAGGCCTGCAAGCAGCTCCTTGGGTACAGGCCTTGTTCAGGGCTTTCTAGTCCCAGCACTGACATCCTGGAGGGAGGCCATGTTGGGGCCACCAGAGGCCAGTAGGCTTGTGCAACTTGCCCTGTGGCCTTCGCTTGTCCCTTTCAGCTATTTATCACTCTTGGGAGGCCCATTGTGTTTCGGAGTGGGAATGAAGGAGGCAGAACATGAGAAGTTTCTGAGACAGACTAAAGAGAAAGGGAGTTTTCTCTTTCACAAGCCTACAGGGACTTTCTCCACTGGGTGGAGCATTTTGCATTCCAGAGTCTGGGCTTGGGCGGAACCCGGATCTTGCTCAAGTCCTGGCTCCCAGCATTTCCCCCAGGAAATCTGCTCAGCTTTCAGACTCCATTTTAGTCTTTCTGTCAGTGAATTATTTCCAGTGTGGCTGGGCTCCAAGCTTAATTTTGTGAGGGAAATAGTCACTGTCGGTCTCAATCTCCCAGCCAAGGTCTCCATCTAAGGAGTCTAATGTGGAACCATTGCCTGCTGATAGGCAAGCCAGGCCCTCTCTTGCTTCCCCTCAGCCATCGGTTGCACACGTCTGCTTCAGTTCTCCTCTTGTGATTTGATGGCTTTGGCCTGCTTGTTTAGCTTCTGCTTTTCTAAGGAACGACCATGGGCTTTTAGGATAAGCAGACTCAAGGGTGGCTTTTCACCTGCCACCTGCACAGTGTGCCCTTGTCACTTCTGCAAGCACCCACTCAGAGAAACAATCCCAGTGCCACACTACCAGCTGCGTCCTCTGAGCCTTGCTGTTCTTGAAAAGGGGATGGAAATCTGTGATGATCCGTAAGCCGCTTTCACCTCCCCTTGGTATTCTTCCGGATGAGAGACTTTAAAGCATGTTTGCTAATGTGCTCCCAGCTGCCCCCTGACTTTGTACATCTTAAAAATGCTCCTTTGTTTTTCCTTCAAAGGTACTTTGGGGACGTAGCTGGCTTTGGAGAGCAGAGGAAGCAGGTAGGAAGGGTCTCTGGGATCCTGCACCGCCGGAACCCTCACCAAGCTCCCACCCCAGTGGTCCCTGGGGTAACTTCCCACACTCTACATTTCTTGACATACTCTACATTTCTAAATTAACCAAAACCCTGCCAGAGGAATTCGGTTATTATCTTTGAAAATAAGGCCCTGCATCCATATGCTTAAAAACTAAAAGTGGATCCCTGTTTGTCACTGTTGTAAGGTGAGAAAATAAAAGAAGCTGCATTTTGAAGTCTTTACTGGGGCGCAAGCGGTCTGCAAGCAGCCAGTTAACAAAGAGCTGCACCTGCAAAGACACTTAACACAGCAAACAGGCCAGGGAAGAAAGGAAGGACAAAAACATACCCACAAACCAATTCAGCTCCAGTGGAGAGCCAAAATGGGATGCCATGTTGGCCGGAGAAGAAACGGGAGACAGGACAGGAACACAGAGACTCGTGGCATGGTGTAATGGCTCCTGTGCTGGTCCTGGCCTAAATAGGGTCAGGTCAGGGGACAGGGTCACAGGAAGCTCACAGTCCTAAGCACTGGATTGACAGGTTCAGTAACCTATTAGCGGAGTGCCCACCCCAGAGATTCAACTGGGGCAGGAGGGGCTTTACCTCCTACCATGAAGACAAGATGCCAGACCCTACCATCTATCATGTCACTAAAACGGCACCAGCCAAACCTGTTCTCCCAACTTCATCATCATGTACTACTATTCAAAGTGGGTCAAACACCTCAACCTCAGACCTGAAACTTTGAAACTATTGCAAGAGAGAGTAGGAGAAACATTAGAACTTCTAGGTATAGGTAGAAACTTCTTGAAAAGAGTCCCAGGGCACAATAGATAGGAGAGACACTTGACAAGAGGGACTACATCAAAATAAAAAGTTTCTGAACAGCTAAGGATATTGTTGCTAAACTAGAAAGACAGCCAACAGACTGGGAGAAGTTCTTTGATCAATGTATCAGACAAAGACCTAATATTCAATATATGAGCAAGGAGCTCAAGAAACTAACCCCTCCCAATAATAATAAAGCAATCACTAAATGAGCAAGAGAAGAGATAAGAATGGCAAAGAAGGGCTGGGAAGGTGGTTCAGTGGTAGAGCACTTGCCTTGCATGCATGAGGCCCTGGGTTCGATTCCTCAGCACCACATAAGCAAAAAGAAAAAAGCCGGAAGTGGCTCTGTGGCTCAAGTGGTAGAGCGCTAGCCTTGAGCTGAAGAGCTGAGAGACAGCGTTCAGGCCCCACAACCGGACCCAAAAAAAAAAAAAAAAAAGAATGGCAAAGAAATACATGAGGAAATGCTCATCATCCCTGGCTGTAAAAGAAATGCAAATCAAAACAATGCTGAGATTCCGTCTCACTCCAGTTAGATTAGCCAATATTGTGAATTCAAACAACAAATGTTGGCAGGATTATAGGGGAAAAGGAACCCTTCTGCACTGTTGGGTGGGAATGTAAACTAGTACAACCACTCTGGACAGCATTCTGGAGGTTCCTCAAACAACTAAACATAGACCAGCCATACCACTCCTAGAAACCTGCACAATGTTCATTACCATGTTATTCATAATAGCCAACATATGGAAACAGCTCGGATGCTCCACAATAGATGAGTAGGTCCAAAAATGTATCTATACACAACGGAGTTTTACACAGCCATTAGAATAAAATAATGTAATTGGCAGAGAAATGAATGGAACTGGCAAAACAAAGTCATGTTACGTGAGCTAAGCCAAGTTCAGAGAGACAAATGGCATGTGCCTCTGACATGTAGAAATAGATCTTAAAATACACTAGGATATGATAAATTGTACAGAGTTCTATATACTCACACTCAGTGAGACTAAAAGAGGATACTCTTAAGATTGAGAAACACAAAGGCACAATGCCTACATACCTCTTCATATATATACATATATATATATATATGAAGATATGGAAATGCTTCTCTAAGATATTGAAATGCTTCTCCCTTTTTTCTTGTATTTTTTTTGTATTTTTATTTTTTGATGATTCTGTCCTTATGTATGGTGTATTCAAGTGTATATCTTCAGGAAGGTTGAGGGAAGGGTATAGAACTCAAGGAAAAAAGGCTGAAACAGCATAACAATGGAACTCACTGGACACTGGTAAGAGTGAACTATACAACTCGTGGATAGAGATGGGAGGGAGGGACTGGGAGAGAGTAAGGGAACAGAAGACACTGTATAAAAGGCAATGTACTATTACCTGAATCATGTAATTGTAGTCCTGCCATACCTCACCTCTATAATAATAATAAAGTAAATTTAATTTTTTTTACAAAAAAGAAGGCCCTCCCAAAATGTGAATTATCTGCTCTTGAGGAGGTTATTTGTTTGTTTGTTTGGTTGGTTGGTTTTTCGGTTGATCATGGGACTTGACCTCAGGGCCTGGACACTGTCCCTGAGCTCTTTTTGCTCAAGACTAGCACTCTCCCAATTTGAGTCACAGTGTTACTTCTGGTTTTCTGGCTGTTAATTGGAAATAAGAGTCTCACTGCCTTTCCTGCATGGACTGCCTTTGAACTGTGAGCCTCAGACTTCAGACTCCTGAGTAGCTAGAATTACAGGCATGAACCACCAGTGCCAAGCTGTTTTGTTTTTAATGTGGTAATAGTACTTGAATTCAGGGCCTGAACATGATTCCTTAGCTTTTTCACTCTAGGTTGGCACAACTTTACTTTCAGATTTTTTTTCCTGGCTAATTACAGATAAGAGTCTCATAGACTTTCTGCCCAGGCTGTCTTCAAACTGCAATCCTCAGAACTCACTAGGGTTAGAGGTATGAGCCACCAGCTCTCAAATCTCTTCTAGAAGTTCTTAGTGCCTCAGTTAATAAACTGAGGCATCACTTGGCCAAGAGACAATCCACGAGCTTTCCTTGTTCCTGGGTGCCGCACCTCCTAACTGAAGTGCAGCTTTCTCCTCAGTCAACACCCTGTTTCTTAACAATGTTGGCATTCCTGAATAGATAAAGTTGTACTCAGAGCTCCAGATCAAAGGCCTGACACTGCGGTTCCAATATGCAGTAGTGAAGGACAGAGGGAGATGAATTATACCAGGACAGGAAGAAGCAAAGCAAGCAAGCATTTCAGCCTGTCTTTGAAGACATAGACATGAACTTTAGGTTTAAATGAAAGAATTAGGGAAGGGGGATTTTGTTTGTTTGTATAATTAAACAGTCCCTGTGGAGGTAGTAAAAGGTGTGGTCCAGTCGCTTATTATCTCTGATTGGTCAGGCAGCCTTGTCTTTGATGCTTGGGGAGGCTGCTTTGACTCCTGCCACAGGATGTGAATCCAAGATGGTTAACTGCACGCCCCCTGTAGGAAAGAACAGCTCAGAGCAAGAGCATGTGCAAAATAAAGACAGAGCATCTTCAAGCCCACATGAAAAGTCAGTACTTTGAGCAAAGGCAATTATAAAATCACCTAAGTACCTGTTATAAAATTACCAAGGAAACTGATGACTCAAGGCCAAGCATGTGTCATGTGCCTGAGTGTGAAACTGGATTTTTAGAACCCAGGCCTAAAGCCCAGGAGCCTCAGATTAGGTCTTCCATTCACCCCCATGCCAAATAAAGAAGCATGGTGAAAGGCAGAGAAAGAAAGGAGAGTTATTACACCAGAGCCATGGGAAGACAACACTTCAGCATATCTTCAGCCATCTTTCAAAATACAGACATTGGCTGCAGGTTCAATTTTCCCTATTGAAAGGTATGCCTTAGTTAAAACAGTCCCAAAGCCAGTGCCAGTGGCTCACACCTGTAATCTAGCTACTCAGGAGGCTGAGATCTAAAGATTGCGGTTCAAAGCCAGTCTGGGCAGGAAAGTTCATTAAGACTCTTATCTCCAATTAACCAACAGAAAACTGGAAGTGGCGCTGTAGCTCAAGTGGTAGAGCACTAGCCTTGAGCTGAAGAGCTGAGGGACAGTGCCCAGGCCCAGAGTTCAAACCCACTACTGTGCCGGGCGCTGGTGGCTCACGCCTGTAATCTTAGCTACTCAGGAGGCTGAGATCTGAGGATCGCGGTTCAAAGCCAGCCCTGGCAGGAGAGACCATGAGACTCCTATCTCCAATAAACCACCAGAAAACTGGAAGTGGCGCTGTAGCTCAAGTGGTAGAGCGCTCGCCTTGAGCTGAAGAGCTGAAGGACAGCGCTCAGGCCCAGAGTTCAAGCCCCACAACCGACCAAAAAAAAAAAAAAAAACCCACTACTGACAAAAAAAAAAAAAAAAAAAAAACAGTCCCAAGTGGCAGGTATGGTCTGGTTGACCATTAGCTTAGTCTTTGACTTTGGAGCTCTGGAGGAATTTTTACTTTAGTACTGGAACAGACCAAGAATAAGCCTGTCTCCTGAAGTTTGTGTTTTTGCTTTAAGATGATAAGAAGGAAATGTCACCTGTTTGATAGGCAGTTTGCCTTCTACACAAAGTTGACATCTGTGAATCAGGTCTTTCTTAGAGTCTGGTGATTGTGAAGAAAATAGCTCAGATGAAAGGGAACAGATAGCTGGGCACCGGTGGCTCACGCCTGTAATCCTAGCTACTGAGGAGGCTGAGATCTGAGGATCACGGTTCAAAGACAGCCCAGGCAGAAAAGTCCATGAGACTCTTATCTCCAATAAACCACCAGAAAACTGGAAGTGGTGCTGTGGCTCAAGCGGTAGAGCACTGCTCGCCTTGAGCTGAAGAGCTGAGGGATAGTGCCCAAGCCTAGAGTTCAAGCCCCATGACCCAAAAAAAAAAAAAAAAAAGAAAGAAAGAAAGAAAGAAAAAGAAAGGGCACAGATACAATGTTAGGGGACTTTTCCATTTACAAGTGCATCATGGGAGATGGGAGCGAGACAGGGCTTGTAGGTGTTGGGCATGGAGGTGGTGGGGGAAGCCATTATTCAGAGTGAGACCTGTGGAAGAAGATGCTGTCAGGGTTTAGGAAAGGATAGAGGGAGGGATGGCTGACACTACTCTAGAGGGGTGAAGAATTTAACTTCCCTAGACAGCTTGTAAGGCTGACCCTGTCCTTCCTTGTGCTACCTCACTTAATTGTGATACTTGATATTTGTGGGCTCTGGGAAGGGGACTAAGGAGAGCATCTCTGCTGTGGGAACATAATATGAGCCCCATATGGCCAGGACTCCTGGGTGCCAGGACTTGGGGGACCAATGTGTCCCCATTCCCCCATGAGTGTCCTTGTACTTGCAACCCAATCAAGAGTTAAATACACTGGCTGTGCATTTACAAACACTTGCTGCATGCTGCAAGTGCCCCTGTCCCTTCTTCACAGTGCCTGGAAGGTAGACACTAGCTACAGAGATGCTGTTAGAACTGTGACCAGAGCTATCACCAGGGAATGGAAGACAGTGAGCCAACTCAGAGCTGATAGAAATGAGCCCGGAGTATCTGAAGCTTTGACAAGGGCTTCATGAACCCATAACCAACCTGTCTCCCTACCTCATTCCCACTCAGCTCTTCTGATATCTCGAGGTTAAGAGAGTGTGTGTCCAGGATCTCATTGGAATTGCCAGGCCAGGCCCCTTGTCTATGTAAGTGGAGGTAAGTGAACACCCCACAGAAAAAGAGAGGGAGCTTTGCTGATCTAGACAAGCAGAATGCCTGACTAGACATAGTGACTTAGATAGGTGACTTGGAAGATCTGGTTTTACCTGTTTCCACCTTTTGTTTTTCTCCAGACAGAATGACTTTATCTCACTGATAATAACAGAGAACAGATAGCAGAATTCTGTGTCTGGCTCTATGCCTAGCTTATGTTGCCTAATATCATACCCTCACAGCCACTCTGATATTAAAAGTCTTGATTATACTGAGATGGAAACTAAGGCTCAGAGATTTGAATAATTATGCAACTAGCATCTAGAGGTCCAAATTCTGATTCATCTCTCCAGAGGTCTGACTGCTCTTGACTGCACTCACTGCCCAATGTGCTGTTCTCCACAGAATCCTATCCTGTCCTTCTCTGTGGGATAAGACCCAATGGCCATATCTCAGAATAGCCAGGAGGGAGTTTCTGTGTAAACCATTGCTCTAATGATGGGCTTCAGGGAAGGAACTACTCAATATCCATGTAACTTCAGATGTGTAAAGTCACAGTTCTTTAATAACTTCTCCAGCTCCCATGTCACTCTAGAATTTAGATATGCAAGTGCAGGTTTGGCTCTCAAAATCTTATACAGTGTAACTGATTCACTATGTTGTAAGACTGTCCAGACCTGAGCTGCCAGTATTTGCTCAAGTCTTAATAGGCCAAATTAAGAGTGCATGATGGATACATGGTAACTGTTAAGGAAAAGGAGAAAGAAGGGAAGGGTGGGAGTAAAAGTGTTCTCTAACTCGCTGGGTTCCTAGTTGCCTCCGAAAGATGGCAAAACAAGTCATGGCTAGACCAAAATCCATGGCTGTGTGGGGCATTTTTAAAGGTGTCTGAGCCCAAAACCTACATGGATACTTTCCTTCTGTCTCCATCACAGCCAGAAGATGTTGAGGACAAGCTTTAGGAACTGATGGGCTCCCGCTAAGACAGGCCAAATTTCCATTCTTGCTCCCTGAACTGGGCCACAGGCCTCCTTGTTTTCTACCTTCCATCACAGTCCTTTTTTGGGGGGTGGAGGGGTGTTGGGTGGGTTATGGAGCTTGAACTCTAGGCTTCGGCACTGTCCCTCTTAAGCTCTTCAGCTTAAGGCAAATGCTCTACCACTTGAGCCACAGCACCACTTTTGGTTTTCTGGTGGTTAATTGGAGATGAGCCCCACAGATTTTCCTGCTCAGGCTGGCTTTGAACCACAGTCTTCCCGTCTCAGCCTCCTGAGCAGCTAGGATTACAGGCGTGAGCCACTGGCCCAGCCCATCACAGTGCTTTTATACGATTTCCGATTCTCTCCACTGTATGTGTGTCTGACTCTTTTCCTCACACCTGTGGCTCCATCTCCTCCAATGTCTAAACCACACAGCAACTTCTAAGACTCAGCCAAACTCCAGTGGCCAGGTGGTTCCTTGTACATTTTCTTTAAAAAATACAACTGTTTTCCCTTACAACCTTTTATTTCTGCCACACCATGAAATGATTTTCTCCTCTTCCTCCCCTTCCTCCCTCTCCTCCTCTTCTTTTTCTCTACCTCCTCCTCTTCCTCTTCCTCCTCCTTATTTTTCCTCTTTCTTTTCCTCTTCTTCTTATGTAGTATTGGGTTTTGAACTCAGGGCTTTGCACTTGCAAACACTCTACCATTTGAGCCATACCTCGGCCTTTGTTATAGTTATTTTTCAGGCAGAACCTCGCACTTTTTGCCAGGGGCCCGCCATGAGCTGTGATCCTCCTACCAATACCTCCCACATAGCTGGGATTGCAGGTCTGATCCACTATGCCCAGCTCTAGTGCTGACTTTTGAACTCTAAACCTCATACATGCCAAGCAGATGTTCTACCACTGACCTATACGCCAAAAGTCCATTTTAACTGAGAATGGAGACTGAGCCCTGGTGCTTGTGCTTAGTCATCATTTTCAGGACTGCAGGTTCTTGGATTTCAAAATTGTGTGTGTGTGTGTGTGTGTGTGTGTGTGTGTGTGTGTGTGTGTGTGTGTGTGTGTGTGTGTGTGTGTGTGTGTGTGTGTGTGTGTGTGTGTGTGTGTGTGTGTGTGTGTGCTGGTATTGGGAGAGCCTGAACTCAGTGGCTTTACACTGTCCCTTAGCTTTTTCACTATTATTGATGCTCTAGCACTTGAATCACACCTCCACCTCAGGCTTTCTGCTGTTTAATTGGAGATACACATCTCATTGACTTTCCTGCCTGTGCTGGCTTGAACTTCAGATCTTGGCTTCCTGAGTAACAAGGATTAAAGGCATGAACTACCAGCACCTGACACATTTCAAAAGTCTTGTTGAAAATGGAGATGTAAGAAACTAAGCTACTGAATGGTGAGCAGTCTGTACCCCAAGAAAGATTTGTACCCCCACAGGTTGTTTTCCAGCCAAATGATGTTCTGGCTATGAATTCAGCCACTTGGGACTCCTCCAAATACAGGTAAGTAGCACTTGGGGTGAAGATTTTTTTAAATCAAATTTCTTAAATAGGTACTTGGTTAATTCAGTTTTTAAAATGTTGGATAAAACACAGCATTTAATTTAATTTTTTAAGCACAATAAAAGGCAGTCTAATTTTTTTTTGGGGGGGGGCGGGAATACCAGTCCTAGGGCTCAAACTCAGGGCTGGGGTGCTGTCCCTGAACTTTGGGCTCAAGACTAGTGCTATACCACTTGAGCCACCATTCCACTTTTATAATTTTTGTTTTTTTGTTTGTTTTTTTAAGTTCTTAACTCTTAAGTGCTTAATTGGTTTTTCCTTCCCCAGGCTGGCTTCAAATTATGATCTTCAGATCTCAACCTCCTGAATAGCAAGGGTTATAGGCATAAGCCACCATGCCTAAGTAATTTAATGCTAATAATTCTTCTGTCCTGCCTGCACAAATTGTACTGTTAATCATGTGTCCTACTGTACTTTATCAGGGTGGTTTATATAAATGAGTACAAAAAGCAGAAATCACTCTAAAAGAATTGGGTGTATTTTCCTTTAACATTACTTTATTACTTTATTTATTTATTTATTTATTTTTGGTCAGTCGTGGGGCATGAACTCTGGGCCTGGGCACTGTCCCTCAGCTCTTCAGCTCAAGGCTAGAGCTCTACCACTTGAGCCACAGTGCCACTTCAGGCTCTTTCTGCTTATGTGGTGCTGAGGAATGGAACCCAGGGCCTCATGCATGCAATGCAAGCACTCTACCACTGAGCCACCTTCCCCACCCTGATTTGTGGATTTTAACCATTATTATATAATTCTGTAATTTAAATTGTTCAGCCTAGCCCTGTGATGTAAGCATGCACAGTTGCCTTAATCTATCTACCCTTTTTGAGTGTTCATTTCTCCTAACTCAGGAAAATGCACTTCAGGTTCACTAAAAATTCTTGAGCTGGTTTTTTTTTTTTAATTTCTGATTAGCAGTAGAAGCTGTTAATTAGCAAAATGGAACTCATCAGTCCAAACAAATGATAGACAAGATGTGGGTTGGAAAGGGGAGGCCCTCCCACTCTCTCCTAAACAGAATTGAAAGTTTTAGTGAGAGTGCATCATAAATAAAATAAAATATGTCATGAATTTATATAGGATGAATAAATGGACAAGAGCAAATCCTTTCCTTATAATAGAAATTCAACAACAAACATAAAAGAAATGATGGGGCTAGAAAAATCATCAATGCCAGCCAGGCATGGTGCTCAATCTTGTAAATCTAGCTACTTGAGCATTGGAGGATTATAGTTTGAGGCCAGCCCAGGCAATGTTTCACAAAACAAAACAAAAATTCATGTGATTTTATCTCAACCACTGGCTGTGTGCAAAGTGGCGTATCTGTCATTCCAGCCTCACAAGGGGGCATCACGAGGAGGATCACAGTCCAAGTAGACCTGGAGAAGCAACTGAAAAGTTCTGCTAGAAGGATTTGAGTGGTAGAGTACACCTGCCTAGCAAGCAGGAGGCCCTGACTTCAGCCCCAGCACTACCACATTTAAAGAAAAGAAAAAAGAACAGAAACAAAGTCATCAGTGTTGACCAAAATTGTGAGAATTTTATGTCAAATTGGATATTTACATCTTCTCAAAGCAATATCTTCTAGATATTGCTGCTTATTGATTACCAAGTGAAGAATATTAGAGGGCCTTACCTTAACTAGACATCAAAATTAGCATCACAAATATAGGAAAATCTCAATTTCATATGTCTCCTATTACAAATGTACTGAGAAGAGCATCATTTCTATGACATTCTTTCCAAAATAAAACAATAACAAGGTAACTTAGTCTAATCAAATAAAACAATGAGGAACATCTCTTAGACAAGCTAGTCCTTCATTTAAAAAAATTTAAGGTCAAGAAAGGCAAGGGAAAAAAGAACAAGATGTAGACATTGTTATAGATTACAGGACAGTGCTCTCAGGCGGTCAGGAAACAGTAGACTATAGACATAGTGGTAGTAAATATGGCGGTGGGGGAGAATCGGCAACTGCGAAATCCAGATGAAGAATGTACAGGATTTCTTTGTACCAAAACTTAACATTATATCAGAATTAAAAGTTATCTTCCCAAAGCTACGCAATGGAAGTAGTGAAGTTAATGAGTCTAAGAAGCTGCTCAGTGAGCTGCTTCCATGGCAACCTGTGTTTGGCTAACCGGCAGGAATGACTACTGTATCTGACCACCTGCCTGCGTCCTGCCACTAGAACACTGTCACAATTGCCTGAGTTCATCCATCTTCCATGCACAGAGCTGGCATTTCAAAGTCTCCAGAGACGGTTGTGGGACTGTGATGTGTTTACTAATGAACCTTTATATGTGGGGTGGAACTGCATTTAGGAGTTGTTTTCATTATAACCTGATTGCATTAGAAGTCATAGACCCAATTTGCTGTGAATAACCAAATTCTTGTAGATGAGTTTATGACTCTCCAGCCCTCTAGGGGTGTGACTGTCTTGGGGCAGTCCCCAGCCTACACAGAGTCCTGTTCTCATATTTATGGAAGGGCCTTCGTTTCTTTGGGAATCCCCCTGCTGGCCAGTTGAGGCGGACTGTTCACAAAACAAGCTTCATGATCCCTTCTCTGCTCAAGCCCCTTTCGAGGCCTTACACCTGATTTTTGTGTTTCATTTCATGTTCTTTTTTCCTTCAGCCACCCCTTTGCTGGAAATTATGTGTCAGGCTCCTTAAAATCTACTGAGTATGCTGGTACTAGTGGCTCACACCTGCAATCTTATCTATGTAGGAGGCTAGGATTAGGAGTATTGCAGCTTAAGGTCAGCTTGGGCAACACGTGAGACTCCTTGTCAACCAATATCTAGGTATGTTAGTGTGTACCTGTTATTGTTACTATCTGGGAGGCTGAGATCAGGAGGATCATGGTTTCAGGCCAGCTTTGGCAGAAATGTCAGTGAGACTGTATCTCAATGAAAGAAGATGGTTATGGTGGCATACCCATCGTCCCAGCTATGACAAGAAGAGTAAAATAGGTGGACTACAGTCCAGGAACAGGATTAGACAAAAAAAAAATAGACTGTCTCAAAAAATAACCAGAACAAAAAAGGGTGGAGGTATGGACTATAGTAGAGCCTTCCTAACAAAAATGAGGCCTTTAGTTTCAAACCCTAGTATTCCCTCCCCCCTCCCCACCAAATCTACTGGTTTTATCTCAGAAGTTTCTGGAATGAACTAGAACAGTACATTAAGCTCCATGGTCACTGTTACACAATGCTGAAAGTTTTCTCCTTCTCCTGTTTCCTATCCCCATTTAGGTCCAGTTACATAGAATATGTGAAATCATACACCCAGAGGCAATTACTGTCAATGTTTTAATTCATGTCTTTCAAGACTTGAACAATATACTTTGTATTTTGAACAGTAGTGCATTCTCATGGTTTAAAAACAAAGTATATAGTAAAAAGTCTTTTTATGCTTATTCCCCGTGCCAATTTGCTCAATTTGCTTCTTGTTCTTAGATTTCTAAACTTATATGCACATACAGATTCAAAGATAAAAAATTTCTCATTTGGTCTGAAAAGGAGTACTGTTTAAAAGTCTTTTTTTTTTTTTTTTTTTAACAATACTTCCTAGGCTTTTGAAGCTGGCCTTGCATTTGCTAGGCAGGCTCTCAGCCACATGAGACACACCCTTAGGCCTTTTTTTCCTTTTGTTATTTTTCAGATAGGGTCTCTTGATTTTCTCTTAGCCCATCTCCAACTGTGATCCTCCTCCCAATCTGCCTTCCAAATAGATGAGATTACAGACATGTGCTACCATGCCTGGCTGAATTTGCTTATCTTTAAAAAACATAGGAATATATTTCCATATCAGTAGATGGAAATCTTGCTGATTTTTGTAGTTACATAGTACTCCATTATAGGACTGTACTGTAATTTATTTAAATAATTCAGTGTTTACTTGTCCTCCATTTCTGTGCCCCCTTTTTACTCCCACTAAAAAGACAAAAACAAAACAAAACTAAAACAAAACTAAAAATGCCTACAAAAGACAGTCCAGTGTTGATGTTCTTCCTTTCTGGAGGTAAATTGTTTCCGTATCATTTTCTGAAGTCTCATAATTACCTTAGCCTATTTGCATTTTAAGAAAAACACTTTTAATGAATAATTTAAATGGTTGATTAAGCTATGAAGATTGTCAAAACCTGTAGATGTTAATTGTACTTCAGAAAATTGGATTTCTAATTCCTTGGGTTAAAAAAATAAAGACAGAGGCACAGAACGCTAAAAAGATAAGTCTGTGAAAATGTACTCCCTGTCTGGTAGGCAACCACAGAATCCGAGCGAGAGAAGATATTACGACCATAGTCTGTCAGCATTTTCAGAAATATGACTCCCGTCCCCACGCGCCAGCCAGGCAGGCTCCCTGCTAGACATGGTGATGAGGACAGGGCTGCCCTGGGGTGACATTTGTTTTGAAGGAGATCAGAGGCCAGAGCACATTGCAGGGTATCAGGAATCCTTCTGACCTTAGTGCTGAATCTTTATTAAGATGAAATGTGTACCTAGTAATGCTTTCCTCATCGAAAACCTATTGTAGACAACATGTGTCATTAAGAATAGAACTTAAGGCCACGTGTTTCAGCTATTTGTAATAGTTGAAATAGTTGGTGCCTTATGTGTAATAAGGCATCTCAAGGGGTGGTTAAGCTAAGGATTTAGTTTTTCTTCTGATTGGGGGGGTCCCAACAAGCTCCTCCCAGGGGAAGGGCTTCTGCCTGGCACATGCTTATTCTGTCGATTGTTCTCAGTTCACAGATGAGGAAATTAAGACAATGTTAAGCAATCCACAACTTTATCCAACACTATTCACTCAAATAAGAAATGAAAGCCACTAATTTACTTAAACATAGACTGGCGCAGGCAAACTGTAGCTCTCACATCCATGTGTTTGGGAGCTATGTTTGAACCAGGTCTGAGACAAACATGGCAGAGAGTAGCTGTAACATCAAAGGAAGGGTCCCTAAAGAATTGCCTACCCGCTCAGCTCCATATATAATCCATGCCAATTTTCCTGTTTCCAGTCACAATCCTCACTCTTTTTTCCTGTTACTACTATGACAAAGCATACAAAGCTATCCAGACAGCCCATTCCTTAAACTCATGGGAATCTAGAAATACCACTTATTTATGGCTTTAAAAACTATGGCTATAATAAGGAAGCACTTTGGTATTTTCCACTTGGTCAGAAAGGGCTGGTCTCGGGGCTGGGAAGGTAGCTCAGCGGTAGAGTGCATGCCTTGCAAGCATGAGGCCCTGGGTTCGATTCCTCAGCACCACATAAACAGAAAAAGCCGGAAGTGGTGCTGTGGCTCCAGTGTTAGAGTGCTAGCCTTGAGCTGAAGAGCTGAGGGACAGCGCCCAGGCCCAGAGTTCAGGCCCCATGACTGGCAAAAAAAAAAAAAAAAAAAAAAAAAGCAAGGGCTGGTCTCTTGGTACACAAAATAACATGCCTGTAGTACACACACAGTCCTGGGTCGCCCTCTTCAGGAAGACAGAAACATTTCCTCTGTCTTCCAGCTGTCAATTTTTAACAACTTCTACCCCTGTTAGGTTCAGAAAAGCAGAATTAAAAACAAATTTCTGAACTGTATTTAGTGGCTTAGTATTAAAGAGTATCAAAACTCAACTTTAGGTTAAGAGAAATAAGAGTATTATAAAAAGTTGTTTGATGTTTTTAAAGGAAAAATTTAATCAACTCCTCCATCAAATATAGCTGTAAGCATTGTCCTTGCTTGCTAAAAGAGTTTGCTTGGCAATTCCTTTTCTTTCTTGGCAATTCCTTTTTGCTGGTAAGGAACCCCTCCAACTCACTCCTATGTGCTGTAGAACATGCTTGGCTCTTTGCCAAGCAGGACCCTCCGCTAGGCTTGGTGCCCACTGCAGGCTTTCAAGAAACACTTAATTTGTACTGAATTTGTACTGGGGCTTGAAATCAGGGCTGGAGCATTCTTCCAAAGTTTTTTTTTTATTGTTGTTTTTTACTCAAGGCTAGTTCTCTACCACTTGGGCCACAGCTCCACTTCTGGCTTTTTTTCTGGTTAACTGAAGATAAAAAAAATTTCATGGACCTTGCTGCCTGAGCTGGCTTCAGACTATGATCCTCAGATCTCAGGCTCCTAACTAGCTAGGATATTACAGACATGAGCCACAGGCACTGAAACTGAATCCATTTTTACTGTACAGCTGCACACAGCCTAGATTAACACAACACTTTAGGATGGGCTCAAGTGGCATGTCTTATCAATGAGGGAAATAAATGAGCTTTCTCTAAGGCAAGCCAGACTTTAGGATAAAAAAATAACAAAATAAATAAACTACCCTTTATTTTCACAGGGTCTAAAATTCCAGTAGGAAAAATTCACCCCTTTCATAATTACCTTTACAGTTCTCATACATATTTATAATTTCTAGGAATGTTAATAACTTTAACTGCTATTAACGCTAAGCTTTGCTCAGGCAAGGGCAGACTTAAGCCCTGGCTAAGAGATACTTCATCAGGTAGGCTATGGGTATTGGGAGAAGTGATTGATTGGAGAATGGAAAGTGATAGTTTGGATCTAGAATGTTTCCCCAAAGGCCTATGTACTCAAACTTTAAAAAATTATTAGAGCCAGGCTGTAATGAAAGCATTATTTTAGGTGAAAAAAGCTACAAAGATACCCATTGTATGATTCTATTTTCAGATGGAATGAATGTCTAGAACAGACAAAGAATACATATACAGAAAGTAACTTAGTGGTTACCTAGAGCTGGAAATGAATAGATGGAGAAAATGTGAGTGATGCTAGTAGGAGGGGATGATTGGGGATGATTAAGATGTTCTAATATGGCTGGGCACCAGTGACTCACGCCTGAACTCCTAGCCACTCAGAAGGTTGAGAGGATCACAGTTCAAAGCCAGCTCATGCAGGAAAGTCCCTGAGACTCTTATCTCCAAATAATCACTAAAAAGCCATTAATGATGCTGTGGCTCAAGTGATAAAGCACTAGCCTTGAGCAAAAAGCTCAGAGACAGTGCCCAGGCCCTGAGTTCAAGAATAAGGACCAGCATACACACACACACACACACACACACACACACACACACTGAAATATACTATGACAGTGGTTGCACAATTCTGAACATGCTTTACAACACTTTTATTTTTAAAAATTTAAGTATCTGTGCAAAAGAGATGCCATATAACAAAGCAGTTTATGAATGCAATGCATCTCGGTCAGTGTCACACCTTCAACATTCTCACCTCCCTTCAACCTACTCCTTCCCTTCCATTTCTTAATTTTGTGGTATATACAATGAATTCTTGACTGCATTTTCCTCCTCTTCCCCTTTTTCATTGTCTTTCCCTCTTCCCTTGTTCCTCCTCACATCTTGTATATAGCTGTTTCCTGGTGTTTAATTTTTTGGGCTTTGACCCAGTCTTCCTAAATTGGTGTTTACTATTTTTAAGTAGTTGTACAAAGGAGTTTCAAGTCAACATTTCAATTAATGAATACAATACCACCATTTTAATGGCTGAAGTGTGCAATATATGTTATAGCTCAATAAAATATTAACAACAAAATGTATATATTGATAGTTCCTAGCTACTTTTTCCTGAAACAGTCATTTTTATTTATTTTTATTTATTTTTATTTTTTATTTTTAAATTTAATTTTATTTTATTTGTGAACATACTGTACAGAGGAGTTACAATTACATGGGCAGGATAATGTGTACATTTCTTACCAAGCATTGCAGCCTCCTCCTTTGTTTACCCTTCACATCCCTTCCCAGCCTCCCCCCTCCCCCCATCCCAATCCTCCTTCCCCCCCCCCCCCCCCGACGTTGTAAAGCTCGTTTTGGACATGACAACTTGTACTTCTCATTGTTGCAACAGGTCCACCTGTATCCTTAAACAACTGGTTTGAAACAGTCATTTTTAGATCAGAAATGAATTATTACTCAAAGAAGAAAAGATTGGTTTATATGTTTCCCTTTCTTTTGTATTTCTCCCCCAGTCCCTTTTCAAACATTTTTTTTCTTTTTTCACCCCCACCCCGCCTTTTGAAACATTTTCAACAGCAGATGCAGAGGTTTGTCTGTTGAGCTATGGTTAGTAATACTATCCGAAAGAATCACAAGTTGCCAGAATTTTTAGACGGAAGATGAGCTTCCTCTGTGCTTACTATTTAGTTCAGATAACTTAAAATACTCAGGTCAGATGAAACAAAATGCTTCTTCAATCCATGAACAAAAGGAACTTATTCTAAAAATTATTCCTAGATATCTTGAGAAAGACGTTTTCAAACATAACTAGCTCTACCCAGCATGATGACAGAGGCCTCTAATCCCAGCATTCTAAGGCTGAGGCAAAAAATATTACAAGCTCAAGGCCAGCAAGGACTGACTACACAGTGAGACCTTGTTGCAAAACAAAAACAACAACAAAACAACAACAACAAAAGTAACAGTCTGGGAATGCCTGTAACGTCCACCTGAAGACCAGGTTTCAACGCTCAGACATTTTTTAACATCAGCACATCAGCTGGTGTGCTTAATCTGGACATGAGCCCTGGTAATTATTTTCCTAGTCCTGGACATATTTCAGTTGTAGTTTTTCTTTCTAATAAAGTCTTTATTAAAACATTTGTATGAGACTTCTAATCTCAAAGAAAGAATGTGAAAAATGAGTCATGTAGCTAATAAGGAAGGCTATACTTTCAGAATATTTCAGTTATGATAGGTGTAGCATCCACTTGTGAAACATGAACAACCAAATGTAGTATCTTTACATATTCTTTCTAGGCAGCCTATGGGATGATTAATATTCCTTCTTTAAAATCCATACCGACGGCTGGAAATGTGGCTTGGTGGTAGAATGCTTGCCTAGAATGCATGAAGCCCTGGGTTCAGTTCCTCAGTACCACATAAACAGAAAAAACTGGAAGTGGCACTGTGGCTCAAGTGGTGGAGTGCCAGCCTTGAGCAAAAGAAGTGCAGGGACAGCGCCCAGGCCCTGAGTTCAAGCCCCAAGAGTAGCAAAATAAAATCCATACCAAGAAATTTACATTATGTTTTTTGGTGGCACTGTTTTTTTTTTTCCCCTGAGCTAGCACTGATCACAACCCTCCTATTTATACTTCCCATTGTTGCTGGGATGACAGACATACAGTACTATGTCCAACTGTTCTGTTGAGATGGAGTCTTGTGTCAGCCCAGCCAGGAAAGAAAGGTCTGTGAGACTCTGAAAATCTGGGCAAGGTGCTGCACACCTATCATCCCAATGAAGAGGAGCCTAAAAGTAAGTGGAAGATAGTTCAGGCATGAGGGCACACACGCAGGGAACAGAGAAGCTATCCTAAAAATAACCAGCGGAAAACAGAGCTGATATGAATATATATATATATATATATATATATATATATATATATATATATATATACATTTATGTATTGTCTAAAGGATGATGTATACAGTTGGGTTCCCAGGGTATAACTCCACTGAACAATTAATAGACAGTTTAACAAAATTGAATACTGGAAAGCTGAAACATCTCTTGGCTGAGGCATGAGAGCTAAGTAGGAGGAAGTACACAAATGGAGAGAGGAATGGTGGGTGGTGGTGAGTACACCCATAACTCTATACATGCATGCAAATGCGACGAGGGAATTTTAGGAGATAGGTAGTCGTGTGATAGATTGCAGGGTGGGAGGGAGATGATGGAAAGGGGTGACACTGACTGAGATGCATTGTACACATGAATGGACATGTTAAAATTGAAATTTCTTTGAATAACCATTTGAAGATAATAATCATTTTTTAAAAAGATTAGTTTTCTCCAGCAGTTAGTAGACTTGGTGAGAGAGAGAGAGAGAGCTAATGAATACAGAGTTCCTTTTTGGAATGGCAAGAGAGTTCTATTGATTGTGTTCCACAGGAAAGTAAAACAGGCTCTGCTAAGGGGGCTGGTTATCAGTGGGAAGGCAAACTGGGTAAATATATTCCAAGTAGTTTATTGCATCTATGAAAATAGAACAATGGAAGAGGGATAGAGGAGGTGAGTTTGATCAGAATACATTTTATGTATGTATGGAAATGTCACAATGAAACCTCCTCCTTGTACAATTATGGTACACTAAAAATGATAAAACTAACTAGATGAAGCTATGCGAATGGTCACACAACCTGTGAATATACAAAAAATACTGTTGACTTGTACACTTTAAAATGGGTAAGTTGTATGCTATATGAATTATGTCCAAAAGCTCGCATATATATATTTTAAGGAAAAAAAAAAAGCTGGGCACTGGTAGTTCACACCTGTTATCCTAGCTACTCAGGAGGCTGAGATCTGAGGATGGCAGTTTGAAGCCAGCTGCACACACACACACACACACACACACACACACACACACATACACACACACACGTGTACACACACAAAAACAGAAGCATAACAAAACAAAAAACCCAAGACTGGCAGCAGGCTTAGTAGTATGACACTAGTCTAACAAGTGCAAAGCTCTAAGCTCAAATGCCAAGAACTGCTGAAAATCAGTAATTAATAAAGAAAAATAAAAACCAGTAGCACTATCAAAAAACATACAAGCAAGCAGTTCACATAAAAAAAATTAAAAATGTGTGTAAAATATTTCTCAAAATAAGAGAGATGCAACTTAAAAGCACACTAATTCTAAGCATATGGACTATCTTACATTTTTGAAGTCGCTCAATGAAAGGATTCATTGCTTTAAGATAGTCATAAAAAGAAAAATCTGAGCCCTTAAAGACAAACCCCAAAGTAAAAAGTAAACACCAACATTTTCCAGTCATCATATTGGAGCATATTAAATAGTACCACAGGGATGCAATCAGCAAAAATCTCAATTTGGCAGAAATCTAAACGGCAATCTGGTATTTCTTTAATCAGATAAAGTACAATAATTAAAATAAGGGTGGATGGAATACTATAGTAAAAAAAATATTTAAAAGACATACCAACCTACCTCGTGGAACTTACTTGGATGCTGATTTAAACAAGTATTTTATTAAAAAAAAACTATACAATAGTTACTAGTGGCTCATGCCTATAGTCCTAGCTATTCAGGAGGCTGAGAGATGAGGATCACGAGGTTTGAGGCCAGCTGGGGCAGAAACGTCTTCATGAGATTTTTAACTCCAATAAGTCACACAGAAAAGGAGGGAAGTGGTGCTGTGGCTCAAGAGGTAGAGTGCTAGCCTTGAGCAAAACGGAGCTTAGGGACAGTGCCCAGGCCAAGATTGCAAGCTCCAGGACTGGGGAAAAAAAAACTGTATAATAAAAATGTACATTTGATCCCTATCCTTATGCTGGAAACCATAAATCCCTAATATTTCATATTAGCAAGGTATTTCCTATTTCTCACTAAAGGTGAAAACTTTTAACAGAATGGAAAAGAATTATAGAGCCAGGGACATATGAAATCAAAACAAGATTTGGGGGCTAGCCCCAATCAATTTCTCAGATCTCAGCCTCCTGAGTAGCTAGGATTACAGGCCTGAGCCACCAGGGCCTGGCCCTTCCACCATTTATGTGGTGCCTTCTCTATTTCTGATTCTTTTCTTCACTTGCATGACTTCATGTCATTGTTGGATAGTTCACTAAATGCTCTCATGTTCTTTAATGCTTGAAAAAGTTTGCATTCTATCTTTATACTTAAATGAGATTGTTGGAGTAATTGTGGTTTTATGCTTTCCTTTTCTCCCAGTACATACAGACACTGCTCCACTTTGTTTTCTGGCATTGTGGGTTGCAGTGAGAAAGCTGAGGTCAAGTCATGCATGGGGCTGGCTGGGTGTGGGGTTCTACTTGAAACCCTAGGACTTGGGAGGCTGAGGCAGGAGTGTGAGTTCTTGGCCTAGCTACATAGCTAGATTCTTTCCCAAATAAAAAAGGAAGCATAGAAGAAAGGATGGAAAATAACAAAAGAAGGAAGAAGGGAAGGAAAGAAGAAAGAAAAGACTGATTTTCTTTTTGTTGATAGTTTGGATAGAATTCAGGGCCTCCTTGATGCTTGGCAAGCATTCTGCCTCTTGAGCATCCCAGACCTTTTGCTTTGAGTTCATTTTTGATATACAATTTCAATAACGTTTACTCACAGTGGTCATGTACCTTCCCATATACAATTGTGAGCACCTGAAACCAAACCATGTTTATTTTGAGGCAAGCCATGATTTCTTTACCCATCTACACTTTTGTTTTTGTCAAGATTCCCATAAAAATGCTCGTAATTTCATATAATAAAAAATTTACACCAGGTAACTGTGGATCATGCGTATAATCCCAGCTACTCAGGAGGCTGAGATCTAACAGTTCAAAGCCAGCCAGGGCAAGAAAGTCTGTGAGACACTTATCTTCAATAAACCACCAGGAAACCGGAAGGGGTGCTGTGGCTCAAGTGGTAGAGCGCTAGCCTTGAGCTGAATTGCTGAGGGACAGTGCCCAGGCCCAGAGTTCAAGCCCCATGACTGACAAAAAAAAAAAGAAAGAAAAATTTCTAACAAGAAAAAATATTGAGATTCATCAATTGCCAATATTTTTCATATTAACTATCTCCTCTGTATGTCTGCCTGTGTGTGCATATGTGTATGTGTCTGCTCATATTTCTTTCTCAGTCAGCAAAGTTAATCTGTAATCTGTAGATTCCTAATACTTCAGAATGAGTTTCCTAAGAGTAGCATTTTCCTAAGAAAGTGATTTCTGAATGTGTTTCAGAATCTATTCTGTACTTAAATTTCTCTACTTTTTGCTTCTCTTCTCATTCTCTTCTGTGGCCCTTAAAACAACAGAAAATGAAACCAACACAAAATAAGAAATCCAATTAGAATTCACACATTGTATTTGGTTGTTAGATTCCATTAATCTGTCTGTTTTAGTGCTGTTCCTAGGGCTTGATCTCAGCCTGGGCCTTTATTTCTTGTCAGTTGTGGGGCTTGAACTCTGGGCCTGGGTGCTATCTCTCAGCTCTCCAGCTCAAGCATAGCGCTCTATCACTTGAGCCACAGCGTCACTTCTGGTTTTCTGAATGTTTTATTGGAGATAAGAGTCTCACAGACTTTCCTGATCCTCGGATCTCAGCCTCCTGAGTAGCTAAGATTATAGGCGTGAGCCACCTGCACCTGGCTTCAGCCTGGGCTTTTTGGCAGCTAAGAGGTGAGAGTCTAATTGCCTGGGCTGACTTCTGTGATTCTCGGATCTCAGCTTCTTTTTTTTTTTGTCGGTCGTGGGGCTTGAACTCTGGGCCTGGGCGCTGTCCCTCAGCTCTTCAGCTCAAGGCGAGCGCTCTACCACTTGAGCTACAGCGCCACTTCCGGTTTTCTGGTGGTTTATTGGAGATAGGAGTCTCATGGTCTTTCTTGCCCGGGCTGGCTTTGAACCGCGATCCTCAGATCTCAGCCTCCTGAGTAGCTAGGATTACAGGCGTGAGCCACCAGCGCCCGGCTAAGCATTTTTTTTTTTTTTTTTTGGGGTCCGGTTGTGGGGCCTGAACTCTGGGCCTGGGCGCTGTCCCTCAGCTCTTCAGCTCAAGGCTAGCGCTCTACCACTTGAGCTACAGCGCCACTTCCGGCTTTTTTTTGCTTATGTAGTGCTGAGGAATCGAACCCAGGGCCTCATGCATGCAAGGCAAGCACTCTACCACTGGGCCACCTTCCCAGCCCCTCGGATCTCAGCTTCTTGAGTAGCTAGGATTACAGGCATGAGCTAAAGTGTCCAAATGTACAAATTTACTTTTTTACACCTATCACTTACATATTCTAGAGACCCATTCCATTAAAGCTGTTTCGATTTTTCCTGTCTCCTTCTACCTATATTTACTATTTCATGAAGATTTTTAAAAACTTATACCTAGGAAAGTTAAGCTTTTATTTATTTGCTACTGCATTGTATTATGTCATTATTGGCCATCTATATTTTTGCACATGTATCTGTTATGGTTTAAATGTGTCTCTAAAAGGTCTTGTCTTGGGCTGGGAAGGTGGTTCAGTGGTAGAGCGCTTGCCTCGCATGCCTGAGGCCCTGGGTTCGATTCCTCAGCACCACATAAGCAAAAAGAAAAAAGCCGGAAGTGGCGCTGTGGCTCAATGGTAGAGTGCTAGCCTTGAGCTGAAGAGCTGAGGGACAGCGCCCAGGCCCAGAGTTCAGGCCCCACGACTGGACCCCCCCCCCCCAAAAAAAAGGTCTTGTCTTGAAACTTTAATTCCCAAACTCATATTAATGGCATTTGGGGGTGGCACTTTGGGGAAGTTTGGATAAAGTCATTGGAGTGGGGCCGCATGCTGGAATTAGTGGCTTTATAAGAGGAAGAAAAGACACCTGGACTAACATGTTTGCTCTGTCTTGTCCTGTGATGTTTTCCCCAGTGTTACAATAGGAAAAGAAGCCTGATGACCAGATGCTAGATTCCACGTGCCACTGGAGTCAGAGACAAATGAGCTATTGTTTCTAAATTACCTAGTCTTGGGTACTTTCTTATAGTAACATAAGAGACTAGGGCAGTATCAAACCTTCTTCTGGCTGAGCGCTGGTGGCTCATGCCTGTAATCCTACTCAGGAGGCTGAGATCTAAGGATCTCGGTTCAAAGCCAGCCAGGGCACGAAAGTCCATGAGACTATGATCTCCAGTTAATCACCAGAAAGCTGGAAGTGGCGCTGTGGCTCAAGTGGTAGCGTGCTCGCCTTGAGCTGAAGAGCTGAGGGACAGCGCCTAGGCCTAGAGTTCAAGCCCCAAGGCCGTCAGAAAAAAAAAACAGAAAACACCTTCTTTTGTCATCTGTGTTTCTTTCTGCTAGTACCTATAGTATTGTCACTGCCCATAATGGAACTCTCACATACTCGTAGATGCTTTTTAGGCATGACTAGATTTTTTTTTTTTGGGTCCGGTCGTGGGGCCTGAACTCTGGGCCTGGGCGCTGTCCCTCAGCTCTTCAGCTCAAGGCTAGTGCTCTACCACTTGAGCCACAGCGCCACTTCCGGCTTTTTTCTTTTTGCTTATGTGGTGCTGAGGAATCGAACCCAGGGCCTCATGCATGCAAGGCAAACGCTCGTAGATGCTTTTTAGAAAGATGTGACCAATTCACATAAGTCTTCTTTGCTGCAGAGAGCAACTGCTCATCCCAAGTTTGGCACTTCGAATCTTCTGGAGCCTTTCCTACCAGGTCAGAGGACAGTGTTAAAGCTTGAGTTTAGATAGAAGAACAGAGCAAGGAATCTCATCGTTAGCTTGGATAGGAAGTGTCAATCGTCTATTAACCTCTGCGATTTTGAAATCTGCTCTTCCCAATGGCCGGCGGTGCCTTCAACAGAACACAGCGGACTCATAGCTCCCGGCGGGCGGCTACAGGAGGAAGGCCGCTGGCTTCCGTGTTCGAGGGCTGAGTGGTTCCTGGCCCGTTCCGAACGCGGTCCTTTAACTTAGGGGGCAGGTCCTAGGAGGGCCAGTGCGCCGACACGCCCAGCATCCCTTACACCTGGCCGCACCGCTCCAGAGCACATCGGAATCCACCGGATTTAAAGGAAAACTGAGGCAGAAACAAACTGCGCCGCGGTACCGGGGGCTGTGGGGCTGTCACCCTCGGGGCCGGCGCAGCAGTGTGGAGGTCGGGCCATCGAGGCTGCCCGCAGTCCCAAACCACTGCTGTTCTCCACCGAGACAGCACACGCCCCCGGCCCGACGCTCCGCTCAGTCACTCCCGAACGTCAGTGCGGGTTACCCGCCACCCAGGGAGAACCGTGGTCTCCGCGGCCGACAACCACAGACCCCACGGACGCCCGCGCTGGCCTCTCCCGAGCCCCTCCTGTGGAGCGTGCGGAACCCTGGGATTTGTGGTCCTCTTTGCGCGCTCCGCCAGAGCTAGCTAGGGCGGAGAGGACTACACTTCCCAGAAGGCACCGGGAGAAAGCGGGGCGGGAGGGAGCGGTGTCAAGCCCTGGGCGGGCGTCGCCGTTTCCTAGCGCCGCACTCTTTTCCCCCTAGTAACCCGTGGCCCCGCCCCCCCGGGGCCCGAGCCGACCGACAGCCTGCCTCCCGCGGCGCCCCAGTGACGAGGCCGGTCCCCGGGTGCGCGGGGCGGGGAGGGGAGCGGGGAAGGGCAGGGCAGGCAGGGGATTTCACTCTGTGGTGCGGGATCCCAGGCGCGCTGGCGGCGTCTGCTGGCCGCTGAGGTTAGAGGCGGGGAGAGCGGTTGTGCTCCGCGGCGAGGCTGGAGCGGGAGTGGGTGGAGTGCTGGTCGCCGTCGGGGCGGCCCTGTTCGCAGGTCGGGGTGGGGATAGGGAGAGTCCCTGGGACCGCGGCGGCCGACGCCCGGTGCGCGTGTGTGAGTGCCCGCGCGCGCGCGTGCGGGAGCGCAGGGTCGCCGTCCCCGCGGCCCCTCGGGCGACCCCGCCCTCCGCCGGGGCCCCGCAGCTCCCACAGACTTGCCCCGGGAGGTGGGGGGGACTTGTTAATTATTTAATCCCCGGGACCCCGGAACGTTTGTCTGTCTGTTTGTAGCGCTCGCCTCCCTCCAGCGCGCGCGTTCCCGGCCTGGTTTCCTCCGACCCTGAGGCGATCGCCCAGGGTGGCGGTGTGGAGTTGCGGGGTCGGGAAAGCGGGGAAGTTCTTCGGGGGTTCTCTCGGTGCCGAAGACGAGGGTCAGAGGGTCATATCAATTTTAAACAATTACATGACGTCTAATTGGAGCATCCCCCCCCCAAAAAAAAACCCCATCATTGCATTTTTGCCTACGCTTAAGGGGAAAACAGCAAATACTCTTTCAAATCAAGTGATCAACTACCAACCCGCCACGTTCAGGGGATTTTTTTTGGTCCCCATATCGTTAGAGAGATGGGTGAATCCGGAGGGACGAAGGTGGAGTAATTGACACTGAAAACAAACCATCAAACCCAAACACCACCTGGGCTTCGTGTGGGGATTATTTCCTTGGACTGGGCGACTTCTACAGATATTCTGTTTCCTACTCGCTCTTGCACCCCTAGACTAGTCCGTTTTGGATCCGAAGGACGGTGATGGCAAAGCGTACCCGGGCTGCTGGTCCAATAACACGGGTCACAGGATAAATCCCGCTGCCAGCCGCGAATCCTCCCCTTCCCCCCCTCCCCCCCCAGCCCGCCCCCAGCCCGTCCCCTCCGCTCGACACCGAAAACTTAGTGAGCGAACTGGGTAATCAGCGTCTGGGATATGCAGATCTCGGATTTAAAAGGTGGGGTGACCCCCCCGAGATCCTCTCCCAGGGGCCGAAGCCCGCGGGTGCAGTGAGGCGCGTGCGCGCGGGCCCGCGCGGGTGCTGGCGCCCCCGAAGCCGCCTGGCCCCCGGGGGAGGGAGTCGGGGCGCCCCGCGGGGTCTGGCTGCGGCGCACCAGCGGCGGCGGCGGCGGCGGCGGCTCGTCTCGTCTCGGTCTCCGGCGGCGGCGGATGATGGTGGCGGCCGGCGCGCTGGGCTGTGCCTGTGCGTCGCCGCGGAAATCTGCGCCCGGCGCTGCACGCTGAGCCCTTGCAGGTCCGCAGCAGCCCGAACCTCGGCGAGGACCGACCCGGTGCGCCGGGGGCCACGGACCTGCACGCCCAAGGAGACCGGGGGGCAAGTGGGGTCGGCTTATCATGGCGGATCGGACAGCTCCCAGCTGCCAGCTGCGGCTGGAGTGGGTGTACGGGTACCGGGGTCACCAGTGCCGCAACAACCTGTACTACACAGCCGGCAAGGAGGTGGTCTACTTCGTGGCTGGGGTCGGGGTGGTGTACAACACCCGCGAGCACAGCCAGAAATTCTTCTTGGGACACAACGACGACATTATCAGGTAAGGGGGTGGAGGGGCCGGGGCGGGGGGGGCAGGGGGGGTGGAGAATGGAAGGGTGGGGAGAAAGAAAAACAAATGACCAGTTGGGCTCTTGGAGGGTCAGATCCGGGCGCCCCGTGGAATAAAGGATTCTTCTCAGGAGCCGCATGGAATTACAGAGGAGCCGCTGGTTCTAGGGCTAGGGCCCAAATGGGGTGGGGTGGGGGGGGCAGTGGTGCAGGTGGGGAGGGAGAGGTTTCTCATTACTCCTGCTTGAGTGCTCCGATGCTTTTTGTTGTTCATTCCTGCTACAAGTGGAAGGACGGACGGGGTAACTGTCTCCTTCCTCCCTCCCTCACTAGGTGAATGGTTAGGACCAATAGCTGGACTGGGTGGCATCCTTGAGGGGCTCCTCAGCAAACAAGAGGAGTCTAAAGAAATCCCAAAGAAAATTTTGCCACAGGCAATTTGTAATCTTTATCTCAGACACTTGGGACCTCCCTGCATTGGGCGGGGAGTTTGTTCTCTGATGTTTTCACCCAGCAATGTGTTAACGCTCACACACGAACTACCTGGATCTCTCGCCACATCACTGAGGTTATAAAGACTGGCAGCTGCTGGACCACAGAATCCTCCCCACAGAATGCTCAGTATTTGATAGCGGAAGGTGCAGGACCGGTTGATTGAAGAACTCCACTGGGTGAATAGCTGTGTTAAGGGCGCTGGTGGTTAAATTGAAGGGGGTGGGGTATTTTATGCTATTCCCTTAGCTTCTCTGACCAAACAAGGTCTGGTCCAGATGCTTGCTGTTCCCAGGGAATCCCTTTTTGCCTCCGGCAGTTCAAGGAGATGTCCATGATAGGAACCTCCACTCACAGAAAATGACTTGCAGAGGATGGGCTTCAGCTGACAGAGACCATATTTGTGGGTTTCATTGACAGAGAACATCTTCTATCTCATTTTCAGAATATTACCGCTTTTGCTCTAAGTTTGCCTTTTACAATGAAAGAAGTGATGGAGGTGGTGTAATGTCTTATGGTTCTAATTTCTCAGTGGGGAGAGTAATAATGAATGAGACAGTTTTCCCTTACTAATATGCTTGTATTCCTGAGCCTTGTTTTTTGAGATGGAAAGTTGAACAGTTGTTATAGAAGGTAAAAACGTAATACTTGAAAACACAGAAAAATATTAACACCTTCCATTTTAGCAGATGAAGAACTGAAGTACCAGGAGCTCTCATGTCCTCAAGATTTGGTGGGACTGACATGTAAAAACTTTCTTCATGTCCCCAAAGATAATAAACTAGCTTTTCCATCTCTCCCTGATATGGTAATGGTGTGACTGGGACATCCTTCCTTAGTTCCAGCCTGCAGATTTTGGTTCTCTAATTGCTAGGCTGATTATTAGAGTCACAGGTGCAAATGATTAACAGTGACTCATGAAAAGGTTGGATGTTTAAAAATTTAAACCCATTATGTTTTTGCTCTGTCTGTCTTAGTGCAGGGCTTTCCACTACAACATCAAAATAAGATGTCCTATGGGGGAGGGAGGAGAGTGGCAATTAAACAGAAAATTCCCTGGGGTTAGATAATATTAATGTGACAGTTCATTGAACTACTTTGAAGATTTGAACTCTTAATCCTAGTTCTTTCTTTAATAGGGGAAAAAAAAATCAAATGCACAGTTGAAACGGAAGGTGGGAGAAGGGTGGAGTTGCAGTATGACAAGCAGCTGGGTTAGTGGGGCTAGGATTTGATCTGGCTTGGGTGCTTAAGAAACTCAAATGGGAAGAAAAGGTGATTGAACTTATTTGTATAACTGGATTTGTAGAGAGCTTTAATTGATGAAAAGGAAAAAAGTTTATCTTCTGTTTATTAAGGTGATGATGTCTAGGCTGAATTCTGACATCATAGCACATCTGTTTTCAGAGAGAGGTCTTTACTGCTAAATTCTTCATGATGTTTGAGTCTTAAGTCTGTACAGGTGTGCTGAGCTCTCTAACATTTGTGTCTTTGCCCAAAGGAATAAAATGAAGCCTAGTTGGTTAAAACCCACAAACTACAGATCTTTATGTAATTAAGATCCATAAAATTGGAATTTTTTTTGCATTTTCTTACATATGTGAATATCTTTACCTGATCAAGGCCTTACACAAGCCACAGCACACATTCATGCGTTTCAACTCATTTATGTGTATGGTAGACAAAATGTAGGTAGACCCTAGTATTCTACTATTTTTCTACTGAATAAATTGAAGTTCATCATTAAGAGGAGGATAATAAGCTGTTTTAATGCAAAATATTTTGGATTTTTTTGAATTGTACATGAATATGAAATTTTTTTGCTCTTGATTGTTATCAAATGAGAGCACAAGTAATTGTCCGCTTCATTTTAAATACCTGTTCATATGCATGCATTTTCTACCACTTTTGTGTATGTGTAGCTTTGTCTAGAATATTAGGTAGAAAGTAGCTCAACCAACATTGCTAACACACTCCATTTTATGAAATGTGTGCCCTCTGAGATCACGAAGAACCTTCATAATGATGTAGGATTTGGCAGAGCTCATTAGAGCTCAGCATATGTCCTCTTGCTTTGACAGGCTGTGCATTTAAGTCAGATTTTTAGAAATGATGGTACATGAAGCATAATGTGATTTATTGGATATGGAGGCTTAATTTTATTCTCTTGAATGATTGCTTTTCAATGCAGATAACAGATTAGAGAATGATGCTTGCTATTGGGTCAACAGTAGGACTCAAATTAGGGATTGAAGGCAAGGACAGTACTAGGACGGGATGTGGCTTCTGCTTCAGTGAACAGAACATGATATACAAGGGGCATTAGTGAAAGAAAAGTCATGATAAATTCACTCTCTGCCCCTTCTGTTTTCACAGTGACTCCTGCTGAGATATTTGATCTTGTCACTCTGGATCTCAATATTGCTTCTGGATAGTTCTCACCTTTGGATACTTCTCATCTCTTGGTAGTTCCCACTTCTGGATAGTTCCTACCTCCGGATAGTTTGTCTTTCTGTTTTATTCTCCCGTATTTCAGCTCGGTATTGCAAGGGATTCCATTATCGGCAGTGCTATTTTAGGAGAAAGGATACAGACTTCAACATCACCAATGTGTGGGTCTGAGCCCCACTTTTCCATTTACTGGAGGCTTCCACTGACTGGTGTGACCTCTCAGAGCCTTGTGTGTTTGTGAAATGGAGTGACAACATTTAAAACTGCAGAGTTGTTAGAAATAATGTCTGTAAAAGGTTTAGTGTGGGGTCCTACTTTGGCTGGTGCTCAATAAGTGTTCTTCATTATAGCAGCAATACTGTGTAAGTAAAAACATACAAACCACAACTGAAACAGTTCCTCCTTGTTCACAAGCAGAGTTCAGCTCTCTCAGTTTTACACTTCTCTTACATTTTTTTTTTTTTTTTTTTTGGGTCCGGTCGTGGGGCCTGAACTGGGCGCTGTCCCTCAGCTCTTCAGCTCAAGGCTAGCGCTCTACTACTTGAGCCACAGTGCCACTTCCGGCTTTTTTCTTTTTGCTTATGTGGTGCTGAGGAATTGAACCCAGGGCCTCAGGCATGCAAGCAAGCACTCTACCACTGAGCCACCTTCCCAGCCCCACTTCTCTTACATTTTATCCTTAATTCACTTAAAAAAATCATGAGCTGTTTTCTTCCAACTTGCCATATAATACAATTATTCTGTTCTTCCCTTAGCCTTTTCCTCTTTTCTCTTCTGCCTCTGTCCACTCTGTCTACAAGTTAAGTGGCTGAGCAAACAAAATGATTTCTTACTAATATATGGAGTTTGTAGGTGTCTACTTTATAGTTCGTTGTGAAGATTACATACAAGGTGCCTATGTGCTTCAAATATAGGTGCCCACCACAGGGGGTCTGTATTTGCATCCTGCAGGGTACCATCTGCTTCAGTCTCACCTCTGTTGTGGGACTTTCTGCCATGTCAGGGAAAGGATGCCCAGCACCCCTAATGTCCTACATCGTTTATGACCAATGCTGCTCAGCTACTGTGAATTTGATGCCCTTCTTTCATTCTGAATATTTTCCTCTACAAGTGGCTATGAGCTCCATGATATTAAGAATGAGCTAAATGTATGCAGATTGATCTTCTCCATTCTTTCATCTACCCTGTGAGGGAGGAGGTAGTGCTGCTGACTCCTCTACTAGTGAGGCAGCAGGCATAGAGAGGTTAAGGGTCTTGCCCTTGGTCACTATCAAGCTGATTGTAGAATGGGAATGTGAACCCAGATGAGTCTGATTCCAAGGCCTGAGGCTACTTCCTCACTGCTTTTTGATCTTTTATCTTAGATGTGATGGTTCCTACCAAAGTGTGACTAGCTACAGCTCAATGAGGTTATCCTCATTTTGACTTTATCTAGTAGTCTATAAATCTTGTGCTTTATTCAAGAGTACTTGAAACAGATTGCTAGAACTCAGTCTAGAAATGGAATCATGTTCAAGTTCACTTTAAGAACATCATGGAATCATGTTCAAGTTCACTTTAAGAACATCACCAATGTTGAAGCAATGACCTGAAATGATCTACTAGAGATGTTTAATTAAAAATGTTTTTAAAGTCTAAATTGTGACATGCTAAAATAATCTAGTGCTGAAAATACAACTGAACTTGTTGGCTTTGAAGAGAGCCATCTGACTGCTGTGGTTGGGCCTAGGATGAGAAGTAAGCAGATATGAAGGCATCAAGATGTGATTTTTATATTTTTATATTTATATCAAGATGTGATATTTATATTCATCCTGTGACCTGTTTGGATGAGAGAAACATAGCGATAGGTAAAGAATTAAATTCTGAGCTGGAGATGTACATCTATAGTAAACTACTTGCTTAGTGTGTGTACAAGACCCTGAGTTTAATCTCCTAGTACCACAAAAAAAAAAAAAAAAAAAGAAAGAAACCTATCTGGCTACTCAGGCAAGAACATGAACAGAGTATGAAAGAAACTTTTTGGTTTTTTTCTTTTCTTTTTCTTTTATTTTTTGGTCAGTGGTTGGGCTTGAACCCTGGGCCTGGGTGCTGTCCCTCAGCTCTTCAGCTCAAAGCTAGTGCTCTGCCACTTGAGCCATAGCCCCACTTCCGGTTTTCTGGTGGTTAATTGGAGATAAGAGTCTCATAGACTTTTCCTGCCTGGGCTGGCTTTGAATTGCAATCCTCAGATCTCAGCCTCCTGAGTAGCTAGGATTACAGGCGTGAGCCACTCACTGGCGCCCAGCTTGTTTTGTTTTTAAAGGCTAGTCTTGTTATATAGCTCATGCTTTTAAAAAATTTCAGTACATGGATTTGCACTCAGAGCCTTAGACTTGCTAGGCTGGTGTGGTACCATTGAGCAGTATCTCCAACTCTCCCAGGATTCCCTTATACTAATATCTTTCTGCCTCATCCTCCTGGTGGGTGGGATTATAGGCATATAGTACCATATCTGGATTCAAAAGCTCTTGATGAAAGCATGTGGTCTGTTCATAAGTGGTCTTATAATTGTTATTAGTGAGTTATTAGTGCATTTGGTGATTTTTCTTAATATTCTCTAAGGTAGGTGTGTGTGTGTGTGTGTGTGTGTGTGTGTGTGTGTGTGTGTGTGTGTGTGTGTGTGTGTGTGTGTGTGTGTGTGTGTGTGTGTGTGTGTGTGTGTGTGTGTGTGTGTGTGTGTGTGTGCGCGCGCGCGCGCGCCAGTCCTGGGCCTTGAACTTAGGGTCTGGGATCTGTCCCTGACCTTTTGTGCCCAAGGGTAGCCCTCTACCAATTGAGCCACGGCTCCTTGTCCAGCTTTTTGATAGTTAATTGGCGATAATTAGATTGATAATTGGAGGATAGATCATTTGATAGATAAAAAGAGGATCTTAGAACTAAGATTCTCGGATCTCAGCCTCCTGAGTAGCTAGGATTACAGACATTAGCCACTGGTGTCTGGTTTATTTTGTAAGTTTTATCCTTCCTCATTGGTTTATTAACTAGGAACTCATATATGAAATGTGTAGGTACAGCAGGTGCCATGACAGCTCTTCCTCCTTTGAAGTTTGCATTCTGGGGGAGGCCAACAGCACATGAAGGAAACAAAGCGGATATGGACGGTGACACATGTAAGAAGGGAGTAGTCACAAGTTCTAGACTGGGTCATGTCTTGAAACAAACTTCGGCAAGGTTTCCAGAGTACCTGTTTAGGAAAATGCATTAAGCTGCAGCCTGAGGGATGAGAAGGGGTAGACAGGTGCAGACGTGATGATGGAGGAGACAGCATGTGCAGAGACACCGGGGTGGGAAAAATCCTTAGTGTGCCCAGAATTCTGGTATAGATAACCAGAGATACCAAGGTCATCATGGTTCTCATCCAGGTCACTGATCCCTCATGGGCTTTGCTACCATCTGCCCTAGATTTACTCCATTCAGTGACTGTCATGAGTATACTTTTTCTTCTCACATCATGGATCTCAATTTTTAATTCAGAAGCATAGCCGTGTTTTTGTTTGAAAACTATGGCTAACATTTACTGGCTTAGTGTTTGAAGACATTGCCCCGAACTATTCTGTGCTATGAGGGATCACATCTGTCTCACCCACATCAATGGCCAGTGAGAGACTGGGAAGCAAAAAGCTGCCCAGTGGGGCATCTCCAAGCAGGGTGGTCCTCAGGCCTCCCCTTTATCCAAGGACATGCATCTGAACATCTCTTTAATAACCGTGCAGTGATGCTTTTGCCACAAAGGAAGGGTGACTCACTGTTCCACTCTGACAGAGGCCAGAACTGTGTGGATAGCTTCCTTTATCCCATGAACCACATGCCTTCAGCAGCCATACTACTCTTGTAGAGTTTTGACTTGGCCACACATATGTATTGCTCTTAAATGTAGTTAACATTTCAAGAGAATTGACACATTGAATTGAAACCTCTTTGTACAACTATTTAAAGGTAAATTAAAAACACCTAAATAAAAATGCCAAAAAAAGTTTTTAGAGTAAACAGTTTCTTTCTAAAATATTATGGTTCACAAAGGTACCTGGGTACCTGCTGAAGTCCAGCTTCTGTGTCAGTAGGTCTGGAGCGCGGCCCGGCACTCTGTAGGGACCAGCTCTTGGGCGACACTGATGCTGCTGCTCCTCAGATCATGTTTCTAGCAGCAGTGTTTTAAGAACTTCACTATTTCAGAGCTCCAGAGACAAGCTCCAGAAAACAGACTTTTAATCATATGAATCATATGAATATATTTATGATATATGTGTTCATTGCATTTTTGAATTGATAGTCTATTAATTTGAAACTTTGCTCACTGCTCCTTTTTCTTTTATTTATTTATTTATTTATTTTGTCAGTCGTGGGGCTTGAACTCTGGGCCTGGGTGCTGTTCCTCAGCTCTTCAGCTCAAGGCAAGCGCTCTACCACTTGAGTCACAGCACCACTTCTGGTTTTCTGGTGGTTAATTGGAGATGAGAGTCTCACCGACTTTCCTGCCCAGGCTGGCTTTGAACCATGACCCTTAGGTCTCAGTTGGGATTACATGCCTGAGCTGCCAGTGCCTGACTCATTATGACTTCTTATATATGCATAAATGTGGGTTTTTTATTGCTAATTTTTTCAAAACTTTTTTCTCTCCAGTGAGTTCTCTTCCTATGATGAAGCAGGAAAGGTTTTTTAAAAAAATTAATCGTACTGAGGATTGAATTCAGGGATTAACACTTATTTGGCAGGTACTCTACCACTTGAGCCATGCTAGTCCCTTTTCATATTGGTTATTTTCAAAGTAAGGCCTCACTTAATGCCTGGGCTGGCCTTGGCTGTGATCCTCTCTCTGTGCTTTGCTGTGTGGCTGGGGATAAATGGCCAGCCATTGTGCTGCCCTCATAGTGGCGATGCCAGGCATGCAGCACCATGCTTCGCCATTGGTTGAAAGTCTTCTGAACTTCCTTTTGCTTGGACTAGCCTTGAACCTTGACCTAATTTCCACTTTTCAAGTAGCTGGAACTACATGCTTCAGCCACCAGTCTGATGAAAGTGTTTACTTGGATGGCGCTCAGTTTATGTATTTTCCTTTTGTTCCTTGTATTTTTGATGTCATATCTAAGAAACCATCACCTTATCCCAAATTATAAAGATTCATTCCTGTGTTTTTTTCTAACTTTTTAAATTTTGTTTCAGTTCTTACATTTAGTTAGATAATTCCTTTTGAGTTAGAATTAATGTTTATATGCGATGTGAGATAGGGGATCCAACTTTATTCTTTCTTTCCCTTCCTTCCTTCCTTCCTTCCTTCCTTCCTTCCTTCCTTCCTTCCTTCCTTTCTTTCTTCCTTTCTTTCTTTCTTTCATTCTTTCTTTCTTTCTTTCTTTCTCTTTCTTTCTTTCTTTCTCTTTCTTTCTTTCTCTCTCTTTCTTTCTCTTTCTTTCTTTCTTTCTTTCTTTCTTTCTTTCTTTCTTTCTTTCTTTCTTTCTTTCTTTCTTTCTTTCTTTCTTTTTCTTTCTTTCTTTCTTTCTTTCTGGTATAGGGGCTTGAGCTCAGGGCTTTATGCATGTTTTTCATGCCTCCAGACCTTTCAGTTGGGGCCAGCTTGGACCCTCCTATTTACACTCCCCACCATAGCTGGGATGATAGGCACATATTGCCACACCCAGCTTTTTCTGTTGAGATGAAGCCACATACATTTTTTTTGCCTAGACAATCCTCAAGCTGAGATTCTCCTGATCTCCACCTCTGTTGCCAGCATAACAGGCATAAGGCTATCACATCTATCTCTATCTTTCATCTTGTTCATGTTTTTTTTTTCTCCTCCATGAAATTACATTGGATGACCAGGGGTACTAGTCTTTCCAAAGATGATGGATATTTGGAGACCCAGAAATAGAAACAATCATTAAAAAGATTAATCTTGAAATAACCTAAACATCAGAAGTTTTGGTTGTGGTTTGTATTTGTAAGGATGCCATTAGATCTTCTGAAGGACTTACAGATTTTTGTACATTTGTAGAGTAGAACCATTTAAACTCTAGGGAGCCAGTCACTGTTGGTTTAGGGACCAGCTGTAGTCTTTATATTCAGTTTATTTAATCCTTCAAATTATTGATTTTTGAAAATGAATTTATAGATTTCTGTCCTGTTGTGAGTCTGGGTCTGTTAAGTCAGTAGAGGGGTGATGGTATGGAAAACAGAGGGAGGGGACTCTTATCTTATCGTACTTCCCTCAAAGGGAGGCGGCAGGTATATGGACGGACTCAGTGTAGAAGCTGAATGATTCTGGGATTTCTCATCAGCATGAAAGAGGGAGAGCAGGGCTATTCTGTTTTCATTTAATTAACATTTAACAATGTCACCAAGACATTATTTTGGGTTCATTGTGACTTGATTTTTTAGAAGTAAGAATGAAACAAGTAAAAGGATGTCTTCTAAGTAAGGTTTTTTTTTTTTTTTTTTGTCAGTCATGGGGCTTGAACTCTGGGCCTGAGTGCTGTCCCTGAGCTTTTCAGCTCAAAGCAAGTGCTCTACCACTTGAGTCACAGCACCACTTCTGGTTTTCTGGTGGCTTACTGGAGATAAGAGTCTCATGGACTGCCTGGGCTGGCTTTGAACCTCAATCCTCAGCTCTCAGCCTCCTGAGTAGCTAGGATTACAGGCATGAGCCATTGATGCCCAGCCCATAAGTAAGGGATCTTCAGTTGCAAGAAAACAAAACTCTTTCAAAGAAGCCCAGTTAAAAACAGGAATTACAAGGTGACAAGGAAATGTTTTGACCTCAGTTACAGGGAATGTGGCTGAATGTGGCTGTCTCTGAGGCACTGCACAGATACCAGGCAGCTGGATTTTCTTACTTCTTTCTCTTACAAGTGTCCCCAAGCTTCATAAGGATTCATCTCTGTTCTCTGAACAGAATATGCTTTTTTCCCCCCTGCTCCAGGCTGGCTGCTTAGTGATTCATTTTGCATGGCTGTTTCCCTCTTTAATCTGTCTCAGCATTCATGACTAGTTTGGAACTATAAAACCAATGGAATCAATCTTTTGAGTCTTAATTCCAAAGTCCCAGGAAAGAGAATAAAATTGATTTAGCATGCTCAAGATGTTCACCCAGTCCAATCACCTGTAGCCTGGAGGAGGGAACCATGTTTCAAAGGACTTCCCTTTTAAGGAAAATCATCTGAGAGGAGGGAATATTGGACTGAGGAGGAATGAACAGCAGCTCAGGAAGAGGAAGGGGGAAAAGTTTTCTTGATGCATAGAAAAGGGAGGACAGATGAGGAATACTGAGTTGAGGACAAAAAGTAGGGAAGGGATATAAATAGAGCTGAAATTCAAAATATATTTCACGTGCCATGGAATCTTCAGAAGATTCCTTGTGCCATGGCCTCAGAAGAGGCCATGTTAGGGTGGCTCTAGGGAGTGCTGGCTCATCTCTGTACATGCCTTTTTGGCTGCCTGAAATGACACTTCATTTCTTTACTGGTATAGTCTTTTCCTTCTTCCAACCTCAAAGTAAGTATCATCTCTCCCTGAAGCCTTAGGACCTGGCAGCTCCTATTTTAGGCCCCCTGTTTTTGTTTTTGTTTTTGTTTTTTTTTGAGTCCCGTTGTAGGGCCTGAACTCTGGGCCTGGGTGCTGTCCCTCAGCTCTTCAGCTCAAGGCTAGTGCTCTACCACTTGAGCCACAGCGCCACTTCTGGCTTTTTTCTTTTTGCTTATGTGGTGCTGGGGAATCGAACCCAGGGCCTCTGGCATGCAAGGCAAGCGCTCTACCACTGAGCCACCTTCCCAGCCCGGCCCCCTGTTTTTTTAAGAGCTGCTCTCAGCTTCCTCCTCCTCCTCCTCTTCCTCCTCCTCCTCCTCTTCCTCCTCCTCCTCCTTCACCTCCTCCTCCTCCTCCTCCTCCTCCTCCTCCTCCTCTTCCTCCTCCTCCTCTTCCTCCTCCTCCTCCTCTTCCTCCTCCTCCTCCTCCTCCTCCTCCTCCTCCTCCTCTTCCTCCTCCTCCTCTTCCTCCTCCTCCTCCTCTTCCTCCTCCTCCTCCTCCTCCTCCTCCTCCTCCTCCTCCTCCTGCTGTTGCTGCTTCTCTTCCTCCTCCTCCTCCTCCTCCTTCCTTTTGTGACAGTTCTGGGGCTTGAACTCAGGACTTGGGTGCTGTCCCTAAACTTTTGTGCTCAAAGCTAGCACTCTATTTCTAGCTTTTTGGTAGTTACTTGGAGATAAGTGTTTCATTGACTTTCCTGCCCAGGCTGGCTTCACACTTCAAGTGATCCTCAGATCTCAGCCTCCTGAATAGCTAGAATTACAGGCACGAGACACTAGTGCCTGGTTTTCAGCCTCCTCTTCCTCCTCCTCCTCCTCCTCGTCCTCCTCCTCCATTTCTTCTTCCTCTCTTCTTCTTCCTCTTCCTTCTTACAGATGGCAATAATGACCAATTGTTCAGTGCTCTTAAATTGATCATCAAATTCCATTTGACTTCTTCCCTCTACTGCTTTATTTATAACCATTGAAGATATGGTATTTCTGTTGAAATGCCACCCTGGATCTCATAATGAATGAAATACTTGTTTTTTTCCCTGACAGAATCTCATCTCATAATGAATGAGTTAGGCTCTCACTAGGAGTTTAAGCTAGCCTCTTAACTTGAGATCTTCCTGCCTTTGCCCCTGAGTATTAGGATTACAGTTATGCACCACCAATCTTGACCAGAACATTCCTCTCCAATGATTTGGCTTGAAATTATAAAGAAGATCTTGATTGTATCATTTTGTTTTAGGAAATACACAATCTTTGAAGATAACTTTTGAAAAATATGGTGGAATGTTTTGAAGTGGAAAATGAAGCTCAGATGTATGCAGAGATCCTAAGGTAGCACCTCCTAGTTCTAAACAAAGTTAACTCTTTACTGATCCAGAAGAGAATCATCCCCAAACACAAAAGTAGAGATTCAAGGGAAGAAGTTGGAGGTGTTCAAGAAAGTGACTTTTGAAGGATGAAGAGAAGTTTGGCAGGCAAGTAGAACTGGAACAGGGGAAGGAGGGAACAGCTTGTGCAAGGTTTGAGGTTCTAAGAGTACCCTGGAGGAAGAGTAAGTTGAAGAACAAGAGGAAGGACTGTGTTGTGAAGAGTAATCTTCATGGGTAGGAGGAGGTTGGGACTAGATCACTAAGGGCTTTATAGCTCATCCCATGAGATATAGAGACCAGTGAATTGGACAAGACAAGGCTAAGATAAACTCTAGGAAGATTCCCCCACTGAAGATGAATTTCTGATTTATCAATCCTTCTTCAGGGCTTCTTCCCATTCTTCCTTTAATACCATATTTTTCTGAAGAGGGTGATTGGCATTGTACAGGGTAAATTGATTCCTGTAGGACTAAATTTTATACCAACTTTGTTTCTAACTAGATGTGTAACTTCTCTGGGACAGTTTCTTCATCTGTGATCTCTTAAGATCCTTCTAAGATCGTTTCTGGATTATAGTGCTGAGATTTTATGTTGTCTCCCTATTGTGCCTCTATTTTCTTATCACTGTTGCCCTTTTTCTTTTTTCCAGTACTGGGGATTGAACTCAGGGCCTCAGTGCTTGTTAGGCAAGCCCTGCACTGGTTGAGCCATACCATTATATTCTTCAGTATAGTGAACTGATTTCTGCTTCCAGTAGCCAATAGGCCCACCTTCAGTGCTAAAATAGGCCACATCCCATTTAAGTCTTCCTAGTATTGGGTGTAGTTGATTATCTTCTCAGCATCCTTCTTGTTCTTCCCTTGGTATTGTGCATTCTCTTTCTTCCTGCCTGCTTTTGTTTGTTTCTTTTGCATAGGCCTTCTTTTACATTACTTGTGCTCTCTAACATCACTTAGCAGGTTTTCCTGCCAGAAATTCATGACCTCGAGCTAATCATGAAGGAATCAACCAAATCACATAGAGGGACATCTTTCAACACATCTGGCCTGTATTTTGCAAAAAAAAAAATCATTCTCAAAGAAGACAGGAATGGATTAAGTAACTGTCTGAATTTAAAAAAAAGAAAAAAAGGATCTATAATGAAATGCAGTGTGAGATCTTGGGTTGGAGTGGAGAGGGGTTGTTATAAATGAGTGTACTGGGACAATTATAAATTTGAATAGGACTGTATATGAAGAACCTGTGTCTTCCTGGAATAAAAATGCCTTGCAGTGAAGATTTCTTAAGCTGATATTGTGTTCCGTGCTGTAGGGACTGTGGAGTGAACAATATGCTTCTTCTCTCGAATACTAGGCTGGAGTTCAAAGCTCAATACCAACAAAACAAAGCAAACCCCAAAACTATCATTAGATTTAGGTTCTAAATTACTCTGGCTGCAATATAGATAACATATTGGAAAAGAGTCAGAATCCACTTGAAGTAATACAAATGCAAGGTAATTATGCTCTCATGCAAGGAAAATATATTCTGGAAATTTTAGATTCTTGGTGATTGATTGGGCAGAGTGGTTAGGTCGTGGTTATAATTCACTAAAATAGAATAGGAACAGGTTCAAGGTTAGGGGAAGATGGGCTCAACTTTGAACATCTAGTATTATGCTATATAACATTTTGGTTAATGATGAGCTGCACATAAATTAGCGACCCTATTCAATTATGTTATCCCTCCCCTTTCCCCTTCTCCCTCCCTCTTCACTTCTCACTCTTCCTTCTACCCTCCCTTCTTCTTCTTCTTTCTACCTTTCCTTTTTCCCCTCCCTCCCTTTATCCCTTAACCCCTCTTCCTTCCTTCCTTCATTTCCTTGCTTTTCACCCTCCTCTACCCTTTTCCCTTTTCTTTCCTTCCCCTTCCTTTCCATTGTGAAACTGGCCCTGGTAATAGGGCCTTAGACTTGCTAGACCAACATGATATTCCTTTATTTACACCCCATCCTCCATATGATTATAAAGAAGCTGAAAAATTCCTGACATCTAGCCAGTTTAATGACCTGGCTGTCATAATGTTGTAGTATAACATGGTACCCATGTGTCTGTGGTGGTACTGGTATAAATAAATGTACTTCCAGTTGTATAAAAGTTTAGACATTTATATACAGTATGCAACTACTTGGTAATAAAGACTATGTTACTGACATGTGTATGAGTAATACAGACTTTTAGTTGTTATTTTATCATACTTTAAAAAAAAAAACTGTATGAAGGGCTGGGAAGGTGGCTCAGTGGTAGAGCGCTTGCCTTGCATGCCAGAGGCCCTGGGTTCGATTCCTCAGCACCACATAAGCAGAAAGAAAAAAGCCGGAAGTGGCGCTAGGGCTCAAGTGGTAGAGCACTAGCCTTGAGCTGAAGAGCTGAGGACAGCGCCCAGGCCCAAAGTTCAGGCCCACGACCGGACCCAAAAAAAAAAAAAAAAACTGTATGAAAAAGTTTATGGTGGCTTATGCATATAATTCTAGCTATTCAAGAGACTGAGATCTGAGGATTGCAGTTCGAAATGAGGCCAGACAGTGAAACTTTTATCTCCAATTAATAAGTAAAAAAGCCCAAAGTGGAAAGTTGACTTAAGTGGTAGAACACTATCCTTGAGTGAAAAATCTCAGGGACAGTGCTCAGGCCCTGAGTTCAAGCCACAGTATTGGAACATGTCATGCAAGTATACACACACACACACACACACACACACACACACACACACACACACACACACACACACACACACACACACACACACACACACACACACACACACACACACACACACACACACACACACACACACACACACACACACACACACACACTATTTAGTGAAAAGCAACAGCATGACGTATTTCTCTGGCCACAGCCTGATAGAATTCATGTCTGCTGCATCTTTTGACTGCAGCAGGAGGTCATGTTGAGTGACTGACATGTACCATCTAGGTTTGGGAAAGTACACCTTATGATGCTCACAATGACAAAATCATATAATGATATAGTTCTCACTATACCCTTAAAGTGATGCATACCTGTATTCAAGTAGAGGTGTTATTATATGTCTAGATAGGTCTCTTGCTCAGGAGAGAGCTGTGGGAGTTAGAGTTGTGTGGAGGAGTGGATGAGATAACCCAGACAGTATAGGGAGGGAAAAGAAGGAGGAGAGTCCGTACTTTGAGAAAAGAGACTAGCAGAGAAGGAAGTGCTTGTGGACAATGAGACTAGTTGCAGGGGTGAAGAGATAAACCAGAGAAGTGGAATGCCTTGGAAATAAAGAGCAAGAAGGATGTCAGGTAGACAACTGTATTGACAGAGTAAGTTTGGTAAAAGGCCCAGTGGGTTTAGTGTCTAAAAAGTCACTGATGAATTACTTTTACTATGTAAATACTGGAAGGTTTTCCCCCTCTAGATTGTACTTTTATGTGAGACTTTCTGTTATAACAGAATGTCCAAGGGTCATTTCCTTTTAGCTTCACTTTGCTTCTTACATCTCTTTTATATATTTTGCTTATGCTCCAGTGAGTTTTATGCTGCAATGATGGTAAGTGGTTTCTCATCTTAATGACTTTCCATCACTAGCAGACTAACAGTTCCTCCTCCTCCTCCTCCTTCCCCTCCCCCTCTTCCTCCTGTCTTCTTCCTCCTCCTCCTCCTTGTCCTCTTGTTCTTTTGCATAACAAGAGATACTATTACAGACCTGGATTCTTGGTTAAAAATGAAAATCCTTCCAGTTGTGTTTTGCTGCATCAATAAACATAAGTACAGTTACTTTGGCTGGGCCATGTTTATCTTTGGGAGAGCCTGGCCTGCTATTGATGAATTCCTGTTATCCTTCTCATTTTGAGAAATTCCATTTACACTCCATATTATAAAAATGAAAAATAAACCCATGGAAGAGTTATAAATTCCAGAATGTTAGCCTGTAACCCCAGCCACTTGGCAGCAGAGATGGGTAGCGTGGCAGTTCAAGGCAAATGTGGCACCCTACTCTGAACAATAAAGCAAAAAGACTTGGGGGGTGTGGCACAAGTGGTAGAATAGCAAGTGATTCCCTGAGTTCAAGCCAAGTACTGCTACACCAAGAATTCTGTTTTATAATAATTTTTTTGTATAATGCCACCTAGATCTTCCCTTTCACAGTACTGGAGTTTTAACCTCAGGGCCTTGTGCTTGATAGGCACAAAGGATCAAGTTGGGAGCTGGGCATTGGTAGCTCGTTTTTGTAATCCTAGGTAGTCAGGAGACTGAGGTTTGAGGATCCTGATGCAAAGCCAGCCTAAACAGAAAAGTCCATGAGGTTCTATCTTCAATTAACCAGAAAAAAGCCAGATGTGGAGCTGTGGTTCAAGTGGTAGATGTCAGCCTTGAGGGAAAACACTGTGAGAATATGAGGCCCTGGCTTGTCTGTCCCAGTACTGTGTGTGTGCACGGGGGTGTGGGGGTGTGGGGTGTGGGGGTGGGAGGAGTGGGGGGTGAAGGGGTGGGGGGTGGAGCTGGCGTGTGTGTGCATGCACACGCGCATGCGCGCACACACACACACACACACACACACACACACACACACACACACACACGAGATGATAATCAAACACCTGTTTAGTGTTTACCATGTAAGTAAGCCAAAACAGTGACAATGTAGGAAACCTTGAATGCCTGCTGTTTCCCTCTCAGTTTCCCATTGTCCAGTCAGTCCCAGTTCAGGTGAATTTGTCCTGTCCCTGCACTGCTCCTGCCCTGTTTCTTGCCCCCATCAGCTTTTGTTTGCAATAGCCTCCATTTGGTCTCTTGTCTTCACCATCTCTTCTATTTCATCCTCTGCTCAAAAACCTAATGAAGCCGGGCGCCACTGGCAAATGCCTGTAATTCTAGCTATTCAGATGGATGAGATCTGAGGATCACAGTTCAAAGCCAGCCCAGGCAGAAAAGTCCATGAGACTCATCGCCAATTAACCACCAGAAAACCGGCAGTGGTATTGTGGCTCAAGTGGTAGAGTGCTGACCTGAGCTGAAGAGCTGAGGCACAGTGCTCAGGCCCAGAGTTCACATCCCACTACCAACCAAAACCAAACCAAACCAGAAAGACAACAAAACTTCCCCAAACCTACAGATTTATGAGCTGTCACCTAAAAATTCTAATTTAGTAGGTGTGAAGCCCCCAATATATATCTTAAAAGAATTTTTCATATAAACTCAGATAAATATGTAGGTAAATTACCATACACATGGACATACACACACACACAGCCAAAACACACAGTTCCTTGTTCTGTTCATTGGGATAATCCAGGGATATATCAGTAGAAGGAATGCACCTAACATACAAAGCTGTTTTGAACCATTGTTTTCCATAAGACCAGAAGTCCTTAGAGAAAAATTTGACCCTAGAACGTGGTAGAGAGAGCACAAGATGAATCTGGAACATAGTCACATGCTAGGAACTATAGGAATACTAAAGGAATAAGCTGTGTTCAGAGGCTCATGACTGCAGTCCTGGCTATTCAGGAGATTGAGCTCAGAAGGATTTTGCTTGGAGGCCTGCCCGTTGAGAATCTGTACCAACCAGTAACTAGGTGTAGTGGTATGCTTTTATCAGCCTATCTATGTAGTAGGCAAAGGGGGGGGGGTTTGGCAGACCAGCTGGGACAAAAAAAGTTTGTGAGTCCCCCATCTCAGCAGAAAACGCTGGGTGTGGAGGCATGCCCTGCTATCTTAGGTACATGGGAAACATAAATAGGAGGATTAGGGTCCAGCCTAGTCAGGGCAAAAAGCAAGACCCTACCTCAAAAATAACCAGAGCAAAAAGGGCTGAAGGCATGGTTCAAGTGGTAGAGCATCTGCCTATCAAGCATGAAGCAGTGAGTTCAAACTCCAGTACTACCAATAAATAAATAAATATATAACTCAAAGAATAAAGGAAACACTAAAATAACATGTGTCTGCTTAGAGGGACTTCCACTAGCTATGTCTGGGATAATTTAAGCATGAATTAGAATACATTAAAACAAAGTCCATGGTGTCAGGAAAAGGAAGCACTTCCTTGATGGAAAGTTATTAAACATAGATATAATGATAGACAATCCATGGAGGCTGTGAATGGTGGAGGCTGGTGGAGGAGCATGTTATTTAGATTGTTCTTCATCGTGAGATGCTTGTTTATTACAAAGTTCAGTAACTGCAGTGAGGAAACCTGTCATTCACCTTAACCAAATTCATTGTTAAAATTCACAATAAGGCTGCGGCCTTGCTGCTCATACCTGCAATACTAGCTACTAAGGAAGCTGAGATATGAGGATCTCAGTTCAAAGCCAGCCAGGTCAGAAAAGTCTGTGAGACTCTTATTACCAGTTAAGCATCAGAAAAAAAATCTGGAAGTGGAGCTGTTGCTCAAGTGGTAGAGTGCCAGTCCCGAGCAAAAACAGCTCAGAGACACCACGCAGGCCTGGCACAAAACAAACAAAAATGAGACAAACCAGGTCAGTTAAAAAGTTTCCCCAAACATTTTTAGGTTCTGGAACTCCTGACAATTCTAAAGCTCAGGCCCACCAGGTGCCGGTGGCTCACATCTATAATCCTAGCTACTCAGGAGGAGTCAATCTGAGATCTGAGGATAGTGGTTCAAAACCAGCCCAGGAGAAAAGCCTGTGAGACTCTGATCTCCAGTTAATCACCAGAAAACCGGAAATGGTACTGTGGCTCAAGTGGTAGAGTGCTGGCCTTGAGCTGAAGAGCTGAAGGACAGTGCCCAGGCCCAGAGTTCAAGACCCATGATAAGAAAAAAAAAAAAAAAAAGCTCAGACCCAACCTATCTTTGCCTTGTTTAAAGATGATGCAGGTCCTGTTCTCTGCTACTTTTTTGCCCAGACCAGCCTGCTTATATTTGATGTTTTTCTTATGTGGTCTACTCTGTTTTTTTGTTTTTTGTTTTTGTTTTTTTTTGTCATTCTACCACAACTGGGTTCCTCCTCCAATTTTGCCCCCATCATGTTACTTTTGTAAAAGTGCTTCACAGGTTTCATCTTCCCATGTGGCTGAACATGGTCCTGCTACTTAGTGTCCTTCCAGGTCCCCGTGTGGGACAGATTCACAGGATCTAAGAAATAACTGCAGTGCGGCCATCTCTATGAAGTTCTCTTGGATTTCTTGAGGTGGAATCAATTTTTGTTTCTGCAGCATTTTCTCCACATTATGCTACAACTTCCCACTAGCCTCCTATGTCTTGCAGGTACTTCATGTGGTAAGAAAAACTAGAGCTTGAGAGCCAGAGTAGGTTAGAATTTGGTTCTACCATTTAAAAGTTGTTCCTCACTCACCTCAGCTTATTTCTTAGAAGAATCTGGATGGAGATCCAGATGAGATAAGTCTTCTAGGAGATTCATCTCCAGACACCTGCCAGGAGATGCCAGGCTCCTGCTAGGAAGCATACGTGTGAAGTCAAAGGAAGCACGTGGGGTGAAAATGGATGGGAGCCTATGTAAGAGCCATGTGTACCACTCTTGCCTTTAAATAGTGAGGAAAAGGAAAGGCGCTCCAAGAGCATTAGAAGCCAAGCAAGGCACGAACATCGCTGCATGTTTTGGTGGGGCTGGTGGTAGAGAGGTCCACTATGATGCTCTGCAGAAAAGATGGACTAGGATAAAACTCAAAGAAGTTTTATCTTTAGGAAGAGTGGTTTCATCCCAGTGGTGCGGGCAGGATACGGATTGTTGGAACAATGAGTAAGAATGAAAATGTGGAGGCAAGAAGAATGCGTTGCCTAATTAGGGCTGTGTTCCCACATATGGGGGCAGGGCACACCCTGGTATTTGGAAGATTTAAGAGTTGTCTTGCTCATAGATATCTATTCTGGGAAATTCAGCACCCCCGAAATGCCATCTGTCTAAGTACTGAAGACTGAATGAAGGTGTAAGCTGACCATAACTGAATCCCTTCCTTAACTAATCTTCAACAAAGAATATAGATCTGAGGCAGTAAGTCAGTGATTCGAAGAATTTGTTGATTGTTTACTTGTGATTTTATATGGTTTTATACTGATTTGTTATTTTTAATATACTATTCTACTTAAGTGCTTTAGCTAAACAAAAAAATGAAGAAGAGAGAAAGGGGAATTGTTTTTTATTGTTAATTTGTATTAATTCAAATTTCACATAATTTAGAGCCCCATTTTTCTTTTCTGAGTTTAAGGCAGCTTTTTCTTTAGGTGAGAAGTTTTTGTTTTATGGAAAATGATTGATCTGTTTATAGGTCTATTTAATTCCATACATGTCCTACTTTCATTTAAACCTCAAAAGCTAGTTTCCTGAGTGCCATTAAAAAGAGGAAATAAAATTTCCAGCAACAAACCAATGAAAGCATCACTCAGAAGCACCACTGTAAGAACACAGTGACCAGTAGACACCACACAAGTGGGCAGAGGATGTGAGTGACAGGAGTTTTAAGACTTAGAAAAGGAACTTTAAAAAAGAAATGTTGAGGAAATAATACATTTTGGTGTGTGTGTGTGTGTGTGTGTGTGTGTGTGTGTGTGTGTGTATTTATATATAAAATACAAATAATAATGAAAAGATCTTAGAACTTTGCCAAATGCTACTGCAGTGCTGATGGGTAAAATACTGACTTGTTTTCATGATGAGACAACCTATACAGTCACCTAGGATGATCTGAGCTGCCCAGGTTACCTTTACAATCACAGAGAAACTGACATAGCCAAGGACATCCTTCTTTACATGCCAGCTGTGCTTTGTGGGTAAGAAGGTAAATCTGCTACACTGGTACTCTCTTGATGGCAAATGACCATAAGAAGCCAGAAATATATTACAACAGAACCAGATCTCAGAAATTCAGAATAGTACACACGAATAAGGAGATATTCCAACTGTTTTGGTCTTAAGATTAGCCGTATGGAAGTTCCCAAAAACCGTGATATAGGAATTGTGCACATGTTTGTAAAATGACTGAAAATAAAATCCTTAATTCCAAGCATTACTCTAACCTTACATGCCACTAGGCTAGAGGAAAATGGTATCTATGTCTGAAACCCATGTAAAAAATGGACTTAAGCCAGGCACCAGTGGCTCACACCTGTAATCCTAGCTACTCAGGAGGCTGAGATCTGAGGTTTGCAATTTGAAGCCAGCCGAGGCAGGAAAGTCTGTGATATTTTTATTTCCAATTAAATCATAGAAAAAGCCAGAGTGGCATTGTGGTTCAAGTGGGAAAGCTCTGGCCTTGAGCAAAAGGTGCTCAGGGAGAGTGCCCAGGCCGAGTTCAAGCCTCAGAACCAGCACAATAAATAAATAAATAAAAGTATCATTCAAGACTAAAATGATGATATAAAGCAATGGATATGGGGGAATTAAAACTTTAAGTAAATTTATATCAGTTTCTTTGTCTTATTTTATTTGAGTGCTAAGCAAAAATCACTATACTAATTAGCATGATAGATTTTATGAAATGTTATTTATCCTTAAGACATGTGAAGCTTGGGGCTGGGAAGGTGGCTCAGTGGTAGAGCGCTTGCCTTGTATGCCTGAGGCCCTGGGTTCGATTCCTCAGCACCACATAAGCAAAAAGAAAAAAGCAGCCGGGCGCTGGTGGCTCACGCCTGTAATCTTAGCTACTCAGGAGGCTGAGATCTGAGGATCGCGGTTCAAAGCCAGCCTGGGCAGGAGAGACCGTGAGACTCCTATCTCCAATAAACCACCAGAAAACCGGAAGTGGCGCTGTAGCTCAAGTGGTAGAGCGCTCACCTTGAGCTGAAGAGCTGAGGGACAGCGCCCAGGCCCAGAATTCAAGCCCCACGACCCATAAAAAAAAAAAAAAAGCCAGAAGTGGCACTGTGGCTCAAGTGGTAGAGCGCTAGCCTTGAGCTGAAGAGCTGAGGGACAGTGCCCAGGCCCAGAGTTCAGGCCCCATGACTGGGCCCCCCCCCAAAAAAAAGATATGTGAAGCTATGAAAAAACTTACAATATAATTGAAAAAATATCAAGCAGTTCTTATTTCTATTAGTGTACTCATGTTAATTATCATTATTCGTGACTATATTATAGAAATGTATCCAGAATTACTAATTTACATTAATACTTTATAGAATTGAATCATTATTACTCATCCTCATTTTGAATGTTGTTAAAATTCTTTAAATTAGATGTGCAAGGTGTTCGAGTCATTTAGGAGAGAATGGATTCCTTTCAGTGGAGTGTATTACAAAAATTATAAAGGAGAAAATTTGTTTATTGATTTTTGGCAAGCCACCACCAAAAGAAATTATAGCTATTTGAACAGGAAATTCAGGAGAAACAAATAGGAAGATGACAGAAAATTGTGAAAACTATGATTATATGGTGTCAAAGGAAGATTTAATAAGGTTTCATTTCCTTTGAACACAAATTTGCCCCACTGATTTTGGTGGGTATAGATTTGGTATGATTCATAGTGGAAATTATAAATGATTATTGAACAGAGAATTTTATAAGATCCCAAATAGTCTAGGCAGGATGATAGTTTTAGTTTTTCTTTTGGCTGAACACCTGAGTCGGTCTTGTTCAGCATGGTCATCCCTGTGGGCCTGCTGAAGGGAAGGCATAGAACACATCCTTGTTGACTTGAATTGGCTTCAGAGGCCAGCATTTACCAATATTGTGGCTGGCTATTGGATGGACCCCTACATTCTAGTTTGTCAATGTAATGCCTGTTTTGTGTCTAAGTATTCTCTATTTTGGATTATGTTTGTTCTTTTCTATTTCCTTCTTGTCTTCTCCTTTTAATATAAATATCTTTGTTTTCTTTTATCTTATCCGTTTTTTTTTGAGATGGACTCTTTCCAAAGGACCCAAGTTGACCTCAGGCTTCTGATCTTCCTGCTCCAGTGCTGAGATTGAAGGCCACCTTTTGAAAATGATAGGAAAGTTTATTAGAAAAGGAATATACTTTCAATAGAGTGATTTTTATACTAGCACAAATTTTTTATTGAAGTATAAAGGGGGCTTAGCACGTTAAGATCCTCCCCAACACTTCTCCATGGGTCAGAATCACTCCCAAGGTTGGGAGAGATTTACTAAATTATAATTGAGTCTTTGGCATGGTTTACTGGCTTACATATGCATACTAAATATCTATTAGGAACTATTTCTTGACAAACCTTAGCTTTTCATTAATCCTTAGGCACGTTGGGTACTCATAAAGAAAACCCATCTGTAAATTGGGCACTAGTGGCTCAAATCTATAACCCTAGATTCTTAAAAGAAAAGTCTGAGACTCTTTTTTTTGGGTCGGTCATGAGGCCTGAACTCTGGGCCTGGGGGTGCTGTCCCTCAGCTCTTCAGCTCAAGGTGAGCGCTCTACCACTTGAGCCACAGCGCCGCTTCTGGCTTTCTGAGTGGTTAATGGAGATAAAAGTCTCATAGATGTTCCTGCCTGGGCTGGCTTTGAACTGTGATCGTCGGATCTCAGCCTCCTGAGTAGCTAGGATTACAGGTGTGAGCCACTGGCACCCGGCCTTTTCCGTCATTTTGAGTTCCTTTTCCATTTTCCCCCTCAATGGGCTTGAGCGTCTCAAGTCTTTTAACAATGAGAAATCCAAGTGTGTCTTAGGTTCCTTCCTGTTAGTATAGGGGGTAGACCTGGGTCCAGAGTCTTAAGCCCTTGCATCTGTCATTGGGGACAGCTGGGACAGCTGGGATCCCAAGTCGTGGGTGATCCAGGGGCTCATGTAGTAGGGACGTCCTCTATCGGGATCATAATTAGTAGTTGTGTTTATGGAGGAGCAGTCATGGGACCTGTGAGATACAGCAGTAAATCCAGCTGGAGAATAGGATCTCCTCAGATGACTGAGCAGAAATAGTAGTAAAACACTTTTCTTTTTGTTAGCTTACATTAGTTATAAAGATTTTATAACTTTTTTTGTGGACTGGTTCTACTAATATGTACTGATGTAGAGAGAAAATAAAATCAGTATTTTATTGCTTGATAATATATTATTGTGTGCTAGTCACTTTGCTGAGCATTTTTTGTAAGTTATTTAATCCTCTCAAGATGTCATTGAGGTAGAAGTTGTTATTCTCCAAGCTGGGATTTAAACCCAGGTCCCTCTTACCCTTGATTCCACTTTCCAATTTGCTAATTGCCTGGCCTATTTCTGTCACTTACTTGTTAGCTGATGGTGAGAATCAGGGATATTTTCCAAAGAAAAATAATGACACTCTATTTGGACTATCCATCAGGGCATATTTATTTGTGGTTCTCCATGTTACTACTAATAAAAAAAACCCAAAAACCAAAAACTAGGCTTCTTCTAAGGACTTCATTTTGATTTTAGGCCAAATCAACATTTTTTTCTGGGTGGATTTGGGGGAAGCTAAAGTAACAGTGCCTGTTACTTTTTTTTTTTTTTTGCAATAAGGGGAGATCAGTTCTTTTTTTAGAAAAGACATAGGTTATGAAAGAGACACACATACCTCAGCCCAGGGCAAGGACCTGCCATGGTGAGCTCCAACACTGTGTATGGCTCACTGTGGCACATCGTAGGCCAGGATAGGTCTGATTTTTTGATGTGGCCCAGAAAGAATTCCCATGATATGCAGACTGATGACATTTAGTTCCTGGAACTAGACTTAGTTTTAGAGCTTGAATGGTCAGCCTGGAAATCTACCATTTCCATGTCTCCATGGCCACTTACTGAAAGATACTGTCTCTTCTGGGAAACCATTAAGACTTGGTGAGAACCCAGGCACCAGTAGCTCACGCCTGTAGCCCTAGCTACTCAGAAAGCTAAGACCTGAAGATCTCAGTTCAAAGCCAGTCTAGGCAGAAAAGTCCATGAGTCTTATCTCCAATAAACTACTCAGAAAAAGCTGGAAGTGGCGCTATGACTCAAGTGGTAGAGCACTAGCCTTGAGCACAAAGAAGCTCAGGGACAGCACCAAGACCCCGAGTTCAAGACCCACCCCACCCCCCAAAAAAGTTGGTGAGAATGGCCATCTCACAACTAGTAGTTTATGCCCCTGGAAAGTTCCAAATTGGTGTTCATATCAGGACCTCAGAGGACAGTGTCAATGCTTTGATTCCCTCTCCAGCTCTTGACTGAGTCATTGCTTGACTCTTGACTGAGACTGGTCGTTGCTTCATTCTTTTCTGCTGACCTTTTTCTTTCAAGCTGCAGGGGTGGATGATATGATGGGGCCATTCCATGAGTGGCTTCTGGTGTTCAGACTCTCAGAGAGAGATAAAAGAGGAAACTGGGAGCCTTTTCAAGTTCAGCTTGTAAGATTGTAGAAAGTAAATTCTGATTGTCCCTAAACAGTCATGTGACCATTCATTGGCTACAGAACTACAGCAAACACTGAGCGTCATGGTGGTTAGGCAGTACAAGTGCAATTGTGAGTGGCAGTCTTCCTGGAACCATGTGGGAAAGGAAGGGTTAATTCCTAAAAGAAGGAGTAGAGTTATTATCAGGAAGAAGATATATTGAGTTTACTAAAACTATATATTCTAAAATGGTAATCAGAAGAAAGCTTGGAAATGACAGGATATGGAGCATGAATTATCCTTCAGAGAACAGATGAGTCCAGTAGAACTCTATTTGTTACTCCTTTGAAGGGAATGATCATCTTCCCCAATATCATTTTTAAAAATTATTTTAGCTGATGCATAAAAACAAAGCTTGTATTTATTTATGAGCCTGTCAAGTGATGCTTTGATATGTGTATATATTATGAATTGTGTAAATCAGGTTAAACATATTCATCTCTTCAAACATTTATCATTTCTTTATGATAGTGAGTCTAAATCTTTTTAGATAGGTTCAGAGCCATTTTTATGGTGACGATGACAGTTTACTTGGGCAAAAGAGAGAATGATTGGAAGACATTAGGCAGCAAACATGAAGCCTGCTGTTGCACTACCAGTATGGAGGAGAGAGATTACCTCTGGGGTTTAATTCCTGGAAACATACATACATGTGAGGGAGTTTAGGCAGGATTTTCTTCTAGTGGAAGACTGCTGGTAGTAGAGACTAGAGAAGAAGAGGAGGCTGCAGAACTGAAGACTCCTTTAGCTACTGAGCAGATTTACAAGCACTTCAATGATTTTACATAAAACAAAAGAACCCGGAGCATCTACCTCCAGGAAGAAAAAGTCATTGTGTTTAAAGAGAAACATAAGAAAGAAAGGACTATCTTCCCTCCCTCTCTTCCTCCCGCCCCATCTTGGTTACTAAACTTTAGACTCATTCAAAAAAAAAAGAAAAAGCAAAAGAAATCACTGCACTTATTTTGTAGGCTTCTGTTCAAAATTTATTCTTCACTTGAGATAGAATGTGTTACTATTTTATGTAGGCACAAAAGAGCCTAAAACTTTGCTTGGTTGGTGGTGCAAAGTGTGCTTTGTCAAATTTATGGTGCCATTTATTGTTACTTTCCTGGCTAAGAAGTGCCTTTTCATGTGCTCTGTGCAAGCTTAAGGCAGTGAAAGGATTAAGAACATGATCAGCTGGATAAACAGGATGGTACACCCCTGTAATCCTAGCTACTCAGAAGGCTGAGATCTTCGGATCACAGTCCAAAGCCAGCCCAAGCAGGTAAGTCCATGAGACTCTTATCTCCAGTTAACCAGCAAAAAGCTAGAAGTGGAAGTGTGGTTCAAATAGTAGAGCACCAGCCTTGGGCAGTAAAGCTCAGAGACAGTGACAACGCCCTGAGTTTAAGCCCCAGAACTGTCACACTCATGTGCACACACACTCACACACACACACACACACACATGCACACGCACACACATACACTCACACCAGCATGAGACCTTTGTTATTCAGTTTTAAGAAATAAGACCGGTGGGCCTTGGGTTTCATACTGATTCCTGGAATTCTTTAAAAGTGTAATTTTACATGTGTAACTATTTTGAAGGTACACTTTAACATCCTCTATTTGTATCCTAGATTTCCAAAATTGCCTTCCTTCTTCCCACCTCATGGATGAGTTCACTCTGGGGCGTCTTCAGCATGTCTGGCGACCCAAGGATTTTCATTGCAGTGTGCTTAAATTACAAACTCAGGTCTGGGAACCTCACAAAATCTCAGTGTTTCTCTTTCCTTCCACCATAATAGCTATATTTTCTCATTAAACAGGTAAAGGCTCTCGCTCTTTCTTTCTCTCTCTCTCTCTTTTTTTTTTTGGTCCAGTTGTGGGGCCTGAACTCCGGGCCTGGGCACTCAGCTCTTCAGCTCAAGGCTAGCACTCTACCACTTGAGCCACAGCGCCACTTCTGGCTTTTTTGTTTTTGCTTATGTGGTGCTGAGGAATTGAACCCAGGGCCTCATGCATGCAAGGCAAGCGCTCTACCACTGAGCCACCTTCCCAGCCCCTCTCTTTCTCTTTTGTAGTATTGGGATTTGAACTCAGGGCCTTATGCTTGTTAGGCAAGTGCTTTATCACTTGAGCTGTGCTCCCATCATTTTTTTGCTTTTTAGTTATGTTTTAGGTAAGCTCTTTTGGTTTTGCTATGTGCTAACCTCGGACTATGATCTTCTTACCTAGGCTTGTGTGTAAATTATAGATACATACGACCATACCTGGCTTATTTGTTGAGGTAAGATCCTATTAACTTTTTTTCCAGGCTAGTCTTAAATTACAATCCTTATCTCTGTCTCCTGAGTAGCTGAGATTACAGGCATGAGCCACCATACCTGGAGTGTTAGACAAGATTTTGAAAATAAGACTTGAAAGAAGTTATCTATAGTTAGACATCTAATATAGTTGGACATCTAATATATATTTGTTTTTGTTATAGGATGCAAGTGTAACACGCAACACATATAAAGTGTAATTATCTGTCTCTAACTCATATAAATGATCACTGATCAGCTTGATAAAATTTAGCAGAGTGCATATACCCATATAACCACCACTTATTCTGAAGACACAGAGTATTCTCGTGTCTCAAACCTTTCAATCTACCACCCCCCCAGCCAGTCACATCGTGTCCTCTTGACAATAACTGTGTTTCTGACTCCTTTTGTAATCTTGCCTTCTGTTGAACTTTGTATTAGTTGAATCATACAATATGTCCCCTTCTGTGTGGGGCTTGAATTGATCATCATTCTCTCTGTGAGATTCATGCATGTTATTGCATCTAGCAGCCAATTCTTTTTTAAAATTGCTATTCTGTTGTGTGAATATAATTAGCTCTTTTTTCAGTTGGCCTTTTGAATTGATTTGAGTTTGGAAATTCTGTGGTTGATGCACTCTGAGCATTCTTACCAAGATGTCTTGGGTGGATTTATGCTTTTCTATTGCTTTGTACCTAGATCACAGGGAATGCACATGCTTAGCTTCCGTAGTTGTGTTGCTAGATACTTTTCCTAAGTGGTTATGACATTTCAGGTACCAACACTGTATGTGAGTTCTAATTCTCCCACATCTTGCCAACAATTCATCCTATTGTCTTTTTCAGTTTTAGGCATCCTGGTAGGGAGTAACACATTATTATTATTAATAATAATTAGTGTATTATTAATAGTATTAATATTTTTATATTGTATTTGAAAATTGACTTCCTCCAATCACCAGTAAAGAATTCTGGTTTAGGCAAAATAATAGGCCTTGAAAGGGATTCATATCCTAATCCATGAGACCAGTAAATATGTGACTGGCACAGATGAGATTAAGTTAAGGATCTGAAAGTAGGGAGATGATCCTGGATTATCCCCCAAAACTTGAGGCAATCACAAAGGTCCTTATAAAGGAAGGAGGGGTGGCAGGAGAGTCAGATAAGGAGATGTCATAATGGAGGCAGTGATGCAGCTTGAGAAACTCGACTGGCCACTGCTAGGTTGGAGGATAAAAGGGGCCTACTAGCCAAGGAATGTAGGCAGCTTCAAGATTAAAGAAGAAAAGGAACAGATTTCTCCCTAGAGCTCCCAGAAGGAGTGGAGTCTTGAGGACATCTTGGTTTTTGCCTCTTGGCACTCAGTTTTTAAACCACCAAGTTTGTGGTAATTTCCTATTATAGCAGCAATAGGAAATTAATACAGGAAGCTTTTCATAATGTTTGTTTACCATCTGGTTACCTGCTTTTTAAATAATATTTTTATTGTAAAGATACTCTACAGAGGGGTTACAGTTACATGAGCAAGGTAATGAGTCCATTTCCTATTAAGCATTAAGTGCCTGATCAAGTCTTTTGATCTTTTTTTTTTTTGTTGGTCGTGGGGCTTGAACTCTGGGCCTGGGCACTGTCCCTCAGCTCTTCAGCTCAAGGCAAGTGCTCTACCACTTGACCTACAGCACCACTTCTGGTTTTCTGATGGTTTATTGGAGATAGGAGTCTCACGGTCTCTCCTGCTCGGGCTGGCTTTGAACCGCGATCCTCAGATCTCAGCCTCCTGAGTAGCTAGGATTACAGGCGTGAGCCACCAGCACCCCGCTAAGTCTTTTGATCTTGTAGCAACCAGATTGTCTCTCACTTTTTAAAAAAAAAACTGGGGCTTGAACTCAGGACCTGGGTGCTGTCACTTAGCTTTCTTGCTCAAGGCTGATACTCTACCACATGAGTCACAGCCCCATTTCTGCCCTTTTGATGGTTAATTGGAGGTACAATTATCTCAGATTTGGTTAATTGGAGATAAGAGTTTCACAGTTTTCTGCCGAGACTGACTCCCTCAGTCCTCAGATTTCAGTCTCCTGAGTAGCTAGGATTACAGGAGTGAGCCACCAGGGCCTGGCTCTTTCCAAAGTTGAACTTTGATACTTTACCACAAATAATTTTTATCTTCATAGTTCCTAGAAGGACCATTTTCTCTCCCTCTCCCTTCCTCCCTCCCTCCCATCTTTCCTTCCTTCCCTCTTCCTTTCTCTCCCTCCCTCCTTCCCTTCCTTCCTTCCTTCCTTCCTTCCTTCCTTCCTTCCTTCCTTCCTTCCTTCCTTCCTTCCTTCCTTCCTTCCCTCCCTCCCTCCCTCCCTCCCTCCCCATGGCTTGAACTCAGAGCCTCAAACTCTTGTTTAGCTTTTTCATTCTAGGCTGTCACTCTGCTACTAGAGTCACAGCTCTACTTCTATCTTTTTGCTGATTAATTGGAGTTAAGGGTCTTACCAATTTTCCTACCTGGTTTGGCTTTGAACCTTGATCCTCGGATTTCAGCCTCTTGAGTAGCTAGGATTACAGGAGTGAGCCACTGGCACCCAACTGAGTATTTTTCTATAAAAGCCTTTTGGGGGAGTTGTTATTATTAATAAGTGACATTACCAATTTAATATTGTTGCTTTATCCGACATTTTTGGAGTTTCATGCACAAATCTAACAGTAATGTACCTTTACTCGAGTCTCTTTCATGTTCAGAACCTCAGTTCTGACTTGTTCCTGCATTGTCACTGTGATAAACTTCCCTCTCCAGTCTCTCTGCATTTTCTTTTTCAAATTCTTTTTCAGACCTCCCTAATTATAGTCCTATATTACACATCATTGGTAGATTTCTTATTTTCTGGTGGGTTTCTCCAATTTTATCTTCCAATTGAATTTTTATTTTAAATGTTTTAAAGCTTTAAAAATTATAGAATATATTATAGTTTCTTGTTTTTGTGTCAATATAGTATTTTCTCCCTTATTCTTAAAAATACTATTTTTTAGTTAAACCTATCTGTTATATGGAGTCTGATTGCGCTATGTCCGTGTATGTACACAGGATGTGTATGTGAACATTCACCCTCTATTGTATTCCCTTTCTCCCGTCTGTCCTCTGGCCCTTTTCAAACAGCATTTGGCTACTCTCTTGTTCTTCTGAGTATATTAATTGTGGCGTTTTTTACCCTTTTCTGGCCCTCCCTGCCTCTCTTTCTTGCTCCAAATGTTTGGAATAGTCTTTACTTTTTAGGTTTGCAGCTTTTGTCAAATGTTGGGTAGCTTACACACACTTGTGTGTAAGCCACACTCTGGAGAGCCAATTGGAGGCTGCAGAGGGACTTGCAGTAAGGTAGTAAGGTGCTCCAGCTTTTCCAGTGTGGATGCTAAAATGTCACAAACTGGAAGGTATTTTCTCTTGCGTTAGCCAGTGTCCCCAGTCTTTTGAATGGGTCTTGGCTGCCAGTGTTCCAGTAGCCAAGGAACAGGTGGATTATGGCCCAGAGGCTGGACCTCAGCAGGACAGCCTTCTCAACTCTGCAGGGGTTGGAGAAGGGTCTCTGGTCAGTTAATAGTCCTCTTGACTTCCCCCTGCCCTCCATGCTTGTCCTCAGGTTCTCCATCTTCAAGCTGGAGTCTCCCAGTTTCTGGCTGGGGGGAATTGCAGGCTCTCCTCCCCCTCTTTGAGGTGGGCTTAGATTTGTAGGACTTTAAACCCGTCACCACTTACTCATTTGCCTTCTGGTGCCTTTGTCTTCTTTTAAAGTTTCTTTTTCATACTTTTATTCTCTTTGTCTTCGTGGGTTCTGTCTTTTAAAATAACTCCCTACCCTTTTTAGTTTACTTTTGGCAAGAAGCTTAGATTAATGTTTTAACACTGAAAAGTCTTGCATTGGGGTTTGAATATTGTTGCCTATGTTGTTCATCTCTGAAAGTCCTATGTGTTCTAGATTTTCTTTGTGTTGTGTTTTCAGTTATTCTTGTTACATGGTGTGTATGTTCTCTTTTGCTGTGTTGTTGATTTAAATGAACTTGCAATCTTTGTACTTACTTGATACTTCCAAGCCTTACAGTGGCAGGGATCTACAGGGTGTCAGTCCTCATTGTTTTCTTTTGTCCTATGGAATATTGGGTTTATTAGGAGTTCTACTGGCTGTTCTGATGGCAAGGTATGTCTTTCCCTCTTGGTTGGAATTTGTGCTTCCGTCCAGTCCCTCAGTGATCCAGTTTTCTCAGTTTTGGCTATCCTTCAGTTATCTCTCAGGTCTCTGTTTGGGCATGATTTTCTTGAATGCCCATTCCCTGTCTTCTCCCCCAGTACCCAGCCTTTCTCCAATACAATGTAGTACTTACTCTTCAGCACAGTTGGCCATTTATTTCCTTCTGTCTTCCATATAAGGACTGAATTCTGAGGGGCAGGATCCATGGTATCTTGTACACTGTTAGTACCTTCCAAAGTACCTGGTTCTCATTAGGGGTCTGTCAACAAATATTATCTAAATGAATCTGATGCCATATGTTGTTCTAAGGGGCTTTGCAGGAATGGATTACAGATTGGGCCAAGAGCCCAATACAGGGGTAATCCTCCACTCTTACAGTGGAGGGAAACTGCATGTGCATGTTCACAGACTGACGTTTAGAGCAGCAAAAAGGCAAAATTACCACAAATTTAAAGGTCTAATAGACATTTCTTTGTGATTCTAGAATTGACTGTTTTGATGAGCTTAACAGAGGAGGTTGGCTTTATAGATAAAAGGTTGGAACAAAATGGTAAATGGAACAAAAACAGACTTGTCATTTCAAAATTACTTTTGTTACAGGGTTAGAATAGTGGGAACTTCCTTGTTATGCTGACTCACTCCAAGTAGGCTAGAATCTGTTGGAAATTTTTTTTGAAAAAATGGTTTCAAAATTCCATCTGATGCTGTGGAACATGAATGACTCCATTCTTCTTTGGTCTGATCTGCTGGGGCCTCAAGCAGGAAGCTAGTCCAAAATAGTAACCTCTAATAAACCATTTGACAAGACTATTAGAGTTCTTCTGTAATTGTCACTTCCACATAAATGGATGACATGCTTGAAAAGGAAGGACCATGTTGGCATGGTTGGTGCTTGGCATATGGTGCACTCCTTTCTGTGGCTTACTTACAAAGAAGAACGTCCATCATGTGAATGTTTTTCTTTTCTGTTTTCCTCCTGTGGTGCTCAGGTTTCTCCCAGTCCTTGCACTTTTAGTTTCTTTTTCACATAGGGTCTCCTGTTCCCTCCGCGCTCCTCACCCCCCAACCACAGGTCACCTTAAGGCCATGATCTTCCTACCTCTGTCTCCTGAGTATCTGGAGTTACAGGTGTACAGCACCTGTTTTCAATTCCATCTTTTATTTGTGAAATGTTAATTGTGAAAAAGCTGTACAACAATCTGTTGTTGTGTCTATAGGCCCTTTTTATGGTTACTAAGGAATGATAAGTCATATTGGGCAAATAATAAGATGCATATCCAATAATTAAGCCCATAGATAATTTTTTTTTACTGTAACTACTCTCAAAATTGGAGTTTAGGAATACTGTCTAAAATGTTTGGCTTGATAAAAATAGCTAAATGAATGAATGAATGGCTTCAGTTTTCTCATATATTTCTAGGCAAATACTAGAATGAAAGGAGTGGTAGCAATTACTATAAAATTATGGGGAAATACTGTGCTTCACGTATTCTGGAAATAATAGTGTTTGCTAATGTTTATTGAATGCTTACTACATACCAGACATTCTTCTAGAAATTTTACATGTTAAAATCTAACTTGACATGTTTAAAATATTTAAATCTAAAGAAATATTGAGTTTATACCAATAAATACTTATAATCAAGCTATTCTGTGAATGCTTGGTGGATAGCATTTAGAATCTATTCAAAATGAAATAGAATTTGGTTAGAACCCCATATTAGGTTATACAAAGGTGATTACTGCTGTAATTCTTTGTTTTTGAACAAACTTAATATTAATTTTCCAGCAGTGTCTACTTATGTCAGGTTAGGTAGTTCGGGCCAGTTCTCCCAAGAAAATGACTGAAGGAACCAGAAATTTTAATGTATTCCTTAACTTGTAAAAGCATGAAGCTGATCCATACTTTTATCCATTTAGCCCCTTGTGACTAAATGGTATTAGTTATGCATTTTAAAATTTGTATACAGCTTTTAAAATGTAAAGGATTAACCAACACAGTAGCCTCCTGAATAGGTAGGATTACTGGTATGAGCTACCTGCACCCACCTTCAAATTTCATTCTTTTTGCTAAATGTGGTTCTACATGGTTTCCTTTCTTAGATGATGAAGTAGGTTTGGGCTAAGAATGTGGGTTAGTGGTAGAGTGCTTGTCTAGCATGCATGAAGCCCTGGGTTTGATTCCTCAGTCTTACTTAAACAGAAAAAGCCAGAAATGGCACTGTGGCTCCAGTTGTAGAGCTCTAGCCTTGAGCAAAAAAAGAAGCTCAGGGACAGTGCCCAGGCCTTGAGTTCAAGCCCCAGGACTGGCGGAAAAAAAAAAAAAAGACAAGGAAGTAGGTTTGTGAACATTCCCTCTTGCCTTAGTTATGCAAACCTTGACAGGTATCTCCTGCTATTGCCTGAGAATTTAGGCGATTTCAAAGGTGGTAGTCATATATATGAGATCTGTTCCTTCTTTTCTCTGCTGGGAGATTAAAAGAGCATTTTTTTTAACTAGAAAAAAGAATCTGGGACAGATCAAAAGCTTGCAAGTTACTCTCTGTCTGGGTAATATTAACCTGCTGACTACAGAAGAATGAGGCTTAGCATGGTAAGTGGTGACTGGTGATGTTTAAGCTGGGAAATGCTGAGTTTGGTTAACAGTGTCTTCGAGGCTTATGCTAGTGAAGTTAATCCCAAAGCTTTTTAGAAATTAGATTTTCAGCTTCCCTGCTTTATGATTTAATTCCTACTTTATTCTTAGTGACAGTGCAGTTGAATATCAAGTGTCATCATTGAGAAATTGCTTTCCATATGGTTATTTCATCAGAGAATATGATTTTAAATGGATTAGAAATGTCATAGTACTCCAAGTTTGTAGACTTATATTTTGCATACCTTTTGTGAATTGTATAATGTAATCATAAATAGTATGCTTTGTTTTTAATATCTTTTTTAATTTTAATTTTATTGTCAAAGTGATGCACTAAGGAGTTACAGTTATATAAGTAAGGTAGTAAGTACATTTCTTTTTTTTTTAATTAATTTTATTTTATTTGTGAACATACTGTACAGAGGAGTTACAATTACATGGGCAGGATAATGCGTACATTTCTTACCAAACATTGCAGCCTCCTCCTTTGTTTACCCTTCACATCCCTTCCCAGCCTCCCCCCTCCCCCCCAATCAGTAAGTACATTTCTTGTCGAACTTGTTACCCCCCCTCATTTTTCTCCCTCCAGTCCCTAAATTGTACAGATTATTTCCAACATAGTGTTTTGTGAGTAACTCTGTTGCATTGGTTCCCTCTTTGTCCTTTGTCTAACCATTTTGTTCCCTTTCCTTCCCTAATTCAGATAAATGTATACACACTCTCCATGGTACCAAAATCAAATACAGTGACAACAGGGGATAAACCATAGGGGAAAGTTGTTTTTTTTTTTTAATGAATTCCTAATTAACAATAACAACAGCAAACACAAGCAGAGGGAAATACAACAGTGTAACAGAATTTTGGTACTAACAATAAAGTCGAATAGGAGTTTTCATTTTCAGGGTAGTTTGCCAGTCCATTCCAAAGTATGCCTTAATATATGAGTTCAAGTACTTTTAGTATTGAATATTTGGTTTATCACTTTGAAAACTACAAAAGCACAAAGGCAGACCCATTATAATTTGGTTGAAAGTGATTTTTTAACATAACCCATAAACTCTGTGACTATTAAAGTCAAGACTTTAATTATACTGTGGATACATTCAAAAGTTAAACAAGAAGTAATCTAGTTGTATTTATGTATTCTTTGTGTGTGTGTGTGTGTGTGTGTGTGTGTGTGTGTGTGTGTGTGTGTGTGTGTGTGTGTGTGCGTGTGTGCATACACACTGGCACAAAAGTATTAGGACTTAAACTCAGAGCCTTGGAGCTGTCCCTTAGCTTTTTTGTTCAAGGAAGGCACTCTACCACTGAGCCAGAGTTCCACTTCTAGCATTTTGCTTGTTTATTGCTAGCCTGGGCATAAAGTGAGCCCCTACCTTGAGAGTAACCATGACAAAGAGTTACTGGACATGCTAAGTAGTAGAATGCCTGCCTTGCAAGCACAAGGACCTCAGTTTAACCTCACTTCTGTACGCTCCCTCCAAATAAGATTGTGCAGTTTGGGCATAATGTTAATTTCAATGGAAATAACTTCAGCAGGCTGGAGGAGGGGCTTGAAAAGGTGATGGTGTTTTCCCTGCTTGACGAGGGGGGGTGCATTGGCTTAGAGAGTCCCTTCCAGCCCCCTCCTCAGCCAGGCTGCAGTGAGGTTCAAGATTCTCAACCCTAAAGGGCTTCCAAAACTATCTCAGAACAATATGGTTCTGAGCACATCTTAGAGGTTTGAGCCAGGGAAGAGTGGAAGTTGACTGACTTCTGGTTTCCTCCCACTTTGATCACCTTATCTTCTTGTTTTCCACTGAACATTTAATTTTGTTTAGGTTGACACAAATGGCTATGAGTTAAGTAACCTGTTGAATGCCACAATTCAAACCCTGAGCTATCTAATTATTTTCATTAAATTAACTTAAGAATTGTTGTAAAGAACAGCTAAGTTTGCTGTGTGTCTTCCTGTAAGATAAGATCAAATCCACATTATTTCCAAATATGAAATAAACTGGCACCCAGTAGGCGGGAAGAATATTATTATACATTATAAAATCAGAGAACTCCACTGAGAAGCCATATAAAGTAAATAGGAAATTAATGAGATTAGACCAAAAGAAAAAAAAAGTTGGACTGATAAATAACCCAACATCTGACCCACCAGAGTAATCATAAATAAATGTGTTATCCTTATTGCTCATAAAACCTTGGGGCACTCCATTTGTATAAAGAATTTGAGGTGCATTAACCTTAAATTGCACTTGTCTTATACTTGTTGCTTGAGTAGGTTTATTTACAGGGTTTACACTTTAATGTTTAATTATTTAATGGCTAGAGCAAGGTCCTCAAGCTTTAACTATGCAGAGATGATTAAATTATGCCCTCATCAGAAAATACAAGGGTGAGTGCAAAGATGAGTATGTTTTAACAATATCACCTATCTTTCAGTGCTGTAACTACTAATTCAGTAATTCTCTACTCAGGACAGAATCAAGCTGAATTGGAAGTAGAATAGGCCAAGGCCAAGGTAGTTTTGTCAGTTTTGTTTCTATTCAGCATATGAATTCGGGAGATGCCAAGTTCTCTTATTTAAGCTCTACTATTTATAAAATTGCTTATGCTAAAATTTATTCCTGAGTACTTTCATTAGGCTTTTAGTGGATTTTCCCCATCTGGGATATTTGATTAGAAGAAAGTGGTAAAAATGCACATATCAATAGCTAACTAATGTTTTTGCTTTCGGTTCATTCTTTTCCTATTTTTATCTCTCTTTTGCCTTTACTTGAATTTTTTTTCCTGCTTTCCACCTTTTTATAAACACACATTTCTTTTTTTATATCTTGCTTTGACAGGAAAAATAGGAATATTTCAAATCCCAGTAGTGATGATTATTTTAGAAGTTGTATTTTTATATTTGGCCTCTAATTTCTTATGTATGATTGTATGTGCAGAAAATAAAACTTTAGAAAATTATTTACCAAGAGATGGTTATGGTGTCGCACATCTGTAATCCCAGCTCTCAGGTATCTGAGGAAAGAAGATGATGAGTTTAAAGCTAGCCTGGGCTACAAAGCCAAATGTTTTTGTTTTTCTTTTTCTTTTTTACTGGTTGCAGATTCTATTGTAAGGATAAAAATTCTGAAAGATCTTATATGTTTGAAATATTTTTAAGTCTTCCTAAACAGTGGCTTAAAATGCTTATGGATTAATGATATATACCTATTATTTTAGTATTTACTTACATATCTGTTCTTTTGAACTTTTCTGTTCACATTTTTGAGGCCTTTGCTTGCTAAGTAAATGCTCTTCCACTTGAGGCAAGCTCCTAGCTTCTGTTTGCCTTAATTTATTTTATCAGATCTGGTCTTGTGCTGTTGCCCAGTGGTCTAGCCTCACCCCAGTTTCTGCCTTCTGAGTAGCTGGATTACAGATGTGAGTCATCACACCCAGACTACATTTTCCCTACAAGTTTAAATACAGAAAATTTCTAATTTTCTTGTTAGTTTAGTTCCTATAATATCTAGCACTATTGGAATTGTATAAGTGCATGATAGTCAATTATTTTAGTTCTTAATAAATAACTTCAATAATTATGTATTGCTTTCTTATTTTATTTACTTACTTTTTTGGCAGCACTGAGGTTTGAATTCAGGGCTTCCAACTTGGTAGGAAGGTGCTTTACCACTTAGTAAAGTCTCCAGATCTCTAGTTTTTTTTGTTGTTGTTAGTTGTAGGGCCTGAACTCTGGGCCTGGGTACTGTCCCTCAGCTCTTCAGCTCAAGGCTAGCGCTCTACCACTTGAGCCATAGTTCCACTTCAGGCTCTTTCTGCTTATGTGATGCTGAGGAATTGAATCCAGGGCCTCATGCATGCAAGGCAAGCACTCTACCACTGAGCCACCTTCCCAGCACCTCTAATTTTTGAGAGAGAGTCTTGATACCTGGCCAAATGTTTATTTGGACAGTGATTCACCTACCTGTTATTAGGATGATAGGTTTGAGTCTGCAAGTCGCTCCTTTGAGATGAGATCCTGTGAACTTTTCTGCCTGAGCTGGCTTGGAACCACAATAATCGCAATTTCAACTCCCCATGTAGGATGGCAGGCCTGTACAACTTCACCAACCTGTTTGTTGGGACAGGGTCTTGTGAATTTTTCTGCCCAGGCTGGCCTCAAACTACAGTCCATTCTAAGATTCCAATTAGCTAGGATGACAGGTATGAGCCATTGGCACCTAAATTATTTTACTTTTTGTTTTGAAATAATTTTAGACTTATTGGAAGCTATAAGACAAGTACAAAGATCCCCATATAACTTTCATCCAAATTGATTTTTATTTGAGGGAGGGGATAGTGGATTGAACTCATGACCTTATGCTTGCAAGTCAGGCGCTCTACCACTTAAATTGTGCCTCTAGCCCCTCACCCAGATACTTAAGTGTAAATATTTATTCACTTTACATGACTATTCTTTCTTATTCTCTCCTTTCCATTTCCTTTTTGCATTCCTTTATCCTTTCCTCCATCTGTCTGTCCATTTGTCCATCCATCCACCCACCCATCTAACTACCTATCAGCCATCTTACTATACACACATATATATGTACATATATATATATATATATTCTTTATGAGCCATTTGAGAGTAAGATGCAGGTTAAATGTCTTTTTCCTTATAAATACTTGTATATGTTTTCCTAAAAACAAATGATATTCTTTGTGTAACTGCAGTATAATCCTTAAAATTAGTAGATTATCATTTAAGTAATACTATTATCTGATCTATAGAGCTGACTAACATTTTGTAAATGTTTCCAATAATGTAATTTTGAATAAAAGAAAATCCAGGGTCACACATTAGATCTATCAAAAGTCTTCAAAGTGGACTGGGAAGGTGGCTTAGTGGTAGAGCTTGCCTTGCATTCATGAGGCCCTGGGTTCGATTCCTCAGCACCACATAAGCAGAAAAAGCTGGAAGTAGCACTGTGGCTTAAGTGGTAGAGCACTAGCCTTGAGCTGAAGAGCTGAGGGACAGCGCCCAGGCCCAGAGTTTAGGCCCCAGGACACACTCTCTCTCTCTCTCTCTCTCTCTCTCTCTCTCTCTCTCTCTCTCTCTCTCTTCAAAAGTCTTCAGTCTAGCATATTTCTCTATTCTTTCTGTGTCTTTCATAACCTTGAAAGTTTTGAAGAGACTAGGCCATTTATTTTGTAGAATGATTTTCAATTTGAGTTATTCCAGTGCTTTCTGATAATTTGGGCTATATTATTTTGACAGGAATATCATCGAAGTAACACATTCTTCTCCATGTATAAGATCAGGAGGCACATGATATTAATTTGTCTTGCTACTAGTGATGTTTATTTTGTTCACTTGGTTTTGAAGAAATCCATCAGCTTTCTCTACTGTATATTTACTGTTTTCCTTTTGTAATTAATGAGTATCTTGTGAAAAGAGACTTTGAGAATATCAAAATATGTTTCTTGTCTGAAATTCACCCAGGAGTGTTAATATCAATTGATGATTCATGCCTTAAAATGTTAACCGCGATGGTTGTCAAATGTGCTTTTCAAAATTTTGAATATTTATGCTTTTTTTTTTTTTTTGCCAGTCCTGAGACTTGAACTCAAGTCCTATGTGCCGACCCTGAGCCTCTTTGGGTTCAAGACTAGTCCTCTATCATTTGAGCCACAGCACCACTTCTGGCTTTTTTCTGAATAGTTTATTGGAAATAATAGTCTTATGGACTTTACTGCCCTGGCTTAGAACCATGATCCTCAGATCTTCCTCCTGAGTAGTTAGGATTACAGGTGTGAGCTGCTGGCACTTGGCTTATACTCTTAAAAACATATTTTATTGTTACTGCAGAGTTGATGTACAGAGGGGTTGCAGTTATACAAGTCGGGTAAGGCGTACTTGTCGTTTTGAACCATGTCATCCCTATTTATGCACTTTGTTTAGCTTCAGAATTCTCTCCAAGTTCTCAGTCAATGTATACTTTAGTCTCTTTGTGAAGTAACATTTGTTTATTTTTCACAAACGATTTCATAAATAATATTTTTTGTGATAGAAGACTGATCTGTTAACATTTATTTACACCTAAAAGCAACATTACATTAATTAAGTATCATAGGTGAGGAAGCCTTCGATTATATAATTTTAGGGGAAAACATAACATTTAGTACTGTAGTACTTTTCTTGTCAAAATTACTTCTCTTGAAGAGGTCATCAAGGTAAGTCAGGAGCATCTATTCTTTTTCTTATTTTATTGACACACTTGAATACTCTTTTGATATTGTTGTTAAAAGAAAACATTGATGTAGCATAATTGTAATTTAATTTAGTATCAACAGTTTGATAGCCTCGCATCTATTCAGGATGTTGCATCAATGGAGAAGAGCCTACAGCTAGAAGAAATGTGGCTTCTCATGTCCACAAAGAGATAACTTTGCAGTTCTAGTGTGTGGTGATAAACTAGACTACCAGAAAAAGATAATAACTATGTAGGCATTTTGTGTGTGTGTGTGTGTGTGTGTGTGTGTGTGTGTGTGTGTGTGTGTGTGTGTGTGTGTGTGTGTGTGTGTGTGTGTGTGTGTGTGTGTGTGTGTGTGTGTGTGTGTGTGTGTGTGTGTGTGTGTGTGTGTGTGTGTGTGGTACTGGGGCTTGAACTCAGGGATTCGTACTCTCATTTGGTATTTTTGGTCCAGAAGGTGATATCCACCTCCATTTCTGGCCTTTTGTTGTTTTATTGGAGATGGGTCTCTAGGATTTGTCAGCTTGGGCTGCCTTTGAACTACTATCCTCAGATCTTAGCCTTTTAAGTAGGATTACAGGTGTGAGTCACCAATGCCTGGCATGTAGGCATTTTTATAGACTGCATAGTACATACATATATATGTATATACATATATATATTTATAGACTGCATAGTACATTTTTATGTTAAAAGACAACTAAGCTTTTTTAGTAGGTGTTTTGAAGGACAATTTCTATTGTGTTTATTTCAGTTTAGTTCTATATGACACCTTATTTATTGAGTAGCGTGCCAGGTTCAGTGTAGTAACTAGAATTGTGAAAAGAAGGAGTGTGTATGTATGTGTACATACACATCTGGTGGTATGTGTATGTATATATGTGTGTGTGTATATATATATATATATATATATTTGACATAGTAGCTTTAACTCATAAAAATATTGGGGGAAATATCTTCAATTTAATCTTAAGTACTACTTGCAAACATCTGTAAGATTCAATTCTCATTAATGTGCCATTGTCATGTAGGTAATTTGTGTTGGTTCAGGTGTTGGTTGTGTGTTGGTTGTGGTCTTCAGAGAGAAATCTGGATGGAATGATATTCTAAGTTTACTTCCTGATTGATAATATCTAGTTTGAGTTTTCATTATAGTTCTAAATATACCAGGAAACAATTTTTTGATAAGCCATTTTTTAAGAACAAAAAAAAATTTAAATTCAACTGACTTCAGAAATGCCACTCATTTATCTACCTGTTTTTTAATTAAAGGGATTCAGCAACCGTTGGAGAAGCTGATTTAGAAATGTTTTGGCACTTTGTGCTAGAGCCTACTGACAGATGAAACATGTCAGGGATTTCATGCAAGGACCTCTTTCCTAGTTTGTTCCTACTATTTTAATTCACAGTGTCAGCAGAGGAACTCAGAGTTAACTCTTCTGCAAAGTTTGCAGTGTGGCAGATAGCACAGTGAGAACAGTTGTGAAAAGTTTATATTAAATAGTCTATAGTTTGTTATTATTTTATTCTTATGTTTTGTGCTAGTCCTGGGCTTGAACTTAGAGTCTAGGTACTATCTCTGAGCTTTTTTGTTCAAGGCTAGCACCCTATCACTTGTGCCACAGCTCTACTTCTATGGTAGTTGGGGATAAGAGTCTCACACACTTTCCTGTCTACGCTGACTTATAACCCCCATTCTCAGATCTCAGCCTCTTGAGTAGCTAGAATTACAGATGTGAGCCACCCGCACTCAGCTGTAGAGTTTATTATAAACACTACTGTAATATTTCTCAGTGTAATGTTCAGAAGAACTTAGCTTGTTGGTGGCAACTTAGACATATTGGTAGTCAGCAGGCCCAGATTCCTGCTGTCAATTTTCTGTACTGTTGGGGAAGGTTACTGTCTCCTCCTAGTGTTTTCTCTTTTTTTTTTTGAAAAGAAAGTATTGGTGTAAAATTGATTATTTTCAAAATTATTCCTTTTTATTAGGAAATAAATGAGATTTCTTAATAATTGAGAACCTAAATAAATGGGATTATTTGTGAAATTATGATAAATATGACATTTATAATATTTATAATTTACAATATGTATAACACTATAACAAATTTATTTTTATCTTTTCTTTTAAAAATTATTGTTTTTCTTTTTATTCTAAAGGTAATATACTGAGAGGTTACAGTTACATAAGTCAGGTAATGAGTACATTTCTTCTTAAACATTGTTACTCCCTCCCTCATTTTCTCCTGCTTATCCCTCCCTACTTCTCTCCCTTCCAAGTTGTATAGTTCATTTTTAACATAGTGTCAAGTGTGTACCATTGTTGCATTAGTTCACCCTTTTTCCTGCTGTTTCTATGATTCTCTTTCCCTCACCCAGATCAGATATACTTATATATAAGACAAAGGGAACAGAAAACTAAAACAGAAAAAATTAGAAATAACTGCATATAAGACATACTAAGAACCTCTTGCTTCCAATTCTTGGAGTTTATGTTATAAATACTTTTCTTTCTGGATACTTACCCCTTCCCTTGCTCTCTCCCAGTTTTTCTCTCTCATTCCTACTCACATAATGAATAGTTCATTTTCAACAGTGTCTCGAAAGTGCCATTGCTGCGTTTATGTACCCTTTATCTCTCCATATAAATGAAATTTATAATAAATCCTAAATAAATGGAGTTATTTGTGAAAATTACACAAAAATGCCAAGTCCAAATCCATGATTTACTGGTTTCAGCTTAAATACTTCATGCTCACATCAACACAATGGTAACCTAAATGGGTAGTGAACAATTTCATAAGATTTTGACTTTGTGGGGCAGCTAAGAATCTTGGTATCCAAAAAGCTGGAAAATACTAATGATTCAAAATACAAAGTATGGATGAGTGGGTTGATCTATGGTATCTGATGGGACTTTTTAAATAACCTGTCAGAGATTTGAGCCAGTCTGGCTGCAGGGCTTACCTGCTGTGTGGACTCAGTAGTAATGCCAGAGGACTTCACCATAATTCTAGGCTTGAGTAGTACCCTATGAGTTCTGCAAAGACATCTGGGTTCACTTGTTTATCTGTTGAGCAACATTGATTGGGTGATGCTTTCATGGCATGTCCTTACCTCCAAAACCATTGACTTGTATACTTAAAAGATGTACAGCTTTTTGTATGTCTATCATATCTCAATAAAATGCTTTAGAATATGAGGATACTGGCAGCTCTTGGGAAGTAAGAGTTTGGGTAGAGTGAGTTGAGGACTGTCCATTTCTATTGAATACACTTCAGTTTAAAATGCTTTATTTTTACAATAGCCTTTTGTAAGGTAGTTTTTAAAAGATTTTTTTAAAAAAACATACCCAATCTATTTCTTAAACATAAGAGTTTCTCATAGATTAGGTGTAGGATATTAAAATCTGTATCTCCAGGACCATACCCCTAGTGCCCATTATTGTTGACAGATAAATCGCCTCCTGATGACACTAATGTGTTCTTTCAGTACTCTGGTGGATGCCTCGCTGCCTGACCTTCCACTGGTAAACTGTTCTGCTACCCAGAGCCTCAGTTTGAGGCTGTACTTAATATCTTTGTGTTGATGAATGGAGGCTAAATGTAAAGACTAGGAAATGAGGAGGTTGAAGGTAGAGTGGGGATGGAGGCAGAGTAAAGGCTGTTTTGATCTTGTTGGGTTAAGATGTATGTTATATTCCAGATGAAGACATCAAGTGAGCAGTTAGATACACAGATCTTGAGTTTAGTAGAAGAATCAAGACAGAAGAGATTTATCTTCCAACCTGTGCAATTTATTGTTCAGTTGATCTTAATGGCATGCAGTAAAAAATTTGCAGTTATGAGTTATAGTTTTGTTTTACTATCAACACTAGATCAGCCCTAAATTCTTCAATACAGACTGGCTTGATTGTGGCTTTTACTATTCTGTTCTCTTTCTTATTATGCTTATTCTCTGAGTTACCATGTCACCTGTAATGCCGCGGACAATCATTCCTTATCCATATCAGAGCAGACACATTATTGTAGATGTCTTATACTTTGTCTGTAGTTATTCAAAAGCCAGTCGTAAAATTATATGGCTTTTCTGGCTCGTGTGGTCTTTATCAACCTTTTATCTGCTAAATTCCTGTTGGTGACTGTGTAAATGAAGGCACAGGTGGGAGATCATCTATGAAAAGGAATTATGCTCATGCCATTTTTTTTTGTGTGTGTGTGCTGGTCCTGGGGCTTGAACTCAGGGCTTGAGTGCCACCCCTGAGGTTCTTTTTCTCAAGGCTAATGCTCTACCACTTGAGCCACAGCACCACTTCTGGCTGTTTCTCACAGACTTTCTGCCTGGGCTAGCTTTGAACCATGATCCTCAGATCCCAGCCTCCTGGGTCGTTCCAATTACAGGCAATTACAATCACAGGCTCTCGTGCCATTTTACGAATGTCTACTACAGTGCCAGGCTGCTCAGGAGGCTGAGATCTGAGGGTGGCTGTTCAAAGCCGACCTAAGCAGGAAGGTCCATGAGATTCTTATCTCCAGTTACCCACCAAAAACCCCAAAGTAGAGCTGTGGTTCAAGTGGTAGAGCCCTAGCCTTGGGCACAAAAAGCTCAGAGATAGAGCCTACGTCCTGAGATCAGGCCCCAGGACTAGCAAAAAAAACAAACATCTCTACTACAAATACCTTTTAGAAAATGCTAGCTTGTGTGTGTGTGTGTGTGTGTGTGTGTGTGTGTGTGTGTGTGTGTGTGCGTGTGTGTGTGTGTGTGTGTGTGTGTGTTTGTTAGACAATTGTAGTTGGGGATGCAGCTGTTTCTCACAGTTGTTCAATCGGTTGACTAGTGTTTCTTTTTTTTATTATTTCATTTTTATTATTTTTTTGGGGGGGGGTCCAGTCATGGGGTCTGAACTCTGGGCCTGGGCGCTGTCCCTCAGCTCTTCAGCTCAAGGCTAGCGCTCTACCACTTGAGCCACAGCGCCACTTCTGGCTTTTTTCTGCTTATGTGGTGCTGAGGAATCAAACCCAGGGCCTCATGCATGCAAGGCAAGCACTCTACCACTGAGCCAACTTCCCAGCCCTACTGTAGTGTTTCTTTGGGGCATAAAATGACTGTGTGAGAGAAAGACAGAGGTTCGGATAGCCTTTATTTGTTTTACTGCTTCAAGAAGAGAATTAAATTGACAAGGCAAGCAAAGCTTAAAATTGAATTAATTTTAGATTTGTAATAAAAAGCAGGATCTCTCTGACTCAGTGTTAAGTAGGACCCTGTGGGCTGTGCAAAGTTAATTGACATATTCTCATTAAAATGATATCTTCTCCAGTGCAATGTACTGGCACTAACTCTTCTCTGAAATGCATTGTTCTTTAGGTTCACAGCTGTCAGCAGGATTATTGAACTGAGAGCAGTTTTTATGAAGCCTATGGAAGCCACAACATTATTAAATGGCTGTGATTTTGCCAAATATTTGTGCAGTTCCTACTCAGTACCAGGCATTGTGCTATATAATTAGGATTAGGGATGAATAACCCATGAGTTTTATCATTAAATGAGTTACCATCTGGTAAGAATCCAAGGTTAAAGTGACTTGGTTGGTTAGTGGCATGAGAGAAGGGGTATGGTAATATTCCCATCTGGTTTGTTCCAACAAGAAGGAAATAGTTTATGAGATTATGAGACGTGGACTTTGTTAAATTTCACCAAACATAGAACAGTCATTCCAGTTCTGTGTAAATTAAAAAATGTTTTAGGTGAAGTTAAATATTATGGAATAAATTCAATCAATTTTGACCATGTGTGGTTTATCATTTCTTAGTCAACAGCCTCGCCCCCCCCCCCCCCCCCCCCCGAGCTTCAACTCAGGGCTCAGGGCTGGATCCTATTCCTGAACTTTTGTGCTCCGGGCTAGCACTCTATAGCTAGAGCCACAGCTCTACTTTTGGCTTTATGGTAATTAATTAGAGATAAGATCCTCATGGACCTTCCTGCCTGGGGTTGGCTTGGAACTGCGATCCTCAGATCTCAGCCTCTTGAGTAGTTAGGATTACAGGTGTGAGCCACCATCCATTTTCTAAAATTACATTTTTATTATCTTTTAGTAGTTGTGCAAAAGGATTGCCATTGATCATGCCAGTGTATAAGTACAGCACATCAGGATTGCTATCGTCCCTTTCATCATTCTCCCCCATACCTCCCAAGCCAACTCTTCCCTTCAATTTTCCTACTTTTGTAAGATATGCATTGGTTTATCTTTAGGGAAATTTCATCATTTCATTCCAAGGCAAGATTTCTCCTAAATGGAAGCTACCTTTCTGCTCATAAGAACGACAGATACTTACTGGAAATCTACCATGTGCTACCTATAATCTATGCACATTCCTCATACCATTCATGCCAGCAGTTCTTGAGTGTGGCTAATATTACCCATGCAGTTTACTTGGGAGAGATCAGCAGATTTGCACTGTATTTACACATCTGGTAAATGGCAGAGCTGGGCTTTATACATAGCTCTGTTCAAGTTTAGAGGCCATATGTTCTCCCCCAAAAGCCCTGCCCCAGAATCTGATTACTGCTTGATGAAGGTGATGACATTGGTGGAATCCATGTACACTTTTCTGAATTAATTCTGCTAGATGTTACCTTTGGACAAATCTTGGACCTAGATCCCTTTTAGTACTTTGCTGGCTTGGTGAGGGCTTAGATACTGAAAAGGCCCAGGACAGGGCATCCCTGACCTCGTTTGCTATCCCCATGTCAGGGAATAAGACCCAGATGTTTGAGAAAGTAGTGTGTCTCTGGTCAGCATGTGGGTGACTTAGATGGGCTAGCCATTTGCTGGAGGCTGTGGCTTGCCCCTGAGGTACTCATGTTAAGAGCCCCTGGCTATGCAAGGAAGAATATTTTCTCTTGGAAAGAACCAGAGGTGCAATAAGTGATCGTAGTTCTTTTTTTGAAAAATACTTTATTTTAAAATTTTTATTGTAAAAATGCTGTACAGAGGGGTATGGTTATGTGAGTAAGGCAATGAGCACATTTTTTGTCGAGCATTGTTACCCCCTCCCTTGTTGTTCTCCCACTATCCCTTCCCTCCCTCACTCCCCTCCTTCCTGAAGTTGTAAAGTTCATTTCCAATATACTGTCTTGTGGGTATCGTTGTTGCAGTGGGTCATCCTGTGTCCTTGTTCCAGCATTTTGTTTTTCCCCTTTCCATCCCCAAATTAGAAAAATGATCTTAATTCTTGAGAATCAGAAGATACCACTTATTAGTGAAGCTCAGTATGTAACCTGACACTGGGAGAAGACCCCACACACTCAGGCAAGCTTTGAATAGCTTTCCCTGAGTGCTTCAATGTTCCCACTTCTCTAAGCCAGGCCTGGGCAACAGCCTGGAGGCTATATCTAGGGATGATCACTGTTCCTTTTTTCCTTGCCCCTGTAGAACGTGCTGGCAGAGCTGAACTTTCCTCACCTCTCATCACTCTAGCCAGGACAGGGCTTGCTCATCTTTTGAAATGAGCAGCAAGGGCTGGGAAGGTGGCTCAGTGGTAGAGCGCTTGCCCTGCATGCATGAGGCCCTGGGTTCAACTCCTCAGCACCACATAAGCAGAAAGAAAGAAAAAAAAGAAATGAGCAGCAAGTATAAAGGATTCATGAGCTAATCAGTTGCTGACATCTATAGGCAAAACATCACCAGGTAATTATTTTCAATTTACAGAGTCTAATCTCTTAGCTCTTCATGGAAAGAGCCACCATCCTTGTCGTCTTTTTTTTTTTTTTTTTTTAACTTCCCACAGTATTAACAGTTGGGAAATTATTCACACACTATTTGAACATTGGTGTCTATTCAGCACACAGAAAAGCCAGATAATCATGCACTTCTCCTAATCAAAATTATTATGAATTTTCTTTTGGAGGCAGCTCAGTGTGGTATAAGAAAATGAACTTTGGAATCAGATGTGGATCTATAATCTGCTTGTCATCAGTTTGACTTGAGGCATACTTTATTTTTTAATGGTAGTAAGGTTTGAACTCATGGCTCTGCACTTGCTAGGCAGGTACTCTACAACTTGAACCATGTCTCCCCCTTTTGGCTTTGTTCATCAAGTAGGGTCTCACATTTTTATATATATAACCTTTTGTATAGCTGGGCTTACAGGTGTGAACCACCATGCCTGGCTGGCAGAATGTTTAACTATTAGTTTCTTCTTTTGTCATCCACAGCAAGACAATCCACTTTGAGGTTAAGTATGAAGTCTACCTGGTACAGTCACCTTTTTGTTGTTGGTGGTGGTCAGGAGCCTTGAACTCTGGGCCTAGGCGCTATCCCTGAGCTCCTCAGCTCAAGGCAAGCACTCTACCACTTAGAGCAACAGCAACACTTCCAGTTTTCTGATAGTTTTTATTGGAGATGAGAGTCTCATGGACTTTCCTGCCCCAGCTGATTTTGAACTGTGATCCTCAGGTTTCAGCCTCCTGAGTAGCTAGGATTACAGGCGTGAGCCACCAGTGCCCAGCTTGGCTTTCTTTTTTTTTTGGGGGGGGGTCCGGTCATGGGGCCTGAACTCTGGGCCTGGGCTCTGTCCCTCAGCCCTTCAGCTCAAGGCTAGCGCTCTACCACTTGAGCCACAGCGCCACTTCCGGCTTTTTTTCTTTTTGCTTTTGTGGTGCTGAGGAATTGAATCCAGGGCCTCATGCATGCAAGGCAAGCAATCTACCACTGAGCCACCTTCCCAGCCCCGTGCTTGGCTTTCTTAATAAGATGGCTATGCCCATTTCTGATTACATGTCTGGCTTTTAACTATAGGAGGAAGAAAGGACACTTCTCTTTTCACTCAGAAAACTTTCTGAAAGTTGCACACCTAACTTCAATTTTATCATGGGACAGAACTGGGTTGACACACTGAGTGAACTCAAAAGAGAAGTTATGAAACACAAGCTTTATTCTTCTCATTTATTCTTATATCAGATACCATTGCAATACTCAATTATGAAGAAGAGAAATAACTTCCATAGTTTGGGACAAAGTTAAGCTTACAAGATGTTTATTGGGTTGGTGATAAATAAAAAGTCAAGCTGTCATATTGATATCATGACATCCTCAGAAGGACCCTACAGATTGTTCTGGAGTTAAAATGACCATTCATTGTATACATATTGGTTTTTTTTTTGGGGGGGAGGGGTCTGGGCCTGGGCACTGTCCCTCAGCTCTTCAGCTCAAGGCTAGCACTCTACCACTTGAGCCATAGCGCCACTTCTGTTTTTTTTTTTTTTTTTTCTAGTTATGTGGTGCTGAGGAATTGAACCCAGGGCCTCATGCACGCAAGGCAAGCGCTCTACCACTGAGCCACCTTCCCAGCCCACATTGTATACATATTAGTCTGGGAAGGATCATGGCAGTAGGTAAGGCATCCCTTAGTATTTGAGATGACCTCTGTAGAGATGAAAGCTACTGCTCTTAGAGCATAACCAGCAACTAGGATAACAAGTTCTTAATGGACAGGGGCTCTGATGGTACATCTTAGCACACATCGTGGGGAGACTGAGCTTGCCAACCTTTCTGCCACGTGGCTTCATAGGGAGGTTGTAAGGCTTAAATAAAGTAAAATGTGGAGGGTTGTTTAACAAAACAAAACCAAAACCAAAAATGAGGAGCTGGTTTCATGGTAAGCACCTGGTCAATCCTGGTTGGTATTAGCAACCCCTCTCCCAATTCTTTTGAGGGATATTTTTCTCCCAGAGGTCTAATTAGAAAATTTAGGAACTGCTATGTTGCAAAATCTTTCATTTCTGCTCTATGAAAGTCATTGTACAGGAGTCAAGTCCTCTCCTGCCATATGAAAAAAGATAGTTTTGACTTTTTTTTTGTTTTTTGTTTTCCCCAATGTGGAAATATGGCAAGTACTTTCTACACATAAACTTCTGTACTTTTGCTACTCATTAGTTCTGTTAATGCATGTATCATGTAGGAAATATCCTGACAATAAGTGAAAAATTCATTCATTAAACAAATAATGAATGGGCACACACTCTGCAGGTAGGTCCACCCTGTTCCATGAAGGCCAGTATTTGTCACCTTAGCTTCTTTAGTAGTCTCCTAACTGATGTCCCAGTTCATGCTTTTTCCCTCTCTGCAGTCTATTATAGCAGCCAGAATGAGCCTTTAGAATGTTGAACTTATCATTCCCTTTATTTTCTCTCCAATTGCTACTCACTATATTTACAGCGTGATTCAAAGTCCTAGCCATCCCTTGTCAGGCCCGCATGCTCTGGCCTCTCACCACCCATCTGACCTTTTTTATGTGCCAGTCATTTTGCTCTAGCCACACTTGCTTCTTTACTGTTTCTCAGACTAACCAAGCCAGCAGCAGACTGAGGACTTCTGCACTTGTTCCTTCTGTTACCTGAAGTACTCCTCAGATGTCACCTTGGCCCACTCCCTCATTTCATTCAGGTTTCTGTGCCCATCTCCTCATCACAGGCTTCCATGATCTTTCTATCCAAAATTCTACCACTTGTCACTCTTTCTCTCCCTTTCTCATTTATTACTCATTACTATCTAAAACTATGTATTTCCTTGTTTATTGTCTATCACTCTGTCTCTCTTCTATAGGATCTGAGAGAGCAAAGACTTTTTTTTTTTTTTTTTTGCCACTGCGTAATACCCTAAAGAGTACTTGGGACTGGGAAGGCACTCAGCAAATTTTTATGAGTCCAGGAGTAAGTGTGCTAGTTTCTGAGAATTCAGTAGTAGCTAAGACAATTGTGTCCTCCTAGTCTAGATCCTCATGGAATAGTTAGTCTACAACTAAAGCCCATTCCAAAAGAGGGTACAATGAAAATCACAGCACTTTCTCTTTGAATATATTATAGAATATATTTATAGTTTCTTATTGAACTATCCTTGCATTCCAACGATAGCCTTACTAGAATATAATACGAACTTCTTTTAATGTTAGTCTGAAGATTCATTTGCTTGTTACGTGTTGTACTTAGTTTTTATCCATAACCATCATCATGATTATACAAACTAAAAAGGAAGAGTTGAGATGCCATCTATTTATGTGCTCTCACACTTGACATAATAGGAATCCCTGTTAATCTGAGGTAGGCAGAATTTATCTGTAAAAATTCTTGGGGGTTGGGTTGGGTAGAAATTAGATTGTGTTCACACTTTTTTTTTTAATTTAATTTTATTTTATTTGAGAACATACTGTACAGAGGGCCTACAATTACATGGGCAGGATAATGCATACATTTCTTACCAAGCATTGCAGCCTCCTCCTTTGTTTACCCTTCACCTCCCTTCCCAGCCTCCCCCCTCCCCCCATGTGTTCATACTTTTTATGAATATTGCTCTATTAATTTTTTCTTTGGTCAGTCGTAGGGCTTGAACTCTGGGCCTGGGCACTGTCCCTGAGCTCTTCAGCTCAAGGCTAACATTCTACCACTTGAGCCACAGCACCACTTTCTGTTTTCTGGTGGTTAATTGGAGATAAGAGTCCCACAGACTTTCCTGCCTGGGCTGGCTTTGAATAGCTATCCTCAGATCTCAGCCTCCTGAGTAAGTGGGATTACATGTATGAGCCACCAGTGCCCAGCTACTTTCTTTTCTTTTCTTTTCTTTTTTTCTTTTTTTTTGTCGGTCGTGGGGCTTGAACTCTGGGCCTGGGTGCTGTCCATCAGCTCTTCAGCTCAAGGCAAGCCCTCTACCACTTGAGCTACAGCGCCACTTCCGGTTTTCTGGTGGTTTATTGGAGATAGGAGTCTCACAGTCTCTCCTGTCTGGGTTGGCTTTGAACCACGATCCTCAGATCTCAGCCTCCTGAGTAGCTAGGGTTACAGGCGTGAGCCACCAGCGCCCAGCTTTTTTTTCTTTTTTTAAAAGTATCTATAATTTTATTTTCTGGAAATGCTTTCATTTTATTTAGATTTTCAAATATAAGTAGTAGGCTTCTAAACTCCTGTATTCATATTTTCTATTCTTGCTTATTGGTGCTTTCTTTCCTTGTTCTAAATCAAGCTTGCCAAAGTTCTATGTACTTTACTGCTATTGTAAAAGCTTATGAAGTTTTTGTTGTTGTAGTTGTTTCATTCTCTGTTTCACTGATGTATCTTTAGTCTGCCTCACTTGTTAAATAAAATAGTTGCTTTGTTCTTAGATGCAGCTTTGTTGCTTATATCCATTCTCCCCTGCGAGGCCTGGAAGTACTGCACACTCTAAATTTCTTGTCTTTGACATCAATGCTTACAGAAGAGAAGTCTCTCAGCCCTGGATACTTCACTGGTGCCAATTTTAAGGTTTTACAAGGATTTTTACTGCTGCTAATCATTTGCTGAAGGTGTGGGGGTACAGCTGGAGGAGTTGTGATAGTGTTGGGATTGAGAGGTACCAATAATTGGCCCAAATTTTCTGCAGGGGGATATTAAATCGAATATTCTGATGACTTTACTTCTGCTTCTTATAATTCTGAGCTCAAAATTTTTATTTTTGGTTGTGGGTTTGAACTCAGGGTCTGGGCACTTTTCCTGAGCTATTTTGCTCAAGGCTAGCATTCTACCAGTTTGAACCACAGTACCACTTCTGTTTTTCTGGTGGTTAATTGGAGATAAGAGTCTCATGTTGGGCAGGAAAGTCCTTGAAACTCTGATCTCCAATAAACCATCACAAAACTGGAAGTGGTGCCGTAGCTCAAGTGGTAAAGTGCTTACCTTGAGCTGAAGAGCTGAGGGACAGCGTCCAAGCCCAGAGTTCAAGCCCCACGACCGACAAAAAAAAAAAAAAAAAAAGAGTCTCATGGAGACTTTTCTGCATGGTCTGGCTTTGAAACATGATCCTTAGATCTCAGCCTCCTGAGTAGCTAGTATTATGGGTATTAGCCACCAGTGCCTGGCTAATGGTTTGTTTGTTTGTTTGTTCTGATTTTTTTTAATAAGAAACCAAATGGCATTAAGGGAAGGGAAACAGATCAATGAAGAGAGGAGAGGGAAGAAATGCAGTAAAAAATTCAATGTATGTTCTACAAAATTAAGAAAAGTGAGAGAAGGAAGAGGGCAGTAGGTGTGAGAATGTTCAAAGGGTGACTGACCAAGATGCATTGTGTTCATAAAGTGTTGAATGGTAACTCCTTTGTACAACTAGTTAAAGATAATTTTAAAAAACCAGCTATCCTAAAATTCAAGAAGTAAACTATTTTATATGATTTACTTATAGCCAATGTCCACTGCCTCAAAATAGACTTCCTCAATGAATTTAATTTTTAAAAATTGACATATGTAAATACCAGTAGTTCTATCTTCAAATCTAAGATTTTGGAGGAAGAAGGATAAAGAAAATAATTTTAACTCATATGGGTATGAGTAAAAATGAATAAGTAAGTATGTTTGTACATAAGTAAGTAGGTATATATGTAAGTAAATAAATATGTATGTAAGTAAATAATTATGAGTAATTTTAACTCACAACTGTGTTAACTTTGTGTTGCTTTAACAAAATACCTGAGAGGAATAACTTAATAAGAGGGAAGGTTTGTGTTGGTTCCTAATTTCAAAGGCTCAGTCCATGGCGAACTGGCTCCCTTGCTTTTAGGTCTGTGGTAAAGCAGAACCTCATGGCACTGAGAATATGTGGCCAAGGAGGATGCTCACCACATGGTGGCTAGGAAGCAAAAAAAGACAAAGAAGATCTGGGGTTGGGGTTCTAATGTGTCCTTTAAGGCCACGCCCACATGGACTACTTCCTCCAACTAGATCTCCCTTCTTAAAGTTTTCACCACCTCCTAGTAACATCACCAGCTAGGGACCAAGCTTTCAACAAGAAGCCTTTGAGGGTGTTCCAGACCTAAACAGCATAATATCTCCTAGACAGTCAAAGAGTAAAGTATTGATGTGACTAGAGTTTCTGTTTTCTCTTCACCTGATTGGCTTTAATATTAGTCTGTTGTTTTTTTTTTTGCCGCTAAAGCAGAATACCCAATAAGACTGGGAAATTATTAGGGAACAGCATTATTCCATACAGTTCTGGAAGCCTGAAGTCTGATAGCAGGTGTCATCTTCTGTGAGGACCTTCTTACTGTATCATCTCAGACTGGAAAGCAGAAGGAAAGGAGAAGTGAAGCACAAGAAATGAGTTTTGGGGGAATACTAGTAAATGGTTTTTCTGTATGTGAAGTCCTACTACTAAAGAATAAAAATAACTATAAAAATAACTATGTTCCATTATTATGTCCATAACTATGTTCCATTATTTATGAGCCTGCACTGCTCTGAGTGCTTAGACATAGAACAATTCCAACAGCAGGATACAGATATCTATGGTGATCCCCATTGTGTTCATCTATTTTGTGTTATTATAATGAAATACTGGAGGCAGGTGACCTGAGGGAGAAATGAAGTTTATTTTGGTTCATGACTCTTGGAGATTCATGGTTGAGAAACCATATCTGGGTTTTTGCTGGCTGAATCCTGAGATTCTGAAGGAGTCCCCTTCCCCCGTGTGTGTGTGTGTGTGTGTGTGTGTGTGTGTGTGTGTGTGTGTGTGTGTGTGTGTGTGTGTGTGTGTGTGTGTGTGTGTGTGTGTGTGTGTGTGTGTGTGTGTGTGTGTGTGTGTGTGTGTGTGTGTAACTTCTAGTTTCTCTTCTTATAAAGCCACCAGTAATTCAGTTGTGAGTTCTCTATCTTGATCTACCTTATCTAATTCTTATCCCTTCCTAAAGTCTCTACCTTTAAACACCATGGACAGATTAATTTTCTGCCCTCCCAATACCTTACAGTGGTGATTAATTTTCAGTACATGAACCCTTGGGAAATATATTTAAATTATATCTAAAATATAGCACCACTTTACACATGAGACACAGATAGGTTAAGTATCTTTCCCAAGGACACACAGCTAGTGAGTGGTATTGCTGGTAAAGATGTTGGGAGGTTTTCCCCATAGTGATGACAGATTTGACAGATCCAGCCATCCATTCACATTCTTGGCCAGACCCCTCTGGCCAATGAGTAGTATGAGATTTTGGAAAATGGATTAAGAAATTCTTCTCTTCTCAGATAACTGGCTCACATAAAAATTAAAACGTCACCATGAGGCTGGGAAGGTGGCTCAGTGGTAGAGCGCATGCCTTGCATGCCAGAGGCCCTGGGCTCAATTCCTCAGCACCACATAAACAAAAAGAAAAAAGCCGGAAGTGGCACTGTGGCTCAAGTGGTAGAGCGCTAGCCTTGAGCTGAAGAGCTGAGGGACAGTGCCCAGGCCCAGAGTTCAGGCCCCACGACCGGACCCAAAACAAACAAACAAACAAAAAAACAAACAAACAAAAAGTCACCATGTTTAAATCAAGTGTCTGGAATGCCCAAATTATGGCAGTTTCTCTTGATTTCACCTGATTGAAAAAATTGGAAACATAATTAGTACCTAGATAATACATATAAATTACCAAGATAAAGAAATCCTGAAGGGTTGGAATGAACTCTCTTTGGTCAACTAAGTTCTATTGGTGTTTTTTAAAGCTAAGTTCTATCTCCTGATATCTATCTAACAATCAGTCTATATCTGTATATCGTATTGTATGTATTGGGATCAGCGAAATGCTATTGCTATTGTGGTTTTTGGCTAAGTTCCATCTTCGTTATACATCTCTCTATATAATATAGTATATGTATATATATTCATTGCAGGGCATCTGGGCTGTTTCCATAACTTGCTGTGGTGAATAGTGGAGCAGTGAACATGGGTGTGCAAGTGTCTTTACTATCCAGGTCTGATGTAATAGTCTTATCTTCTTTTCAAGGCATTTTATCCTTATTTATTGCTTATCTCCAGCTCATCTTCATTTTGTAAATCCCTTGATCCTTGAGTAAAGGCCTTAATCTCCACTAACAAGAACATATTTCAGACCTACACCAGCACTTTCCACTATATGATCCTTGGTGAGCCCAAGGTATCTCATTAGAGAAGAAAGATGAGGTTAGCACCTGACCGAGGGCTGTTGTGATGATTAAATTTAATGAAATAATAATACATGTCAAGGGCTAGTATCCTGCCCAGAGCATAGCAAGGCCTAGTAAATTGTAGCTCTTTGTATTGCTATCAGTAAGCATTAGCTTTGTCCCTTCATTTTATTCTGCATGACAGTAAAGTTAATATATTGTGTGTATGCATGCATATATTATGTCAATCAGTAAATAATACCAAACAAAAGTCACATCATACTATATCATACCCAACGTGGAAATGCTTCATTGTAATGCCTGGAAAATGCCACTCACTGACCTCATATCTTGTCTCATAAAACAAGAAATTATTCATATCCTATGGCAATTGATGTCTATGTATATTCTTTATTGTTATAGCTGTCATCTAAGTATTGTAATTAAACACTGCATTGTATTGGAAGCAAAAACCAAATAACACTTGGTAACCAAGTATGAGGCTTAGAGTTCAATTCCCACTACCACTACCACCATTACCACCACCACCATCACCACCAAGCCCAATTTAATTTATGCTTTTAAGTATTCCTTTTAGCTGCTAGGTCTGGTGGCTCAAGTATGTAATCCTAGCTACTTGAGAGATGAAGATCAGCAGTTCAAGGTTTGAGGCCAATCCTAGGATGAAGGATGAAAGTTTGTGAGACTCCATCTCAGCCAGTGAAGTGGTAGAGCATCTGCCTGGTAATTGTGAGGCAGTCAAAAAGTCTTCCCTTCAGTTAATTTTTAAAGTAACTTTCAGGACATCATGGTTTTCTGTATTACCATAGAGTCAGATTGTATATATCTCTTAGAGCTCTGTGTGTGTGTGTGTGTGTGTGTGTGTGTGTGTGTGTGTGTATTTTTTTTTTTACAGTACTGGAATTTGAACTCAGGGTCACAATTTCTAGGCAGGTTCTCCACTGCTTAAGTGACGCCCTTGGCCCCTTTTGTTTTGCTAGTTATAGTCTAAATAAGTTCAGCTGATTTAACTTATATATGTAACCTTCAGTTATGTATGCATGTTACCTTAGGTGTTGGGCAAAGGCCACTTTTATCTAGTGAGAGTGTTAAACAGCCAGTGCTGTTGAGGAACAGAGAGGTGCTACACGGATGGGGACAGAATAAGAGCCTGTAACAAGTGTGAGTCTATTTTGTGATGAGCTTGTGTATAGAGTGCTGTTATGCTGTGTGCTGCTGCTTAGAAACAGAGGAGCCTGTAAATAAGCCATGGTTTTCTTCCCTACTGTGCCTCAAATCTTTTATCTGCTTGAATCCCAATTTAATGTATCTGGAGCTGAGAGCGAGTGATACAACACATAAAGTAAATAGTCTAAAAATAGAAGGTAATAGGAACTCAGTACTTAAATACTTAAGGAACGGAATGCATACTTTAATAATAATAAGTTAGTGACTTGATAAGGAAGAGTCATGTATATGGAGATGTCTTTTGGAGGGCTTCCTTTAGATTTCTTGAGCCAGACTTTACAGGAGATTTGCTCTGTCTCAGGTAGCCTATATTTATTATTGTTGAAGTGTTTATCATTTAATATGTTGACATTTATCATGTTGTTGCTTCCTTGACATCCATTTTAAGGCATTATGGAAGTTATTTGAAAACTTGTCACATATACTGCATCACCTTTGGCCTAGTTGTACCTTGAGACCCTCTGTGTGGTGATTTGTGCCATTGCCTGTTTGTTTCTCATCCCATTGACCCCAAACCCAACACACCCCACAGCTACCGTTCATCATTACAACCTAATAATTAACACCATGGTTAAGACCTTCCCATTACACACATGTCTTCTTTGCAGTACTGGGACTGGAACATAAGGCCTTGAACATGCTAGGCCAGCACTCTACCACTGAACTACAACTCTAGTAACATATCCATTTTCTTTAGTCAATCCATAGCCACCAGTGGAAAGCCTGCAAGTCTTGATTGTGAACCTTAATAAAGGCTCTGCCTCCTGGGGCCTTCTCTTACTTTCCCTATTAGCTGCCTCAGGGCTGTGTCTCAGATGGCTCCCACCTTCCTGGTAGCTCTGTGAGCTGTGCTGCCCTCCTTTCTTTGGAATCTCTAAGTCAACACAAGGCTTTTGCTATTTTGTATGTCCTTATGTTACTTTCTCTATGCCTCACCTGATCGTCATATTTAGATCTAACTTCTCTCCCACTGACTGAGGACTAAACCCAGGTTATACAGGAATTATGAGGGTGTCTGCAGAATGAAATTTTCCATGAGAGGGACATTTGGTCACATGGTATGTACCAAGTCACTGAGCTGTCCACCAGGATTAAGAAGTATTCTGTGGAAGGTTCCATTAAAGCCCAGCGAATGAGTGGGGAGTTGATAGCTAAGCTCTAGAGAGACATCAAGACCAAATTAGAGAAAAATAAAACCTCTTGACTATATATATATATATATATATATATATATATATATATATATATATATATATATATATATATATTTACTAGTGTGACTAATAAATTGGCTGGATCTACTCTTAAAGTCTAACAGAGTATTGCAGCAGCCTCATTATTGGAAATCCTCACAGGTGTTTATTTTTTACTTGTGTTGAAGTGAAATGGTGATGAATTTTAATTGGACTTAAAAAATAGAACAAACTTTTTGAAGCATTTACTTCAGAAATTGATTTATATACTATGGATTTTTGTTTGTTTGTTTTTCTTGGTTGTGGGGCTTGAACTCTGGGCCTGGGCACTCTCCCTGTGCTCTTCAGCTCAAGGCTAGTGCTCAACCACTTGAGCCATAGTGCCACTTTCAGCTTTTTCTGTTTATGTGGTGCTAGGAATTGAACCCAGGGCCTTATGCAAGCAAGGCAAGCACTTTACCACTGAGCCACCTTCCCAGCCCTACTATGGGTTTTAATGACTGTATCATTTTGAAGATGTATGTTAGTTTCTATTTTTTATGTAGCCCATGAAAATGAAAATTCTGATTGGCTGCTGTGCCAAAGATGTAATGCCAGATGCAAATGTTTTTGTCTTTTCCCATCTTTGCTACTTCCGTACATTTCTAATAAAACGTGGCAAGTTTGCTATGTTTTTAAAAATGTTATCTTAAAACATTTTTTTCTTTTTGTGCTGGTACTGGGGCTTGAACTCAGGCCCTGAACTTTTCACCCAAGGCTAGTGCTTTACCACTTTGAGCCACAGCTCCATTTCTGGCTTTTTGGCAGTTAATTGAAGGTAAGAGACTCACAGACTTTCCTGCCTGGTTGGCTTTGAACTGAGAGATCCTCAGTTCTCAGCCTTCTTAGTAGCTAGGATTACAGATATGAGCCACCAGTGCCAGGCTTCTTTAAATTTTATTTTTAAATTATTAAACAGTTGTGGTTTCAAAAATAGTGGTTTCAATTCCTTGTCAGGTTGTGAGTACAGTGCATCGTGATCAATGTCACTCCTTTCCATTGTTCTCCCTCATTTTTCCTAGCTTTCATCCCTACCTTCAAGTTACATAGTTCAATTTTTACATCAAGTACATTGGATATAATGACTGCATTTATTCACCTTCCCCTCCATTTGTCATCTTTTCCCATTCATGTGTTTTCCGTTTATACAGTATTTCTACCTAATTCCTTTCTTTCTTTTTTTGTTTTTTTTTTTTTGGGGGGGGGGCTTTTTGTCAGTTATTGAGCTTTGAACGCAGGGCCTACCCACTGTCCCTGAGCTCTTTTGCTCAAGGCTAGTGCTCTACTACTTGAGCCACAGTGCTACTTCCAGTTTTCCAGTGGTTAGTTGGAGATCACAGGCTCACAGGCTTTCCTGTCCAGGCTGGCTGTGATCTGTGATCCTCAGATCTCAGCCTTCTGAGTAGCCTTGTATTATAAGTGTAAGCCACCAGTGCCCAGCACTCGACCTAATTTCTTTAACATGATTCCAGAAGTTGCTTTTGGAAGCTACCCACTGTAAAGGGAATGACAAGAACCTTCAAGTTTTTTTTTTCTTTTTTGCCAATCCTAGGGCTTGAACTCAGGGCCTGGACACTGTCCCTTAGCCTCTCTCTGCTTAAGCTAGCGCGCTCTACCTCTTGAGCCACAGCACCACTTCCGGCCTTTTCTGTTTATGTGGCACTGAGGAATAGAACCCAGGGCTTCATGCATGCTAGGCAAGCACTCTACCACTAAGCCACATTCCCAGCCGAACCTTCAGTTATAGGCACTAATGGTCAACATCTGAAAACAGGTGCTTTGCAAAGTAGACATATTTTTGTCACTGGTCCACTCTATGTTGTGTCTTCAATAGTTGAACTGTTTTTCTTATTCTCTGTTTTGCTTTTACAAAGTCTGCTTTATTTAATTGAACCTTCACAACAATATGGAAGGTAATATTTTCATTGCACAGATAGGCCCAGGGAAATCACCTTATAAACCAATTATTAGTAGAGTTGGAATTGGAACTGATATCACTTTAACTCCAGCACTTGTGGTTTTCCTGTCAGGCTTTTCTTCTTCCTATATGTTTAGTTCACAAATAAATGAGATCTTTAAAACATAGATTGTCTGCAAGTATTGATTTCTTCCTCTGACTTTTGGACACACAAAACAAACTTTATGATGTGTATGTTTACCTCATTTCTATAAAGTTATATACACATTTATATTTTAAATGAAAAATGCATTACACATTGACATATACAGTATAATGTCTAGCTAGAGGCACACTTAAAACAGGTGGGTATGGCAGCACAAGCTTGTAGTCCTAGCTACTTCAGAGGAGGTGGATTCATGTTTGAGGCCAATCAAGGCATAAACATCCAGTAGGCTCACAACCAGTGACTGGGTGCTGTAGGACCAACCCATCACCCTCGGCAACAAGAAAAAGTACAAGTAGGCGGATCTCAGTCCTCAAAAATAACCAAGATGAACAGGGGCTGGAGGCATGGCTCCAGTGTTAGACTACCTGCCCAGCAGTTCAATCCCAAGACTGCCAAAGAGACAAGAAAGTCAGGGTTCAATAAATGCTCAAAGAATGTTTTTCCAAGACACTAAATAGATAGTATTAACTGAAGTACCTTGAAACACATTAATAGTAAAGATTGAATAATGAACAGGTATTTCTTAGCTAATTGAAAACTAAATTGGGCAATTTGCTGTGGGCACAATGGCAATTTATCCACTTTATAATATTTTATCTCCCATTGGACTTCCATTATATATATATATATATATATATATACATATATATTTTATTGATGTATTACTGAGTTAATTAGGTTAAATTTTGTATCTCAGGATTGTTATATTTCTTTCGTTTTTGGGGGAGGGGTCCGGTCGTGGGGCCTGAACTCTGGGCCTGGGCACTGTCCCTCAGCTCTTCAGCTCAAAACTAGTGCTCTACCACTTGAGCCACAGCGCCACTTCCGGCTTTTTTTTTCTTTTTGCTTATGTGGTGCTGAGGAATTGAACTCAGGGCCTCAGGCATGCAAGGCAAGCGCTCTACCACTGAGCCACCTACCCAGCCCAGGACTGTTATATTTCTAAATAAAAGGTTTAGATGATTTCTGACTTGCTGGGAGTGGGAAGCACCTTCATTGTGAGTTGTACTCTGTGTCATGCCACAAACTTCTGCTCAGTGGGAAATAAGGGAAAGATTCACCGAGTATAGCATCTAAATTGGCACGAACGTTTGTTCTTCATTGTTACCACCCGCTTAAAGGCTTTTGAGGCCTATTCTTTATTTCCTGTCAAAAGAAGTTTAATAAAGAACAGCTGAGGTATGACAGCATCATTGTTAAAGGCCAGATTGTTAAAAGACAGAAGAGTAAAATGCAAGTTCTTTCGTGAAGAACTTCTCTCGTGGGCCAGCAGGCTTGGTGTCTTCATCAGCCATTCCTTCTACTCTTTTTCATCTAGTTTTCAGATCATGTATCTTGGCTACTCTTTCTTCCTGCCTCCTGGGTGAGGCTGCCTGTCTGTCTTCAGGGCCTCGGCCAGTTTCCTCCTGGCTTGCTTCACCTTCCACTCTGTCCTGGATGATTTCAGAAGTTATCTATTGCTGTAGAAAGATGGTGAAAGATGACAGCTTTCTGGGACCATCTCTGTGCATTATGGAGATGGGTCAGAGGTGAGCTGGCAAGCGTGCAGATAGTTAGCACCACTAGGCCCAAGATTCACCTTCCCAGTGCAATTGTCTTTGAGGTATTTGAAAATGAAATGGACTTAAGAGTTCTTCACTGTTGTGGACCTGGAGTTCCTGCAGTGTCCTGCAGGCACAGCTACTCTGTGCGTTCTTCTGTGCCAACTTCTCCCCTTGTTGGTGCCTGACCTCATTGTCAGGACTGACGTTATTCTAGTTGCCAATCAATTGAAGAGGCAGCTGGTCATTCTCACAGGGAGGACAGAACTGACACCACCTCTCACTTGGCCTCAGTGATGTGGACTTTTCTTCACTGTAAAATTGGAGCCATTATTTCCTTTGAGCTTCCTGAAGAAAGATAGGTTTAGAAAGGAGTTTCCTCTGCAGTCATAGTTTGTTCTGCTGGCTCTGCCCTTGAGGTGTATACAGACTGACCCTTGTTGGAAAAGGCCATCCTGAAGACCTGTTTTTAGCTTTGTATTATGATCCTCAGATATTATTAGTATTTGGGATCCAAGGACATAAGATTCAGAAGCCAAACGTGTCTCTCTCCCTCCTCTCTCTCTCTCTCTCTCTCTCTCTCTCTCTCTCTCTCTCTCTCTATATATATATATATATATATATATATATATATATATATGTTTTGAACTCAGGACCTAAACGTTGCTAGGCATGTGCTCTACTTCTTGAGCCATGTTCATAGTCTTTTGCTTTAGTTATTTTCAGATAGGGTGTCATGTTTTTGTCTGTATTGAGGTCCTCTTATGTATGCCTCTTATGTAGCCGGAATGATAGGTGCACACCTCTCATGTCTGGCTTATTGATTACAATGGAGTTATGCTATCTTTTGCCTGCACTGCTCTCAAACCTTGATCCTCCTTATCTTTGCTTCCAGAGTAGTTGGTATTACAGATCTGAGCCACCATGACTTTTGAAAAATTGATTATATTTCAAAAACGGATTTACCAGGTTTCCCATAGTTGGTCTGTCACATCTGTTTATCAGGGCCTGGTAACGTGTAATGAACATTTATAATTTAAATATTAAACTTTGAGACAAACATTCACACAGGCATAGATTATGGCTTTACCACTAGCATTTTTTTTCTGAATAGGGATTACAATATCAAATAGGTGTAGAAGCTGGGTGCCGGTGGCTCACGCCTGTAATCCTAGCTACTCAGGAGGCTGAGATCTGAGGATCACGGTTCAAAGCCAGCATGGGCAGGAAAGTCCATGAGACTCTTATCTCCAGTAAACCAGAAAACTGGAAGTGGCTCTGTAGCTCAAGTGGTAGAGCTCACACCTTGAGCTGAAGACCTGAGGGACAGAGACCAGGCCAGGAGTTCAAAAAAAAAAAAAGGTTTATAGATGAATTCAGAGTAATTTTTTATGCTATTTTTTTATACTTGGAAACATAAATTATGTGAGCAGTGTATGATCAATATACAAAAACCTAGTTAGGGTACCACTGGGTTTGCTCATGCAAGTGGGCCTTTTCTTATTTCCTGTTAAGATTATATGCTGTGACAATTCCTATATTCCTTTAGTTGGAGATTACAATGGTGGTTTTCCAAGATAAGAATAAATTCTAAATTTTTACTGAAATTTATGTACATATAAAATTAAAAGAAATTTGTAAAACCAAGGCCATTGAAATCTAAAGGATCATTAGGGAATATTTCAAAAACTTATGTTCCTATAACTGGAGAATCTAGAGTGAATTAGTAAATTTGTAGGTAAGAAGTCTGCCAACAAATATCACATGACAAAATGTATTCACTGATGAATTCTGCCAGAGTTTAAAGCAAAACTAACACCTCAGATTATTCTATAGAATAGAAAGGGAAGGAGTAGTACCAAACTTCATTCTATGAAGCTAGTATTTATTTCCCTAATAACAAAACTGGATGAGGACACAACAACAATGACAAAAAGTGTGGTACTGGGACAAAAAATTAAAAGGTAACAATTACTAGAATGAAGTGTCTCTCAAATAATGGGAGACAATCTTCACCAGAGGTCCAACAGATAAAGGATTAATATCAGAATATACAAAGAGCTAAAATAGTAAACAGCAAAGAACAAACAAATCGATGGGGAAATCAGTTAGACAGTTCTCAGGAGAAATACAAATGACTAAAAAACACCTGAAGAAAGATTTAACACCTTTAGCAAAAAAAAAAATGGAAATCAAAACTACACTGAAATTCCTTTACACCTCAGTCAGAATGACTATTATGAAGAAAACAAACAACAGCAAATGCTTGTGAGGAAAAAGAGGTTGGGAAAGGAACCCTCATGCACTGTTGGTAAGAATTTAGTATAGCTACTATAAAAAAATCAATATGGAGTTTCATCAGAAAGCTAAAAATAGACCTACACTATGACCCTGCTACCACTCTTGGGGGCATATATCTGAAAGAGTGTAAATCAGTATAAAGAGGATACCAGTACCACTGTGTTCATTGTACCTCTGTTCATAATAGCCAAACTGTGGAATTGGCCAAAATGCCCAACAATTAATGAATGGATAAAGAAATTGTAGTATATATGTATATATATAGGATGGGATAACAGTCATAAAGAAAAATGAAATTATGCTGCTTGCAGGAAAATAGATGGAACCTGGAAATCTTCACAATGACTGAAATAAGCCAACCTCAAAAATCCAGATAGTAGATGTTTTCAGTCTGTGTAGAATCGATTTCTAAAATATGAAAATCACAATACAAATGGGACTTGAGTGCAAAAGGGGCACTTTTGGCAAGAGTTCAATAAGGGGAGTAGGGGAAATTGAAAGGTTGCCAAGGGTAAAGCAGATCAAAGTAGCTTTCACACGTATGTATGTATGTATGGAAATAGCATAAGGAAACCCACCAAATAATGTTTTTACAGGGGAGGGAAAGGGCCAAGGGATTATATAAGAGGGTATGAACTTGTCAAAATACTAAATTTTAGATAGCACTAAACTAATGAGACTGGTCTAGTGAATAAAAAAGGAATATTTCATATTTTACAGAAACTAGAATAGAGAATCACACTTGGAATTCAAAAAGCCTTTCATGAATTAGAGATAGAAGAGGAAGAGGAAGAGACTGAGAGAGGAAGAAGGCTAATGACAGGGAAAGAAAATAGCAATTTCACAAGGGCTTCACAAAATTGATCTTACGAAAATTCTACTGGCTCAAATATTCATATAGTAACTCAGTATTTCATTTCTTTTTTATTTGATTTTTAAATACACATTCAGAAACAAAATCTAAAAGCACCTACTTAAAGATATACCATATGCATATATGGAATTTTCACATGAAGCCTCCTGTACTGTTAATAGATCCTAAAAATATTTAAATATTTAAAGTTCCCTCTTTTATCTACAATAGATTACTCATTATAGTTGGAGTTTTCTAATGGCCTTCAAACTGCAGTTGAGCAGGTTTTATTTCCATTTCTAATTTCAGTTGGTACATTCCAGTTAGAAGGAAGAATTACTGCGGTACTATGATGAAGTATTTACATGACATGAACCCATCTCCACGGAGGCCTCTTACGTTCCTTTCTCTCCAGTTCTCTGGTTGAACATCCTATCTATGTGGAACAGCCACTGAGAAGTGAGACTTGTAAATGACCACTGGGTTGAAAATTCAGTAGCATCCATCTTTCTATTTATCCTCCCCCTGTAAAGTCTAGCCCTGCGTTACACCATGAAGAAGCTTTGGGATTAGTCAGTTCTCCAATCCAGTTTTGATTTTTTTCAGTTCTGTGCAATGAGATTCCCCTAGAGTTTTCTTTCAGCTCTGATTTCAGTGAAGGTGTAATGTGTCTTGTTTGACTCAGGAAACCCTATCAGATCTCTTTAGAGTTTATTGTAGCATTTATTACAGCAAACTCTTTAAGAAGTTTCCTGGATACAGGCCACCCCCAAATGAGCCAAGTGGCTTATACCTGTAATCCTGGTTACTTAGGAGGCTACAATCTGAGGCTCATGGTTCAAAGCAAGTCCAGGCAGGAAAGTCTGTGAGACTCTTCAAGTAAGTACCAGAAAAGGCAGAAGTGTAGCTGTGGCTCAAGTGGTAGAGCACTAGTATTGAGCACAAAAGCTCAGGGGCAGTTCCCAAGCTCTAAGTTCAAGCCCCAGCACCATTGCCCATGAGCCATCGCCTGTAGTATTGGTACCAGTCTTTCTTTTCAGTGAGTCATTATGTGGATTTTGGAGGGCACCGTTTTTAAGATGCTTAATCAAAACTTGAGAGTATAACTAACTCTTGATTTGGTTTTTTGGAAAGGTACCTGATGACCTAGGAATCACCCCCCCCACCCATCCCCCCACCAAGATATTCACCCAAGTGAAATAAAAACTCAATGTTAGCATGAATGCCAGTATGAAAAAGTTTATGGCCTCTATCTGTCTGTCTGTCTATCATCTATCTATCTATCTATCTATCTATCTATCTATCTATCTATCTATCTATCTATCTATCTACCTATCTATCTATCTTTTGTTGGTCATAGGGCCTGAATTCTGGGCCTAGGTACTGTCCCTTAGTTCTTCAGCTCAAGGCTAGTGCTCTACCATGTGAGCCATAGTTCCACTTCCGGCTTTTTCTGCTTATGTGGTGCGAGGAATCGAACCCAGGGCCTCATGCATGGTAGGCAAGCACTCTACCACTGAGCCACCTTCCCAGCCCAGCATCTATATTTGTAATTGCCAAAGATAGGGACACAGGTAATTTTTGGTGGTCATAGAACTGTTGTCTCTCTAGATTACAGTAGTGGTAGTCACATGACTATAGATGCTTGTCAAAATTGACAGAACTGTATACTAGAGAGGATAAATTTTTCAGAGTCTAGATTATCTCTTTTTTCCTCTCCAGGTTTCAACATTTTATTTTCAGTTAGTCTCTGAAGGAGATGTTATATATAACATAATCTAGGGGGAGCAATTCCATAGTATTATATTGGTAGGGCTTTCTGAACAAGACTGTCTAAATCATCTTAAATTATAATCTTCAATTTCCTAAGTCTTCAGAACTGTCCATATCAGTTGAAGCTCTTTTCTCTGTGTGTTCCTGACACCCTAGTCCAATCTTTGGACAATTCTTTCCTATCCATTTTACAACATATTTTCTTTTCATTTTTTGTTTATTATTTTCTTTTTTAATTTTTAATTTTTTTTGGGGGGGTGGGATCTGGTGGTGGGGCCTGAACTCTGGGCCTAGGCGCTGTTCCTCAGCCCTTCAGTTCAAGGCAAGCGCTCTACCACTTGAGCCACAGTGTCACTTCCGGCTTTTTTCTTTTTGCTTATGTGGTGCTGAGGAATCGAACCCAGGGCCTCATGCATGCAAGGCAAGCGCTCTACCACTAAGCCACCTTCCCAGCCCCTTATTTATTATTTTCTTGTAAGTAATGGTACAAAGGGATTTCTTGAGCTAGATAGTAAAATTCTTGAGGGTGTACTGTATTAGTGAGTGCCATTACCTTGTGAATCTAAGAGGGACAGAGAAGGAAAGCAATTTAAAAAGCATAGCTGAGCATCCTGTCTGTCCCTGTGAGTAGTGTATGCTACAAGAATGAGCCTCACTCCCTGGTGTCTGGTAGAAACAGTGCTATGTTGAGAGTAGTACTTTGGGGGATGTTGCTCATTTGGCTTAAGAAGAAGCTACCTCTGCAGTCTTGCATGATTTCTACTTTATGAACATGCTAATTAGCAGCTACAACTGTGAGCACTGGCACCCCAGCACCATAATCTAGATGAGATGTATTCATCATCCAAAATTTATTAAAAACACTAAGTACTATATAAAATTATATAAATGAATGAAACATTATAATATAATCTTTCTATATGAGAAAGTTTGAGACAAAGATTTCGTAGGATTCATGCAGGAAATAAAAGGCAAGGATGATCTAAAACCCATCTAGGATGTAAATAAATTCCTGGGCTATCATATCCATAGATGACATCTCTCCGCCTCTGTGTCTTATTTTAACCAGAAGAAATCTCTCTGGGAATCAGTCTGATTAATGACTTCTAAAAATGACTGATGAGAGAGAAAATATCTTCTGCTGAATTTCGCTATTCTGTTCAGTCTTTACTCATTGCACTCAAAATAACACAATAGGAGCATTAAAAAAAAGCTAAATGACCTATTTCTTTAGAGGAATTTATTTCTTAAAGGAAAAATGAAATATTTCTACTTCTGGAGGAATTCACATTTACAGAATTTATGTCTTTAAAAAAATATTGAGTACAAGTGAGGGTTTTGCTTTTTTAGGTGTTTTTGTTTTTCAGCCAAATTGAATGTTAGATGAAATATACTTAGAGAATTAAATCCTATTTGGGGGGGGGGGTAGGGGGATTCTGGAGCTTGAACTCAGAGCCTGTTCGTGCTCAAGGCTAGTGTTCTACCACTTGAGCCACAGCACCCACTTGTGCTTGAGTTTAGAATTAGAACCAGTGTCCCACTGCAGGACTGAGGCTTTTGCATCAGAGGAATCTGAGCACATAGCACTTCTTGGAGGAGATAAGCAAGACTGAGGTGATTAGAATGAATGTAAGTCAGAACTTGAGCTTGTCCCCAAGTCTTTTTTTTTTTTCCAAGCCAAACTGTATCCAGCTTTATTAAAGATACTTTTCATAAACAATCATGGTATTTCAGGCAGGACATGGGCAGACAATCTTTTTTTGTTTTTAAACAGTATACAACAACTTTCAAACTCCCTTCTTGGATGGACTATCAAAATCAGAAAGCCATTATAAAATCCAATGACGTCTTCATTTGAAGCTCTGAATAGGGAAAGTTTAGAGTGAGGGTTGACATTTCACATTAAACATGTTGTTTAACAACTTTTCACAAGCCGACCCTGACTTTCAGGAAGTGAAAATGGCAGAATTATCAATCTGAAAATCCACGATTTAGAAAAGGAAACTACTGCTCTTTTAAGGAACACCATCTCAATGATGTCACTGTCAAGTCCAGATTGCCTGGCACATTGGAAAAACCAATTGGGAGGGGCAGGGAGGGTCAAGGTCCCGACTGGCCTCTGGTTTTAAGGGAGTTAAGTCTATGCTGATGATGGAGGAGGAGGAGGACAAAAGTTATTTTGAGTTTTCCCACATCGCAAGATGTTTGTACCAAGATGGCTGTGTGTCAACATGAGGGAATTCCTCCTCCTGGGAGCCAACAAGAAGTCTCTCAAAACTAGCAGGGAAAGGTGTTTTCCCTGTATCTATCCAGCTTTGGAGACATTCTATTAGTGACAGATGCTCCTTTCCCCAAAACAAGTGTTCTGTGTGCTAACAACATAGCTTTAAAAAAAAAAGTAAAACAAAATTTTGCATTTTTATAAAACTTGATAAAAAATAGTATTTCAAACTGTACAGTCACCAGAAGTACACAGCTATCAAAAATGCACACTTCACTTGGCATCTCCAGCACCTTCAGCTTTCTGTGCCTGGTCTGTTTTGGCATCTCCATTTTCTGCAGGGTTATTCCCATCCTTGCCTGCATCAGCTTTCCCCTTCTTCCCTTTGGGTACCTTCTCTCCCTTCTTTGCAGGGGCTTTTTTAGGCTTGGGCTCTGGCTTTGGAGGAGCAGGTTTAGCAGACAACCTGGCGGATCTTCTCTGTGGCTCGTCCTTCACCTTTGCTTTATCTCCTTTAGCATCACCTTCGGCCTTTCTCTTGGGCATGGTGGCGGCGGGACGGAGGCGCTGGGCGAGGATGCAGCGACGCGCGGCTCTGCTCGGTCCGGGGGTCGTTCTCGCCTCTTCTTCACACTGCTCGGGCTCCGGGGGGTTTATAAAGTTTTTATAGCGCTCGTCCCCAAGTCTTTTTATAAAATTGTTTTTGAGATAGGATCTTACTACTTTTGCTCAGTCTGACTTAGAACTCAAGATCCTCCTGCCTTTGCCTCTCAAGTACCTGGGATTATAGACATGTACCTTCTTGTTTTAGTAAGTGCCTATCTCTGCTTATTGAGGCCACTGCTTTGTAATCCTTCTGTCATTTTAAGGCAAAATCAAGCTCTAATGTTTGTAATAGCGTAGAGAAGATAACATAGTAGACATGAAAATAAAGGCAGCCATAAACATTCTCACCATGGATAACACACCTTATTGGCATATATATGAAAAGAACTTGATAAGCTGTAAATGCTTTACAAGAATTAATGACTGTTCACTGTCCTCAAACAATATTCTACAAACCATCATTCTGTGAGTGTGTGGCAGCTTTTCTTTCTTCTGCCTCTGTAGTACCCACATCACAGGCCATATCTAAGTTCATTACATCTCTACTTACAGACTTTATTCTGGCTTAGCTCTCCAGACAACTCGAGATAATTCTGGCCCCTTCCCTAAATTCTTTCCCATCCATCTGTGGTCTCTTGCATTGTTCCCCACTTCAGGGATGCAAATGTATGTTACTCTTATGAGCTCCTTCTTTTAGCTTCCTTAGACCTCCCAGAGACTGTAGAGAACTGCATCTTTGTCAAGCTCATGAGTCACTCTCCTTAATATGAGTGTTTTGTAACTGGGCCTAATCTGGTGTCTGGGGCCTGAAGGACAGGTTATTCTTTCTAGTCCTGCCACCTTGAATCTGGTGCAGCCTGTATAACAATTCCACATCTATCTCTCTACCTGCCAAAGCGCAGTTCCAGGGACCTGGCCTTCCTGTCCCCAGCATGCTTGTCTGGCCTCCTGTGAGCAGCTATAGCTTTGTTTGCCCAGGTCCTGGCTCATCTCAGTGGAAATCCAGGCTGGTTCAGGCCTTTCTGCCTGTTGTTTTCCTTCCAGAAAATGACAGTGTTTTTCACAGCCTGAGAAATGCTTGCTCCATCGTGTACAATTTAAGAATTTCAAAATATTATAGCATATAATAGTATTATTTGAAATTAAAATATCATTATTTAAAATTATGCTAATTATAATTGTTCTTGTAACCTTGTTATGCACATTTGAATTTATTCAGACATATATGCATATAGCATCTATGCCCAAAAGAGGTACTGAGTCAATATTATTTGTTTTGATTTAAAAAAAAATCATTTGAAGGGCTGGGAAGGTGGCTCAGTGGTAGAGTGCTTGCCTTGCATGCATGAAGCCCTGGGTTCAATTCCTCAGCACTACATAAGCAGAAAAAGCCGGAAGTGGTGCTGTAGCTCAAGTGGTCGAGCGCTAGCCTTGAGCTGAAGAGCTGAGGGACAGCGCCCAGGCTTAGAGTTCAGGCCCATGACTGACCAAAAAAAAAAAAAAAAACCCTAAAAAAAAAAATCATTTGAGATAGAGCTGCCCTCCAGGGATTTGTATGGAATGGCAATTTTTTTCATAAAAATGATTTTGCCAAGTTTTTGTTAAAATATTTTCCAACTATTAACACTTAATACATTAGTCTTTTTTGTTGTTGTTTGTTTTGTTTTGTTTTTGTTATGGGGCTTGAACTTTGGGTCTGGGCGCTATCCTTCAGCTCTTCAGTTCAAGGCTAGTGCTCGACCACTTGAGCTACAGCACCACTTCCAGTTGTCTGGTGGTTTATTGGAGATAAGCGTCTCACCGACTTTCATGCCCTGGCTGGCTTTGAACCGAGATCCTCAGATCTCAGCCTCCCGAGGAGCTAGGATTACAGACATGAGCCACCAATGCCTGGCTTAATGCACTAGTTTTATCGCGGTTTCAGCAAATCCAAGCTTATTAATGTTTAAAGTAAAAATCCTGAATTAACTGGTTAGGATTGATCAGTCCATACATATCTTTGTCAGGGCGAGGTTTACACTCGTCATTTGAAACCATCATCTCTTCTTCCCAAGTTATTGAAAAAGGAGATGCTACAGCACCTGCTGCGTCTGTGGGTCTGTAAGGGAGAAGAGTGCCCTTGGGTATCGGAAAGTAGGAAAGAGATAACTTAAGATATTTTGAAGTGACCACAAAGGACGGAGAGCAGGAAACCCAGGAATGTAGAGGCTTCTGTGTGCTAAGATCAGGATAGTGAGTGGATTAGGACGAAGACAACCTTTGATTTTGGCACTCAGGGGTTCTTCATTGTGTAATGTCCAAATCTAAGACTTTGGTCTTAATGCTTTAGAATATCACACCAAAATTTGGAGCCCCTTTCTAGACTTCTGAAGCTGCCTAAAACTCCTCATGTCTAGAATGGGAGTGGTATGTAATGAAAAGTTTCTCAGCAGACCCTACTGCATGGACACCAGAGGCGAGGTCCCCTGGCCTTGGCAAGCCAGCAGCCTATCCTTTCTCCTCTTTCTTTCCTTCCCATTCATCGCAAACCCATTCTGGGAGATGTCTCTTTACTCCATCCATAGCTCCTGCTAGACTGTCACTTGGCTGAGCCATCTTCTGGGGTTGCTTTCCTATTTATTCTGTCCTGTGCATCTCTTCCCTCACTGCCTATGTTTAGTGGCTTCCCAATAGCTTCCTGATTGCACCCAGTGTTTCTTCTCTTGCTTTTATATTCTGTGCTACTGCTTTGACACATACTTCCCAAAACTTTGTACTTTCTTCTTGTCTGTGTCCTAAGGATGTGGTAACACTATTATCAGAGTATACCTAGCTTGTAGCACGGTAACATCTGGCAAGTGTTTGTTGAATAAGAAAACACAACTTGAGTTATGTCTTGATAATGTGATTACCATACTTAATAATGTGATTAAGTGAAGACAGCATGAGATTGGAATTCAAGCCCATTCCTTCCCTCTACCGTGACCTAGGTCTTAATTTACTCTATAATGGTGACTGTCCTCTGTAATCCCCCCTTCCCAAGCCATGCTTCAGTTTCCTGGTATTCATTTTGTCTAACTGTTCATTGTTCAAAGGAGGTTACACTATGGAATTTAACTCTTGTATATACTGTACTTTAGTCAGCTTGATCCCAATCTCTGTCTCCCGAGAAGCTAGAATTACAGATAAGAGCCACATGCCCAGCTCCAAATCTGCTTTTTATTTCTAATGGCATCTTTTACAAGTCAGTGACTTGCAGTTAATTTTGAAGTCATCATTGTAAATTAGTGTGGTATTTCCCTATAGATTTATTAGTGAGATGTCTGCTTTAATGTTGATGTACAGAGGTAATTTCTTAAAGAAAGGCAGGAAGACGTGCATCATTCTATTAGATAAATGTACAGTTTGAATAGCATTAATATAACTGTTTGTCTTAGTGGCTTGAAAGGAAAACTAATGGCTTTTATTCCTTGATTTTCCCAGCCAAGTATATGATTCACTAATGTACCTACTGAGCAGCTAGTTTTGGGCCTCAATAGCACAGCTCTATAATCTATTTTTCTAGAAGAGGAAATAATTTTTTTTGGGGGGGGGAGCTCGATCAGAAGGACTTGGGCCCTCCACGAGCAGTACCAGGGAGTGGGTCTTCTAGAAGAGGAAATAATTTTAAAGAGAGAAAAGCCACCCCTTCAACCCCAGCCTCTAGCATTAATTACCATCATTTTCCAAAGGAATTTACTTGCCATTCCTCTCTCTCGTTTTCTTTGTTCATCAAAGAACCTGATATGTATTATATATCAGTTTGTGTATACGTAAACATCTACATATGTGTGTTATATTTGTGATATGTAATTCTCTAGGAAATACATTTTTGATCAAAGGATTTTAGCATTTATTTTTAAACCTTAGTAGACTGAAATACATTTTATACTTTTAGTTACAAGTCTGTTGTATCTATTTCACCAAATTTACTATTGTATAGTATTCCATTGAGTGAATATAACAGAATGACATCTGGTTTCCTGTGAATAGGCAGAAGTTATCTACTATAAGTCATGTCAAAATCATAGATGTTGGTGCCAAGAACAACAACAACAACAAAAAACCCTGTGATGAACAGGATTTTTAGGAAGACTTTTCAACTGATTGTTGGCAATGGGTATATACTAAAAGAAGATGGTATAACTTAAGAGCCAGCAGGAGACCAGATCTAGCCCCCTGCTTGTTTTCATATGGTCTGTGAGCTTAGAAATTTTTCTTTTTCATTTAAAAATTCATGTTAGTTGCACAAAATACAAGGAAAGAATAATATTTCACAATGTTTGAAAAACATGAAATTTAGATTTGAAGGCTCATAAATAGTTTTACTAGAAAACAGATGCTGTCATTTTTGTGTTGTCTATGGCTGCTTTATGCTAGTGTGGCTGAGTTGAGTAGCTGCCACGGAGACTATGTAATCCATGAAGACTAAAATATTTACTCTGTTCCTTCACAGAAGAAAAATTGGCTGAATCAGGGTAATGGAAATGAAACTGGAGTTAGAAATGTAAAATTAGCTCTACATTTTCAGAATCAGGCAAACCTCCATTTGAATCTTTGCTCTATTCCTTACTATCTGTAGTTCTCTGCCCCTTGCTGTCCAAGGACAGTGAATCTGAAGTCGCTTTCCACGGGGTTGGTATACCTTACTCAGTTGTTATTTGTTTCCAGGGCAAAATTCTAACCTATTGGCCTAAAGGATTTGAACAAGAATTCCCTTTATTGTGTTAGACAGGAGGCTGCCCTTAAGCAATTTTGCTCAAGGCTAGCACTCTACCACTTTGAGCCACAGCTCCACTTCCTGTTTTTTGGTGGCTAATTGGAGATAAGAGGACTTTCCTGCTGGGGCTGGCTTTAAACTGTGATCCTCAGATTAGCTTCCTGAGTAGCTTGGATTACAGGCGTGAGCCATAGTGTCTGGCGACTTACCCTTATTATCTGCAAATTTATGCAAGTTGCAGTTGGACACCATTTTTCTATAGACTGAATTTTAGGCTAGTCACTCAGTCTGAGCCTCAGTTTCTTCATTCATAAAATGGGAATAACAACAATGGTTGTTAGATGGGTTTGGATCTGTCACTCAAGCTGGTTGTTTGTGTGGTAGCTTGCTCCCGAGAACAACAGGTTGTTTGAAATCCAGCCTGTTTTAGGCTAGCAACAGGGCTAAGATGAGGTATCCTGTTCCACTAGCTCTACCACTGGGGTTAAAAGAGCTTGAAGAGATTCACCTTTTATGTCCTTTGTTTCCTTGAATTTACTTACTTCTGAACATTAATATCTGCTCTTTAAAAGTTTCTCAGCCAGGTGTGGTGGGGCACACGTAATTCCAGCATTCAGGAGGATTATGAATTCCAAGTCAGTCTGGGCTACCTAGTGAGAGCCTGATTTTTAATAAAAGTTTCTCATTTGAGTTGTCACATGTCTTAGAAGATGAAAGAAGTGTGAAGTTGGCGAGTGGGGCCTGGGCCCTGAGATGATGCTTACATGAAGCATCATTTGGGATACTTGCTGGAAAGTGGGCCTTTATTCATGTTTGGCTTGCCAGTTCGATGTCAGTGATTGAAGAGTTTCCTCTGTGTCTGACCTCTAAGGAAGAAATGCTTGTCCTTCTTGTGAAATAAAAGACTATAAATGAAGTTTTGTTTCCCTGTGAAACTACTTGTATTGAGTCAGAATACAAAGAAAAATCAGCAACCTGGAATTATAATTATTGTCAGTGCCCTTGCCTTTCAAAGACCCTTTCTTTCATCTCCAATTAACAATGTTTTCAGCATTATAAGGAATCCAATATGTAATTTTTCAAAATCAATACCACAAAGTGGATTATTTATTGTTTTGTGTCTAATTTCAGCTTGAAAAGTATGAGATCCTGTGAATTTTTTTTTCTGAATGACACTTTAAAAATCAAATTTTGGTCTTCTGAAAAAAATTATAGGATTTTCTGTGAATTACTAGCACCAAGTATAAATGATTCTTTCTGGTCTTTTTTGTCTGTGGAACTCAGGAATTATTTGCATGAAAGATGTTTTATCATCTAATGTATTATTTCACCTGTCTCAGAATTGGGAGTTCTGTACTTATTTACTCATTCAATATGTATTCATAACAGCATCCATTGATGTTGGGCACAGGTTATTCCAGGAGTTGCTGATAGGCAACCAATGAAACACTAACTTCTTATGGACAACATTCTTTACCAATACTGACAATGGCAGACTTAAGAGCTCATGATACTAATAGATTAAAAAAAGAAAAAGATAATTATTTTAGTTTTCATTTTCCACATCTAAAAATCACAAGTAACTTCTCTGGTTCATCTAAGCTTTGAGAAACTTTCTCATTTGGTAATAAATAATTTTAGTTGTTTTGAGGGAGAGCCTTGTTACTTCCAGCAACGATTTATTGGGTGCTCACTGTGCTAAGGACTTACATTAGAAAACTGCAACTGTCTCCTACTCAGTTCAGTCTCTGTTACTCTTAGGGAGTCTTAAAAGGGTTCAATCACCACTGATGCCAAATTCACAAGGATGCAATCCAAACAATTGAAAATACTGAACACCTGGGACTGTTGGATAAAATATAACATCTCCTGAAAAGACAGGAAATGTGAGAAGCAGGAACTAGGGAAGAGGAACAACAACACAATGAAGGGGAGGAAGGTTCTGGTGACCCAACGCAAAAATAAACCCAATCTCTAAGTGCAGATTGCCACAGTGTGGCACTGTAGTTCCCAGGCAGTCAGCGGCTGCCCTTAATGGCAATAGTTCCCTCAAAATAAATTGTTTGATCAAAATCAAGTAAGCTAGGCAGTTAGCTGTGTACACCTGGCTTTGTTAGAAAAGAGGGGCTGCTGTTTAACCTGATGCATATTCTGAGAAATCAGAGTCCTCCAAGGGGTGGAGGGCAGTTAGATGTTGGGCTCTTTTCTAGGCTTTATCTTTGCTTCATACCTTCATGAAACTACTCCAGACGGTTGGAGCATCTCCAAGCCCCCAATTTTCTCCCCCAGTTTGTGGAGCGTTCATATGAACACTATTATCATGCCATAGCAAACTGGTTAGGGAATGGGTAATTCAGAGTTAACTCTGCCTGATCAATCTATTGAAATAACTGTCATTTTAATCAACTGCTCCAAGGCTAATAATAGTTTTAAAAGATCTAACCTTGCCATATTTCCATTTAAGAATCCTCTATCAAGAGAAAATACTTCCAGGATTCTTCTCATCTTAGAGTCTGTGGTCTCTTGGGTGTGAAATACAGGTGGTCACCTGTCCCTATGACTCTACTTCCATATGGAGTTGCATCTGGAATGTTTGATAGCACAGTCAACAGGAAGTGGAAATGATGTAATCACTTGGAATTCAACAACAGAATTCCACATAATTCCACCTTGACATCTCATGGCTCAGTTGGAGTGGTGTTCAGCTTGCCTCCTACTTTCCAAATCCCTTGATGCTGTAAACAAGCAAATTAAAACTTAGCCTGAAAATGGCTGCATGTTATTCTACAATAGAGGTAGACTATTCATGGAGCAGAACACATAGCGGTAGTAACATTTTGCCATCTGGCAAAGCTGCTGGGCCAGATGGATTCACTAATGACTTCTCTAAAGTATTTAATCAGGCCTTGCTGAAACACATGACTGGCATATTTAATTATCCTAAATTAACAGGACTCCTGCCAGATATAACCCTCAATGCTTGAGTCATGCTCCTTGCTTAAAGAAAGGAAAAGAGAGATGAATAGTTCCTGAAAGCTGGGTTTTGCATAGACCCCTCTCATTAGTGAAACTTCTCATTAGCAAATTGCTGTGTTACAGTCTTAGGCAGTATTTCTCCTTTCTCTAAGTATTCACTGTAAGGCTAGCCATGCTGATCAGATTTATTTTATCAGAGACAATTATACTGATGAGAACATCTGGGGATTGATAAATCTGATTCAGTCATCAAACCTCCCTCCCTACTTCCTGCCTCTTGTAGGAGACTTCTAAACTGTCTGCTGCTGCCATTTGTGTGCCAATTCTTATTTCTCTAAGATCATTTTTAGTTGTTTGTCTCAGTTTCTGGTTTGTGTAAAAGCAATATACACAACTTAAAAATCAGAGAAAACCTTATGCTGGAAAACTGTCTTTGCTCCACCCTTTGCCACCCCAGCTACCTTTCAAAGGAGCAATTTCAATTCTCTGTGACTGCTTTTTGGTGGTACTCTATCTAACAGGGCAGTATGATGGATGGGGAAGAATGATGGCACAGGTGACAGTGATCAAGATACATTGTACTCATCAACTTTTTGACATGTTGAATTGAGACCCACTTGTACAACTCCTTAAAGATAATCTAAAAACGTTTGAAGGACGGTACTGTTGTGGCTATTTCTTGTTTTAGCAATTTTATATGTAACTGGCTTTTAATATCCATGAGGATGAAGCATACATGTAACATTCTTATATCCATTTTCTTCCCAGAGATTTCTTATTATTATGATTCCTCTAATATTCATCCTTGTGGCTTTAAATTACATTCTTCTACTACCTTTATTCTTTGGGATCATCAACTGGAGACAATATCTCTTAGCTCCTAACTGTATATGATGAATATATCAGTGACGAGAATTTTCCTGTATGGTCTAGGGCTATACTGAGCAAAATATTACATTTTTGAGATTCTTCCATGCTGTGCATATCAGAAATTCTTCTTTTATTAGAAAGAACAGGAGCAGGTCTATTGCATAAATAATACATACTTTGTTTATCTATTTTTTGTTAATGGACAGTTGTTTCCAGTAAGTGACTATTGTAAATACAGGTACTATGAAGATTTGTAAACAAGTGTATTTTAATCACTTCCTTTTATTTCTCTTAGGTAAATACTTAAAAGTTAAATACTTAAATGGTTAGATCTTACCTAGTTAAGTTTATGCTTCACTCCATAAGAAACAGCCAAACTGATTTATGATTTATTACATTATTACATTTACATCCAAAATGATTTATGGCATATTCCCATTAGCAGTGAATTGCTACATATTCCATTGTATTCCAGTTGCACTTCAATTGACCTATGTCTTCACTTGTCATTGTTGGTCTTTTTAATTTTCATTGTTTTTGACAATGTGCAAGCCATTTTTTCCATATTTCAACTTGGATTATGTTTTTATTATTAAATAGTCATTCTTTATCTATTTTAGGTACAGTCATTGGTGACTTGTGTTTATGTGTTTGAAATTTGAACTTACAATTCTGAAATTCAATATATCTATTATTATATGATTCATGTTTGTTTTGTCTCTAAAAATCATTACTTATCAAAGATCACAAAAGTTTTTTTCTTTTTCTTTTCCTTAACATGTATAGAAGAATTTTATTGTGACATTTTTATACAGGCATCTGATGTACTTTGATCATATCTATTCCCTCTATTGCTTTTTCTAATCCCCATTTAAAAAAATTTAAAATCATTTTTGTTATATTTTCATACATGTATTTAAAATACTTTGATTATACATACCCCTGCCACACTCTTTTCTCTCCCCCTCTCACTTTCCTGCCATTTGCCACCCTCTGCTAGGTCCCCCATTTTACATTCATATCATTCCTTTTTTGGTCTACATTTTGAATACAAGATAAAACATATGATATTTGTTTTTCTCAGTCTGGCTTATTTCCTCTTATTGTTTGTTTTATCAGTTGTATACTTCAATTCTTAATTCTTGGTGCATTTGAGTAAATTTTTTCTTGCTTCAGATGCTTTCTTTTTAGGGCAGCATTTTGAGATAACTGAGATTTTTTTATGTTTTACCAGTTTAATATTGAAATGGTAATCTTATTTTTATATTTTGGAGGATGGGTCACTGTAGCTCTCCATGTACATGAATTTCCTTGGCTTAGGATATCAGTTCCTGAGGATAAAGTGTAGGTTTAATGTATGTATGCCACATGCTAGCTAATTCCTAATAACAATGCTTTCTCTATTGCTTTTCATTACTGCTTTAAGACTTTTAAAACCCATTTAGTACCTTATTTCTGCTGTTATTTCCATCTGATGGCCAGGAAACTGAGGCACAGAAAGGTTAATTTATTTGCTGAATTAGATTTCTGAGAAAGTACTTCTGCTGATAAGTAGAGGAGACACTTTATCCTTTGGTAACTGACAGCCAGCTCTCCAAGAGAAATATGCATACATGTTCACAGGAGTTTATTATAAATTTTACTGATAAATACATAAATGATATGTGGTTAATTTACAAGTGATAAGATATATTATTGTATTAACTGTATAATAAATTAATTCTCATAGAATGCTTTCATTGATTTTTGTTGAACTTTTGTATCCTTGGGCAACATGTGGTTGCAGTTCAACCACGATTTGATTATTTAGATTCTTTATATGATGAATTATTATTATTATTATTATTTAGATGATACATCAATGCTTGATTACTGTCTGATTTAGACAGGAAGTCTTGGGCTGCTAGTGTGGTTCAGTGGCAGAGGGTTCATCTAGCTTGCAGGAGGGTCTAGGTTCAATCCCCAGCACTGGGGGGTAAATGTGTGTCTCATTGACAAGTGAGTGTAGTTCTAACGTACATAGTAGTTGATAATCCCATTTATGTCAATAAGAGATAAAAAAAAGAAGACATTTTGAAACTTTAAACTGTTGCTAATGACTTCTCTGCTGACCTGTATATTGTTTTAGTACTGAAGTATTTTCTCAATTTTTAATGTGTTTAAGCTTATTTGGATTTAAATTTTTATCTATCACTCAAGTCTAGACAATTAATAAAACATTCATCAGGGCTGGGAAGGTGGCTCAGTGGTAGAGTGCTTGCCTTGCATGCCTGAGGCCCTGGGTTCGATTCCCCAGCACCACATAAGCAAAAAGAAAAAAGCCGGAAGTGGCGCTGTGGCTCAAGTGGTAGAGTGCTAGCCTTGAGCTGAAGAGCTGAGGGACAGCACCCAGGCCCAGAGTTCAGGCCCCACGACCGGACCCCCCCCCCAAAAATAAAATAAAACATTCATCAAAGCCCTGATTTGTAGCATTTGTTGATTTCCATGATGTAACTATTTCCACCATGGTTGACTTCAAGCTACCAAGGTGACACTAAAATAGAGTTGGAAAGAGGTGTGTGATATTACACCATCCTGTAGTATAACAACACTGTCGTTCAGATAGGATGGCAATAGTTATATCAAGACTATAGCCAATAGTAAAATACAGTAAATTAAGAATGAAGTGATGACTTTTGAGCATATTACCTTTTAATATAGTATATTTAGCTCTAAGTTTACATAATTTTTAACAGCAGTTGCTTAACAATTAGTTCACAGAGTTGCTGAAATTTAAGTCAGCTCTTGCCAGTTAAGATGGTTCCAGCCAGGCTACTGCGTGGTCTTATCCCACCAGCCCAAACCACAGCTCCCTCCTTAGTTCCCTTCCTTCTTTCTTTCCCTCCCTACCTCCTTTTTTCCTTCCTTCCTTTGTCTCTCTTTCCATATCTCCCTCTTCTCCCACCTCCCTTCCCTCCTATTCTCTCCTCTCCTCAAGATAGGATCCTGTTATATAGTTTAGGCTGGTCTTGAACTTGTACCTTGTTGTCTCTGCCTCCTGAGAGCTGGGATTACAGGCAAGGAACACCACACCCAGCTCCAAACCACTACAGTCTTAGCTACTCCTTAATATAGTTCCATACCACAAGAATATGGCATACAGTGTGGCAACACATTGCATGGAAGAGAATATATTTGTCTGTATTGTCTAGAGTACATCAATTCTTATTAGGTGCATCACTTACCATGTTTGTCAAGAAATCCAGTTTGAGGAGTTGTGCTCAGCCCCAGGCTGTATACACATACCAGTGCTATGCTATTTAGGAAAATGGGTGGATTCTGGTTTCTGAGTGACTACTTCTCCCATTCACCTGGTCCAGGTCAACTTGGAAGGCAAGGCCCTCTTCATAGTGTTAGACCAGAGTCTGGGTGGTATTACAGGTGGTAGACCAGTACTAAGCACCTGTCTGAGGCTCTGTTAGTTCAAACCAAGCCTGCCTTTGTCTTTTCTGACCCACCAAGAGTGGGTCACTTCGTGTTAAGCCCACAGAGCAGCCGCCTCTCCTCTGCCTCATGTGTCTGTGCCTCAACACTGGGAACCTTTGTCTAGGATCATGTTCATGGGAGGGAAAGAGAAGGCTTTTGTGCTTTCCTAGTGAGATCATTCAAAAAGAAAACTCTAACAGCCTAGGCAACACTAAAATGAGGTTTCACAGAATAAGATTAGAATCATGAATGTTTTTAATACACTGCACTTGGAACAGGTGCTCAAATACAATTTTTTAATGTTTTGCCTAGGGGATCAAGAATGATGAGTGTTGATTAGTGGGCTTTGTCGAGCCTCAGAAGGTTGCCATTAATGATTGCCATTAATTAATGCTCATCTTCTCCAATATTCAACATATTTGGAAAATTTCCAGATCTTATCCAACATCAGGAAGATATGTCTTTGCCCTCCTGACATGTTACAGAAACAAATCAATTTCTTCTTCCCAATAGGCTGATGAAAGTCCTGCTCTGCAGTGCTTTCTATTGCTATGGTAACAGGAGATGGGCTTTCCCAGTGGAACTTGATTTATATATGCAGAGAAAAACATTCATTCAGAGGTCAGACTCTTTCTTGTTGCCAGGTTTATAACACAACACATAAACTGAGTGCCAAAGAAGAGCAGAATGGCACCAACTGTTGCCTCATTTTATTGAGACCTTTGATGAAAGAGACTCAATTTAGGAAGTTTCAATATTGTGGCATTGCTATTGTAGCTATAATAGTTTGCAAAATTGATGAAGTACAGTTTTTTTATTTTTGTTTTTAGAAAAGCAAAGAGTTGGATTTATGGACTCTCAACTTCCAGACAGACTTGAACTCTTAGTACTTCCAGTTACCGAGTGAACTACAACACTGCTGTGGTAGATGAGATGATAAGAAAGCCAAGGCAGAGTGAAGAGTTTATGAAATGATAGTGGAACTCTCCCCTTGTATACAGCACAGTGGTTGGCCATGTCTCATGGTATCCTATCACATACCCAGGCATTTAGAGAAAATATCCCCTTAGCTAGATACAGAGATCTATGCTTTAATCTGCTGGTTTGTTTAACGGCATTATTGAAACATGGCTCAGTAGGGTCAGGGCATTCTAGAAGGAGCAAAGAGCAAGTATATGGAACAGGATGGATTAGGTATTTCAGGAGTAAATATAGTAAATATATTTGTCATTTTAAGTGTTTCTGGATAGAAATTCTGAAGATGTTTTGGGATTAGACAAAAGTAGATCCTGCTCAAAATGACTTTGCATGAAATTCTTGAATTCATGATGTGCAGATATGGGAAGAAAGAAATAAATACTTTGACATTAGCTTAAAACTTAAGTCAACAAAGCCTTCTGAAACTGCACCATTACTGACACTTTATATTATACTGTTGTAGATCTAGTGACTTAAGTTCATAGTTTTTTTTCTTAAGAAGTTTGAAATGTGCTGTTGAATTGATAAATGTAAGATAAAAGTAAATATCACTGGGCTATACTCTGAATAATACAAGAAGGCTATCAGGTGAAAGGACCGATTTTGGGGAAGCTGGGGGAAAGGTAAATGAATGTAAATTGAATAAATTTAATGCCAGTTGCATAAGTGATTGATGAAACTCTGTCAGGCACTGTACTAGATACTTTGTATTCCTTGTATTTTTTTGTCTTGCATATGAAGAAACCAAAGCCAAAGAGCTAAAGTGGTTATCCAAAAAATTGGGGATAATAAAGGGAAGCCACTAGGCAAATCCAGGAGCCTGATTCCAAAGCATGAGTTCTTAATGTCATGCTAAAAATTAAAAAGGAAAAGAAGCTTGGTTTTGCTTTTTGTGCACACAGACCCTGAAAAGTAAAATTGGGAAGCATTTTACTTCTGTTTATTAGGTAAATAGTGATCTGCTAGTTTTCTGCATGGGTTACAGGCTTTGGGGTTTTTGTTTTTTAAACCCTCAACACCTATTTTTCAGATGGCCCAACTTCTTTATATAATATATTTATATAATATATTCTTCCCATAATGATTTCTCATCTAAGAATAATGCCACTAACCTCTCTTCTTTTGACTGCTGCAGGTTCCTTGAAATACTATTTGGTATTTGACAGTTTTATTTTGATTGGACTACAGAGGGAAATTGCTACACAAACCACAAGCATAGTAATTTGTAGTTCTCTTAGTGTCACAGTGACTTATGTAAAATAGATATTTTTTCATTTAAAATGCATAATCTGTGACAACAGACAGAAGTAGTACTTGACCTTGGGGCCCATCTATGCTTTGAAATCCTAATGAGGATGGTATCTAGGGCTTCTGCCAGCAGATTTCATTAATTTACCAGTGAATTTTCTCCTAGCAACAGCATTTTATTTCAAGCTAATTCAGAAGTTAGCTTGAAAACTCAGTAATATTTTGAAAAAAAAGTACACATCATACATAAAGCAATTCTAGAACCATATAGGAAATTTTGTTTCTTTTTTTTAATTTAAATTTTATTGTAAAGGTGATGTACAAAGGGGTTACAGTTACATAAGTCAGGTAATGAGTACATTTCTTTTTGAACAGTGTTACCCCTCCCTCATTTTCTCTCATGTTTTCTCCTCCCAACCCTCTCCCCCCCACCAAGTTGTATAGTTCATTTCCAACATAGAGTCTAATGTCACTGTTGCATTGGTTCACCCTTTGTCCTACCGTTTCTGTGATTCCCCTTCTCTTCCCCAAATCAGATAAACTTATGTACAAGACAAAGGGAACAGAAATAAAAAAAGAACAGTGATATCAGGGAATAAACTAAAGGGACAAAAGAAAGGAAAAAGAAATGTCTGCAGTGTGGTCCTCTCCTAAGAATATCCTACACATATAGTTATTACAAATGAAGGAAAACATGCAGCCTATGTTTCTGGGTTACTTCACTTAATATAATTTTTTTCCAAATCTTTCCATTTCCTTACAAATGGGGCAATTGTCATTCTTTCTGATGGGAGCATAGAATTCCATCAGATATACCACATTTTCTTGATCTATTCATCCACTGAAGCAGCATCTGGGTTGATCATATAGGAGATTTTTTAATTGGAGAATTATAATAGTTTCTGACTTTCAGGTGAACCCAGGAGGTAAGATAAGATGAAATTATTGTCAAATTTTGCTAAGACTCTGCCAAAGCTAAATATTTCAGTTTAGAACATCAGGTAATTAACTTAGACCCGTTAGATCATCTCATTAGATCATTTGAAGTGAGAAACAAATTTGGATAAAAGATAATCCATGTCTCTTAACTTTGTTCAAATAGAAGATGTGAAAAGAAACCATTTTCTCTTTCAGCCTTGCCTTACACCCAGACAAAACTCTGATCGCAACTGGCCAAGTTGGGAAGGAACCATATATTTGCATATGGGATTCCTATAATGTCCAGACTGTCTCTATTCTTAAAGATGTCCATACACATGGAGTTGCGTGCCTGGCTTTCGACTCAGATGGGCAGGTGTGTATCTTTCTCTATTTATGTTTCCTTTAATGATGTCTTAAATTTCACACAAAAATGCAATGAATAACCAATTCTCTTTGGCACCCTCTAGAACCTTGACCCTTTGACCCCTTTCCAAGCTTGTAGAACTTATGACTGCCTTCCAACAGACCTAGTTTGGATACCTCAGTCCCACTATCTGATCAAAAACCTCCATAAAAGAAAGCATGAACTCAAATCCACCAGGGTTCAGCAATTTTACTTTGTCACCCATTATTAGCTTCCTATTGGGAATAAGGGCTGGATCAAGTCATTTTCCCAGACCTCAAGCCCTCAGCATTATGCTTTCAGAAGGTAATATCTCCTCATAATTCACCAAAGAGATTTCTTTTCCCTCCCCTGCCCCTCTTCCCCTCCTTTTCCGTTTCTCCCCCTCCCATTCTTTCCCCTCCCTTTTCTCTCCTTCCTCTCTCTCCCTCTTCCTCTCTTCCCCTCCTTCCTTTCTCTTTCCTCCCCTCCCCTTTCCCTTCCTCTCTACTCAGTTGATCTCCAGGCCTCAAGCTTGTTAGGGTGATACAATATCAAGCCATACCCCTGGCTCTGTTTTAATGGTTATTTTTCATATAGGGTCTCACTTCCTGGGTTTGTGTCTGAGCCACAACTGCCTATTTTAGGCTTCCCATTGTTGCTACGTCCACAGGTGCTCACCACCACATCTATCTTCCCACCTGTGAAGACAGTCTTGAAGACTTTTTCTACCTGGGCTGATCTGGTACCTTAATCCTTGGATCTCAGCCTCCCTCGTAGCTTGGGATATCATGTGCATACCACTGCATCCAGTTATGGATTAAGGAGTCTCACAAGCTTTTTTGCCAAGGCTGGCTTCAAACTGATCTTCCCATTCTTAGCCTCCCAAGAAGCTAGGATTATGGGAGTGAACTGACTAGAGTTTCTTTGACTTCACCTTGAGGTCACTTCTGCTCCTCCTTTGTAGATGGAATTCCTATCATGTCTTACCCCATACCTGTTCCAGCAGTCACCAATTCCTATGTATTTATTTTTCTTTCTAGAACCAGATTTACCATATATGTAGACCCTTGCGATACATGTTCTTCATTTTACTAGTATGTAATCTTATGTAAGTAAGGCAGAACAATTCCTCTATTTTTTTTTGTATATCCGTGGCTAAAGAGAAATAGTTGGATCATGGAATTTGTTCAGGCTTGCAGTTATATTGGCTTCCTGATGAAAATGCATGTCTAAGTACAAAGTGTGATTGTATGTGTACTTATATAAACATTCTGTGATCATCATTTGGGCAAGTTATCTTTATCAAACTTTGTTCTGGAGTATCAGAAGCAAATGTAATGCAGTGGAGGAAAGTGAGTGTTAACTACTTGTTCTTTATCTGTGTTATTTCTTGTTAGGGTCCTGCCTAGTTCCTCCCATTGAGTTTCCATTTTGAAAGGTAGAGATGGGGATGAACTGTGTTTTTTAACTTGTCACTTGAGAAAAATAACCACATATTTGGCATGGTAGATTTCATAGCTTGTTGGTGCCTATTGTTCAGGCCTGCTGTGTTCCCTGGACAGAGTTGACTGGAATCAAATAATGTTCAGAAAATGACAAATGGCCCATTACCTCATAATAGACAGCGTCCGTAGAAATGCTTTACCAGGTAGCTATGGGACTTGTCATTACAGATGAACTAAATGAAATAAGATATATTGTATTCATAAACTGCTTTGTTAAATGGCAACTCCTTTCTATACCTACATAAAGACAATAATAAATAGAAAAAATAAAAGAAATAAGGGTTTTCATTTTACCCATGATTGTTAATTTATTGTCTAATAAAAAAAGAAATGGAATGGAATTCATCCACTCAGATTTTTTTTAATGTAACTGGGTATCAAACATGGAGCATTGTCTCTGTGAGCTATACCTCAGCCCCCAGGCTTTTTTTTTTAATGTGGGTAAAAATGCCATGTCTTATAATTACTTTTGTTAATGGAATTTTCAAAGAAAAATTACAATAAAGGCCTTTCTCATGTGCACATGCTTTATACTAAATCTTGTAGTGAATGCCATCTTATGTGAAGAAACTTGAATACTCCCTGATAACTACACATGAACATTTAGCCATGGATGGCTCTGTCTTTCCATGAATACCTTAGGAGTATGCTTATTAGTGCTCACATACACTCTCACTCAGGTGAGAGTGAGCATGTACTTTCATGTACTGTTACATGGGGTATTACTATATTTTAAAAACCATTTGATTTGCCTTGTTTCACTTGCATGATACAACAATCCTACAAATAAGAAAAAGTCCAAACATTTTAATTAATTAAGTTAGTTATTGCCAATACTGGGGCTTGAACTCTAGTCTTCTCATTCTCACTTGACTTTTTCAATCAAGATTGCTACTCTACCATTTCAGCCACACATCCATTTAGATAAGAGTCTCACAGACTTTTTCTATCTGGGCTGGCTTCCCATCACAATCCTCAGTAGTAGCTAGGGATTATAATCCTGAGTAACTAGGGTTATAGGTATGAGCCCCAGTGCCTGGTTCAAAAATGTTAATACTCATTTTACAAATGAGAAAATTGAGATTTAAGACAGCTAATAAATTATTGTTTTCAAAGTCTTATATATGGCTTCTTAAAAAATCAAAAGGGCGGGCTGGGAAGGTGGCTCAGTGGTAGAGTGCATGCCTCACATGCGTGAAGCCCTGGGTTTGATTCCTCAGCACCACAGAAGTGGTAGAAATGGCGTGGTGGCTCTATGGTAGAGTGCTAGCCTTGAGCTGAAGAGCTCAGAGACAGCGCCCAGTCCTAGAGTTCAAGTCCCACGACTGACAAAAAAAAAAAAAAAAAAGGGAATCCAAATCTATTTACTTCCAATCTATTATACAATTCTGTCTCTTAAGTGATCCTCTGATATTCATGTCTCAAATACCTGTTTAGGACATTTTTCATTAATTGTATTTGTTGAATTTTGTTTTTTCTTTGAAGATAAGTAATTATTTAGAATGTAGTTTAGACTGGGAGATGAACTACTTTTTTTAAACTAAAATTATATTCTTTAGTTATTTTTAAAGTTTGTGAAATTTATACAAAGTTAAGAATAAGAATAAGGCTCATTTATTAGATTTATTCTCTTTATAGGGTTTGGATTTAAAGCCCTTTATTTTTGACAGTCTGGAAAGGCTTTTAAACTATAGAGTTTAATACTCCTTAAATCTCACATTAAGGTTTTAAACATAAAATTTAAGTTAATTCTGTTCTTATGAGGTCTACTGATTTATCAGAGACCTCATAAGACTTGAGATATGTTACCTATGTTGAAAAAGGACAAGTGAGCAGTAGCTTTAGGTCTTTGGAGTTTCGGTATAGACTAATATTACTAAGTCATCTGTTATGATATCTTGGGATTTAGGATGGATAGGGGAAAATTGGTTGTTCATAAGAAATTCAATGCCTGTCTCATAGTAGTAATTATTTGTTGAAAGTGGACATGAATAAACGAAAGTCTTCCCATCACTTTCAGGCATTAATTTGTTCTTTTTCTTAGCGTTTAGCCTCTGTGGGATTGGATGCCAAAAACACAGTCTGCATTTGGGACTGGAGGAAGGGAAAACTACTGGCCTCAGCCACTGGCCATTCTGACCGGGTAAGATTTTTGTTGGATCACACTATGTAGGTTACAGAACTGTGGAATAATTATGATTTTCATATTTTTAAAAGTAAATTATCCATTTATCAATATTCCCTACATATTCAGCTTGTAAATGTACTATTTTCTTTTATTCATGAGTCATCACTCATGAGTTCGATTTCTTTATTGCCCTGTTTTCTAGTTTAAAAGTGAGTTTGCATGACTGACTATCTTACCTGGAATTTCTTCTAGTGGTTCTGTATTTCTGTGCAATTTAATTGTCTACAGAGAATGAAACTTTCACTAAACATTAAATTTATTACTTCTAGAGCGATATGAACTCTGAAACATGTTTATAAGAATGGCACATACATATGGCAATTTGCAGATAAAGAAACATCAGAGTTAATGTGACATCCTCTCCAGGATCAAGCCTTCAGATCCTGAAGGGGTGTGGATCACTCCAGGAGTACCAACCACAGAACTTAAGTGTTAGAAAAGGACTATCTTCTCTCTTTCCCAATGATTCCCAGCTCTAGATGCACATAGACTCCCCCATGGAGATATTACAACCTAGTGACATTAGTTCTCTATCTTCAAGGATTTGAACTTATTTGGTACCAACTTAGTCCTGTGGTAGTCAACATTTCCATCACTATGACAAAATAGCAGAAGTGAAGGAAAGATTTATGTTTCAGTCCATGGCCACATGGCCACATGTTTCTGGATCTGTGATGAGCCAATACATTCATGAAGAAAGCACATGGCTTACCTCATAGTGGTCAGGAAGTAGAGAAAGACAGAACAAGGGATCAGGGACAAGACAGAGCTCCTCACACACAATGATCCACTTCCTTCCACCAGGTCCTATTCCTAATAGCCCATTCAGCTCTGAACTCATCCATGGATAATTGAGGTTAGTGCCCCTGTGGTCCAGTCACCCCCTCAGTAGCACCACTTGCTGGGGACCAAATCTTCAACACATGCAGGAAGACAACTTCAACACATGAAATGTGTACCATAAATGCACTTAATAAAATATGTGTATTGAAAATATTTTCTGTGTGTGTGTGTGTGTTCACACGCGTGCATGCGTGTGTGCATGGCCATACACCAGTACTGGGACTTGAACTCAGGGTCTGGGCACTGACCCTTAACTTTTTTGCTCAAGGCAGTTGCTCTACCATTCCAGCTTTTGGTGATTAATTGGAGATAAAAATCTTAAGGATTGCTGGATGCTGGTGGCTCATGCCTGTAATCCTAGCTACTCAGGAGGCTGAGATCAGAGGATTGCAGTTCAAAGCCACCCCAGGCAGGGAAGTCCATAAGACATTTATCTCCAATTAACCACCAGAAAACTGGAAGTGGCACTGTGGCTCAAGTGGTAGAGCCCTTGCCTTGAGCTCAAGAGCTCCAGGACAGCATTCAGGCCCAGAGTTCAAACCCCACAACTGACCAAAAAAAAAAAAAAAATCTTCAGGACTTTCTTGCTCAAGCTGGCTTTGAGCAATGATCCTCATATGTCATTCTCCTATGTAGCTAGGATTACAGGCTCATCTCTACTGCTGACTTGAAAATATTTCTGATACTTAAGTTTTGGCTGTTACTTTGTTTTCCCTTATGCTGTGGTACAGTCATATGAATCTTGTAAAGAAAGTTAAGTTAGACTGTATCAATATATGAATTTTCAGCTATCACAAAGAGTGGACTTGGGCTGGGAAGTTGGCTCAGTGGTAGAGTGCTTGCCTTGCATGTCTGAGGCTCTGGGTTCGATTCCTCAGCACCACATAAGCAAAAAGAAAAAAGCCGGAAGTGGCACTGTGACTCAAGTGGTAGAGTGCTAGCCTTGAGCTGAAGAGCTGAGGGACAGTGCCCAGGCCCAGAGTTCAGGCCCCACGACCGGACCCCCCCCCAAAAAAAAAAAGAGTGGACTTGATCTCAGTACATACGATTGTGATGCTATGATTGTGAGAACAGGTTCCCACACAATTTTTTATCTAAATTATTCTGTGATTACTATGTTAAGTTATCAACACTTTTGTAATGCCTGACCTGAATTAATAAAGTGTATGTCAGATTTTTGGGCTGATTACCTTGGGGGAACATATAGAAAACTACAATTGTGAACACTTTAATCAGTGAAATCCTCTTTCTCAGATAAAATAAAGAGCTTAATATAATCACTTTCTCATATATAAAGTGCTTTTATCCCAGTGTTGAATTCATATTGAACTAAATTTGGCCTAAGCCTGATCCCATGCTTTGAGGCTGTATGTATATAAGAAACTGTATCCTTTCCTGGTACATCAACAAAATAAAAGCCAAAGTTAAGAGTATACTTTTGTAACAAATATCTGAGTCAGACCCAGTAGCCGAGCTTCTGCTAATCCAAGGAAGCCAATTGCTCAGATCATACCTAAGAGAAACAGATGGCAAGCTTTACCACTGAGCTGTTTAGAGCTGGTTCTTACCATAGTTCCCTGTTTGTGTATTTTCCCTGTTTCTGTATTTGTAAAGTAGAGCTTTATGAATTTACTGATTCTGAAGTCTGTCCAGTTTGAAAATAACCTCTGGTCAATTAAACTGTCTAATTCATCTTTTAGCATTATTAAATATACCAAGACCTACTTGTCTGAATTCAGTTACTGTGCCCTATTGAATTGTTATACTTTTTAGTTAGGGGAATATTGTAAAAAGTACAGTGTTACTATAGTGAGAAGTTATAACCAGTTATAACCCTTGCCCATAAGATCTGGCTCTGGTCTCTGGCTCTATTAAGAGAAAATGGCATATGTAAAAATGGAAAAATGAATATATTTGTAATTATGGTTATATTTGGGGAAAGATTAAAAATCTCAATTTGCTTCTTGCTTTCCTATAGTACACAGTGTTACAACTTATAGAAAAAATTTGAAGAAAAGCCAGGATGTGTGTGTGTGTGTGTGTGTGTGTGTGTGTGGATTTAGTTATATGCCCCAGTTACTGGGAAATAGGACTGAGTGTAGATTCTCTGAACACAGCTAGTGGGTCGAAAAGCATTCTGGCACTTTCAAAGCCTACACCTTGCCTACTCAGGAAATCCAGAGGCTGCTCTAACTTTTTTATGGTGAACTTTTTGATATTTATTTAGTCCATCATGGGGCTTGAACTCTGGGCCTGGGCACTATCCCTCAGCTCTTCAGCTCAAGGCAAGCGCTCTACCACTTGAACCACAGCATCACTTCTGGTTTTCTGGTGGTTAATTGGAGATAAAAGTCTCATGGACTTTCCTGCCCAGGGAGGCTTTGAACCATGATCCTCAGATCTCAGCCTCTTGAGTAGCAAGGATTACAGGCGTGAGCCACTGGTGCCAGGCCCAGCTTTTGGGCTTTTATTAACCTAGGTTAAAAAATGTTTTCTTTGGAGAGCGAAGGGCAAATAGCTTTAGCTACCAGATGCCGAGTCCTCTCAGGCAGCTAGCTTCTTGAGTCTTCCTTTTGTCTTAAGAAGCCAGTCCCAAGAAGCTGTGTACTAGCCGGAAGCATCCTGAACTTCCTTTATTTTGGAGATAGGGTCCTAAATGCTCAAGAGTGTGGAGTGTCTTCACTCATGCCCAAGTGCATGGTCCCTTGTGGACCTTTAGTCAGCCCACATAGGCAGAAATTTTCTCAGGAATCGAATGTACTTTCATCCTGCTAGGCTTGGCTGGACAGTGGGCCTAGGATGGGGTGGGGTGAGGGGGTGGAGTAACAATAGCTATAGGGAAATTTACATGGATACACATTTATCATTTCAGGGTTGGGTGTGTGGGGTTGTTAATCTGCCTATTTAGCTGAAAGATTTTTTCACTGAAATATTTGCCTTCCTGTGTTGGGACATAGACACTGGTCAGAATCTGATTTGTAGCCCAGTGCTGGTGGCTTACACTTGCAATCCTAGGTGCTCAGGAGGCTGAGATTTGAGGATTACGGTTTCAGGCCAGCCTGGGCAGGAAAATCTGTGAGACTCTTATCTCCAATTAACTACTAGAAAATAGAAAGTGGAGCTCAAGTAGTAGAGCATTAGCCTTGAGCAAAAAAGCTCAGGGACACTGCCTAGGCCCTGAGTTTGAGCCCCAGGAGTGACACCCAAACTACAACAACAACACTAAAAACAAAACTACAGCATATCTGGGTCAGATTAAAATTAAGGTTTAAAGGACTATTTTAGGTGTTCTAAGCTAGTGTCAGATAAATGCCTCTTTCATATTTTCTATAATTACTAGAGACTGTGGTCCACAATAAATTGCAATCAATTATTAAGAAAATTCCTAATTACAATAAAGAATTTGATCATTCTTTCCATTTTTGTTAAGAAAAGCAATCACAGTTTTAGGCCAAAACCCTAACTCTAAAGGTTCTAAGTCAGGTCTGGCCATTTACCCTGAAGAAGGCAAATAGGAAGTAATGGTAAAAAGGTGGGAGGGGATTTTTAATCAATATAGCTATTTGGGGAAGATGGAAAGTAAGCATTTCACCCTGTCTTCAGAGTATTGATATGAGCTTTAGGTTTACATAGAGAATGAGTTTGGTCAGGAAACAAAGAGATATGCATAATTTAGTAGTCATGGTCAAAGTTTAGTCTGCTTGGCCATCTCAATTGTAGTTCTACAAGGTGGTTTGAAGAAGTCGCTATTGTTGAGAGGATACTCTTGTTCCCATGAGATGGTGGCTCGTCATGGAGTAATCCTCTGTGAAGTTCTGTTCTTCTTGCAATCCCAGGTGGCTGCAGGTTTAGGACATGGCTAGGAGCCATTTGGGAACTGTGGGACAAGACATTGTAAGATGCCTCAGTTACATGCAGAGTTAAGCAAGATTCTGATCCAAAGTTTTACGACAAAGGCATCACATAAAAATGAAGGTATGGATGCCAGGCTTTTATCCCACTCTTAGTTAGCTTATTAGCCTGGTTATTTTTATTAGACTCAGGGCTGTTTATCAAGAAGCAGTTTCTAAGTACCTGTGACTTAAATATAAAATATTTTATTAACTCTGTGAAGAGCTTTGGAAAATTTGACCAAAACATTACCATTCATTTATTTTTTATTTTCTTTGAGTGGACAAAACTAAAAATATGTCAATCAGTTTGTTCTCAGTTACTGTGGGTGGTTGTGCCTGTACTTAAGCCTATAGTAAGTAGCTATATCTGGATGTAAGTGTTATATGTACATTACTCATTCTCATGGCCAGAGTCTTCATTTCCATTCTGTGCAGGTAACATTGGGTTCTAAATGTTTTAAGGTAGAGTCTTGCCAGTTGTACTGGCCTCTAAAAAAAATACAAAAACATAGAAAATGATCAGTATTTCTTTTTTGGACAGATTTTTGATATTTCCTGGGATCCATATCAGCCAAACAGAGTGGTTAGCTGTGGAGTAAAACATATAAAGGTAACGTGGTTACTTTTTAACTAATAACTTGTATGGAAAGAATTTTAGGTCCTGATAAAGATTCCTGGATGTTCAGAAACTGTTTGACTTTGCTTTTTTCCAGCTTAATTTTAGAGCCCTGCTAGCTGTTTTCTCTGGTCCTGAAATAAGTTAAGATTTTTTTCTCAGAAGTGCAAAGCAATGTCAATAAAGTGAAGTGCTCAACCCAAAGCTGAAAAAGAAATTTAATTAATTAAATATTAAACTGAAGTTACATGAAGACTTCTAAGGGTTGCATACTTAAAAATAGTTCTTTTAATGTTATTATGATATATACATAATGCTACATTTTCTGATATGTTGATATATTCTCTTAGAAGAGAAGTATTTAATATGGACGTAGATACACAGTGCAGTCCTTCCAGAGACATTGTTTTTTAAATATCTGTCTTCCTCTAGAATACACATCCAAACTCCATTCTAATAAGATCCACATTTGCTTCTTCTATTTTATTATACAGGTAGCAGAATTAATTCCATCAACAGCCTGTGCTGTCATATAGAACAAATGTCTTCTAAACTGTAGAATATGGTGTAGGAACTTCTGTGTAAAATGTTATGAATAGTGTAAATTAATATCAATAAATAAGGTATAAGGATTACTCTGTTAAAAGGACCATATGTGGATCTCTGCGAGTATAAACATACTGCATTTCTGTGTGAATGGAATAGATGATATATTATCATGCAACTAGCCACTCCTATTTTCCAGTTCTTTTGTTTTACTTTTATGATCTTGTTCATTATTTCTACTTAATGATAAGATATGAAATAGACCATAAGTGCTCAGAAATAAATATAACAAGAACTATGTAAGATACATTTAAAGCATACTATAAAACTTTATAGAGACACATAAAAGAAGTCTTAGACAAATAGAAAGTATACTGATTTCTGGCATCAAAAATTTAGAAATGGGGCTGGGAAAGTGGCTCAGTGGTAGAGTGCTTGCCTTGAATGCATGAGGCCCTGGGTTCGATAAGTAGTGCTGTGGCTTAAGAGATATAGCATTTGCCTTGAGCTGAAGAGCTCAGGGACAGTCCCTAAGCCCAGAGTTCAGGCCCCATGACTGACAAAAAAAAATATATTAGAAATGTACCATTTCTTTCCAAGTTAATTTATATTTGCCACAAATTAAGTTATAATCCTTATTGTTGTGGTCATCTGTCCTTTTAAGTTACTCTACACTGGGCTGGGAAGGTGGCTCAGTGGTAGAGTGCTTGTCTTGCATGCCTGAGGCCCTGGGTTTATTCCTCAGCACCACATAAGAAAAAAGCCAGAAATGGCGCTATGGCTCAAGTGGTAGAGCGCTAGCCTTGAGATGAAGAGCTGAGGGACAGTGCCCAGGCCCAGAGTTCAGGCCCCACGACTGGACTCCGCCCCCCTCCCAAAAAAAAGTTACTCTACATTAATTTGGAAGGATTAAAAATCTAGAATAAGAACTTTGGGATAAAAAGAACAATAATGGCAAATATTCACTATTTATTAATGTAGTTAGAATTTAAAATAACAAAGATGGTAGAAGACTGGGATAAGGAGAAAAATCAATTTTTCTAACAGCTCAGAAATAGACATTAATATGTGTGACAGATTAGAGTATAACAATAGTATCTGTTCACTATCAGGCACTGTAACTACTTTAGGGAGAGTGTATTACTTCATACTATATGCCACATAAATTGAAAGTGAATTTGAGTTATATATTTAAAGAAAACTAAGAGAAATGTGTATGCAAATGTTTAAGTCCTCTAAACTTGGAGAAAGAGCCTTCTGAATGTATAAGCAAAGAAAAAAGCCATAGGGTATGTACCATATTGATAGATTTATTCTATTATTCAATTATTTATTATTCATAAAATATTTTGTTAGCTTATCCCTGCAAAGATGGAAACCATGAACTAGCAAGTATAAATGACAAATGTAGCAATACCGTTGTGTTCTTCAAATAAAAACTGGAAAACCTGTAGAATGGACAGAGAGAATTGACAAAAATGAAAATCTTAGTCATTTAAGAGTATGGACTTAAGAATAAATTTAATATGTTAAATATTGCAATTAAGTTGTACCCAGTGTTGTGAGGGATTCTTTTTTTTAATATTTATTTATTTATTTTTGGGTCCGGTCATGGGACCTGAACTCTGGGCCTGGGTGCTGTTCCTCAGCTCTTCAGCTCAGGGTTAGAGCTCTACCCACTTGAACCACAGCGCCACTTCCGGCTTTTTTTCTTTGTGCTTATGTGGTGCTGAGGAATTGAACCCAGGGTCTCATGCATGCAAGGCAAGCGCTCTACCGCTGAGCCACCTTCCCAGCCCCTGTTGTGAGGGATTCTGTGAAGGAGTTCTGTCAAGTTTGTAGAACGGTAATCGAGTATGGCCTTTCAGACCAGTAATTTGACAGTATTTATTGATAGCCTTAGATATTTTGATCCCCTTTGATCCAGGAACATCTGGATATGCTAAGATTTGATACAAGATTGGTAATCTTCTCAAGAAGTTGACTGGTCCACCTGTGTCCCTATTTAATGAGATGTACAAGTTGTTATGTTGAAAACGAACTTTACAACTTTGTAAAGGGGGGGGGAGGATTTGGTATGGGGGGGGAGGATGGGAAGGGATGAGAAAAGGGAAACAAAGGCTACAATGCTTGATAAGAAATGTACTCATTATCTTGCCCATGTAATTGTAACCCCTCTGTACAGTATTTTCACAAAAAAAAAAAAAAGTAGTTGACTGGTGAATTTTAGGTAATTTACTATCCAAGGAAATAATTATTTAAAAATTTTTTTGTGTAGAATAAACTAGACATTCAATAATGTAATTCCTTTAGCATTTTAAAAATTAACCAGAGATTTGTATCCGCAACGTGAATTTCTGATCAGGTTAAAATATGATGAGGTACTGAGTTGGTTTTTTTAGCCGTATTTAAGGAAAACAGTGAGGTAATGATGAGTTCTATTAGTCTGTGTGGCTTTCTGGAAATCTGGTACCCTGATCTGGAACCCATAATTCAATTTGAATCCTTGCTGAGATACAAGGATTTGTCCAACTTTGAATCCTAATTCTATCTCCTTCTACTTGACTTCTTCTACCTGACTATTTTATTTCCTCTAGGCTTTCTTCTTCTTCCTTCCAAGAGTTATGTTCAGTGACATATAGAAGCAGTAGGAATGCTATAATGTTATTGATAATGTTAACATTCCCTAAGATTGCAAAATTGATGGCAGACCTAAACAAAGCCTCTGGCTCTGTTTGAGGGCCTCTTCCTGCTAAGAAGTTACTTGCTTAATACTCCATCTTGGCGTAACTTGTCTCCAAAACCCAACAGTCATTGGGATTCTAACTAGATGAGCTGCTTGGTTTGAAAGAATTCTTTGGATTCCTCTCTATTTCTTTCTTTGGCTAACTCTATCTTTTAATCTGTTTTAAGAATAGAGACAGATGAAATCCAGGAACATTATTTGGGCACATTAAGAGTGCTAATTGTTTTGGGTTTAGGTATGTGTCCTCAAAACAAAACAAGAATCTCTCCCTTAAGGGAAGAATTTGCAAAGATCCTCTTAGCTACCCTTTATTAATGCTGTTCAGAAATAATTCAACAGTAACTTTAAGCAGGCTTATTATTTGTCTATTATTTTTGTAACTGAATGTGATAGGTTCAAATCTTGGTGAATATAAAGCCAAAATAAGCACAAGTCAGGATATGAGTGGAGAAAGATTTATTTCCTACAACAGGTAAGGAGACCATAGAAAGTGATTCCTCCTTTTTTTTTTTTTTTTTTTTTTTCTGGTCCTGGGGCTTAAATTAAAGGCCTGGGCTCTGTCCCTGAGCCTCTCTGTGCTCAAGGCTAGTGCTCTGCCACTTGAGCCACAGCGCCACTACTTCTGGCTTTTTCTGTTTATGTGGTACTGAGGAATCAAACCCAGCCTTCATGCATGCTAGGCTAGCACTCTATCACTAATCTACATTCGCAGCCTGATTCCCTCCTTGAACGAAGGAAGCATGGGCATTTCATTAAGAAAGCCTGGCATATTCACAAGATAACACACTTCGGGGTGGACATCATCCCATGCATGCTCAATTCAAGATGCACCTGACTGAGCACTTCAGTTTAAAATCATAGTTCAAGAAGGATAGATGACAGAAAGGAACAGCCAAAGGAAAGGATACTTTGAAGGTGTGTTAATATTTGCCTTGGTAGGTGCCTGCCTCACACTTTATCTTTGTTTTCTATATTAGATTCAGGGTTCCTCCTCTTTTTTATTCTCCCCATACCCTCCATTATCTTTGATTTCATTTACAAGTTGAGTGCAAAAAGCTTTGCATTTCAAGAAAAGATATGTGTGAAATTTTCGTAGTTTGGGAAAATATTTTCTGGTTTCCCAAGCTTCCAGTGTTTGACAGTCCAATTACAATTCTCCAAAATGAGTGCTCGCAAAACAGTTAACAACTGAACATCTGCTTCGTCAGTTTTACAGCAAGTGAGCCAGCAGGTTTGTGGATACTCTTGAGCCTTTTCCCAGTTTTTAGTTACAGACTGAAGGTACCTAGGGGACTACCTAGAGCCAAACAAACTCCAAGATACCTGCCAGTTCTAACAAAATTTGTGACTGGAGTTTGGAGAAGATAAACAATGTATGTCCATTTGCTGTAAATCTAAGGGTGTATTGCTACCCTGAAATACCACTGTTTTCTATATAGAAAATGGCTCTCAAAAAGAGAGTCTTTCAGGTATTCACCTTTTTCTGCAGAAAAATTCATTTGTTATCCTGGCATCACATCTCTATGTGCTTTAGAAGGAGAATCATGTGACTATTTAAATTGTTTTGTGTGGGCATTGTAGCATCTGACTGCATGATTTTTGTCAGAAAACCTTTGTGTGACCAAACATGAGATAATGATCTCTTATTTTCTTGTAGTTTTCCAGACAGAAATTTTAGACTCAGGCCAGGGAGGCACCTTCCAAAGTAAAAGGACAACTCACTCTCCAGTTGATCTTGATGCATGAGGAAACATAATGAGAAAGGAAAATGCGTGCCTAAAAGTGCCACTGAGCAGCAAGCTCTCTGGCATATTTGTGCAACCAGTAATCATTTGTGTCTTAGCAGTTTGTTGACATTTTCCCATTTAAAACTGAAGTGTTTTCCACAGGGTTTTTCTCCAAAGCTTCATAGTGCTTTGATGTATACATCAACAAAAAATAATAATACCCAAATAAACAAATCACCAGAGCTGACAGGTTTCTCCTTGGAGGGGAGAGTCCTGCCCAGTGAAATGGTCGCACACTTGCATCTTGTGCCTGCTAAGGCAAGGCCTGCAGAACAGCCCTCCTCACCCCTGCCACCACCTCCCCAGCTGCCTGCATGCCTGCCCACCCACCATTTCAGTGATGCCACCATCCCAGAACTGCTTCCCCCACTAGCCAGCTCCCTGGACAGGTCTCCAGTTTTCCTCTCCTGCAGGTACCAAATATTCTGGTTGTCATTGATTTTTTCCCCCTTCATACATTCCTGCCATCTGGAGTCATCTAATCTTGTTCTCCTGAGCCAGATGCAATTTCTTTCTTACCACTGATCCAAATCCTATTCTTGTTCATTTCCTCTAGTCTAACTTGCTAGTCTAGCTCTGAATTTTGTTGTCCCTTGTGTATAATCTGAACAGAGTGCTCTGAAAATCTTGCTCACTGTTTCATATGTATCTTCTTTATTAGTTAAAACCTTTTCAAGGCAAAGATCTAGATTTCCATAGTTTCTCATGTAAAACCCCCAATGAACCTGGACCTTTGGCAAACCACATATGCTTTCTTTTCTGCCCTTCCATGGGGGATAAGAATAGAATCTATCTTAGCCTATCCTCCAGGGAATTACTGAGAGCCTTTATAAAGAGAGGGGCTGTATAAATGGAGGTGAGGTCATACATTCATACATTAAAACTATAGTGAAGAAAAACACTCGATGCCTGTCATCTTGAGAGTGCCTCAGTTGCCCCTCACAGGCTTTATGCTTGTGGTCTTTCTCATGAACTGTACAACTAAAAGAGCATAGCGCACATTCAGCCATAGGAAAATATCACTTCTATTTTGAAACATTCACCAGTAAAATTTCTGAGGTAAAAAGATTATGTCACTTTTATTTTGAAAGTAGTTATATATATATACATCTATGTGTGTAGCTATATATATGCAAATATATATGTAAAAAATATATATCTACACACATTGATTGCCTAGATGATATATCAACATGCCAGCAGGAAGTTATAATTTCAATTTCCTTTTTTATATTCATCTAAAAATGTCTACAATAAACTTATCCTACTTTTATAATTTGTCAAAGAAATTAAACAAAAGCATGACTCATTACTTTTCTTTCAACTCTGAGAACATTGACACTTTCTATTTAGTTGCCATTCTAAGTTTTGACAGTTCAGAACTTGGATAGTTTAAAATATATCATTATAGGTTTTTCTGCTGTTCCTAGAGGAAGGCTAAAATGTGTTTTAGTTCTCTGCCATTACTGAGAACCAATTTACTTGTGCTTGGTTCAGACATGGTGCATTATCTAAAATGTACTGAAATGTGAATACCTATGATACAGTGCATTAAGATACTTTATTATGGAATTGATTTCTTTTTATCAATTTCTAGTTTTGGACACTATGTGGAAATGCCCTGACTGCAAAAAGAGGGATATTTGGCAAAACGGGAGATCTTCAGACCATTCTTTGCCTTGCATGTGCCAAAGAAGACATCACCTACTCTGGTGCTTTAAATGGTGACATCTATGTCTGGAAAGGGCTCAATTTAGTCCGTACCATTCAAGGTGCACACAGTGTGAGTATGGCCAAATGGGAATTGGGGGAGGACTTACACTATACGAGTTAAGATCACAAATCCTTGTATTTCCCTCCTACCCCCAACTTGAGTGAGGAGACTTTTACCAAACACTCCCAAAACACACACGAAGACTTCCTCAACCATTTTTGTTCATCTAAAAGAAAAATATCTCAAAAAGTATACAGACTCAGCCTCCACCGTAATAGGCAGATTTGTGTTTATTCATCCATTAGTTTCACAGGAGACTGGAACCATTTCCTCCTAAGTTCTCAAATTGTAAAGTGCCTGAAGTCCCTTGGGGTCTTGCTTCCATTCACATTCTACAGTGTGGATCTAGGTGATGTGTGGTGCTGCTACTCTATGGCCCAGCGTTGGAACCAGAAGGCCATGGGTGACTGTTATTTTTATGCTGATTTTCCTCACTTATACAGAGGTGCCAGAGTGTCACAGTTGCCATTGATAGCCTTCTCTCTTGATGGTCTGCTCTATAAAAACAAGGACAAACTTTTATTGACACTCTTTTGTCTGTTGACACACATGAAATTGGTCACATTGTTAATATCTACTGATGATACAGTGGAAATACCAGAAGAACAGAAGGATGAATATGAAAGGTAAAAGCTACTTTGGTGGATGGAAATTGGATAAAATATTCCTGGAAACTCAACAGATTTTAGTTTATAGCCTCTGAACTGACTCCCTGTTACTTTTTTGTTTCTGATACTATCAGGGGCTAGGAACAGATTTTAGTTTATAGCCTCTGAACTGACTCCCTGTTACTTTTTTGTTTGTTTCTGATACTATCAGGGGCTAGGAATGTGGCTCAGCAGTAAAGTGCTTGCCTACCATGCATGAAGCCCCAGGTTCGATTTCTCAATACCATATAAACAGAAAAAGCTGGAAGTGGTGCTGTGGCTCAAGTGATAGCATAGTAGCCTTGAGCAAAAGAAGCAGGGACAGTGCCCAGGCCCTGGGTTCAAGCCCCATGACTGGGGGAAAAAAATTGAACTGATATAGGGATCACACTCCCAAGCCTCATGCTTACTGTTTTTTACAATGCTCCACCGTGAGCTATGTCCCTTGCCCCATATTACTCTACATATATATAAAGGAAAGCTTCTTAAGAAACTCTTAGCAAAAGAGCTATGAATTTAGATCTTTCACTGTATTATATGTTGAAGACAAGTTTTCTTAGTTTCATTCATATGAGTGAAACAATTAAATAAAACATAGTAAAACAAGAGGTCAGTATTTGTCCTGATTCATAAAAGTAGCTGATATAGTAATCAAGTTTCTTTTTATACTGGCTCTTATGTCAACATGGTATGCTTCTAACACTTGAGCAAACCAAATAAACAAGAACATCACTTCAAGATGCACTTGACAAGTTCTGGTACACAAAGAGCATCTTTACCTGATGTGTAACAGGCTGACCCAGATTTGCTCTATGCTTTTGGTTAGGCTCACATGATGCCTGTTGAGCCATTGAGCTGTGTTTCAGATACCTTTACATTGGTAACAGGGTTTGTGTTCTTTGTGCGTCTGTACTTGATTACTTTGGACAGGAAATTTTTTAAAGAGCCTCCATTGTTTTTCCTTTTTAGAAGGCTTAGTTGTCATATATAGGAATTTCTGATTTCCATATCTGCTTTAATCAAGATATTCCTAAATAGCTTTTTTTAAAAAAAAATAACTTGTTACCAGTTTTGTAATGCAAAAAGAGCACTGAAATACATTTGTTGGGGTGGTGATTATAAATATTTTAAAATCTAGCTAAGATGAAAGATGATATAACTGTCTACCTGGTCTGTTGTCAGGAAATTGTCTGTTTCTTGTTTTGTTTTACTTCATAATGTTTTAAAATCAATTATGACTAACATATGATTGTAATGTTGAATATTATCTGTTTTAACTGGGCAGGCTGGAATCTTTAGCATGTATGCATGTGAAGAAGGCTTTGCCACTGGTGGGCGAGATGGTTGTATACGATTATGGGATACTGATTTCAAACCAATAACCAAAATTGATCTCAGGGAGACAGAACAAGGATATAAAGGTAATGTATGTATTAATACTTACCTCTCATTCCAAAGGCATTAAGAACCCTGTGAAATTCTGTATTTCTTTTTCTGTTTTTGAATCTTTGAAATGAGGTCTCACTAATTATCCTGGGTTGGCTTCAAATGTGAGATCCTCCTTCCAAGTACTAGAATTGTGGACATGTACTACTGTGCTTTGCTTGTGTTTCTATTTGAGAGAGCTAAATATAATGTGAAATTTTGTACTGTATATTTTCCCTCTGTCTTCTACCTTGTTCGGTAAAGGATTTAAGGAAGTTAACATAAATACAATTAACAAATTAGTTGTAGCAATAAAATAAATGATTACCATTTTTCCTAGCTAGCATGAAGATACCTGCATGCATTAGCAACAGTCCGGCAGCAAAGAAAAACAACATTACGGTAAAGCTACTGAGTGGTTTCTTAGGAGTTGATACCTTCAATGATAAAACTATGGACAAATTGGTCAACCTAAATGTGACTGTGCCCAACCTCTGAAGACAAGTAAATGATAAGAAAAGTAAAGAAAATGAATGTTCTTTTTTTTGTTGTTGTTGGTCGTGGGACTTGAACTCTGGGCCTGGGTGCTGTCCCTCAGCTCTTCAGCTCAAGGCAAGAGCTCTATCACTTGAGCCACAGTGCCACTTCCAAGAAAATGTTCTTTTAAAATAGATTTAAAGTAATACCTACCACATAATAGGAATAGGTTCGAATCCAACGTATTTAAATAACTGATGGTTAACTGTGGATGGTTGGGTTGTTGTTGTTTTTAAACCATAAACTGGTTTCTTGTTGGGGATCATCACTTAAAACTTGTGGTTCCTTGGGCTAGGAAGGTGGCTCAGTGGTAGAGCGCTTGCCTTGTATGCCAGAGGCCCTGGGTTCAATTCCTCAGCACCACATAAGCAAAAGGCAAAAAGCCCGAAGTGGAGCTGTGGTTCAAGTGGTAGAGTGCTAGCCTGGAGCTGAAGAGCTGAGCGACAGCGCCCAGGCCCAGAGTTCAGGCTCCACGACTAGACCCCCCCCCCAAAAAAAAAAACAAAACAAAAACCCTTGTGGTTCCTTGTGAATTGAACAAGTGCTGTCATAATTTGATGACATTTTTTTTTGTCAGCCACTTCACCTGATTCATCCAAAAATTATACCACATAATTGAGGATCAGGATCAAAGCCATTAATAACTTGCTTTGCTGTACTTTCCTCCTTCTCCTCTTCCTCCTCTTCCTTCTTTTGTTGGTTGTGGGGGTTGAACTCCGGGGCCCGGGCGCTGTCCTTCAGCTCTTCAGTTCATAGCAAGCGCTCTACCACTTGAGCCACAGGGCCACTTCCAGTTTTCTAGTGGTTTGTTGGAGATAAGAGTCTCACGGACTTTCCTGCCTGGGCTGGCTTTGAACCAGATCCTCAGATCTCAGCCTCCTGAGTAGCTAGGATTACAGGCGTGAGCCACTGGTGCCTGGCTATACTTTTCTTCTTGATACAGAGTGGACCTTGATTCTCAGAGTTTTGGAGCTGGCTCATAATGAACAGTGATGCATTGAGGTCTTTATATTATTGACACAGTCAACCCCATTGCCACCTCCTATCCCCACATTATAAGGAGAACAGTTATGGATGTTCTCCATATTGAAGCCATCTAGGCAGATTTCTATACAAAAACCCCTTGACAGAACTAAAGCAGCCCTGAATGGTACATGGTAGACAGATGGAGCCCAAGACAGGCCTACATCCTGTAGGATGTGTCCTGTGACAGCAGAACTTAGTTTATCAGGGAGGAATTGGCATGCATGCTAGATAGATGATGAATGGGACATTCACTTATCAGGGGGAAGAGTAGATTTTTATCACTTGTCAGGGAGAAGAGTAGACTTTGCTCTTATAGGATGGCTTATAAAATCTTCTATTTTAGCCTCAAGGAATTCCTGGGAAGAGTGGGGTTAGAAGGGAGCTCTTAGAAGAATGGATCACAGGCTGTGTGGATTGCTGATTGTCTTGATTTTTTAGAATTGCCACTCACTGATAGTAGTCATTAAGGTTTTTACCTTGCTGTTAATACATCTTTTAAAACTTTTTCTTATGGTATCTGTATAGTATCTGTAAAATCACAGGCTTAATATGCTGCATTTTCTTACTCATTAAAGCAAGTTCTAACTATGGAAATAGGAGATCAGCACCCTCCTAAACTTATTTTGCATCCCCCTCCCCCATGCCTGAGCTGATGCATTTTTGGTAGAACTGTCACAGTTCACTGGATCCCACCAAACTTCAGAGATGATGGGGTTCCTTCCGGCCCTCAGTGGAAAGAGAATATACAGCTAGAGTCAAAAGAACTGAAGACTCCTGGTTGAATTACTAGTCCCCACCAAGTCCAGCCCTATCATCCTAGATCTGGGGGTTCTGAAGCCTGTGTGGAACAGGGCAGGGCCATGCTGGGAAGTCTGCTGTCCATCACCCTCATCCTGGCCTCAGCCATCCTCATGCTGATGCTGGAAAGGAGCTTATTGAGTTCAGAAGCCACTTTGCACAACTCAGACCAGGAGTGAGTCTCAGGATAGGCCTACTGTTGTAAACTCTAGCTTTCTAGGCCACCCTGTGACAAAGGTAGGCCTTCAAAAGCACATAAAGATGAATCCCAAGGCCACAGTGATACTGGAGACCCAGCACAAGCATAGGAACTAAAATACAAAGGATTTGAGATTAGAAGCCCTGAATATGTAAACAGTTTTCTGGCTCCGCCAGGTGATACCAGACCTTTGATCCTTTGAGCATTCATAGGATGTGAGTTAAATAGAAGGGAGGGAAAAGTGGCAGGGAAAGAACAGAATGGAAAGAAGAAGGCAGAGTGATGGAGTTGTTTGGGGGGTATTTTGTACTAGCCTGAAAGCAATCTTGACCTACTTCATCAACTCTTTGCTTAAAAAATGCAACTAGCAGCCCGCCACTGGTGGCTCATGCCCAAAATCTGAAGATCCATCTAGTTCAAAGCCAACCCAAGCATGAAAGTCAGTGAGATTCTTATCTCTAATAAACTACTCAGAAAAGCTGGAAATGGCTCTGTGGCTCAAGTGGTAGAGCACTAGCCTTGGGTAAAAGAATCACAGGGACAGAGCCTAGGCCCTGAGTTCAAGCCCCAGGACTGGCAAATAAATAAATAATAGAAAAATGGAAATAGCATACATTTGAAAGGAGCGGATTTAGTCAAAGCAACTTACTCTCAGTTGGGGCATAAAGATACATGTATGGATGGTTTTCTTACTTTATGGATGGTCTATTACTTTATAAGAACTTACTGACATATGTGAACTTTCCTCCATATTTTTCCCATGTGTGTAATAATAACTCTTGAATTCATTTCTATGAGGATGTGGTGACTTCTCATTTTACCCTAATGGCTTTCTAAACAAACTTAGCAAGAGAATTATAGTTGTGATCCCAATCTCATCACATGGTACTGATCATTTTCTGTGCTCTTTAAATTTAAAACATTAGCTAAAATTAAGAAACTTGTTACTTATTTAGCATTTGGAAATTCAAGTCTTTATATAGATCACATTTAGTGTGCTACCTATAAAGACTTCTGTAGACTTCTTTCTGTACAAAAAGAATACAGCAATTTTCAAGTTTAAAAAAATTGTGTACATTTTCATCTTCTGGTAGCTATTAACTTCTTAGGTATCAAGAGAGACAGACAATTTTTTAAAATAAACTAAAATACTACTAAACTTAGCTAGGCATGGTGGTACATTCTTGTAACCCAGCACTTGGGAGACTGAGGTAGGAAGATCATGAGTTTGAGGTCAGTCTGGACTACACAGTGAGACCTTGTCTTAAAAAACAAAAGAACAAACAAACAAACAAAATAAAAAACAACAAAAACTAACCTTAGAAATATGATAGACTTTGTTATGGAAAGCCTCCATCACTCAGTTATTACATCTTTGTAGTCAAGCATGAGCTAATTAAAAGTCTTAAGTAAGACTTTTGACTTTCAGTATAAGGAGGGTGATGTGTAAATAAGCTTAGAGTTGGGTCAAGCTCACATCCATAAGAATTAGCAAGGCCAGAACTGATTCCTAGGGCTTCTTCATCCCTTCTGCCCTTTCAAGCTAAGTCTGAGGAAATGTCCTTCACATTTCCCAATCAAGGGAATTGTAGGGTTTCACTTATTCCGGTGACTTACACAATTTTGGCCACCAACCAGTTTTTTGCTGAGTGTTCAAAACTTTCTCTAGCAACATCTACCCATAACAGCTTATTCATTCAGGATCTGCAGTTCTGAAAGTCAAACAATTTAGAACTAAAAAAACTTTTTTAATGATGAATTTGGTAGCAAAAGGTGACCTAAATTGACATGAGGCTATTTACTGTCTTCCTCTGTCTGAATATTTATATATCTCACTACTGATTTTGTAGTGAGTGTTTGCTTCAGATTCCCTTGGACATATGTCAAGACAAAAGTCCAAACCTTTCTGAATTCCTGGCTGCACCTGACACTAAAGGATTTCAGACATGTGCGGTGATGGACTGCCAATGGATGTTTCAGTGATTTTGGGGTTCTGGAATTTTTAAGCCAGAGAGATAATGGATGTCTACAAAAGGACTCTCTCACCTAGATGAGTGGAATGAAGTTGAGCTCAGGGTCATTAACATCAAGCTAATTGCAGACTGAGGGTTCTAATTTCTCTCACAACAAACAATGTATTCTGCATTTAATGCTTTTTAAAACAAATAACCAAGTTTAAAATGATTTCAATAGTAGCGAGAGAAGCTAAAAATAGTTTCTTAAAGCAAGTCAACCAAAATGAATTATTTCTATGGTGGTAACATAGTTTGAATTAATGGCTATAAATGATTATGTCTGAAGGAATACAGTAATTAGTCACACAGCCTAAGATGTATTATTTATCCATTCAATAAACACTCATTAGCACTTACCAAGTTTCCAGTTCTTATGCCAAGGAACTGGATAGAAAGTTCTATGAAGCCTGCATTAGTCATGATTACATTTTACTAGGGGCGGATTGTATATTTGTTATAATTGCAAGCCCCTGTTTATTGAATTGTTGCTTTGTCCATTGAAGTATAAACTCTAAATCCAGAGAAATCTTGCATTAAGCCCATGACTGAGGAAGAGTTGGAGACTTGAGATCCCAAAGATACAAAATGCCCCTTCTTCAACCTGTCACATGTCTACTGCTTCCTCCGGGCCCGGGCCGTCGTTCCCTTACATAATTTACAGCAGTTCCTGTGTAATTTGTGTCCCTGCTTTGATAATTTTTCTCCATATAGCAGCTCAAGAGATTGCTCGGTGTTTGACCTGGGCCAAATCCCATGATTCCCTTCCCTAAACCCTTCTCCACATTTGAGCTGCTCTCTCTGCTTGCAGAGGGCTCCCCAACAACCTGCAGGACTACTTCCTTCCTCTCCTTGAGTCCTTACTGCAGTGATGTCTGCCCTGGTCACCTCATTTGAATCGCAGCTGCCTGGACCAGTCTCTTCTCCCTGATTTGCTTTGCACCTTGTAACATGGGGTGTAACTCATCACCCCATGGCTTTGCACTTGTTTATGACTCTTCTTTGTTTCCACAAGAGTGAGGATCTCTTGGTTCTGTGAGCCTTCTGAGCACTTGCCAGTGTCTGGAATCACTGCGAGGTGAGTGGAGATCTTAGGCTACAATCTGTGTGCAGAGCCAGGTGGCAGCCATGCAGACGGAAGGATGTAGAATTGGTTCCTTTATAGCAACTGCTGCATTCAAGCTTGGTCCCCAAGATCCCGGAAAGGAGGTCATAGAATAGGTTGAGCAAAGTGAGTGAGACTCATGGTTTCAAATGTCTACTCGGAGAGTTCTTCCCTCCATGGCAAAGAGTAGATAGGGTGGAACAGGAGGAGGTGGAAACTCCATGTTCTTCTTCTACTAACGGAATGTCAGGGCTCCTTTTTGGCCACATTCACAACAGCCTCTGTTATTGTTTTTTTTTTTTTTTAATTATAGCCATTGTAACTGGGGTGAGGCAGAATCTCAATGTTGTTTTGATTTGCATTTCCTTTATAGCCAGAGATGTTGAGCATTTTTTCATTTATCTATTGGCCATTTTTACTTCTGAGACAATCCTCCTACCTATGGTCTCCTGTGTATCTTGGATCAAAGGCATGTACATCAGACTTGACTTACTGATTGAGATGTGATCTTGCTGATATGCCCAGGATGGCCTCCAACTGCAATCCTCCCAATCTCTCTCCTCCTTTTTTTTGGGGGGGGTCCAGTTGTGGGGCCTGAACTCTGGGCCTGGGCACTGTCCCTCAGCTCTTCAGCTCAAGGCTAGCGCTCTACCACTTGAGCCACAGTGCCACTTTCGGCTTTTTTCTTTTTGCTTATGTGGTGCTGAGGAATCAAACCCAGGGCCTCAGGCATGCAAGGCAAGCGCTCTACCACTGAGCCACCTTCCCAGCCCTCTCTCTTTTTGAGTAGCTAGGATTATAGGTATGAGCCACCATAACCTAGCCTTCATTTTTCTTACCATTTTTCTTCCTTAGAATACATTAAGGGACATATGGCCTAACAGTTCTCAATCAGAGGAAATTTTACCTCTCTCTAGAGCACATTTGGCATTATCTGGAGATATTTTTGGATGTTACAACTGCACAAGTGTGATTGGCAGTTGTGGGTAGAGATTGAGGATGCTGCAAAACCTACTTCAATGCACAGGAAGTCCCAACAAAGAAGAATCACTTGGTCCGAAATGTTAATGGTGTCACAGTCGAGAAACCGTGGTATAAAATATTCAAAAGACCTACTCAAACCTGAGAATACACTGATCACAAAAGAAATCTAACAGCCACTTCCTTGAGAGGCTTCCTTCCTCACCTTTCTGCTTCTCCTGGCCTCTGCTACTCCCCTGTGTGTCCACCGTCCTCCTGCAGGCCAGGCCCTCCAGTCTCATTGCTCTGCTTGGATGGTGCTGGCAGGCTGCCGAGGCATATGGTGTGGGAGCTGGAGACAGGGAGGTGTGCAACCAGGAGGCAAGGAGGTGTGTTTATTCAGACTCTGGTGTCAGACAAGCCGTGGGCTGGGCTGGCTGGCTGTTCATTCTTAGGGTAATTCTTCTGTCAACACATCTCCTGAGCTGAATTTCCATAAAAGACAGCCTGGGTCTTCATTCTTCCCCTGGGTGGAAGATTGTGGGTTTCTAGGTTCTGAGGTTTTGTTAAGCTCTAGTGCTCCTATGGTTAGAGGATCTTCGGGTCCTGTGATACAGATTTTGAAATAACCAGACACGTTGTCTGCAACAACTTTCTCTGTGAATTCAACTGGAAACCTCAGGCAGAGAACTTTGAAAACAAGAGTAGTAGCTGAGCTGATGAACCGCATGTGGATGAAGAATCATCTCAGGCCCAGTCCTGGGAAAGGCCCTGTGACTCTTCCAGCAAAACACAGTCCTGAATGCCTACTCCCTGGGGGCACTTGTGCTGAGCTGTCTATACTGCAGATCCATTTAATCCTCACACAGCTCTGGCCGTCCCTGCCTTGTTGAGTCTGAGATCTGGTTATACAGATCGCTAAGCTTGGTTGAATGCTTTGCTATCATTGTCTTAAAGTTATTAATCTTTTCTTTTAAGCCAAAATAATCCATGGACAGGAATTTTTTATTCAGTTTTCCTTTTCTAGCTTTAATTTAATATTTGCATTAATTATATATAGTAATGCAGTTCATATTTCCATACATGCATGTAGCATATACCAATCAAATCTAACCCCTTCTACCATTTCCAACCTTTACTGAAGACTAGTCTACATTTCATGTGTGGGCATGCACGTGTGCACATACACACATGCCTCACTATCAGCCACTGTTCCTTAACTTCTTTGCTCAAGGGACAAAGCTCAACCACTTGAGCCATAGCACCACTTCCCAGTTTTTGGTGGTTAATTGGAGCTGAGTCTGTTGGCTTTATCTGCCTAGCTTGGCTTTGAATCATAATCCTCAGGTCTCAGCTTCCTTGAGTAGGTAGGATAACACCTGGCTCAGGTGAACTTTTTTTTTGGCTTCCAAATGAGAGAGAGCTTGAGACATTTGTCTTCTTGTCTAGCTTATTTCACAATATAATGTCCTCCAGTTTTTGCCCTTTTCCTGAAAGTTAAAGGATTTCATTCTTCGAGACTGAATAATATTCCACTGTACATATATACATACATAAACACATTCCAGTTCATACTTTGGTAGGCACTTGAATTGCTTAATTGAGATTTCTCTGGTTTCTTTAATGTAGGCACTCACAGCTGTGATCTCCTTTGCTCTATTCCAGAGGTTCTGGCAAGTTGTGTTAAAAACACAAAATAAAATTTTTACTTGACTCTAGGAATTTTCTAATTTCCACCTTTATTTCTTAATTAATCTACTGATCATTATTGGTCCCTGTGTTTGTATATTTTTTCTAGTTCCTCTTTCTGTTGATTTCTAGTTTTATCCCATGTAGTCAGGTGAAATAAAGAAGTTATTTCAGTTTTCTTGTGTTTCTTAAGAGTTGCTTTATGTTGGAAACCATGCTGTTTTGAAAATGTTTCTTGGCCTATTAAAAAGAACATATATGTTCCGTGGCCATTGGGAGGAATATTCTGTAGAGGTCTGTTTAGCCTATATGACTTATAGTGCCATTTGATCCTGGAGTTTTTTGTTTTGTTTTATTTTGTTTTGTTTTTTTCCGGTCATGGGGCTTGAACTCTAGGCCTGGGCGTTGTCTCTCAGCTCTTCAGCTCAAGGTGAGCGCTCTACCACTTGAGCCACAGTGCTACTTCTGGTTTTCTAGTGATTTATTGGAGATAAGAGTCTCATGGACTTTCTTTCCCAGACTGGTTTTGAACCGTGATCCTCAGATCTCAGCCTCCTGAGTAGCAAAGATTACAGGAGTGAGCCACTGGCACCTGGCTCCTGGAGCTTTTTAAAAAAATAATTTGATAATTTTTATCTTGGATTTGATAATTTATCTATTGGTGAGAGGGTTTTGAAGTCATTCATTATTATGTTTAGAGTAGAGTTTTGTTTTTATGTCTATAGTATCTGTCTTATGGGATCTGGCATGTTCATATCTGGTGTATATATGCTTAGAGTTGTTATAATTTCTTGATGATTTTTTGAAATTAATATAATATGACCTTTCTTGTGTTCTCTATTTGTGGTTTAAAATTTGCTTTGTCAGATATGAGTAGAGCTACTACTGCTTCTTTTCAGGCTCCATTTGATTGAAGTACATGTTTTCTTCCTTTCAATTTAAGTCTGTCTTTGTCTTTGCCAATAAGGTGAGTTTCTTATAAGCAAAAAATGATTCATCCATTGGGCTATTTCTCTATTGGAGAATGTACACCATTAATATTGAATTATTACTAAAATATATGTAGTAATTCCTGTCCTTTTGTTTTTGTAACATTTGATTCTTTCCTAATCTTCATTTTCTTATCTACTCAACTAGTGAGATTTATTCATTTCCACACTTTCATTGCTGTGTTTATCTTCCTATTCTTTAAGTAGGATTCCTAAAAATATCTCTGGTAATACTGGATAAGTGGTCATTTTTAAAAAATTCCTTTAACTTTTGTTTATCATGGAAACTTAGTTTTTCCTTCAGTTATGAAGATTGCTTTGCTAAAGTAATCTAAGTTGGCAGTTATTTTCTTTCAGAAGTTGAAGTACATCATTCTATGCCATCCTGGCTGTTAGAATTTTTTGGGAAAGGTGCTGTTATTCTGATGGGTTTGTCTTTATATGCGACTTGCTCCTTCTCTGGCAAATTTCAGTATTCTCTTCTTGTTCTGTATATTTAGCATTATAGCTATAAATATGACAGATAAATTGTGGCATTTTTCTATTTGATATTTTAAAAGTCTTCTGTATATCTAGATGGCCTTCTCTTTCTCAACATTTGGGGAATTTTCTATTCTTTTATTGAGTATGTTCTGTCAGTCTGGGTTTACACTTCTTCTATGCAGTGATAGGTTTGGTGGGTATTTTTTGTCTTTTCTTTTTTGGTACTGGGGATCAAACCCAGGACATTGCACTTGTTAGGCAAGCCCTTAGCCACTGAGCTACATCCCAGCCCTTCAATTTGTTCTTATGTTTTACCTCCTCATCTGAATATTCTAATTCAGTTACCTTATCTTCAAGATACACATTCTGTCTTCTATTTGATTCAGTCTACTGGGAAGTCTTTCAGCATAATTTTTTTTTAATTGTGAAAATACTGTACAGAGGGGTTACAATTACATGGGCAAGATAATGAGTACATTTCTTATCAAGCATTGTAGCCTCCTCCTTTGTTTTCCCTTCCCATCCCATCCTCCCCCCCATCCTCCCCCCCCCCCCCCGCTCCCCCGCACCAAAGTTGTAAAGTAATGTTTTGTTTTTATTTTTGTTTTTGGTACTGAAAGTTTGCATCAAGCAGATGGTGCACTACAGCCATGCCCCAGTGCTTTTTTACTTTACATTTTTGCCTGGGGCTGGCATTGGACCTCAAACCTCCTAAAACCATATATCACTGTTCCGCATTTGCTGATTGAGATGGGTATCTTACTGACTTTTTGCCTAGATTATCCTCAAATCACTATTGTTCTGAGCTTCACCTCCCAAGTAGCTGCTATTACTTACATAAGTCACTACACCTGGCTTAAGCTAAGTTTTTTATTTGATTTATTGAGCTTTTCATTTCCAGAATTTCAGTTTGATTTATTTCCAGAAATTCTACATGTTTATTGAATTTCTGGTTCATTTCCTACATTATCTTTCTTACTTTCTCCAGGTATTTGTTTATATTATCTAGGGACTTACACAGGTGTTTATTCATATCCTCTTTAATTTTGTTAATTAGTCTTAGAACCATTCTTTCAAATTATTTGGAATTATATACTTCTTTAACATTTTCAGTCATGATTGTGGGATTGTTGGCTTTTGAAGGAGCCACATAGCCTTGATTTTTCATCTTTTTTTTTTTTTTTTTGCCAGTCCTGGGGCTTGAACTCAGAGCCTGGGCACTGCCCCGAGCTTCTTTTTTTTTTTTTTTTTTTACACAAGGCTAGCGCTCTACCACTTGAACCACAGCACCACTCCAGCTTATTCCTTTTATGTGGTACTGAAAAATCGAACCCAGGGCTTCATGCATGCTAAGCGTGGACTCTACCACTAAGCCACACTCCCAGCCCTTCGGTTTTTATCTTTATTATGTTTCTTTTTTGGGATTTGCACGTGTGAACCCAAGTCATTGGTTAGAGGTTTGATCACATGTAGACTTTCAGTTAATGTTGTCTCAATATTCTAATTGAGCTGGGTAATTTTTTACCACTAGACTGGCGATATAGATCTGTAGCCAAACCTTCACCTACATGATCAGGGCAACTGGACCCATACCAGAATCACTCAAAGAAAAGAAATTAGTTGGAGTCCCTTGTCATTCTTACTATTCAGATTTGTGCTATATGTGGGCTATGGATTGGGCTACTCAAGGGTCAATTGTCTGCTTCCCAGCTTTCATTGTAGAAGCTTCCCTTCTTTGTATTATGGTGGATGCTGTTGACTACAGAGCTTTGCAGCTCGTGGATGGGCAGGTTCCCACTTACTTCACAGTTTATGCCCAAGCATTCTAGCCTAGATGTGTCCATGAACATGTTGGAAAGTTGGGGAGGCAAAAAAACTCACTGAGTTCTAGACTGGAGGGAGAAAATATAAGGATTCCAGCACTGTGCCTACCTAGTGTCCGTGCTTTCACAGACTTCCCAGCACTTAACCACCCCAGGAAAAGAGAAGCCTGAAAACTGGACAGTCTGCAGAGCCTGAGGCCAAAGATCTACCTCAGAGCCACAGTCTTCATGGTGACAGCCTTCTGCATAGCTCGATGACAGATGTGGGCCACCCGTGCTCTGCTAGTTGTCTTGAGTTCTTGTTTTGTTTGCTTTTTAACTGGGGTTTGAACGTAGGGCTTTGCACTTCCTAGGAGGGTGCCCTACCACTTGAGCTAAGCCTCCAGATCTGTTTGCCTTATTTTTTGTATAGTCTTGCCCTTTCTTCATGGGCCAGCCTCAGACTGCAGTCCTCTTACCTCAGTTTCCTGAGTAGTTAGAATAATGGGTATGCTCGCTGTGCTCATTCTGTTTTTTGGGGATAGGATTTTGCTAACTTTTTGCCAGCCTACCACCCTTGAACCACAATCTGCCTGTCACTTCCATGTCCAGCTTTACATCCGTTTTTAAACAAGGATCACCGTGCTTCCATTTTGTACTGATTCCCAGATTGTATGAAGTTAGTCCTGTTCCTGGGTTGTCTGAGCTTGAGAGTCTTGGGAGATGCATGTCTCCCCTCCTCTTGTTTCCTGTAGGATCCCAAGCTCTGTCTCAGTATTGCCCTGAGAATACCAGACAAACTGTCAGAGTCAAGCTGCTGTGGAGTCCAAGCTCCAGTGTCTATAAGTGCTCCCTTATGTGATTCACAAGTCCTCCAGCACTCCCTCTTGTGGCTGAGTTTGATTTCGTTTTCCCTCCTTTATTACCTTTTACTTCAACATGCTCCCTGGCTTGTGTTTTTAATGGGGCTAGGATTATTTTATGTTAAGAGACTGTTGTTATTCTGTTGTGTGTTATCATTGATTCTGTTTCCTAAATCTTTGCTTCCATTTCCTGGCCACACATTTTCAAAGACAGGTAATATGCCTTTGGTAGAAAAGGACGTATTTCGAACTTGAACTCCCCCAATCTCCCTTTTATTTCTGTTGTTTGCTCCATAACTTGGCACACAATACAGTTTCTGTGCAATGTCCCCATCTGGGGCCTGGCAGTGCCCATGGAGTTGATAGTAGCTCCTCCTCTCCTCCTGCTAAGACATCACCAGCATTCTTGGATGCTGGAGGCTCAGGAATGTGCATGACGAGCCCTACCGCCCACTGCAGTGCTTGCTGGTTTGATTCACAGTCAATTTACCACAGTTGTTCTGCCTTTGCCTTGGTCTTTCTAATCTACTGGGATAGAATTTGCCACCTGTGGCCAGAGAACCATTGCTTTAGAATCCCTTAGGATGCAGCCTGGTCCTCTAAGTATTCATCTACTGACTAATGTCTCTGAATACTCAACAGGGTTTGCCAGCAGTGTTTTTCAACTTTAGAGGGCTAAAATGATTAGCTATTACTAGACCCACTCCAGACTAGCTGAAAGGAATCTCTAGGTGGGGTACAGGCATTTTGTGTTTCCTTTTTTTTTTTTGGTTGGTTGTGGGGCTTGAACTCTCTGCCTGGGCGCTGTCTCGCAGCTCCTCAGCTCAAAGCTAGCGCTCTACCACTTGAGCTACAGCACCACTTCCGGCTTTTTCTGCTTAATGTGGTGCTGGGGAATGGAACCCAGGGACTCATGCATGTAAAGCCAGCACTCTACCACTGAGCCACCATCCCAGCCCATTTGTGTTTTCTTATGTGTTGTTGAATCAGAATCTCACTATGTAGCCCAGGCTTGCCTCCAACTCAAAACCCTCATGCTCGCCTCTACAGGCCTGCTGGGATTGTAGGCATGTACCACCACATGGAGTCAGGCATCTATATTTTTAAAATGCTCAGTGTAGATTTTGATTCACAGGAAGAATCGGGAACAACCTCTTTAGAATGTTGACCATCTTGTGGCGCCTTGGAGCAGAAGATTTAGGAACATAGCTATGGAGCAAGCCCTGCCCAAAGGCCAATTTTTCTCTCTTGAGCCACATCATTGAGGGAAAATAGCCTTTTTTTTTAAACCTGTAATAATTCTCTCCATCATTTTTTTTCTTTCTGAGAATTTGCAGTGCTAGCACAACAAAATTATCAAACAGGCTAAATTCTGGTGGCTCATGCCTGTAATCCTAGCTATTCATTTGGCTGAGATCTGGGGATCATGGCTCAAAGCCAGCCTGAACTGGAAAACAAAACAAAACAAAACAAAAAACCCCCTAGAAGTGGAGCTATAGCTTGCATGGTAGAATACCAACCTTAGGTGAAAAGCTAAGGTACAGTGCTCAGGCCCCAAGTTTAAGCCCTTGTTCTTGCGCAAGCACACACACACACACACACACACACACACACACACACACACACACACACACACAAACTCTAAAGCTGCACAAAGAAGTTATAACTTAGGGAAGTAATTGAGACTCAAGGGAAGAGATGTAGAAACACTTCAGAGTTCTTGGACTGTCCACAAGGGTAAAATCTGATCATACCCACAGCAAGTTGTTTCAAATTGAGATATACCCTTATCAATAAGACTGCAGCAAGACAAAAGACCTACTGATTAAATAATAACTTAAAATTTCCAGGCATAGAATAACATGCCTGAAATCTTAGCTACTCAGTTGTAGTTTGAGACTAGCCTAGGCAAAAAAGCAAGCAATCAAACAAATAACAACAAACTTAGTATGACACCATCTCAACAAATAAGCTAGGCATGGTGGATCACACCTGTAGTCCCAGCTCTGTAGAAGAATCACAATCCAGGATCCAGCTTGAGTAAAAATGGAGCCTATCTAAAAACTAAATAAAGGTCAGATGCCTATGGCTTATGCCTGTAATCCTTGCTACTCAGGAGGCTGAGATGTAAGGATCACAGTTGGAAGCCAGCTCCAGTAGGAAAACCCATAAGATTCTTATCTCCAGTTAACTAAAAAAAAACAAAAAAGGCTATGACCAAAGGAGGATACCCTTAGGAGAGGAACACAAAGGCACAATGCCTGTGTTCATCTGATCATATAAAACAATATTTACTGAAATGTGTGAGAGCCCGAAAAGCCGAGCTGTGAGACCAGAAAGGACTGAGCGTTTGGAAAGCCTTCTCCTAAACTCTCAGATCACTGAGAGTTTCCTGGAAAGATCAATCAGTCCTGGCTTCCCAGGAGCTCAGTTCTATCCTGGGTGTGGGCTAATTCCACCCCAAACTGCATGGGAGCCAGGGGTAGGCTAAGGTTTATGCAAATGGTAAGGTGTTTACTGTTTCGCTCCCATTCCTAAGAGAAAGAAGTCATCTACCACCTGTATACAAAATATTGTCACGTGTTGATGTTTGCACCTTACTTTCTGCACATACTCTCCTATATGAAACCAATAAAAACCGTGGTGAATGGAACCTTGGGACCTGGAGCTGGGGGAAGGTTGCAGGCCCCTGGTGCCCCAACCTCAACTCCTCTGACGATGTCCGTTACTGCCCTGTCCTCAGTTGTGGTTGCAACAGAAGTGAACTCCAGGGAATGGAAACAGAAGAATTTTTTTCTTTGTGGGGGAAAAAAAGCAAACAACCAGAAGTGGAGCTAGGGCTCAGGTGATAGAGTTCTAGCCTTGAGCAAAAATTCTCAGGGTCAGGGCCCAGGCCCCAAGTTCAGGCTCCAGGACCAACACACATACATATACATACACACGAAACCAACCAACCAACAACAAAATAACAGAAAAAAAGTGCAGAGATATAGCTTAAGTGGAAGATCGCTTGCCTAGTGATGAGTTCAATCTCAGTACCACCCAAAAGTTAATTACTAGCATCATGCTAATTAACTTACTGTGTCCTTACAATGCTGAATCCTCACAAAGCCATGAAGTGGGAGCACTAATATCTCTACAAATGAAAAAAACTGAAGATTTGAAAGGTTAGGTACCTTGCCAATGCCTATAGCTAGGAGGGGGTTGGGTGTAAATCCAGTTTGTTAATCAACAGGTAGAAACAGTAATAGTGAGCTCTTGTGCCGATATCCATGGATCAGGACTTCAATAGACAAGGGTGTTGTTTTCTACTCTCTGGTCTGACAGCAAAACCAGGACACAAAGGTTTTTAGATTTAGAAGGCTTTTGGATTTAAATGGGTGGTTTGCTCTATGGTGCCACCTTCTGGCTGTGTGTGTACCAAGCTCAGGCCGAGGCTCCACATTTCTCCCAGCTCGTTGTGAAGGACCTGGTGTCCAACTCATCATACTGTCAAAAATATATGCAATATGAATTTTGCAAAAAGAAGAGAGCACCTCTGTGGTTTTAACAGCCAGGATAGCTTTTCCTGCAGCTTTTCATTATTGCAGGATTTCTAAACATATTCCAAATAAAAGCCTATGTTCTCCTGACCCAGAGCAAAAGATAAGGGAGCAAAGAGAGCTAGTTACTTCCCAAGACAGTGACTGCCGTAGCTAGCCCAGCTAGGACCCCATGCTTACATTTCCTGTCTTCTACTTTTGTGTCAGGGAGGCTAAAACCAAGACTACGTAGACAGGAGGAAGGGAGTTCAGCTGGGACCCATGCCGTAGCTGTCATCAGGTAGATGAATGACTTGACAAAAGATCATTTATTTACGTTGGTTTCTAAGGGAAAATATTCACAGCTAAGTTTATGTGGTAAATGACAAAAATGGCCTTTTTTCTCTCTGTGTTGCTCTCTCTCCATGTCTGCCTCGCTCTCTGTCTCTGCCTCTGTCTCTCTTTCTGTCTGGGTAACTCTCACTCTCTCGCTCTCTCACTCTCTCTCTACCCTCTCACCCCTCCCCTCATGTACAGCCACACCTGTCCGTCCAGCCTCATTGTCTCTACTAAGTGAAGCTTCCCTGTTGTATTTGTTACTTCACGGCAAGCCTTTCTATATATGAAGACTATTAAACAAGGATTGTGCTGGGCCCTTTAGTCCTAGCTACTCAGGAAGCTGATATGTAAGGATTGATGTTTGGAGCCAGACTGGCCAGAAAAATTCCTCTACACTCTCACCTCCAATTAGCCAGCAAAAAACTGGACTAGAGCATAGCTCAAGTGGTAGTGGACCAGCCATGAACAACAACAACAAAAAATAAAAAACAAGAGAAAGAGAGAGAGAAAGAGAGAAAGAGAGAGATTTCCAGACTCTGATTTCAAGTCCAAGTACTTTCTTTTTTGTTGTTGTTGTTGGTCATGAGACTTGAACTCTGGGTCTGGACACTGTCCCTCAGTTCTTCAGCTCAAGGCTAGTGCTCTACCACCACTTGAGCCACAGGGCCACTTCCGGTTTTCTGGTGGTTTATTGGAGTCTCACGGACTTTCCTGCCCCGGCTGGCTTTGAACCGTGATCCTCAGATCTCAGCCTCCTGAGTAGCTAGGATTACAGGCGTGAGCCATTGGTGCCTGGCTTCCAAGTACTTTCAAACACACATACACACACATGTACACACACACACACACACACACACACACACACACACACTACACTACTACTACCACCACCACCACCAACTTTAATGATAGCAACAAAACTCACAGTTGTGAGGACGTGACAGCAAGACAGGGTAGAGCGTCGCACGCTGCCTTTTGACCTCTCATTTCTTAGTCTTCTCCTTTCTGAGCACCTAAGCTCCTCTGAGGAATCCAGGAGCTCCTGGAGTATAGTCAAAATTCAGAATGCTGGTTAACTTGGATCACTTGTCAGCCTGGGCTGAACTGACAAATTCATGTTTGATACTGAGCTGATTTAAGGGGGAAAAAAAAGACAAAAGGTTTAAAAATATTAATCGTTTTCAATCCAGATAATGGGTTGTTGATTTCTTTGTGTTTTGTGGATTTTGTTTACTCAAACAAGGGTAAACGTATTGGATGTTGTGGAAAGAATCAATGTGTGTAGTTTGGGCCAAATACAGTGACAGCTATTTGGGAGAGTTTTCTGTTCTCAAGCCAGTTAGTTTTGATGACTAGACTTGCTTTAGAAGGCAAGGGAGGGTTGGTAGGTTCGAGTTCAATGAAGCTATGACTTCCAGGCCTGCTTGGAAAGTGGTGGTGTCTTTAAAACAATCGATGGCTTACAGTTAAAATATTATGATAAATATGGGCACATATTATGTGTGTGTATATATATGTCATTTTAGTTGGGTTTTGATATGTACATGCCTACTGACAAATATCCATCCTCTTCTTAAAGACAAATAGCCTTAAGGTAGGAGTCTGACTTGTTCTTTGTGAGCTCCAGTATCAGGCATATACTAGGTGCTCAATAAGAATTGGTAAAATCCCCCTTCCTCTGAATGTTCTCATTGATAACAGGAACAGAGTGTTTTAATCCTTGGTAATTCCAAGGACTCAGGAAATGTTTGTGATTTTGATGTTTTATTTCCTGCACTCAAGAATTCTCACTGAGCATCTATGACTTGCCAGCCACTGTGCTAGGTGAAGGTACAGAAGGAAATGAAGGTGGCAAGCACTTGTCCTCACAGAAGTGCTGTTCTACTGAGAGGAAGGAGACAATAAATACGGGAACGGTGGGTTGTTCCTTGCTGATGTTAGAATATCATTGACTCTTTACTTTCTAATAGCTGAAGGACAATGCCATGCTCTTCCGGTAATAACATTCTGGGCAAATGCAAAGCCTGCTGGGAAAACAGTGAATTCAGCCCCTTCTGTCAGCCTCTTACAAGAGGTTAGGAGAATGTAGATTCACCATGGGAGCTAAACCCATGAGAGAAGACAGAAAGGAACTAAGGACTGTAGCAAAAGGCTTGTTGCTATGGCTTCAGGACAGAGTGGCTCCTGGCCACTGACCTGTGTGCTCATCTGAGCGTTCTACCCCTGCTGCACCTTCCACCCTATCCTCAGAAGCCTGTCCTGAGCCTTGCAGCGAGGCCTGAGTGACAGAATCTGAAGCAGTGATGCCAAGGCTTCTCTGCTTGCTTCCTCCCCAGGGTGGGAAGCACAAACAATAGTCCCACCCATGGCTTCCTCCCACTTCAGGACATGGGACAAATTCAGAGCAATGTACAACTAGCCTTGTGCCTTAAAAAATTAAAAAGAGATCATTAAATGCACTATCTCATTTGATCCCTTGGCGATCACAGATGAGGATTTCACTTAGAGTATCCTTAGATTTCTGATGTCCCAGTATTCCATCTGGCTTAACATTTGTCCTAGATTTAAAAAGAAAAACATTTTATTTTTTAGAGCAGTTTTCCATCCACAGGAAAATAGAGTGGGAAGAATTCCCCCTCCCCACCCCTACCCCATGCAGCCTCAGTCCCACCAGAGTGGATGAGCAGTGAACCAGTTTCCATGACAGGATACCACCACCCAAACTCCATGGTTCACATGAGGGGTGCTCTTGGTGTTATATAGGATAAGGGTTTTGACAATGCATAATGCCATGTATCTGTCATTATAGTGTCCTACAGAATGTTTTTATTTCCCAAGTTCTCTGTGCTCTGTCTATTCCTCTGTCCTAAATTTTGACCTTGTAATAATGTTATTAGAATTTTGTTGTTGTTGTTGGTGGTGGTGGTTGTCTTGGATCTTGAACTCTGGGCCTGGGTGCTGTCCAGGAGCTCTTCAGCTCAAGGCAAGCACTCTACCAATTGAGCCACAGAGCCACTTCTGGTTTTTCTAGTGGTTAATTGGAGATAAGATTTTTATGGACTTTCCTTGCCTGGTTGGCTTTGAACCACAATCCTCAGATCTCAGCCTTCTGAGTAGCTAGGATTATAGGCGTGAGCCATGAGCTTTAATATTTGAATTAAAAAAACAAAACAAAACAAAACTGGGACCAGAGCTTAAACTCAGGGCCTCATGTGCTCACTGGGCTTGCTTGCTCATAGTTGGTGTGCTACCACTTGAGCCATTCCCCCAGCCTTGCTTTGTGGAGATGGAGTCTCAGGGACTGTTCTACTTGGGCTGGCTTTTTAACTGTGATCCTGAGTAGCTAAGATCACAGGCGTGAGCCACCAGAATCTGGCTTCGCTTTGAAATTTTGGATAAAACTATTTAATAGATCTTTCCATATAGCAAAACTACTGTCTAGGACAATAAATAAATATTTAAAAATTATGTAAACCTATTTTTTTAGTTTCCTTTTACTTTCAATAAGGGATCAGATTTGGGTGATAAATTATGTAATCGCCTTATAGTCTATACTTTGCAGGGGGAAAAGCTCATAGCAAAAGAGCAAGGGACTGTCCTTTAGGCATTAGGTGAATTGAGACTAGAGTGAGAGTAAAGACTGTCTCTGGGGCTTCTGGGACTTTGTTTACCCAAACAGAGTCTGCTAAGGAGGCAGCTTAGATGGCAAAGCATATTGTAGCCTTGCTTTATTAAAGGCAAGGGAAATGGAATTGCTTCTATATTTCTAACTCATATGTGAGAAAATTCCCTGGGTAAATCAGTAAATAATGAGCCTCGTAAGCAATGGAGATGAGAATTCAAGTAAGCAAACAAGGATCTCCCTAGAGAGTCTGAAATACAACACAGGTGGAAGCTGCTCTGAAAAGGAATATTCTGCTGTTAGGAAGGATGTGTTGATTCACCGACAAATGTTTGATGGTGTTTCGAGATTGAAGTTAGTTTCATTTGCATATCTCTGGGACATTATACATCTGTCTATCCAGCAAAATGAGCTTAGATTCTTACCAGATAGGAACTAAATTTACGTAATATGATAATTACCCATCTCGAAGCATCATCTTCATGAAATTTAAGTACAATGTTATCCTGAAGATTGAAGCAATTACTTTTTCATAGCCAATCGAAATTGCTTCAAGGAGGCTAGATATTCCTAAAGACGGATTTGTTCTTTTCTATTCATTTTGAGGAGTAGTACTTAAAATAAGCCATACTGTCAAATGCAGATTGCCTAAGTCAGACCACAAAGAGCGGTTACTCTTACAGAGTCACAAAATGTGGGACAACACGTGTGTAACTGGCACAGAATGGTGGGTGGCATTGGTTCTCTGCCTCTTCGGCTTTGTTGAGTGGGTATCTACTTTGGGTGTTTTCCTTTCATTTGCGCATGGCATGGAGCAATGGTCCTTATTCTTTTTGTCAGGCCTCTCCATCCGCAGCGTGTGCTGGAAAGCAGACCGTCTCCTGGCAGGGACCCAGGACAGTGAGATATTTGAGGTGATCGTGCGAGAGCGTGACAAGCCAATGCTGATCCTGCAGGGCCACTGTGAGGGGGAGCTCTGGGCTCTGGCCCTGCACCCCAAGAAGCCTCTGGCGGTGACAGGCAGTGATGACCGCTCTGTCAGGTGAGACCTCAGAGGCTCTGACTTCCTTGAGACGTTGACTCTCTTTGGCCCAAATAAAATGAACCACAGGATGACCCCCCTTTCTGGATGGAAGGTGGGACGGTTTAGCTCACCATGTGTTGGTTTCTTGGTAGGTTACTGTTGTCGTTATCTTCCTTTAGCTTCATCTTAAGTCAGGAAAACATTCTTAGAAGTGAAAATATGTGACTTCTGTCTAGGCTGGCCTCCAGTCTTCTTTCTAGCTCAAGACAAGGATTCAAGGTGCACTGGTCCGTGAGAAGAGAAGATTTCCACCCCCTCAGCTTCTCAGCCCTCTGCAGGGGACTGCATGGTCCTTTCACTGTTCAATCAGACTCATGCCTCACGAGGCCTTCACTTCTGATTTCCAGAGAAGTCTTCAGCACACCAGAGAATTATTTATTTCTTTGTAAACTCTCAGAGGGAGAGTTGAACATGGTTCTTCCAAGCGAAAGCAAGGCTTGGAGAAGACATGTGCTTCCGCACATGTCTTAGGGCCTCCGCAGCCCTTGCTGTGTGCGTTACAACACAATATTGGATTGAATGAGCCTCCCGGGCTCTTGGGATGATTGAAGCAATGAATATGTAATTTAAAAGTTTGAAATGAACACCATTGCACTGATTTTCAGGATTTTATTATTTATTTTATCTTTAAATATGCCCAGCAATAAATGGGCCCCAAGAATGAGGGAAAAGGGTGATTAATCAGTTGATTGACCAATTACTGCATCTGTAACTTAACCGCTAAAATAGAACATTATAAATGAGGCTGATGATCCTGGCTCTCCACCTGTTCTGGAGGTTCTTGCATCTAATCATGCATGGTTTACTCCATTCTGATTTTTACTTCTTATCAAGCACAAAAGCCTCGCTGGTCTCCAAATCTGTAGAAACACCTCCAGCTGTCTCCTTATACAACATAAATATGTGTTTGCTCTTTTCTTTTCATGCTTTCTTTTCTTCCTACGAGCATTCCCAAAACAGCCCCTGGATCAGATCCGACCCCAATGGAAGAATTCCATGGCAGCCTCTTGACTTTTGTTGAAGCCAGGCACCAGTGGCTCACACCTGTAATCCTAGCTACTTAGGAGGTTGAGAGCTGAGGATCATGGTTAAAGCCAGCCCAGGCAGCAAAGTCTGTGAGACTCTGCTAATCACAGAAAACTGGAAGTGGTGGTGTGGCTCAAGTGGTAGAACGCTAGCATTGAGCTGAAGAGCTCAAGGACAGTGCCCAGGCCCAGAGTTCAAGCCCCATGACCAAAAAAAAAAAAAAAAAAAAAGATAAATAAAAAAATAAAAAGAACTGTCTTGAGTCTGAGAACTAGAAATATCCTGCAGTACCCTGGTTTCCAGAACCTTTAGTATTCCCCTTATCCACTGATTTGGCTAAATTTTAAAAGGAGATTTCATACTGAGTACTGAAATGGAAGGCTAAGTAATAATTTTTTGAGAAAGATTCACTTGGTGGCATTATAGGGATAGTACTATTTATTAAGGATCCATGGCTTCCTCATCCTAGGAAAGCAAACCTTACATTGCTTAAAATAGTACAAGGCTATAAACAGCATGGGATTATAAATAATGAATGAGTTACTGAGAGAATATCATAAGCTTTAGGCTGAACAGTACAGGTTGCCCAAGGAGCCAGCAAACTACTCACCATGCAACTGCAAAATGTAAGCGGTATGTCCTAACTCTTCTGATGGCAAAGGACATTTGGGGAAATTGAGACATGTGATCCACCCCTGCACTTCTGTTCTCTAGGTTCTTGGCCCCTCAGCAGACATTGTTGTTTGTATGTTAGGATTGTCTTAAGAAAAGTTCTCTAGCAGACAGATTAGATACTGCATTGTGACCTCCATGGAAACCCATGACAAGGTATTGTAACTTACAGGTACTTTGTGGACGTTCACTTAGTTTGGGGTGCCTGGATTCCATATTCTGTAGCTGGGACCATATATAGACAGCTATATGTTTGCTGCACTTGCTTTGGGTTGCCATTCCACCGGCAGTGGCTGTGCTCATTGGCCACCAGCACCACAAAGTGTGGCCTTCACCAATGGTGGGCCTATTAGCAATAGAGCACCCAAGGGACTTATGAATGACAGCAGTGGCAGCCTGCTTTGGACCCATCCTGGAGAAGGGGTTCCCTTCATTATTGCTTAATCCACATATGCTTTATTTCCAGGGAGGCTCACAAACACGTTTCAGTGTGTGTGTGCTTAGATGCCAACTACTAGAAAGTCACACGTGTAGGCTGTTTATAAACTGACAACAGTACCACTGGAGGCTCTTCTCAGTTACCAGGCTGCTTAAGATTGTAAAGTAGTATTTATCTTTTTCTTATTCTGTGAATCTCATCTCCTTTTTTTCCCCCAATAATGATCTTTCTGAGTAGTTCATACTAGCTTGGAATTCACTATGTAGTCCAAGCTGGCCTCAAACTCGAGATCTTCCTGCCTCTGTCTCCCAAGTGCTGAGCCATCATATGTGGCACAAATGTCAAAAACTTTAGAACTATTCCTCCATTTCCTATTTCTTGCTTTTTTTTTTTCAAATGTTGAAACTGATCCAAAGATGGACAGAACACCTTCCCAGGTCCCTTGGCAAGAAATGTAGAAGAACAGTGCTGTTACTGAGAGATAGGTAGACCTCTGGCCTTGGTTGGCTAATACAATGAGAGGAAGTTGGTTTGCTTTTGTTTCTACTTTGTTCTTGTGCTTAGGCTGTGGAGCTTGGCCGACCATGCCTTGATTGCCCGCTGTAACATGGAGGAAGCAGTTCGAAGTGTGGCCTTCAGCCCGGATGGATCTCAGTTGGCTCTGGGCATGAAGGATGGCTCTTTCATTGTTCTCAGGGTCAGGTGCGTATCCAGACTGAAAATAGTATCTAGAGATGCTCTTGTTAAAATTTAAGATTATCACCAGGTGCTGGTAGCTCATGCCTGCAATCCTAACTACTCAGGAGGCTCAGGATTGTGCTTTGAAGCCGACCCGGGCAGGGAAGGCAGTGATACTCATATCTCCAATTAACCACCTAAAATCTGCAAGTGAAGCTGAGGCCCAACGTGGTAGAGCACTAGCCTTGAGCTTAGGGACAGTGCCCAGGCCCTGAGTTCAAGTCCAGGAAGGCCTTAGGAAACATGTATTTACTCCTTCAAATAGGAAGGCTATAAATCCTCAATCCCCTACCTGTAATTCTGAAGTCTCTAAAGCACTAAGAAAATTCAATATTTTGGGTAATTTATCTGAGACAGAGCCTAACCCTGCGAACTGATGGGAGGCTGTTCATGGTCTCTCAGTGTCTTAGAAGGAATAATGGTATGTTTTGTGATTTAATGCAAGAAATACTATGTTTGATACAAGATGCTTCCCCCACCTCTGTTCACATTATCTGTGAACTTTTCTGAAAGCCAATGCATAACAAATTCCCAAACACATCTGATCCCAAGGGCTTCTGATAAGAGACTGTGGGCTCTGTTGTTAAGCCAAGAAGAGAGGAAGAAAGAATAAAGCAGCCTGCAAGAGCACTAGGTTTTTAGAGGTCAACTTGGATAAGATTTCTTCTTCCCATAATTGATAATAAGTGGAATATTTTCTATTTGGCAATGCCTGTGTTATTTTTCCTGAACAAAAATTATGACCTGCCCTTGTAATTCCTCTGAATACATTAGTTGTTCTGTTGGCTCACACATTGGGAATTACCAAAAAGCATTGCAGCTGTAAAGTAAATGCCGCATATTTTGCAGAGAATTCTGTACAGCATTGACGGATGCCCTTGGCAGAGTTTATTATACTAAAGTTTTCATTACTAGCTACACATAAACTCATTACCAAGTTGGTGGGCAACTTCCTTTCTCTGCTGACTGATGGCTAATTACTAGATTTTTTTTTTCTGATGGAGTTTCCAAGCCAAAAAGAAAAGAAAAACAAAAACTAAACAAAACAAATCTACACATCTGCTTTATGGCATTTTACTACACCATAATATATTAGTAAATGATAGCAGGTATAAGGGATTATCGTATGGGAGCAAATACTTGTTATGATTGATTCATTCAGTTTGTGCTGGTGTTGATGGAACTGTCTTTTCCAGTTCAGGGGAGCTGTCAGTCATAATCCTCTCTTATAAGGAAAAAAGGGAAGGGAAAAAGCAACCTCACTAAGCATTCAGATGTAAGCAGAAATACTTACAAGGTACAAATTACTTCAGTGGTTCAGTTTATTCATTATTGATCATTCATAGTGAAAAATTAAATGATCACAGCAGGTTAACAATGAAAAAAGTAATTTTCTTCTGCTTTTTGGACTTACCTTTTTGCCCCACTAAGTTAGCCATTGCTATCTCTGTCTGGAGTCTGTCTGTCTGTCTCTCCTTCTCTCCCCCCACCCCGGGCGCAATATTGGGTTTACACTTGTTAGGTGGGTGCTCTGCCACTTGAATGATGCCCTCCAGCTCTTTTTGCTTTCGTTATTTTCAAATGTAATCTTACATTTATGCCTGGACCATTTGAGACTGCAATCCTTTCTGTGTAGCTGGGATGACAGCTGTGCACCACCCTACCCTGTTTTTATTGGTTAAGATGGGATCTTGCAAGCTTTTTGCTCAGGCTGGCCTCAAACCTAGATCCACCTGATCTCCCTCCTAAGTAGATAGGACTAGATGCGAGCCACAGTTCTCAGCTAGTTTCTTATTCTTTCATATGTAAAAAATAGTTTATGTTTATGCCAACCTTGATGTATTTTATCTTTCTCCATGGCATATTTTAAAAATAATTTTTGGCAGTACTGGGGTTTAAACTCAGGGCCTTACGCTTGCTAGGCAGGTGCTCTGCCACTTGAGCTATGCTTTTGCACTCTTTTCTTTCTGTTATTTTTCAGGTTAAGATCTCAAAGAAAACCAAAAAACCCTTTTTGGAGACCCAAAAAAATTGTTTTTTCAAATTGCAATTTCTTAAACAAAAAGTTTGGGAAAAAAAAACCAACAAAGAGTTGAACATGAAAGAAAATCTTCATTGAATTAAAGTTTTCTATACTTATATTATTGAAAGCCCCCAATATCATTTCCAATGCTTACTATTCATTTTTATGCACTGGCTATACATTTTAAATAATCTGTCATATCTTTTCAAAAGTTACTCTTTTAATTCCTATATGGTTTCTCTTCCTTTCAAAAGACTTTGCTGATATATATTTTATTTTATTTTTTGGATGGTCGTGCGTCCTGAACTCTGGGCCTGGGCGCTGTCCCTCAGCTCTTCAGCTCAAGGCTGGCACTCTACCACTTGAGCCACAGTGCTACTTCTGGCTTGATATATATATTTTAAAATAAGACTTGAGTTTTCTATTTCTAGATTTCTGCTTATTACTTTGCTTTTTATTCTTTCAGAGATATGACAGAAGTGGTTCATATCAAAGATCGAAAAGAAGTCATTCATGAAATGAAATTTTCTCCAGATGGTTCTTACCTTGCGGTGGGATCCAATGATGGCCCAGTGGATGTCTATGCTGTTGCTCAGCGGTATAAGAAAATAGGAGAATGCAACAAGTCCCTTAGTTTCATTACACACATTGACTGGTCCTTGGATAGTAAATACTTGCAAACTAATGATGGTGCAGGAGAAAGATTGTTCTACAAAATGCCATGTAAGTTGTGTAGTCCTTGGTTGCTTGTGAAACTTTGAACCACATAAAGAAAATATAAGAGGGCTGGGAAGGTGGCTCAGTGGTAGAGCACTTGCCTTGCATGCATGAGGCCCTGGGTTCGATTCCTCAGTACCACATTAGCAAAAAAAGAAAAAAAAACAGAAAATACAAGAGAATGCTTTCTGACCTAAGGTAGGAATAATTCCTAAAGCAAGATCCTTGAATTCCAAACATACATAGCAGATTAATAAGTCAAAATACATCTAAATAGAAAGCTAAGCCAGGCATTGGTGGCTTAGGCCTATAATCCTAGCTATGCAGAAACTGAGCTCTGAGGATCATGGTTTAAAACCAGCCAACTAACCACCAAAAAACTGGAAGTGGTGCTGTGACTAGCCTTGAGTGAAAAAGCTCAAAAACAGCACTGAGGCTCTGAGTTCAAGCCCTACACAAAAATAAATAAATAAATAAATAAATAAATAAATAAATAAATAAATAAATAAATAATAAATAGAAAACTAAGAGAATGTAAGTAAGATTCAAGGACAAGGAATAGAGGAGGCATAAATCCTTTGCAATTGTTATAAAGTACAAAATATAAGCACGTAGTATGTAAAGAATGGCTGAAAATAAATGAAAGGAAAAAATATAAATCTTTAATGACCAATAAATGGATGAAATAAACAATAAACAAAAAAGGAATGGTAACTGAAATAATGAGATACCATTTTATATTATGTAGAAGAGTCTGTCAGTGTTGAATACTGAGAAAAGGGAAATCAAACCATGTGCACTGTTGGAGGGAATATGTACAGAGGCTCAGTGCGAGAGTGCTGTGGCATGGGATGAGGCATACATAGCTTCTCAATGACACTTAGCACAGGGAGAGCTTAACTAAATGTGGACAGTCACAGGATACTGTAATGAAATTAACCTAGAACTACTTGAAACATTATGGATAGATCTCAGAAATACAATGCTGAGCAAATGAAAGTTGATGAGCAAATGCAGAATGACATATACAAATTATGATCATTTACTATAAAATTTTAGGATGTGAAAACATATCACATGTTTTATATTCATAAACATACACAATAAGATGTAAAAATGACGAATGCCTAAATCTGGATGCTGGTTACCTTGCAAAGAGGAAAGAGGCATGAAATTGGGAGGCATGCTCAGTAGGTTTTAACTCTCTGAAACATTTTCTTCTGATTTCTATGATAAAGACCAAAGTGTTAAGGTATATTGAAGCTGGATGATGGACACAGTTTTGCATTATAGTAGAATCTATAATTTTCTGTATACATGAAATATTTCATCATTTTAAAGGTAGATATATAGGAAATAGTTGTCCATCCAACTTCCAAATATTTGAAGGTTTATGATCCATTTAGTTCTTTATCCAGGTTTTTTGTTTGATCAGCTACTCTTTCTTTCCAATTTCTTGCTAATTTCATTGTTCATTAATGCATCTCTGAAAGGCTCAATAAATACATAAGGATATTTGCAGAGTAGTCATGCCATTTCTGTCTGAGCCTTGAACGTGTAGTTCTGCAGAAGGATAAGAAATGAATGAAAGTCCCCACAAGTGACAGAAGAAGAAGAGGAGGAGGAGGAGGAGGAGGAGGAAGAGGAGGAGGAGGAGGAGGAGGAGGAAGAGGAGGAGGAGGAGGAGGAGGAGGAAGAGGAGGAGGAAGAGGAGGAGGAGGAGGGAAAGAAAGAAAGAAAGAAAGAAAGAAAGAAAGAAAGAAAGAAAGAAAGAAAGAAAGAAAGAAAGAAAGAAAGAGAAAACGAAATGAATGAAAGTGATCTGGAGAAAGAAACTGTAGGTTTCCAGGCAGAAGCACTTCATCATGACCCACATACCAAGGGTCCTTGGCTACATGAACATTAGGAGAGCAGTCTGCTTTCTGCTTAAATCCAAAGAAGCAGAGTAGTCATGGAAATTTTAGAAAGGGTGGCCCTAAGGATAATTAGAGACTGTTTCTGAAATCAGTTTAGAACTTCTACACAACAGCTCAGGATTGAGTCCTCAAAGATGTGAGATTCGAGTCCTCATTTACTGTGATTACTTTAGTACCAAGCCTGCGCTCTTCATATTACTATTTGGTGAAATGTGTTCACTGGGATTTTTTTTTTTTTTGGTCAGTCGTGGGGCCTGAACTCTGGGTCTGGGCACTGTCCCTCAGCTCTTCAGCTCAAGGCTAGCACGCTACCACTTGAGCCACAGCGCCATTTCTGGTTTTTCTGCTTATGTGGTGCTGAGGAATGGAACCCAGAGCTTTATGCATGTGAGGCAAGCACTCTACCACTGAGCCACCTTCCCAGCCCCTCATTGGAATTTTTTTAAAACCACAACTTTTATTTGTGTGTGACTTTGCTCTTATAGAGGATTCTTGGAATGTACACAATAATGGTAACATTTAGTTTTTAATACTAAAATGTCATAAATAAATAACAAATTTATATCTTATATTTCCAATGAGTTTTCAAAAAGGTAAAGAACAAAACTTTAGCATTAATCTTGACCTTACATAACAATAAATTATCTTTAGTTTTTATTGAAGAATTATTTATCACTACTTAGGAGGCTAAGGATCACAAGGTTGAGGCCCACATTGGCCCTTGTCTCCAAACAAAATTTGTAAAAGGTGAGGGGGAAAAGCTCAGTGACAGATTATTTGCCAAGCAAGCACTAAGCCCTGAGCTCATTCCTAAAATTTACAGAAAAAATATTTACCATAACGTAATCGCTAACCTACAACTCTATTTTAAGAATATCTATATTACCAAATTAATCATTACACCATTGCTTCGGTGTGTTTTTCTTTTTATCCACTCACTACTTGTTCTCTCATTTATTTTCCTGTATGTGGAAACATCTGGAATTTGTCATTTGCAATAGCAAAATGACATCCTGCTCAGTGAGGAACTCATAATCTACTTTATGGTGCTATTATTGTATGCTTGGGCTTATTTCTAGCTTCCCTGTTAGTCCAGATAGTATAGCTCCAAATGTGTCTGTAGAAGTGGGATTTCCTCTTTTGAGTTACTTCCTGAATCTGCATTCTACAAACTCACAAACTTACTCTACAAACTTATTTATTCCATGGTTCTTTCTAATGAATTCTTTTTTTTTTTGGTTGTGGGGCTTGAACTCTGGGCCTGTCCCTCAGCTCTTCAGCTCAAGGCTAGTGCTCTACCACTTGAGCCACAACGTCACTTTGACTTTTTCTGTTAATGTGGTGCTGAGGAATCGAACCCAGGGCCTCATGCATGTGAGGCAAGCACTCTACCACTGAGCCACCTTCCCAGTCCCCCTAATGAATTCTGATGCAATACTGTTCAACCCACTGTTTGAGGCATGAATCCAACAGCACACAAATAATGTGTCAGATTCTTTTCTTGAAAGTAATTGTTCATTTCAAGAAGGCAGCCGTCAAGACATTACTTCACTGTATTGATTTAAAATTTTTAAATTGTGTCTGGCTATTTACCAAGCATTTTCCTACTGGTTGTGTTTTCCCCTTGTGTGCTCTTTCAGCTGCTATTAAGGATGTGTGTACCATCATGTTTGGGACCAGACCTAGCACAGTGGCAGGCCTGTTTCCCCAGCCAGTTCTATTTGTCATAGTATTGTGAATTCGGTGCCTAGAACTCTTTTTTTTTATTGTAAAGATACTATACAGAGGGTTACAGTTACATGAGTGAGGCAATGAGTACACTTCCACTTCCTCTTGAACATTGTTACCCCCTCCATTGTTTTCCCCCTACCATCCCCTCCCTCCCTCCCTTCCCCAAGGTTCTTTTCTTTTTTTTTTTTTGATTGTGATTAAGTGATTACTTAATTTCCGGAAATTCACAGTATTGTGGAATAATGATGCTCATTTAAAGTCCCAAGTTCATTCTAACTTTCCTGGAGCAAATTGTCTATCACAGTCTGTAATATATAATGGTGCTCATATGTTATATACCATATATGTGATCAGCAGCATGGGGATATTTAGTAGTGGTTCAACCAGATGAGTGGGAGTTCTTTGTTTCTTAAGTCCTGTTAGTTTTGTCATATCACCTAACATTTTGGATTCATCATCCACTTATCAGGGAGACCATGTACTGTTTGTCTCTTCGTTCTTGGCTTACCTCGCTCAACATGATTCCTTCTAGCTCCATCCATTTCCCTGCAAATGCCATTATTTTGTCGTTTCTAATGGCTGCATAGTATTCCATTGTGTATAGATACCACAATTTTTGGATCCATTCATCTGTGGTGGGGCATCTAGGTTGTTTCCATATCCTAGCTATTGCGAACAGTGCTGCAATAAACATGGAGGTGCACGTGTCCTTGTATATTGGTTCCTGTTGTTCAGGGTAGATGCCTAGAAGTGGTATGACTGGGTCGTAAGGGAGGTCAATCTTTAGCTTTCTAAGGACCCTCCAGACTGCTTTCCAAAGTGGTTGTATGAGTGTACATTCCCACCAGCAGTGTAATAGCGTTCCTCGTTCTCCACATCCCCTCCAGCATTTGTCGTTGGCTGATTTGTGGATGTGGGACATTCTGACTGGGGTAAGGTGGTATCTCAGGGTTGTCTTTATTTGCATTTCCTTCACCACCAGGGATGATGAACATTTCCTCATGTGTTTCTTTGTCATTTTTATTTCTTCATTTGAGAAGTCCCTCTTTAGTTCCCTTGCCCATTTAGTAATTGGTTTGTTGGGTTTGGGAGGGATTAGTTTCTTGAGTTCCCTGTATATACAGGATGTTAACCCCTTGTCTGATATATTGCTGGTAAATATTTTTCCCCAATTAGTTGGTTGTCTTTCTAGCTTGGTTGCGATAGCTTTATCTGTGCAGAAGCTTTTTATTTTAAGGTAGTCCCATTTGTCGAGTCTCTCTCCAATTTGTTGTGACCCTGGGACTCTGTTCAGGAAGTTCCTTCCTGTGCCTATTAGTTCAAGTGTCTCTCCTACTCTGTCCTGCAGTAGTTTCAGAGATTCAGGTTTAATGTTAAGGTCTTTAATCCATTTTGAGTTGATGTTGGTGCATGGTGATAGGCTGGTGTCCACTTTTTGTTTTCTGCATGTGGCTGCCCAGTTTTCCCAGCACCAGCGGTTGAAGAGGCTGTGTTTCTTCCATTGTATGTCTTTGGCTCCTTTGTCGAATATCAGCTGGCTGTAGGCCTGTGGATTTATTTCTGGATCTTCTATTCTGTTCCATTGGTCTTCGGGTCTGTTTTTGTGCCAGTACCATGCTGTCTTTGTTATTATAGCTCTGTAGTAGAGTTTGAAGTTCGGCATGGATAGCCCTCCCATATTGTCTTTATCCCCTAGAATTGTTTTGGCTATTCTAGGTCTTTTGTTGTTCCATATGAATTTTTGGACTGTTTTCTGTATTTCAGAGATGTACGTCATTGGGATTTTAATAGGAATTGCGTTGAATTTGTATATTAGTTTTGGAAGTATTACCATCTTTACTATATTAAGTCGGCCTATCCAGGAGCATGGGAGGTCTTTCCATTTCCTAGTGTCTTCTGCAATTTCTTTCTTTAACTTTTTATAGTTCTCATTAAATAGTTCTTTTACATCTTTGGTTAGGTTAATTCCTAAATATTTTATTTTTCGGGAGGTTATTGTGAATGGGGTTGCTCCCTTTATTTCCCTCTCTTCCTGTACATTATCAGTGTATAGGAAGGCAACTGATTTTTGTGGGTTTATTTTGTATCCTGCTATTTTGCCGAAGTGATTTATGATTTCTAAGAGTTTGGGGATGGAGTTTTTGGGATCGTGGAGGTATAGTATCATGTCGTCTGCAAAAAGGGATAGTTTAACTTCTTCTTTTCCTATGAGGATCCCTTTAATGTCTTTTTCTTGCCTTATTGCCCTGGCTAAGGGTTCTAGGACTATATTGAAGAGGAGTGGAGACAGTGGGCATCCTTGCCTAGTTCCTGATTTTAGGAGAATTGGTTGTAGCTTTTCCCCATTAAGTATAATATTGGCTATTGGTCTGTCATAAATGGCTTTTATTGTTTTTAGAAATGTTCCTTCTATTCCTATTTTCTCCAGAGCTTTTAGCATGAATGAATGTTGAATTTTGTCAAAGGCCTTTTCTGCATCTGTAGCGATAATCATGTGATTCTTGACCTTGGCTCTGTTGATATGTTGGATTACATTTATTGACTTACGTATGTTAAACCATCCCTGTGTCTCTTGGATGAAGCCTACCTGGTCATAGTGAATTATTTTTTTTATGTGTTTCTGGATTCTGTTAGCTAGAATCTTGTTAAGGATCTTTGCATCTGTGTTCATCAAGGAGATTGGCCTGTAATTCTCCTTTTTGGTTGGGTCTTTGCCTGGTTTGGGGATGAGTGTGATATTGGCTTCGTAGAATGAGTTTGGGATAGCTCCTTCCTTCTCTGTTTCTCTGAAGAGCTTGAGGAGTATGGGTATTAGTTCTTGTTTAAAGGTCTTATAGAATTCTACTGTGAATCCATCTGGTCCTGGGCTTTTTTTTGTTGGAAGACTTTTGATAGCTTCCTGTATCTCATTATAGGATATTGGCTTATTTAATTGGTTAACTTCTTCTTTGCTCAGTTTGGGCAACTCTTTTTTTTTAATATATATTTTTTATTGTAAAGATACTGTACAGAGGGGTTATAGTTACATGAGTAAGGTGATGAGTACATTTCCTATTGAGCATTGTTACCCTTCCTTTGTAGAACTTTTAAACTTAATAAAATCTCTCATTTTTAAAAAAACTAATTTAAAATGTGAATTAAAAAAACACAGGTAAGCATCCATAAAGTATGAAAAATAGAAGTTGGGGATAAATAACCAGTTTTTAAAAAGCCTTTCAAAATGTTGATGATTTAGTGTGATAATGCTTAATAAATTAACCATTTCACTAATAATGCACAACATAATAACACCTATATCCAAGTAATTAAAGAGAAATAAATATTAAGATTTGAGAAATTATATTTAATCTAATAACAATTTCCTATTCTGATGCCTGACTTTTGAGCAAGTGCTTTCCATAAAACCTCAAAAATAAAACCAGGCTCCCATGGCTCACACCATAATCCTAGCTACTCAGGAGGCTGAGATCTGAGGATTGTGGTTCAAAGCCAGCCTGGGCAGGAAAGTCCATGAGACTCTTATCTCCAATTAACTACCAGAAAACCGGAAGTGGTGCTGTGGCTCAAGTGGTAGAGTGCTCGCCTTGAGCTAAAGTACAGTGCCCAGGCCCAGAGTTTAAGCCCCACAACCGACTGAAAAAAAATATATACCTCAAAAATAAAATCATAGATTGGATAAAGAGTTTCTTTAATCTGTAGATTAAAAACATCAAACATATTAGAAAAATGAACCTGGTAGATTCAACTATGCTTTTTGTGTAAAATAACTGCATTCTCTCCTATCACTTTCAGCCGGGAAGCCTTTAACAAGTAAAGAAGAGATCAAGGGGATTCCTTGGGCCTCATGGACATGTGTGAAAGGCCCTGAAGTGACTGGAATTTGGCCCAAGTACACTGAGGTCACAGATATCAACTCAGTGGATGCAAATTATAACAGCTCAGTGCTTGTGTCCGGAGATGATTTTGGACTGGTCAAATTGTTTAAATTTCCCTGTCTCAAGAAAGGTAAGGCCTGGGCTGGGAAGGTGGCTCAGTGGTAGAATGCTTGCCTTGCATGCATGAGTCTCTGGGTTCGATTCCTCAACACCACATAAGCAGAAAAAGCTGGAAGTGGCGCTGTGGCTTAAGTGGTAAAGCACTAGCCTTGAGCTGAAGAGCTGAGGTACAGTGCCCAGGCCCAGAGTTCAGGCTCCATGATCTACAAAAAAAAAAAAAAAAGTAAGACCAAAACATTGAGGACTACTCTGGACTATCTGACAGTACAAAGGGTTTATTTTCTAGGTGCTTATTTAATGAAGACTTCTTGCTTTCATTTGTATATTTCTATTTGTTGTTTAAGTATTTTACATAGCATTTGTTGCAAGGTCTGCGTGTGTGTGTGTGTGTGTGTGTGTGTGTGTGTGTGTGTGTGTGTGTGTGTGTGTGTGTGTGTGTGTGTGTGTGTGTGTGTGTGTGTGTGTGTGTGTGTGTGTGTGTGTGTGTGTGTACACATACCCGTACTAGGGCTTAAACTCAGGGCCTTGTGCTCTTGTTTTTTTTCTACTCAAGGCTGGAGCTCTACCATTGAAGTCACACTTCCAACTTCTGGCTTTTGGGTAGTTAAGGGGAGATAAGAGTCTCATAGACTTTTCTGCCCAGGTTGGCTTTGAACTGTGATCCTCAGATCTCAGCCTCCTGAGTAGCTAGGATTTCAAGTATGAACCACCAAGGCTTGGCTCCAGGTCTTCTGTTTCTGTCATCCTAAGATACGTGTTTTGCAAATTTAAGTTAGGATTTGGTAAAAATACCATTTTGTGATTCATAACCCTTTCTGTTTCATGTTCCAAAAAAGAGTCCTATTTTATGTACATTTATATAAATATTCATAATTTAAATTATATATTCCATTAAAATATTATAATTTAAAATATTTTATGCTTCTTAGCTGCTTGGGCTTATACACAGAAAAGGGAAGCTAATTAGACATAATTAAAATCTGAAAATAATCTTCCTGGTGACAGTGCAAACTTGTCACAGCACTTATTTTTCAAGTCATATTTGTAAAAGCTAACTGGTAAATTTTTGAGAGAGGAGTTAGGTTCAAAACAATCTTTATGACCTCAAGTTTTGTTATTGAGTATGTTATTGTTAAACTTGTATCAGTGTAGTTATGGTGTACCTTCCAGCTATGTAAAATGACTGAATTAACCATTCAGTAATCTCATCCTCTTCTTCTTCTTCAAGTTTACACAGAGCTCATACACAGGCTCTCTCTGAGGCTTTGCCACTGTGTCCTGAAAAATAGGATCTCACAAAAGTAATCAGCAGGGACATGCTGCTGCCTGAACACTCTTGCACTTGAGCGATTTTTAAATTAAGCAAGGAAAGGGATTGGAAAATGTAATCAGAAAGTCATTTTCAGCTAACTGGCAGTTTTGAAGCAGTGACAATTATGGTACAAAATGGAACATAAAATGCATTGCAAAAGCACCATTACTTACACTTGACAAAATGGCCATCAGCTTCAAAGAGATGGTCCAAGCGCAGAATTACTTTCATGTGCCCAGTTCAGACTCTTCTCTCACTTCCTAATGGACCTTGTGAGTAGGAGAGCTGCCACAGTAGACCCATCCTCCTGGCAAAGGGAGTTATTCTACCTTGAGCAATGCATACTTACAAATGTTGCAGTTTGCCTCAGAGACGTCTAGGTGAGTGTGTGTGTGTGTGTGTGTGTGTGTGTGTGTGTGTGTGTGTGAAAACTGCTCCTGGGGAGGTTAATAAAAGTGTGTGGAAATTGTTGGTAGGAACAGCAGTTGTGGAACTTGCCCCTCTCTGACATAGGATACCAGTGACAAGTATTCCCCCTCCCCCAAGCTTTGAACCTGTAGAAAGACACATATGAACGGAGGTTGATGACTGTGAACAAGTGTGAGACACTAAGCAAGCATTATGGTTTACTCCTGTGACTAAATAGAACTCACCAAGCTAACTTGACACAATTGGAGATATGTGTGTGTGTGTGTGTGTGTGTGTGTGTGTGTGTGTGTGTGTGTGTGTGTGTGTGTGTATATATACACACATATATAGATCACAGATACTGGTTTCCAGTCTCTCTCTCTCTCTCTCTCTCTCTCTATCCATCCATCTCTATATCTATCTCTATATCTATCTATCCAGACAGACAGACAGACAGATAGATTGATGGGATAGCTATATATCCAAGTATGTCAAGTTAGCTCGGTGAGTTGTTCTATGTTTTATATATGTGTGTTTGTGTGTATGTATATAATTTGAATTTTATATATATATTATATTATGGTTCACAGTAATTTCACTGAAGTGTACTGTAGTTAATGAAAATGATTGAATTGGCTTTATTTTTATATAGACAAAACCATTTGTGTTTCTCATTTTGATAGCTCTCAAATCTTAAAGTAATCAAGACTGGTGCTGGCAGTTTTTCCTGATGACCTAGTGTTCATCCTGTTGGGCTCCACACAGACACCAACGTGAGGTGAAAGCCATGCCTTGGCACCCTTGGCGTCCTTGGTGCCATCCCTTCTCCAGAGGCCCATGTTTTCCCAGAGCTTTCATCCCATTCTCCCTCCACATGCACAGCTTTGTACACAGATCTGGAGCAGCTGCATCCTGTGACAAGGGTCCAGGATGTTGAAACCTGGGAGCTGGCAGGGGAAAGAATAGGCCTTCACTGTAGCTTGGGTGGGCCTGAGGTAGAGCAGGCTAGACAGTCGTGAGGGAGATGTGTCATGAGGTTGGAAAGGATGGCAGGCCCACACTATGTACAGCTCTGTAGCTGCTACTAGAAACTTAGATTCTACTCTATGTGCAGTGAAAAGTCATAAGGATTTAAGTGGCACATGACCAAGTTGAGCCTTCCAAAGACCACTGTGATACTATATAATAGGTTGTGAGGGTGAGGGGGGCCACCTGAGAGGCCATGCAGCTAGGAACAGATGCAGAGAAAGGTGGTTGGCATAGGCAAGGTTTCAAGGAAGAGCTGAAGGTCTTATTGCCTGACTGGATGTGGGAATAGAGGGGAAAAACAATGAGGATGACTCCTCTAAACTTGGGGCTTGAACAATGGGATAGAAGGTAACACATTTACAAAGATGTAAAAACGAGAAAAGGCCAGGCATCAGTGGCTCACACCCACAATCCTACCTACTCAGGAGTCTTATATCTGAAGGTCATGGTTTGAAGCCAGCCTGGGCAGGAAAGTCTGTGAGACTCTTATCTCCATTTAACCACCAAATACCTGGAAGTGGAGTTTCAGGTCAAGTGGTAGAGTGCTAGCCTTGAGCAAAAAAAACTGAGGGACAGTGCCCAGGCCCTGAGTTCAAACCCCAGGACTGGGGCACCAAAAATTAAGTAAGTAAATAGATAAATAGATAGATAAATAAATAAATGGAGAAAAGAAAATGCTGCCTGTTTGGGGAGACCAGGAAGGGGAAGACCTTCTCTATCTGTTTTCTTCATGGTAAGTTTGAGGTACCTGTTAGATATTTAAGTAGACGTGGCACATAGGCCATCAGCCTTCCATGGAGAGAGTTCAAGGCTGGAAATTAACACTGGGAAGTCACAGGGTATGTGGATTGTTTTTAAAGACACGGGAGAGAAGGTAGATAGAGAAGAAATAAGGGTAAGGCCAGAGCCTCTGATAGGACAAAGAACAAAAGAAAAACTTGCCTCATCACCTTTTGTCCTAAGGAGAAACTTGGAGGCCATAGATGTGGCCTGTCTTTATTTGATAACGATTACTTAACTGCTGCTTTGGGCGATGGAGATATGACCATAAGCAAAACAAGCACATGGCAGTGCCCTCAGAGAGCTTCTGTTCTGCTAATGAAGCACTGTCCATACACAAGGAAAAATAAGTAGGGGTGGTGTGTTTCTATATCAAAAGAAGCTTACTAGTAGAGGTTCACTTGACTAGCGACGTGAAGGAGACAAAGGAACCAGCCATTTCAAAGAGAGAGAGGTCAGCATGCACAAGACTTAGAGGCAGAGAGTGGCTGGTATGTTTGAGGAATGCAAAGGGACCTGTGTGCCTATAGTGGACTAGGTGATGGAAAGGGACCAGAAAATCAGATGAGAGCCCTCAGGTCCAGTCTATTAAGTGTATACTAGTTATGTATTGCTGCATAATGAATTGCCTATCCCCATCCCCCATTTAGCACATTTGAAGAGGAAATGTTTATGATTTGACAGGTTTTGTTTTGTTTGCCTGTGGAGATGCAGGGGTGGGGAGGTATGATATCTGGGATTCATGAATAGAGTAGATGGAAGGTTCAAGGCCTCTCATGAGGTTGGAGTCCTCTAAAGGACTCCAGCTTCCTCTTGGTCCCAGAACTCGTAGCTGGAAGCTTTATGACTTTTTGTCACGTGATTGTTTATGTGTTATTGTTTACATGAGTGTCTTTATGGCATGGTCCAAAACTGTCAAGACAGATTGGCAGTGGCTTTTGTACCTTCCTCTTGGATGGCATATACCTGTATTTTAGCTATATCTCATTTGCTTTGTTTTGTATTTAAGAATTCTCTGCAGTGTCTTTTAGATCACTATGAAGAGACAGGTTGAATGATCTCAGAGAAGGACAGAGGCTAGCCCCATACACTTTTAGGACCTTTAGAGGTATAGGACAACATACCCTGCTTTGTTTCTAAGCTAACACCATTTCCAGCTAATCCTATTTGGAATCAATCAGTTTGACTTTACAGCCAAAATTGATTTAGGTCACTATTGAACTAGGCAGTTTACTTTCAAAGTCCAGTGCTTCACATATCTACAACAAATCTATATGTGGTCACTCACTGCAGCTCCATGACCACGAAAAGCCATCTGTAAATGTTACTGCTGTTTCTAACTTTTTGCTTGTCCTATTATTATAAAGCAATTACGAACAAACAAATTAATGCTTCTTTCCTTCCTAGGCTTTTGCAGGGAGAGGGTTCACCAGGGTATAGATAACAGTCATTTTCACCTTCGTGTAAATTTAAGTCATTACATCTCCTACAGGTATCTGAATTTTAAACCTGTGACAGTTAAACAGATGTCTTTTTCCTCCTCTGAAAAGGAGTGAGGAATGAGAAGAGGCAGAAGGGTTTTTGGAGTGGGTATAGGGCATGCTGTCAACCTTCCCTCTCCATAGTCTGTAGAGCCCAAGGCCTGCACACGTAAGCAGGCCCCTGCTGTGTCCCCAGCCTACATGGAACACTTACTTGACTGCAGTAGTTCAACCACAAGTTGTTTTTCCCCTTGCACTCATTATCTGGGTCTGGTGCTGGCAGAGTAAAGAAATCAGTTTAAGAGAGAAAAAAGATCATTCTCACAGTTCTTTATCTGCAAGATCTCAAACATTAATTTAAAATTGTTTCCACAGAATTCTTTTTTGTTTTCCAGTTGGGAAATGCTGCCAATTTTATATTGCATTGAATAAGAATATGTAATATATTCATTCTTGATTATTTGTTGTTAGAGTCAGTGAAGCAGTAAGTGTTATTTGGAACAGGTTCAGATTTGTCTTTAGCTTGCACCTTAAGACTGAACTTAAGATTAATTCATAATAGAATATATGTGATACATTTTGGAGCATTTGTTTGTTTGCTATTACATATAAGACAAACTAATTTTCTGATGTATGTAAAGACTTTAATCAAATGTGAATAGGAACATGAATTCCTTTTAATGAATTAATTTCTTTACTTCTTTCTCTCCCTTCCTTCCTCCTTTCCTTCCTCCCTTCCTCCCTTCCTTCCTTCTTTCCTTCCTTCCTTCCTTCCTTTCTTCCTTCCTTCCTTCCTTCCTTCCTTCCTTCCTTCCTTCCTTCCTTCCTTCCTTCCTTCCTTCCTTCCTTCCTTCCTTCCTTTTTCTTTCTTTCTTTCTTCTTTTGGCATGACTAACCATCTCAAAAAATACCTTTACAGGAGCCAAATTTAGAAAGTATGTGGGCCATTCTGCACACGTCACAAACGTCCGCTGGTCCCATGACTTCCAATGGGTGTTAAGCACAGGAGGAGCCGACCACTCCGTGTTCCAGTGGAGGTTTATTCCAGAAGGTGTCAGCAACGGCTTGCTGGAAACCTCACCCCAGGGTAAAATGAGACACTGCTTTCCAATATCTTCTTGTCGATGAAAAAAATGCTGAAGGGATAACTCTAACGTTTATTCTGGGGGCAAAGCATTAAAGCAATTTTGAAAAGTACATTCCTGTAATAAATTTTTAAACATTTTGAAAAGAAGAAATTGCTTGAGATTAATATGGGTCAGTGAGATAATTTTCCTTGAAAAGGATTTTGCTTCTAGCAAATACCCTGTGGGATTTTCAGAGAAATATTGGGATTGGACCTTGCCCCCAGAATATTGAGGTTCAGAGAATGGTCCATGGTGGGAATCCAGGGGCTTTAGTCTAGTCTTATTATGTATAGCCATGGAGATGTCAGCAGGAATGAACAGGTAATAAAATAAATCTATTTACTGGGAAGGGCTCTGCATGCAGGCTTTTGACCAAGGTAATTTTCAGTACTTGGTAGGCGTGTTGAAAATCTAGGGGCTTAGAGGTGTGACCTGTGGTAAAGTTCTCCTCTAACAAGCTTGAGGTCTAGAGTTCAAACCTCAATATGGCAGTATTCCCCCCCCCCAAAAAAAAGTCTTTACTGATATAATTAGATTTACTTTTGTCCTGCTTTTCTCTTTGATAAAACCTGAGGACTTTACACTTTTCAAAGCAAGGTTTTAAACTCCAGGGATCCTGCTCTCTAATAAAAGAGAGCATGTGTGGCCCATGTGCCTGGAGGAAAGCTGTCACAGTCTGTTAGAGCTCCCAGGAAGGGAGGGGAGGGGAGCTCTGAACTAAGCCAAAAAATGAAAGGAACTGTAGGAAGTGAAAACTGTAGCATAGTTACTTTTGTTTACTTTGCTAGAAGAAAGGAAATATTTCAAATGAACTCTTTTTTGCTGGGGTGGGGAGGGAAGCTGTTTAGCATCTGCGCATTTTCACTTGTGTCCTGTGGGTTATTTTCCCTCAGAAGGTGGCACGGATTCCTGCAGTGAAGAGTCTGATTCTGACTTATCTGATGTGCCCGAGTTGGACTCCGATATTGAACAAGAAACTCAAATCAATTATGACCGCCAGGTTCGTGAGCAGTGCACAGTGAGAATGCATAGCCAGACCCTGGCTAGCACTGGAGGGGCATTACGCTAAAAATGGCTATTGTTTAGGCAGAAGAGAAGTAAGGCCAAAAAAGCTTGCTTCTTGCCTTTAAATATGTTTTCAATTAAGTAAATTATCCAGTCAGATCTTATTAAATAGTAAATGAAAGGTAGTTACAACATCTCCCAAACAGAACCCCTAATATTTGAGCTTTTTGATTCCTTATCGTCTAAAACTTTGATTTTTGTTTTTGCAGAGAAATGTGTATATAAGCTTCAAGGTTTTCCATCTTCATTTTCTTAGCAAACCCTGTGATTTTAGAATGGACATGGGAGTTTGTATGTGAGCCATTGGCCTCATTTCTCTCCTAACTCACAGCAACCATTATCCATTTAATTTGAAGCAAAAGCCCTACAAGCCCAATTACAGTGTATATTCTCTCTCCTGCCAGAAATCATCTGTACTAGTAAAAGTTGGTTGACTGCATTCATTCCTTTTGGAAGCTGACATTTCATTTTAGCTCTAAACAGAGCATTATGGAAATTAATCTTTGTGAGCAATCTAAACACACATCCCTTTGTCACTACTAGATGTAGGGGTTCTGTTTTCTGCCCTGCCATCTATAAAGGCAGGAGAAGAGTCTGTACATGATCATGGAATGAATAAGACATCAGCTTTCAGGTATACTGTCAGTGTGTCCATGGAGATATACCAGATTGGTCTCTGTGGGCTAGGTCTTAACCCTGGGATGTGAAGTAACCTACCCACTTCTATATGGCCAGGGCATGAGGCTAAGAAAGCTAGCCTGGGCTTCTCTACAAAGCAAATAGTCTAGGTACCTCTGAGCTTGTCTCCATAGCATTGAATTAACAGTTGTTGTTTTTTTTTTTTTACTTGATTACATGTTTTCTGCCTATTATTACCAACTCAGTGTTTGAAAAATTGGATTAGTACAAAAGCAATCCAACGTATAGCTTAGGCCAACTTCATAATTAGGTCAGTTGGCTATGTACTGATAAATGTATTATGCAGAATGACAGTGAAAAGGGATTTGGAAAGGAATGATTAATATGAGAATGTCACACAAACACTAAACAATATGCCCTGATGCCAAGAGGAAAGGAAATTGAAACAAAATGAAAGTCACTTTGTGCAGTTGGAAGGTTTATTTTCCTCTTGATACAGTGATGGTAATGAAGAATGAAAACCCATGACTTGAATTGAGATCTATGTGTTGGACTCATGAATTCTCCTGGCACCTTGGTTTTCAATATTTCCAACTGCATTATTTGATTTATGTTCACAATATTCCTGAGTGGGGAACTTACTCTCTTCTAACAAATAGGAACTTGAAGCCCACAAACTTTGTGAGATTCTATCAGATGAGCAGTAGAAATAATCTAAAGTATGGAATTCTATGCCTCCATCAGAAAGAATGACATCACCCATTTGTTAGGAAATGGAAAGACCTGGAAAAAATCATATTAAGTGAAGTAAGCCAGGCCCAAAGAAACATAGGTCCCATGGTTTCCCTTGTTTGCAAAAACTAGTATATGTCTGGGACAAGCAGAAAAGGTCAAAAGCTATGTACATATGACCAGATAAGATGATGTTAAGCGAAATGAACCCCAAGATAGGGACACAAGTGTTTTTTTTTCCTTTCTTGCTATTGTTTCTAACATATTTATAATATACCATGTGATTTTTTTTGTTGCTTTGTATGTTCCTCCCCCATGGTATAACTCCTGTTTTTGCTGTATTTGATGTTGGTCTAATTTGGGGAGGGGAAGGGAAAAAACAAAATGTTTAAATAGGGAAACAAGTTAACCCATTGTAACAATGAGATGTCCAAGACACTATGTTGAATAAGGAACTTTACAATTTGGGCGGGGGGGGGGGGGGGGGAGTGTAGTTGTGGAGGTGGGAGGGAAGGGATGGTAGGGGAAAACCAAAGGAGGAAGCAATCCCTCTGTACAGTATTTTTACAATAAAAAACTTATTAAAAAAAGAAATAATCTAAAGCAACTGATGACCTTGAGAAAAATCTTGTGAATTCAGATGAATAATTATCTTTAGACTTGAAAACTTAGTTCATTGTCTTTGTAATAGACAAAAGAGTAATATCTTTCCATTTCTTTTTGTAATGATTTATGGCCAAATCCTAAATAAACTTTATAATGTTTCTTGATTTTTTTAGCAATTGTAATTGGCCAAATGAAAATTTTCCTTCATGAAGATAAGAAATTATTAGTATATTATACATCATTTAAAATATATTAAATCAACATTTCTTGATAATAGAGAATAAAAATGTGGTTAAAAAAAACAGATTGATTTTTATGTAGATTGGAGTTAAATTGTAAAAACCTTTCTGTCAGCTGCCAGATTTAGGTACTAAGTTAGGTGGAGAAAATGAGCTTTGCTCTGCATTTCAGAGTCTGATCTGTGAAGATGCATGAGGCCCTGGAAAGCTGGAAGTCCAAAGAAAAAAAAGTACTCATAAGGCCCTTATTTTGTAAATAATCAAGAAATTTCTTACCCTAGAAGAAACTAATTATACCTAATTGAAAATTGTTTTTAATGTAACAATGTAATGTATTTTCTGTACATGATTACCTAAGAAAATAACAAGTGAAAGAAAATTATTTTGAATCCCAATTATTTAAAAAAATGTTTCATCCAGGCACTGGTGGCTCACGCCTGTAACCTTAACTACTCAGAAAGTAGAAAGGCAACAATTTGGAGTCATTGGGGCAAAAAATTATTGAAACTCCTAGCTCAGTAAGCTGGGCATGGTAGTTCACCCCTTTAGTAACAGCTATGTGGGAAGTATAGATAGGAAGATCAAGGTCTGAGAATAGCCTGGCTAAAAAACATAAGATTCAAATAACTAAAACAAAAGAAGGGTTGAGAGCATGGTTCAAATGATAGTAAAAAACAAACAGTATCACCAAAAATAAATACAATAGAAAATAACATTCAATGTCATGTCTTATTTTTTTTAATACCTTTATATTAAAGCAATGAAAACTTTCTCAAAAATTCCACCATACTGCTGTTTAGAAATCTAGGAAAGGAGTGCTATTAAATGTTGCTGTTGTACTTTAAGGTTTACAAAGAAGATCTACCTCAGCTAAAACAACAAAGCAAAGAGAAAAACCATGCAGTGCCCTTCCTCAAACGGGAGAAGGCTCCTGAGGACAGCCTGAAACTCCAGTTCATACATGGGTGAGCCGCCTGTCTCGGGGCCACGGTGCTGCTGCTTCAGAGTTTACCAGGCCTGTTGCCAGCCTTATGAACAAGCTAAAGAATTCACTTTCCTTTCGGTTGGCTGTCATTCCTATGGCTGCCATTTTAGCTGTGACTCTGTCCGGTCCTGCCAGTCAGGCCGAAGTGGCCACCACAGTGTGCCGTCTCTAGAGTTTGCTGGTTTATGTGGCTGAGCACTGTGGCTGTTGCTGCCCCTGGCTGCCTCACTGCTCTTTCTCCTCCACCTCTGCTTCCTCTCGCCCCCAGCCCGTTGCTCTCTTTGGCTGCCTCCACTCAAGGACAGAGTTTTCTCCAAATATTTTCTCATGTCCAAAATAATTTTAACCTTCATAAAAATGACATACATGCTTACCCATGTTGACACCTACAATTCTTCTATGTAACTTTACAGGGTCAAGAAGAATCTAAATAAATTTCTGGTGCATTATATGTATTCACACCTGGGCCTAATAGAATCCAATGCCATAAATTATTTTATGGCACTATTGCAACATGAAAAAGTTTATTTTTTTTCTTTTCTTTTTTTTTTCTTTTTGCTTATGTGGTGCTGAGGAATCGAACCCAGGGCCTCATGCATGCAAGGCAAGCACTCTACCCCTGAGCCACCTTCCCAGCCCCAAAAGTTTATTTTTTCTGTCACATCCTTTAGTCCATCATACTCTACCCATCCTAAGTCTCCCTTCAAATCTTACCCTCACATGTTTTTATGCCCGAGTCTTTAGTCACTGCATATCATACCTTCTGCAAGAAAAAAATCCTCAAATTCAGTTTCATTTCCTCTGGCACTGCATGTTAACTCTATCCAATGGAGTACTCATTAGCTATACATGGCTTTAAGGCACTTACAACATGACTAAAGTGGGACGTGCTGTATATGTAAAATGCACATCAATTTTAAATATTTGACATTAAAAATGGAGGCTGAGCATCTGTATCTCACTGCCTGTTATTTTAGCCACTTGGGAAGCTGCAATTAGGAGAATCATAATTTAGAGGCCAGCCCAGACAGAAGTTTGCAAGACCCTGTCTCAACAGAGATTTGGGTGTGGTGGCACATCCCCGTTGCCCTATTTTAGGAAGCCTGAAATGGACAGATTGTATATGCTTAGTAGAAAGTAAGAATGTATTTAAAACAACCAGAAGAAAAAAAAGTCTTGTGTGGCTCAGCAATGGAGCACAGTCTGCAAGTGAAAAGCCCTGAATTCAGATCTGAGTAGCACCAAAAATGTGGAGTATCTCATTAAATATCTTTATATTGATTATATGTTGACATGATTTAAATGTGTTTAAGATTGTCCTCGAGAGTTCAGCTATTTTTTTAATGTGGCAACTAAGAAGATTTTTATCTCCTATGTGGTACATTCCATATTTCTGTTATCCAGTGCTGCTCTTAATCTTTTAACTGAATTGTTATAATTATTTGTAGGGAAAAATTGACCACATCAATATAAATATTACAAGTTATGTTATTCAATATTGGAAATTATTTTAATCAAGTATTTTTTTAGTTCAGCTATCTGTGCATATATATCATTTCTTGGTAGAATGTGGTAGAGTTTAGCATTGAGTCTATTCCACTTTTCATTTTTTTTACAAATTAAGCACTGAGAGTTTATTCTCATTAAAAGTAGGCAAGATAGAAATGATTTTGTCATAGCAGTGTTTTTCTGTTCTTTAAGCTCCTTCTGTATTATAGGACAAATAATATTTTGATTTTGATATATCACAAAAGTAGTAATCAATCTATTCATTTATGCCTCTGTTCAATTTTGTTAAAAAGTAAAGAACTAGAGATCACTTGATTTTCAAAGGATCCCTCCTCCAGTCATGAAGAGTTGTACTATGAATTGCCTCTTTGTTTTGGTGCCCCTGGAAGGTTCCATGCCCCAGCATAACACCCATGCTAAGATTCCTGATGGAGGACAGTGACCTCAAAAGAGGGAGAAGAAGAGTATTGTGAAAGGAGAGATGAAGTAAGAAAGCCTGATCAGGGGCGAGTTCACAGAAGGATGGATTTCAGGAAAGAACATATTTAGTAGCTGAGGATCTTGGATCAGATCAGTGCCCAGGTGCCTCTTAGAAAGTCATCCTGTGCTCAGAGCTCCTCTTCTAGCTAACACAAAACAATTGTGTTTTGGGCTCCGCTTGCACATATTTTCCTCAGCATGTTTGCTTTGTTTCTGAGAACACCTGCATCTCACATTTCCTGTTCATTCAACCAGCATGCATTTCTCTGCCTTGTCCTTCAGTTACAGAGGCTATGACTGTAGAAACAATCTGTTCTACACACAAGCTGGAGAAGTGGTCTACCATATTGCCGCAGTTGCTGTTGTGTACAACAGGCAACAACACACCCAGAGACTCTACCTGGGGCATGACGATGACATTCTCAGCCTGACCATCCATCCCGTGAAGGATTATGTGGCCACTGGACAGGTGTGTATCTCTCCTCTAAGACTGGGGGCCTAGCCAAAGAGAGAGGACAAATTCAAGAAGTACTGAGTAGAAGTAAATATGAGGCAGGAGGCTGAAGATTCAGAGAACATTGGATCATTCTGTAATGATGGAAGAATGAACCAATCAACATATTCTAGAATCGTAGGAAGCCTCTTAGGAACTGTCTTTTTGAAGGGATGAAATCTGAATGAGAACAGCTGGTAGTGAACAGTTTATGAAGGAACAACTTTTGTATTTCCTTATCACTATATAACCAGCATTTAACATATCTTACATAGTAAATATTGTTTGTACCAAAAATATTTAACTATTGTAACAGCTAGGTTGTAGTAATTTTTACAAAACTGTAAGAAAAGCATAAGACTGTAGCTAACATCACTTTATGCTCTAGCCTTGAAAAACAAAACCTTACACTTTATATGAACTATTTTCTAGAATGCCTAAACCTTGAATTGAGTCTGTAACTAAAAAGTTGCTCAAAACCAAGGCCTTCTGTCTGTTCTGACATTTAGCAGAGAAGGGAGAGCAATAAAACTTGAGTAAACAAAGTATCTGTTAAACTAAGGATGATCTTGCTAGGAAAATGGTGGAAGTATCCAAAGTATTCTCAGTGTATTCTTTTTTTCAGGCATGTATATTTTGCTTTTGTTTAGTTTGATCACAAACTTTTCATTGATGGTAATACTCCAATGTCCACTAAGCTACAAATTCCAAGAACAATCTCTTGATGTTTTGTCAAAGGTTAGCACGAGACCATTAAATTCTGTCTCTGAGACTTGACATCCAGGTGGTAGCGGCTTCTGAGTGGATTTCTTAACTTAAGCTTGATGAGATTCATGGTTGAAATTGAGAGAGTCAAAGGTATCAACCCATAGAAAACGTGCATCTGGGGAGAAAAATGAGCAATAATCTTTATAGTGCTTATAAAAATACCCTAAAACATACCACTTTACAAACTGGTTTGCTCCTGTCCAACTGCAGGGTTGACCATCAGTTCTGAGTTAGCTGACATCAGTGAGCTTCACAGAAAGTCATCATTGCTTTGCCTTACTACTTGCACTTACTTTTTTATCTGTCTTATAAAGAAGTTATTCCCGGTTCATGAGATTTATTACCTTTCTTTTGAAAGTGAAGGCCAGAGATTGGTTCTTTGCATATACCAGTACTGTAACTGGCAGATAAGATGCCAGCAGTCATTGGTAGGGGATGGGAAATGAACTGGGGAAAGGTGTGAGTAGAGTCTAGACCTCCACAAAGCAGGTAGGGGCTCCCTGGGTCCCTATGGCTGCTAGTTTTCTGTTTTGGAGTCATCATACTCAGTAAGGTCTTTTTTCCCCTTTGTATTATAAGGAATATTATTTTGCTATTTTAATTTCTTTCTGTTGTTGAAATTAGTACAGTAGAAGCTCATATCCCCACAAGGACAATTTGCCTTAGTGACAGATAGTAAAGCCATGAAACTTTTATTTCTCAGGGATAGAAGCAGAGTTGGGCCTTCCAGTGGTAGAAAATCATTAAGAGGCCAGGTACTGGTGGCTCATACCTATAATCCTAGCTATTCAGGAGGCTGAGATCTGAGGATCATGGTTCAAAGCCAGCCTGAGCAAGAAAGTCTGTGAGATTCTTATCTCCAATAAACCACCAGAAAACCAGAAGTGGCGCTGTGGCTCAAGTGGTAGAGTGCTAGCCTTGATCTGAAGAGCTGAGGGATAATGCCCAAGCCCAGAGTTCAGGCCCCACAACCAATTAAAACAGAGAGAGAGAGAGAGATAGAGAGAGAGAGAGAGAGATTAAGAGTGGGAAGAACTTTGTGGATAATGTCATAACACACACAGGACTTCTTTGACCACAAAGTAGAGTCTTATGAAATATGACAAAGCAGCATAGGGAAAGATTAAAAAAAAGAAAGTACAGTGGACATTTGAAATGGGTCTTAAAGGTCTCTTAACTGAGGGTAGGGTGTGGTAACTCACACCTGTAATCCTAGCTATGCAGAAGGCTGAGTTTGGGAGGATTGTGGTTCAAGGACAGCCTGGACAAAAAACTACTGAGACTCATCTCAATAATGAGTTTGCAGCCACTCAGGGCTAAAACATGAGGCCCTATCTGAAAAATAAAGTAAAAAAAAAAAATTGCTGGGAGCAGAGCTCAAGTGGGTTAACAAGCATTAAAACCAAGTTCAAACTCTGGTACTGGGGGGGCGGGGTAGGAGAAAAATGCTTTTAACTGGGAGCCCTGAGCCAATTGTTTTCATCTGGAAAATTGAGGGACCAGGTTATTTCCGGTGTTCTTTCCACTTTCCAGATAATGTGCACTTCTTGATTTGTGAGTAGTGCTTGATTCTAAGGCACCAAATTCTTTATAGTTTATAAATAATTCACAATACACTCGTCTTGTTATTCCAGGTGGGAAGAGACGCGGCTATCCACGTGTGGGACACACAAACGCTAAAATGCTTGTCCTTGCTGAAAGGACAGCATCAGAGAGGGGTGTGCGCCCTCGAGTTTTCAGGTAAGCAACCTCAGTGACTTCCACCAGAGTCACTGCAGATGGCTCTATGGTTCATTTTATTTCCAGATCATTTTCTGTCCCCATTTGGTTCTGTTTGTGATGAGGTCAGCCCAGCCTGATACTGGGAGTCCGATATGACCAGTTTACCAGATTGGAAAAATGTGGTCTTCAGATGACACACCCTTTGCTAGTCTTCCCGCCTCCCTCTCCCAGGTCAGGCCAGAGTGCACACTGGGTCCGGATTTGCTTGAGCGATCTGAAATCCAGAGCAGCTGCTGCTGCTGTTGCCAAGGCTTAGCTACAAATATCTGGCAGCCGCTCGGGACATCCATTCCACCTCCAAATGAGTAGAGAAGCTTCTGACTGAAAATATAAAGGCGCTGGGGGGATGGCCGCAGCTCCTCTGAAATGGGCCACTTTACAACATTGGTATTTTGGAAATAAATTCCATAGTAGACAAAAATAAAACGGGAGCTTTCCTCTCCTCCATTTACATACTGCTACACAAATACTAGCTGATGAGTGCCATTTTCTTTAGAGAAAGTCTCTTTTAAGTTAGAATTTGAGGATGAGGGTCCAAAAAATAACAAAAGATGTTATTACCTAGAAATTTTCAATGATCTCAGTAGTAGAAAGTAGGTCAGGTGTAAAACAGCAACTCCTCCTAAATGTGCTATATAAAACAAACTCTAATGTCCTTTGTCTGAATGCCATTTAAGTATTGAATGTATGTCATGTTAGTCACTAAGGCCTATGAATCCACACTCCAATCATCCTTTTACATTCTATCCGCTCTGCTCCGACAGTTCAAGCCCTCGCGTCCTCTCATCCATGTGATTGTAGTCTCTGATTCCGTCCCTGCTCCTCTAGTCCTTCCTACCTATTCTAAAGTCTTCTGGAAGCATAGTGGTCATTGCTACCATGTCCTGCCCTTGGTCAAAGCCTTTCCTGACCTGGCCTTGACCTTCTTTTCTAGCATTTTTCTTGCACCAACCCGTTCATGTGCCTCGCATCTTCCTACCAGTAAAACCTCCATGTGCTTCCATTCTCCTCAGCCTCTGATCGTTACTCAGGCTGTTTGCATGTATTGGTGCAAGTCCTACCATCCTTTAAGACCAAGCTGAACATTTTCTCCTCCATCCTTTCTGGTAGAAATCATCCATCTCTAGCCGGGTGCTGGTGGCTCACGCCTGTAGTCCTAGCTGAGATCTGAGGATCACAGTTCAAAGCCAGCCCGGGCAGGAAAGACTGTGAGACTCCTATCTCCAAAAAAACCACCAGAAAACCGGAAGTGGCGCTGTAGCTCAAGTGGTAGAGTGCTCGCCTTGAGCTGAAGAGCTGAAGGACAGCGCCCAGGCCCAGAGTTCAAGCCCCATGGCTGACAAAAAAAAAAAAAAAAAAAGAAAAAGAAATCATCCATCTCTCTTCTGCATTCTTCAGTTTGTTGTTTTGATGGTTTTTGTGGCACCTGTCAGCGGCCGTGTTTCGCTGTATTACTTTGTGTCGCATCTCCTGTGCCCTGTGCTTGGCGTACACTAACACAGGCAGGAAAGCCCACCTCTGTTCCCACCACACATGGTGTCATGGCAGGCACAGAAAATGCTTTTAAGTGTTGGCGATGAATAAACAAACACATGAAGTTTTGCATAATGAGCTGTGACTTGCCTTTAACTATTAGTAGAATGCACATTACAAACCATGTGTGGGTGGACATTGTCTTTATCCCTTGCCAGTGCAAAGCACAGTATTTTATTTTTTTTACAACATGCACATTTCACATGCTATGATCCACTATACAAATTGGAATTGCTAAATCATTATCAGAAATGACTCCCTACCTCTGGTGGTTGTGAACTGGTAAAATCAAGGCTAGACAGTCCTTCCTTACTGGTACTCACTGGGACAGTCCTGGTACTTATCAGGGTCCCTGTGTGTCATGGGGAGAGAAGACTATTCAACACACTGTCTGCAAGTTAAATGTTCAGATACACACTTGATAAGCAAGTCAAAGGTTTCCAAAAGCTTGGGCAAGCAATGTTAAAATACGTGATCTATGTGTCCTTGGTAAAGCAGTAAAATCTAAGTGGAAACCATAATTTTAGTTTATATATGGCTCCATCCCAAAGACTTGAATGAATTTCTTCTGCTTTTTCTCCACAATTGTTCTGCTTCTCAGCATGAATTCAGTTACCTTTTTCCTAAAATGTATTTTGCTGGTACATACATATGTGTATGCCTAATGAAAAATAAACATTCATTTAATTATATAAATACAAGACACTCAAGCAGCGAAAGACAATAAAGCCTAAATGTTTATAGGATTATGGGAATTCAGTATACCCAGGTTTTGGTCACATGGAAAATTGATTCAATAATGCTAGAAAACAATTTGGCAGGGTTTCATAAAAGCTATAATTTAAAGTGTCAAGTTTGTTCACTATGTATATTCCATGAACATTTCTACATATCAAGTAAAGGAAAACATAGAATTCAAAATGGCATCTCATTGATTCCATGTGAAAATGTATATGTGTGTTAACATAAACAAAGGAATTTTATGTGGCAGGGAAGTTAGAGAAATATAAATAGGATTTTTTAATTATTAGAGTCATTCTTCTATAGAGTTGATTATACAAGGGGCTTTAGAATAATCTGTTATAATTGCTTGCTAAAGCAAATGAACAAAGATATTATTAATCAAAAATTTTTCTTATAATATGATCCATGATTCCAGATGATGCAGACAAGGAGTAGATTTTATTACTCCACCAAACTGAGCAGCTCTTTTAATGTTTTGATTCCTGGTCACTTCTAGAGAAAGGGCCATCTTTGTTTTTGCCCTGTAGTGGTGAAAGTGTTTCTACAGGAAAAGAAAACTATCCTGGACAGAAATGTTCAGCCACATGGATACTTTCTAGCCTAAATGTCATCTGCATATTAAAAAAAAACTTTATGGGATAATAGATAGATAAGCACACATTTAACCCTAAGTTGATTTCCTCATGTTCACTTGAAAAAGCCTATGCATTTTTAATGAGTCTGGAATAGAAGGACCAACTTATTATTGTCAGAATAAAAAGTTTCTCTTTCTAATTTGTCCTTTACTGTTGACAGTAAGTGCTTTCGAATTATTTGTGGACTCTGTCACGGCCATCCATAATTAATGCCTACTGTGACTGGAAAGATTTGAAAGGGCACTCTTACCTAGACTCAAAAATATGGCCTCAAATAGAAAAACAGCTAACTGGTCAAGGAACAATAGGTTTTCGAAGCTAAGGTCAAGTCCCCACAGGGGCATCAAAAGCCAGCAAAAATGAAAAGAAAGCCAATTATATTTCCAATGTGCGTGCTATGAAGAAATAAATAGCTTTTACCTGCATGCTTCAAGACAAGTGCCCAGAGAGGAGGTGTGGCTGTCGGGCCACCTCTGGATTTGTACCATTCCTTTCAGGGCTGCCCACAGCTGGGGTTGCTTGCTGGGGTAGAGAAGGTCACATAACAGAGTGGAAGCTGATGAAGCAACCCCCTCCCTGCATACATACAATCTACACAATTATCCTTAAGCCTGCCTCAGAAGGCAGAAACTTTAAAAACTGTCATTTTAAATGTGTAGATACTTGCATCCTAAGAACAAATTCATGCAGCTACACAGCTGTCAAAACACAACCTAAACTTTAGAATTCACAAAGGCCAAAAGAGAAAGGATATTGAATATTTATGCAGTGCTTTTGAAAAGAATGGTAATCAAGACATTTGAGTTTTTAGAGCAAAATTACATGGTGCCTTTTCTTTGCTGTCATATCACCTATAGACACATCTGTTTTTATTAGCAGATTATGTATTATTGTAGAGTTGATGTACAAAGGAGTTACAGTTACATGAATGAGGTAATGAGTAATGAGTATGATTCTTTTTGAACCATGTCTCCCCTTCTATCAGCCTCTCCCAGTCTTTCCCTCCCGTCCCCACCCATAAGATAGCCAATCATTTTCCACATAGCATCTAGTGAGCATCACTGTCATATTTGTTCATCCTGTTCCACATCTTATGTTTCCTCCCTTACCCTCTCAAATACAAACAAACAAATAAGGCAAAAAGAAAAGAAAGAAAAACAGCAACAATGGCAACTAAAAATGTCTCTTGTTTCCTTTTCTTGGAGTTCATTTCATAGAATATATATACATATATTTTTTTTCAGTCAGTCGTGGGGCTTGAACTCTGGGCCTGAGCGCTGTCCCTCAGCTCTTCAGTTTAAGGCAAGCACACTACCACTTGAGCCACAGCGCCACTTCCGGTTTTCTGGTGGTTTATTGGAGATAAGAGTCTCATAGACTTTTCCTGCCCAGGCTGGCTTTAAACTGTGATTCTCAGATCTCAGCCTCCTGACTAGCTAGGATTACAGGCGTGAGCCACCAACGCCTAGCTTCATAGAAAATTATTTTATATGATCATCTGTACATAGTTATTGAGACTTTGTCCACCACTCCTATGCATATCCTCCTTTGGCCTCTGTATGTGAATGACTAGAGTCCTATATAAATTAGCATGTCCCAGTGTGTGTGCAGATAGACAGACAGAGAGACATAATCTATCTTTATCTTCCTTGTCTCCTTCAGTATAACTGCCATCATCAGCATTCACTAAAAACTAGCTCAGTGTAAGGATTATGTGATACAATTATCATTAATCTTAAAAGATGGATGATGCTCAAAGAGAGAGAGAAAACATAAAAAATGCAATCACTTGATACAGAACCATGCTAAAGAAACATAGCCAGGCCATACCAGTAGTGAATAGAAAGTCATTATTGGTCCCTTTTCCCAAGTGCATTTGCCAGAGACCTTGCCCAATTTGAAGTCTGGTTAAATGCAAGCATCTGGACATTGGTTGTTGGTTGTATTCACCACCTGGTGGTGACAGTCACTCCAGGAAAGTACAGGAAGTCTGCATGAAATTCTGTAGCTTTGCAGATTCAAGTTACTTTAAATCTTTAAATGATATGTAATAGTGGTTGTGGGTGGGGAGGGCTTGGTTTATTAAGCTGAATGCTTTCTTCCTCCTACTCTTATTCTTCCTCTAGACAGGGAAGAGCAGACTAGTGTTTCCCTTTTGCACAGAGGAGGGTCTTTGCATAGCCACATGCATTCAAAGGATGACCATTGGTTAGAATTTGAAGTAGGGTTACTAGATATAGCCAGTAAAAATACAAGGGACTCAATTAAATTTGTTTTTTGGGCTCTACTCTAGGCCTGCCATTTGAAAGTAACAGTTGAGATCCTGAGGGGGTCAGTGGATGGGCAGGCAGTGTATCATATACTGGTGTTGCTTTACCCTAATGCCTGGTCCTCTAGTCACAGGAGAGACCCTGATAGCCTGATGCAGAATGAGCTGGATCTCCTAGTCCCTGCATGGGGAGCAGAGTTTCTTTATGAACCTAGCCTCTGACAAAGCAGCAAAAGAAAGGCTTTTTGACTGAATCTCTTCTCCTTTCTTGAACAATAAAAGAAATATCATTGCTTCTGTTGTTCTGTTCTCTCTACTTTAAAAGGTTTTGAGTGAGAGTCAAGTGCTAGTGGCCCATGCCTATAATCCTAACTACTCAGGAGACTGGGATCTAAGGATTATAGTTCAAAACCAGCCCGGGCAGGAAATCCCAGAAAGTGCATCTATGGCTCAAGTGATAAAGTGCTAGTCTTGAGCAAAAAAAGTTCAGGGGTAGTGCTCAGGCCCTGAGTTCAACTCCCACAACAGTGCCTGCATGCATACACACACACACACACACACACACACACACACACACACACACACACACACACACACACACACACACACACACACACACACACACACACACACACACACACACACACACACACACACACAGTTGGGGATGAGATACAGCCTAACTGTCCTAATTCTAGTAATCATTGATAATACTATAAATGCTTAATAATTAGGAAAATATTCATGATATCATAGAAGAGATAAGATGATCGGTTGTCTAGTATGAGACTGCTTTTTTCAGAGGACATTTAGAAAAGGACCAAATATAGGCCTAGGAATGGGGATGCTTTTAGTATTTTCTTTAGTATGTTTTCTAAATGTCGTATAGCAAGCACATGACATTTGAAATAGGGGGAAAATATAATATCAGAAATTTTTAATTGAAAATCATCTTTTGAAAGAGACTTACAAAGTTAAAATTTGAAAGAACTTTTGAAGTTAACTTTGGTTCTGATGATAGTGCTTTTATCTTGGAGGGAAAAATGGAATCCCAGCTTAAAGTGGAAAATCAACTCAGAGTCACAAAAGCAAGTGACTCTTTCAGTAAATGTGATGAGGCAGGCTGGGAATGTGGCTTAGTGGTAGAGTGCTTGCCTCACATGCATGAAGCCCTGGGTTCGATTCCTTAGTACCACAAATGCAGAAAAAGCTGGAAGAAATGTTGTGGCTCAAGTGGTAGAGTGCTAGCCTTGAGCCAAAGAAGCTAAAGGACAATACCCAGAGTTCAAGCCCCAGGACTGGCTCCCCCAAAAATGTCATGAGTCTTGTCTCTGATACACAAAATTATCAGTCATAAGACTTTTGTGACATACCTGAGACATTACCCATAATTCTGTGTCTCAGATTAGAACGTCAGGTCAGTGATTGACTTCAGCAAGCAGTTATGTCCTAGGACGCTTGACTGATGCTGATCATGATTTTATTCTGTGCAGTCACCTGACTCTATTGTATTTCAAATATATTTGAGCCTAAAGAAGATTGTTAAGATCAAGTCTCCTTCATCTTTACAGCCTATAAATTTTTTGTGTGTTTTTGATAAAGAAAGAAGTCATTCGAGATTTGTGTTGTTTTTATGCAGCTGATGGAAAATGTCTGGTGTCGATTGGTTTGGATGATTTTCACAGTATTGTATTTTGGGACTGGAAAAAAGGAGAAAAAATAGCCACAACAAGGTAAGAAGCTGCTGGGTTCCTATGATATTTTGCTGATAGCATGCTTTGGTAAAAGATGATAGCTTTCATTTCCTGCTAAGCTTTCATCTTCAAACTCAGGTGGAAATTCACATAGAAAGCTTTCACACCCAAGCGAAAACATCACACTTGTTTTCTGGTGCCAAACCTGATGTACACCAGTGAATGTTTGTTGTAGAGAATTAGAAAATTCTGGAAGGGTTCCCAGAGAGCTCTTCATCACTTTGCTTTCAGGCATCTGGTGTATTACCTCAACCAAAGCTTTTGATCAGCAGCAGACCAGCAGCTTTCCTCAGGTTCATGCCTGGCCCCTTGTTTTCCCCCTGTCTTTGCATCTGTGAAGGATTGTCAGTGTCACTCGTCAGAAGCACCATTTGTCATAGGCAGCAGCATGCAGCAAAAGAGGCCCCGCCTGAGCATCTGCCACTTGCTTTCCGAGCAGGCAAATTGTTTCCCTAATCTCCCCCATCTTATAAATAGACTCTTCAAGACCAACTGCCGTTTATAGCCCACCTGTCCTCCCTCGCCCCGGCCTCCTTCCGTGCTGAATCAGCGCTAAGTCTGAACTTGACTTTCTACGACTTAACATCCAGCCCAGCCACGTGCCTGGCCCAGGTCAGAAGGCAAGATCATGGGGCAGCCGCCATCCAGCCAGACAACTTGTTGCCCAGGCCTCTGAAACGCCTCCTGCCTCCCTCTTCCTCACATTACCGGCGCCCTCCTGTGTGTTTTGCAACATCAAAACATGTTTAAATTCATGGTCTTGAGGCCCAGAGTTCACATTGTAAGTTAATATTGTCCTCTCCAATGCTAAATTGGGGAAATGCCGTTTTGACAGCACAGTTTCATGAATGAAGATCTACACATTGTTGGAGACAGTGGATGGAGCCTCGAGGACTGCAGCTGACCTTCTTAGGAGAAAGAGAGAAGCTTTTCTGATGACTACTCTCTCGAGCTGAAATTCTTGGCAGAGGGGCAGCTCATAAATCTGCCTGCACAAGTGCTTTCCTGCTGGCCCTACCCTTCCCTGCACACCGCGCAGGACTCAGAACTCTGCTTTCCTCCTGCACAAAGTCCTGAGTTTTAGTTTATATGTTTAATAGTGTACTACCTGCATCTATAAGTAATCTGAAGAAAAGCAAGTGCCTGATTTTCAAAGACAGAAACGCAACTTTCCTGCTAGAAAATCCTCCGCCACTGTGGCTGATCCAAGTTATTTGAGAGTTAATGGAAACCAAAGAAAGAATTCTTTCTTGTTTTCTTTTTGATGGTAAAGACATTTGAGTTCAAGACCTCACACTTGCTAGGCAGGCAGTCTTCTGTTGAACCAAGCTTATAGCGCTCTCTCTCTTCTCTTTCTGCCTGTCTCTCTCTCTCTCTCTCTCTCTCTCTCTCTCTCTCTCTCTCTCTCTCTCTCTATGTATATATACATACATATATATACATACATTTACATATAACACATATATACATACTTTTTAAAATTTATTGGTTGTTTTTGAAACATCTTACATTCTACCCAGGCAAACACTTGGACTGTGATCCTCCTTTTTTTTTTTTTTTTTTTTTGCTTCCTATCATGGCTAGGATGACAGTTACAGGTATATCTTACATACTTGTTGGATGGTATTACTTATATTTAACTAGCACAAAATAACCTAACATATCTTAATAATGCATTTTTATGGCCATTATCTTAATAATGCAGTTCACACTTAGTATTGTTTCTGAGGCCTATGAGCTATTCCCAAAACAAGACACCTGGTGAAAGAACTATCTTCAGAGAACATTTGGCAATCATGGCATTAGCCAAGGGCTCTTTCCCAGGAAGAAAGTCAGGGACTGGTAACGCACTTTGGACAAATACATACTAAATGTAACTGTGATTATTCATATTTATAAAAATACCTACTTGTATAATATTGACCATAGTAAACAGTTTCATAAGTACTTAAATTACCAACAAGACAATTAAGCAAAAATTCTATTTATGGCCTTAGCTGACAGTGCTGAGCTAACTAAGCCAGGAGTGGTAATACATGGCTCTAATCTCAGAACTTGGAACACTGAGGCAGAAGGATCTTGAGTTTGAGGCCAGCCTGTATTACCTGCTGAAACCCTGTCTCCAGAGAACAAAACCACAGCATTGTGAGCATGACTCAGGTGGTAGAACACCAGTTCATGAGCAAATGCATCAGATCCCAAGTTTGAGCCCCAGTCTTGGAAAAAACAAACAAAAACTCCCAAGGCCTTAAAAAAGTGACAAGGAAGCAATACTTTATGGAATGGCCTTGCCTGCATTCCAGGAGTCCTCTTCACTTTTCTAGTGGGCCTAACTCATGGTCAGAAACAATTGACCCTTCACTTTGTACCTCTGCATCGCAGGTATTGCCCACTGTGCCTTCTGCAAGGTTGGACTGACACCTGCCCCTGCCGGTATACTGAGCAGCAGTGGTTTCCACATCCAGGGTGGGACCCGTCTAACCCTGAGATGGCGTCTCAAACCACGCTGCCCACTCCTGTGTCTGTGTGCGGGCAGCGTGGCCTGGCATTCCTGGAGACCACCCCTCGTGTGTGACATGGTTAAGGAAATGTGCTCTATCAGCCCAGAGGAATGAGAGAGATACAGAAATGGCAGCACTGACATCTTATAAGATCTCTAAGAGACTTGAGCCAATCTTTGTTAGCAGTTTCTTTACACCTTTGCTAATTTAGATAAGTGATTGCAGTCATATCATTAGAAATGGAGAGAGAGAGAGAGAGTGTGTGTGTGTGTGTGTGTGCACTTGTGTGCATGTGTGTGTGTGTGTGTGTGTGTGTGTATGTGTGTGTGTGTATCTAGGGTTTGAACTCAGTGACTTGCATTTTGAAAGCCAGGAGAAGTAGACTTTTTATGAAATCTTATGAGTTGTTTGTATTTTAGGCCTGATTGGCCTTGGACTTCAATTCTCCTGACTTCAGCCTCCCAAGTAAGGAGCTAGGATTACAAGCGTGAGCTACCAGGGTTTGAACTTGAGACCTCATACTTGCTAGCAGGTGCTCTAGCACTTCACCTTGCAGTGGTAGCAATTTTTGCTTTAGTTATTTTTTTTCAGATACAATGTTACACTTTTGCCTTTGGCCATCCTGAGATGGTGGTCCTCCTCTCTCCGCTTCCTAAGTATCTGGGATTACAGGCACACACTAATACTCTGAAATAGCAGCTCACTCACATTTTACCTGGGCTGGCTTGGATACTCTTATCTCACTGTAGCTGGGATCAAAGGCATGAGCCACTCTGCCTCAAGTATCCATCTTCACTTTTGGCTCTTAAAGACATAACTGGAGAAAGCCTTCAAATCAATCCCACCTCCTCTTTTTCCAGCTAAATAGGATCCGGAGACACTGTTTCTCTCTCTCATTTTACTTTTTGTTATAAAAAATGCTCAAAAATTACACAAAAGTGGAAGGAATGGTAAATGGAACACCCTTGTGTAGCAGTCACCCAACTACAATAACTACCAGCATCCCACAAATCTCTCTTCAGTTGTCACTCTCTTTTCCTCTGTCTCTCTGTATCTGTCTCTGTCAGTCTGTCTCTCTCTGTTCTCATATATCTGTAATCTTAGCTTGAGAATAGGAGGTTTGAGGTTCAAGGCCACCTGGGGCAGAAAACTTAACAGGTCCCTTATAAATCCATAGCTAATGGCTATGGCAGGTTGAGGTTGAGAGGATCTTGATCTGAGACCAACATGGGCAGAAAAGTCCATGAGACTCCATCTCCCTGGGAGTAATCTGGACACAGTGCTACATGCCTGTGATCCCAGCAAGATGAGAAGCCTAAAAGTAAGCAGATGGTGACTCGAGTGTGATACCAGGTGGGAAGCAAGGCTCTATTCTAAAAATGACCAGTGAAAACTAGAGCAGAGGCGTGGCCCAGACTACAAGCATGAGTTCATGAGTATAAACCCTAAGTACAGCCAAAAAAGAAAAGAAAGGAAGGAAGGAAGAGGATTGAAATCTCAAAACATTGTATCGTTGGATCTGAACATGCTTAGCTGGACATTTCTAACTGGAAAGGGGCAGTTTTAGGAATTGTCATGCTGTTATTATTAAGTAAGGAGAAATAAAATCTTTTAGGACCGAGTCTTTTTGTCCAAAATCAGAGAAATAGGACTTTTTAGGTTGGTTTGTTGTTTTGTGGTACTGGAGTTTGAACCCAGGGCCTTGCATTTGCTAGGCAGACATTTAGCCACTTGAGCCCAGCACTTTTTGCTTTCATTATTTTTTGGAATAAGGTCTCACATGCATTCCTGGCCAGTTTATATCATGACTTTTCTGTTATAGCTGAGAAGACAAGTACATGCCACTCCACACAGTTTTTTTTAAGATGTAAAATACCTTATTATTATTATTATTATTATTATTATTATTATTATTATTATTATTAGGGTAGTATACAGAGGTGTTACAGTTAAAGGTCAAGTAATAACTACATTTCTTTCTAAACAATGTCACCCCTTCCCTCACTGTCTACTAGTTCCACCCCCCATCTCTACCCACAACTTGTATAGTTCACTTTCTTTCTTTCTTTCTTTCTTTCTTTCTTTCTTTCTTTCTTTCTTTCTTTCTTTCTTTCTTTCTTTCTTTCTTTCTTTCTTCCTTCCTTTCTTTTCTTTCCTTCCTTTCTTTCTTTCCTTCCTTTCTTTCCTTTCTTTCTTTCTTTCTTTCTTTCTTTCTTTCTTTCTTTCTTTCTTTCTTTCTTTCTTTCTTTCTTTCTTTCTTTCTTTCTTTCTTTCTTTTCTTTCTTTCCTTTCTTTTCTTTCTTTCTTCCTTTTTGTCAGTTGTGGGGCCTGAACTCTGGGCCTGGGCACTGTCCCTTAGCTCTTTAACTCAAGGCTAGCCACAGTGCCACTTCTGGCTTTTTCTGCTTTTGTGGTGCTGAGGGATCGAACCCAGGGCCTCATGCATGCAAGAAAAGCACTCTACCACTGAGCCACCCTCCCAGCCCTGTATAGTTCATTTTCAACATGTGTCCAATTGCCTTAGTGTGTTCAAGGTAATGTTTAATGTGAATAGTTATAAATTTTTTCCTGACCATATTGAGTGCCACTAAGTAAAAATAATACTTTTGAGTTTACACATACACACACACAAACACACATGTGCATACACACACACACAAGTGTCATGGGCAGGTAAATGGTGGTTCCATGTTCTGCCCTTAAAGAAAGGAGGATGTACCTGGTGCCGGTGGCTCAATCCTGTAATCCTAGCTACTCAGGAGACTGAGATCTGAGGATCATGGTTCAAAGCCAGCCCCGGCAGGAAAGTCTGTGAGACTCTTATCTCCAATAAACCACTAGAAAACTGGAAATGGTGCTGTGGCTCAAGTGGTAGAGCGCTCACCTTGAGCTGAAGAGTTCAAGCCCCATGACCGACAAACAAACAAACAAAAAAAAGGAGGACAACATACAATCTGTGTGGAAAACCAGCCTGTGTATAATTAGCTTTTTAAAAAATTCAGGTTTCTCAGGAAACAGGAAGATCCAAGGGCTCAGGCTGAAGCATCCATTAGTTCCTGTGTTATTGTGTTGAATGTCTCTTAAATAATAAATGAGTGTTACATTTTTGTCAAGTATTTTTCAGCCTCTGAAAATAGTAATATTAAAATAGTTATACATTAATAGTAATACATTAACACAATGAGTTATATTATTATTTACTTTGAGCTACCCTTGCATTTGGTCCTAATGATGCATTATTTTAAATGTTCATGTCGATTTTCTGATTTGCATTCATGTGGGCTATTATGCTTAACATACACAGAAGCAATGAACCAAATAACCCTAAAAGAGATTCAGGAAAGGCGTGCTTTCTGTCCTAGCTGGCTCCTGGACCACAATCTGCCTATTTTTGGCTCCCTGTTGTAGCTGAATGAAAGGCGTGTTCCACCCCACCAGGAATTCCATGCAGTCCCATCGTGGTAGCATTGATTTTTGTCTTATAGAAGCATTCTGGTGCATTGTAAATATTTCATTAATTTACACAAAGCATAACTACATAGCCTTTAGTGTCAGTATTGGGGTAAGAAAAGAGGACAGGAAAGCCACACTCATCACTTCAGTGTGGGCCCCTGTTCGCACTATAAATCATGCTCTAATTTGGTTGTACTTTTTGGTGTGCTTCATGAAAGTCACACCAGATGCATGCTGTTAATAAAACACTGTATCACCACTTCCATCCACACTGGATTATTTTCCCTCTTTGTCTGTTTCAGGGGACATAAAGATAAAATCTTTGTGGTGAAGTGTAACCCACACCATGTGGATAAACTGGTCACAGTTGGGATAAAGCACATCAAGTTCTGGCAACAAGCAGGTACTGTTGTGGGGCCTTTTCACTTCCGGATTGATAGTGTGGCCCTTTGCAAAGGGTACCTGGCCACTATGAGGACCCCTGTGCCAGTTAAGCTAAAACGGAACAGAAATAAATATTCCCTCCCATGTTACTTTGGACTGTTTAATGTCTAAGCTATGAGGCTTATATATGGTGCTATGCACACTTATCAGTATATAGAATGCTTTGGGAAATAGTCTCCTGGGAAAATGATTATTTTTATCTTGAGTTGTCTGGTGCTGAAAGCAATAATTATGGTGGACTGCTAAGTAGGAAATAATCATTTTGGTTGGGTGAATAAAGTTTCCAATATTTTGAGGGTTCTTTTATTAATCTGTCATTACATTTAGTGCATGAATTCAACCCTGCCCCTGAGCACAGAAAGTAGTTAAAATAAACACTTGTGGATCACATGCTGCTGGTGGCAATGGGAAAGTAGGCATGGGAAAACATGGAAGAATAATTTGCCCTCCTCACTAATAAATCAGACCTGTTATGGTAATCACGTCTGAATTATTACATCAGCTCCATCATTTTTTTTCTTTTTGTGCTGGTACTGAACTCAGGGCTTAAACTCAGGGCTTAGGTACTGATCCTTAGCTTTTTCGCTCCAGGCTGGCATCCTACCACTTGAGCTACAGCTCCATTTCTGGTATTTTGGTGATTAATTGGAGATAAGAGCCTCTCCGACTTTTCCGCTCCAGCTGGCTTCAAACCACGATCCTCAGATCTCAAGCCTTCTGTGTAGCTAGGATTGTAGGCATGAACCACATGGCTCATTTTGTGCATCTTTGTGTACTCACGATGCTAACACACTGGCTGTTCATTGAAGATGGTCATACTACCTGATCATAGGAAGTGTCTGCTTTTTAAAAAATACTGAGTGTTCTTGGTCTTCTCCAGGTGGAGGCTTCACCTCCAGGAGAGGTGTTTTTGGAAGCGTTGGCAAACTAGAGACGATGATGTGTGTTTCTTATGGGCGAATGGAAGATCTCGTGTTCTCGGGAGCCGCCACTGGTGACATTTTTATCTGGAAAGATGTTCTGCTCCTGAAGACAGTGAAAGCTCATGACGGGCCCGTGTTTGCTATGTATGCGCTGGATAAGGTGCAGTGTGCTATTCAGAAAAGGTTTCTGGAATTTTAGGGTGTCTTTAGAAGGACCATTATGAGGATGCCTGGATCTAAAATTAGTTCAGTTTAAGTTAGGAAGTAGCTGTCATGAAGCTCTAGTCAAAGGAAGATAAAGAGAACACACAAATATTTGTATCATTTCTTTTTCATCAATAATCATTTCCTTATTACAATTTCTCTGCATTTGCTGGCTCTAATCCCTAGGAGACTATTAGGAAGTACAGGGATAAGGCAAAGTGTAGTGGCTCATGCCTACAATCTCAGCTACTTGGAAAGTGGAGACAGGAAGATCACATCGTAAGGCTAACCCTAGCCAAAAGCTAGTGAGACTTTATCTCTAATAACAAGCTATACATGGTGAATCATGCCTATAATCTCTAGCTGCTCTGCGGTATAGGTAGGAGGATCATAGACCCAGGGTGGTCCAGGGAAGAAAGCATTAGACCCTATTTGAAAATTAACTAAAATACAAACAAACAAAAACCTGGAGGCATGCCACAAATGGTAGAGTATTTACTTAGAAAGCTCAAAGCCCAGAGTTAAAAAACATAGTACTAAGCTGGGCACTGGTGGCTCACTCCTACTACTCAGGAGGCTGAGATCTGAGGATTGCGTTTCAAAGCCAGCCGGGCAGGAAAGTCCATGAGACTCTGATTTCCAGTTAACCACCAGGAAACTGGAAGTGGCGCTATGGCTTAAGTGGTAGAGCGCTAGCCTTGAGCTGAAGAACTGAGACAGCACCGAGGCTCAGAGTTGAAGCCCCATGACTGACAAAAAAACCCACACAAAAAAGTGTGAATAAATCTAATATATAGTTCAGCAATGTCTTTTGCCTTAGTAGCACAATGAGCAGATACCAAGTGATTTACTTCTTGTCTCACACATCAACTAGTTATGATGAAAGTGATTTTCATAACCAGTTTGCTCCTGTGTAGACAGGTTCAGCTTCACTGAAAGTGACAGAATGAAGGCTTCTCATAAACATAATACTAGATACAACAGAATAGGAGGTCAACAGTTATAGCTCTATGTTGTTTAGGAAATGACAATGAAAGAAGCCTATATTTTTCAATACTGATGCAATGTTTTTGTTAATATAACTTTAATCGTGTGTGTGTGTGTGTGTGTGTGTGTGTGTGTGTGTGTGTGTGTTAGTTCTGGGGCTTGAACTCAGGACCTAGGCACTGTCCCTTAGCTTTTTTGCTCAAGGCTAGTATTCTACCACTTGAGACACATCTCCACTTCTGGCTTTTTTGGTGCTTAATTGGAGATAAGAGTCTCGTGGGCTTTCCTACTTGGATTGGCTTCAAACTGTGATCCTCAGATCTCAGCTTCCTAAATAGCTAGGGTTATAGGCATAAGCCACCAGCACCTGGCTTTTAACTTTTATTTACTTCTTTTTTCTTGAGATGGAATCTTGCAATGCACCCTTAATTATTTAGCCTCCTGCTTCTACCTCCTAATACTGGGTTTACAGGCATGGCCTCCCACACCTGGCTCTTCCTAAATATTTTCAATCTGTAGTCACAAGATTCCATAGATGCAGAAGGCTAACTGGAATAACAATAATTCATACTGAATTGCATTAAATTAAAAGCTTGAAAATGCAATGGAAAACTTAATACTTCTCTTAACAACAACAATCACACACACACATACACACACACACACACACACACACACACACACACACACACACACACACACACACACACACACACAGAACTCTTCCAAGAACAGTTAGTATATAGGATAAATTTCCAGAGAAGAAAACTATTTCTAGAATTAAGAAATTGTAATCTTGGACTAGAATAAAGGTTGTAGTTTTTTTTAAGTCCAACATGTCAAGCATTTTAACATGAAACAAGTTGGTTTTATTATACAAATACTGATGTTTTCTCTTGGGGGGAACCATTTAGTTATTGAATATTAAACAGGCTTCAGTGTGTGTGTGAGACATTAGGGGTAGAGTATAGGGCCTCCTGTGCTATTCAGGCCTCTACCATTGAGTCCCCACCCCAACACTTTTCTTTTCCTTTTTCTTTTGTTTGTTTGTTGGTCGTGGGGCTTGAACTCTGGGCCTAGGTTGTCCCTGAGCTCTTCAGCTCAAAGCTAGCACTCTACTAGGAGATAAGAATCTCCAGGACTTTCCCTCCAGGGCTGCCAGCAATCCTCAGATCTCAGCCTCCTCAGTAGCTAGGATTATCAGCGTAAGCTACCGGCTCCAACACTTTTTTAAAAAATTGTGATGCTCACTCCAGTTCATCTGGCCGGTGTTTGTGAGGTACCGGGAGCTTTGCTGATGTTTGTGGCTTTCCTTGTCATTTGGGAACTCATATTCAAGATAGAGGAGAACAAGGCCCAGAACCAGCCAGCCATGGGCCAAGGGCTGGCCGGTGATCTAAATGTCTATGAGTAGACACACAGTAACAAAACAAACAAACAAAGAAAAAAAGAAAAAGAAAAGAAAAAAAAGAAAGTGCTTAATATTAATGGATGCTTCTAGAAAAAAATACCATACGAAGATTGTTAGCACCAGGTTTTTAAGTCTTAGGCAGAAAATATACCTAAGGCTACCTTCCCCAGGAGGAGTCCTGTTGGGTGGGTGACCAGTTGGTGGCTTGGATGTGTCTGTAATTCTTCCTTGTGTACCTTCCTAGGGTTTTGTCACAGGTGGAAAGGATGGAATTGTGGAGCTCTGGGATGACATGTTTGAACGATGCTTAAAGACCTATGCCATTAAGAGAGCAGCATTGTCAACAAGCTCAAAAGGTGCTACCTCCAACTGTCCATGGGAAGCTTTCTGTTTTCAATATGCTACATGTCCCAGTAGTAGCTTATTGCCAAGTCAGTTCTCCTCCTTCCATCCCTTCCTAGTATGTGGTGCTTTAGGGCTAGAAGAATGAAACATATACTATCAGTCTTCTTATTGTGGCACTAAATACAACATTTCCCCTCTCAGGTCTACTTTTGGAAGATAACCCTTCAATTCGTGCCATCACTCTGGGCCATGGCCATATCCTGGTGGGGACCAAAAATGGAGAGATTCTGGAAATTGATAAGAGTGGCCCAATGACGCTGCTTGTACAGGTACTGTGTGTGCACATGTTGTGAGACACAGTTCCCCTTAGGACTGTGGCTGGGTTGTGCAAGGGTTGTGTGGTCTTCTGCTGCTGCTATGTGATGTGTTTCACAAACCAGCAACAAAACTGGTTTGTCATCTGTTCCTGTGGGTCAGGAGTCTGAGCAGGGGCCCGCTCAGGCTATAGTTCAAATTCATCCTTGTGATTGTAGGATTGAGGCTTTCCTTCTTGCTGGTTGCTGACCAGAAACTGCCCTCAGCTGGTGCAGGCTACTCAAATTCCTTGACATATAGCATTTCTCATTGTCAACAAGGAAGGAAAACTTACCCCATTGTCACAAGCAGCAGGATCCTCTTCTTCACACACAGCATCATGAACTCTCTGTCACTTGTACCACCTTTTGTTGTCTGGAAACAAGCCACAGGTCATGTCTCAAGTGAAGGGAGGTGATTGCACCAGGCTCTGAGAACCAAGAGGTTCACGAGGGTCACCCCACAACCCTGTCATTGCACTCCATCCTCCAGACACTGAAAAATACCCCCTCCCACAGTTCCCACACCCCTATCAATGGCAATACCTTCTCTCATTGAGAATCTTCTCACCCAAATTAGGTCTAGACGTGTGGGGCTCCTGAGATGATACCATTTTCCTCCCTGTATGTCTGTGTCTCTGTCTGTACATCTGTCTGTCCCTCCCTCCCTCTCCTTCTCCCACTCCCTCTCCTTCTCCCCTTTTCCTCTCTCTCTTGCTCTCTTTCTCTCTTTCTCTCTCTCTCTCTCTTGCTCTCTCCTCTCTCTCTGGTGAGAGGAGATAGTTATCTGCTCCTCCCATACTGAGACACAGCCTCCTCACTCCACCCTTCCATCAAGAATCATAAGTAGATAAAACGAGATTCAGAAGCTGAGTAATGATAAGATCTCCCTTGAGGGAGGGGGGCTGGATATGGACCTAGGTAGAGGTTTCTGTCTGCTGTGGTCATGGGTGGGCCTTACTTGCAGGTGAGTAGTCAGAATCAAAGTTTAGGGCCCAGCTCAGGCAAAACATTAGTGAATCCTATCATACTTTTTGTTTTTTAGAATGTTTAATTGTTATAATAAAGGTAATGTACAAAGGGGATACAGTTACATAAGTCAGGTAATGAGTACATTTCTTTTTGAACAGTATTACCCCTTTCCTCCCTCTGTCCCATTTTCCCCTCCCATCCCCACCCACCAGCTGTAGAGTTCATTTCAATATAGTATCTAGTGAGTACCACTGCTGCATTTATTCCTCTTTGACCCTCCTATTCTGTGGCTTCCCTTGCCCTCCCAAAGACAGGTAAATGAACAAACAATGCAAAAAGAAAAGAAGCCAAAAACAGCAAGAAAGAAAAAAACCCTCTTGTTTCCATTTCCTGAACTTCATTTTGATGAATATTATTTATATGATCAGAAGCACATAGACATCACACCTTTGGATTCCTCTTCTAAGAGTATCCTCCTTTGGTCTCACTGTGTGTGATGTCTATAGAGTGTGAATGTCTGTATAATTTGCCATGCCCCAGTGTGGGTCTAGCTTCTGCATATGAAAGAAAACATTCACATTTTGTCTCTCTGAGCTTGGCTTACCTCACTTAACATGATTTGTTCTAGAGCCATCCATTTTCCTGCAAATGACATAATATTATTTCTAATGGCTGTGTAAAATTCTGTTGTGTATAGATACCATTGTTGGCCCCATTCATATATTGTGGGGCATCTGGGCTGTTTCCCAGCTATCTTGGCTATTGTGAATAGTGCAACAATGAACATGAATAAACAAGTGTCTTTACAGTATCCTGGCTCTTGATGTTCTGGGGAGATGTCCAGGGGTGGTATGGCTGGGTTTTAGGGAATATCCATGTTTAGTTTTTTGATGAATCTCCAGACTGCTGTCCAGAGTGGTTGTACTAGTTTACATTCCCACTAACAATACAATAGGGTTCCTCTTCCCCCACATTCCTACCAACATCTGTTGTTCAAATTCATGATTTTGGCCAATCTAACTGGAGTGAGATGAAATTTCACAGTTGTTTTGATTTGCATTTCCTTTATGGCAAGAGATGATGAGCATTTCCTCATGTGTTTCTTTGCCATTCTTACCTCTTCTTCTGAGAAGTCTCTTCTTAGCTCCTTTGCTCATTCAGTGACCAGTTTATTAGCTTTGGGTAGAGTTGATTTCTTGAACATCTTGTTTATTTTGAATATTAGGCCTTTGTCAGATGTGTTGCTGGTAAAGATCTTCTTGTAGTCTGTTGGCTGTCTTTCTAGTTTAATAACTATATCCTTGGCTGTGCAGAATCTTTTTATTTTCAAGTAATCCAATTTGTCACACCTCTTTCCAATTTGCTGCGCCCCTGGGACACTTAAGCTTCTGCCTATGCCTGTAAGTTTTAGTGTCTCTCCTATTGCCTCTTGCAGTAATTTCAAAGCTTCAGGTCTGAGATTGAGGTCTTTGATCCACTTAGAGTTGATATTTGTGCATGGTGACAAACAGGGATCCACTTTTAGTTTTCTGCATATGGATGCCCAGTTTTCCCAAAACCAGTTATTGAAGAGGCTATCTTTTTTTTTGGGGGGGGGGTCCGGTTGTGGGGCCTGAACTCTGGGCCTGGGCACTGTCCCTCAGCTCTTCAGCTCAAGGCTAGCGCTCTACCACTTGAGCCACAGTGCCACTTCTGGCTTTTTTCTTTTTACTTATGTGGTGCTGAGGAATGGAACCCAGGGCCTCATGCATGCATGGCAAGCGCTCTACCACTGAGCCAACTTCCCAGTCCAAGAAGAAGCTATCTTTTACCCCCTGTATGTCTTTGTATCCCTTATCAAATATTAGATGACTAATGATATTGCTTTATTTCCAGGTTTTCTAGTCTGACCCATTGATGTTTGATATATTTTTGTGCCAGTACAAAACTGGTTTTGTTATTATAGCTCTATAGTAGAGCTTGAGGTCTTGGGTTATGATGCCACCAGCATTGTTTTATTTTGCTTAGAACTGCTTTGGCTATTTGATGTTTTTTGTTGTTCCATATGAACTTTTGGATTGTTTCTCTATCTTTATTTCTTTATTTATTTTTGTCGATTGTGGAGTTTGGACTCTGGGTTGGGCGCTGTCCTTCAGCTCTTCTGCTCAAGGCTAGCACTCTGCCACTTAAAGCACAGTGCCCACTCCTGGCTCTTTCTGCTTATGTGGTGTTGAGGAATTGAACCCAGGGCCTTATGCATGCAAGGCAAGCACTCTACCACCCAGCCACCTTCCCAGCCCTCTTTATAAAGAACTTTATTGGTGATTTGTTAGGATTGCATTAACTTTGTATATCATGTTTGGCAATATGGCATGTTCACAATATTGATTCTACCTATCTGTGAACTTGAAAAGTCTTTCCATTTCATGATATTATCTTTGAATTCTTTCTTCAGATTTTTATAGTTTTCACTATAAAGGTCTTTTGCTTTCTTGGTTAGGTTTATTCCTAGATTTTTCTTTTGAGGAAAATGATGTTGTTTTCCTTATTTCCCTCTCTGCTTGTATATTGTTAGTATATAGAAGAACTACTTACTTTTTATTTTTACTTTTTGTTGGTTGTGGGGTTTGAACTCAGTACCTGAGCACTGGTCCTGAGCTCTTTGGTTCAAGGTTGATGTTCTACTGCTTTGAGCCACAGCTCCATTTCTGGGTTTTGGGTGGTTAATTGGAGATAAGAGTCTCACAGTGACTTTTCTGCCCAGCCTGGCTTCGAACCACAATCCTTAGATCTCAGCCTACTGAGTAGCTGGGATTACAGGTGTGAGCCACCAGCCCCCATCAAGGCTACTTATTTTTGTGGGTTAATTTTGTATCCTGCTATTTTTCCAAAGTTATTGATCATCTCTAAGAGCTTGGAGATGGAGTCTTTGGGGTTCTGCAGATGTAAGATTGTGCCATCCTATGTGGATCCCTTTCATGTCTTTTGCTTGCCTTACTGCTCTAGATAGTAATTCCAGAACTGTATTTAAGAGGAGTGGAGAGAGTGGACATCCTTGCCTTGTTCCTGATTTTAAAGGAAATGGTTTTAGTTTTTTACTGTTCAGTGTAATGTTGCCTGTTTGTCTGTTGTATATAGCCTTTATTGTTTTGAGGTCTGTTCCTTCTATTCCTAGCTTCTCCAGAACTTTTAACATGAGTAGGTGTAGAGTTTTGTTAAAGACTTTTTCTGCATCTGTAGAGATGATTGTGTGGCTTTGTCTTTGGCTCTGTTGATGTGATGCATTGCATTTATTGATTTATGTATGTGAAACCAACCTTGCACCTCTGGGATAAAACCCACTTGATCATAATAGTGAGATCCTGTCTTAAAGAACAACTCAGGTATAGTGATATACATCTATAATCCCAGCTATACAGGTGACATTGGCAGGAAGATCAGAGTTTTCATTTGGCTTGTGCAAAAACGCAGATCCTATCTGGAGAATAACTAAAGCAAAAGGAGTCCTGGGTGCAGTGCAAGTGGTAGAGTACACATGAACCTGAATCCAAACTCCATGCCAACAAAACAAAACCAAATAAAAGCACTCAAAAACACTACAGCTAATTGTGGCCGGCACCAGGATAAGAATCATGAGTTATAGTAGCCTTGAGGTAGGACCTCTAGGCCCTTTTCCTTTTAAATGAATTCCTTTTTATTCTGTCCATGGTTTATAAAATTTAAAATTATTGAAAACTGTTTTTAACCCTCAAATGTTTGAGAGATTAAGTTCCATGCATGCTATATTCATAGTTTTTCAGGATTTTTACTATAATATGATTTTTAAAGTATTGCAAGATTTAAACTTTAAAAAGAATGTATGTAGTATTCTACTATCGTTCAGGTGATTTTGTTTAAAGGTGTTTTAAGCTTGATAATGAAGGCTTTTCACCTTTTGATTCTTTACCATTCTATTCTCTATTTCTGTTGCTCTAATAGTAAAACTAACCTTGGCCATCATTTATTGATCACTTATTGTGTGTCAGGTTGTTGAATTGTACATTTCTCTCTCACCTTCACAACATATTTTCTCAGTTAAAAATGTTTTGTGGCTGGGTACCAGTGGCTCATGCCTATAATCCTAGCTACTCAGGAGGCTGAGATCTGAGGATCGCGATTTAAAGCCAGCCTAGGCAGGAAAGTCTGTGTAAACCACCAGAAAATTGGCAGTGACTCAAGTGGTAAAGCACTTGCCTTGAGCTGAAGAGCTGAGGGACAGCGTCCAGACCCAGAATTCAAGTCCCATGACCGACAAAAAAAAAAAAAAAAGTTTTGTGGACTCACACGTGTCATCCTAGGCATGTGGCAGGCTGAGGTCAGGGGGATTGAGACCAGCGCAGGCAGAAAAGTCAGTGTTTCAGTAGAAGCTTGGTGCGGTGCTGCCCCCTGCCATCCTAGCTACAAAAGAAAGTGAAAAATAGGAGGATCTTAGTCCAACTCTGCACTCAGGCAGGAAGTGAGATCCTGTTTCCAAACAAAAGGGCGACAAAGGACAGAAGGCATGGCTCAGCAGTAGAACACCTGCCTAGTAAGATCAAAGCCCTGAGTTCAAAGTCCTGGTACTTCCACACACTCACAAAAAATAAAAGTGTTTTATTTTTTTTATTTTATTTTTAATTTCTTTTTTATTGTGAAAATACTGTACAGAGGGGTTACAATTACATGGGCAAGATAATGAGTACATTTCTTATCAAGCATTGTAGCCTCCTCCTTTGTTTTCCCTTTCCATCCCTTCCCATCCTCCCCCCAATAAAAATGTTTTATAAGTGAGGGACCAAAGGCCAGAAAATTGCTCAGTCATTGCTAAGAACTGAGGAGATAGAATTCAAACCAACATGTGTCAGACACTGGCCCTTTTACTTTGATATTCCAGCCCTTGTCTTGTCCCTGTCTTGTCCCTGTGGATACTACAGAAAGCTGCGGGTAGCTAGTGGAGCTAGTGGAACCTTCAGTCCATTAGTCTACCATCTTTTACCCTACCTGGCTCTGTGAGCCATCTGTTTTCCCCCTCAGTGCCTCTGGTTCCTCCTCTGTGCTACCTCTTAGGTACCATTTGCTTCTAGGTAGATGCCATGGTTCCAGTCAATGCTTGCAGGGGCTCCTGCAGGGTCCACTCTGTGTGCTAGGAGGAAGTAGGTCTCTCTACTCCCTCAGGACTCAAAGTGCTGTTCTACACATAGACAGCAAGGCCAAGTTCAGAAACTACAGAACCAGTGTGGGTAAGATCAAACACTGTCCCGACGTGGGGAGGTGTCAGAACCTCTAATGCTGTTCTGAATGCAGTCTGATACACTTGCAGGATTGTTTGCTGTTTAAGAGAAGGAAAGCTAGTTTGGGAGATGGGATGAGTGGCATATAGTAGATTATGGAAAAACCCATGTATATACTTGAATATAATCAGCTCTCTTTGTTACATTGTTGGCCATCAGCATTATGAATAATGAGTAGCAGGGTAAGATCCTTGGCCCATTTCCTTGGCCATCCAAGGTACTTCTGGCCAAACATCCTCATTCTCTGCTGCTATGTCATGGAGGAATTCAAATTATCCAATTGTGAAATAAGTTCAGCCCAGTAATTTGAAAGACTATTAGGGTCTGGACTCTTGTTCTCAAGTAAAATGGACTTACACACAGGAAACTCTCAGCATAGCCAGACGGGAAGGATGGGTGAGGTACACAGCTGACCCAGTCGCTGTGACTAGGCCTAGGGATAGGTGAAAGGCTTCCTCAGAGCACTGGGGTCATATAATGTGAGGTGTCCCCAGATGCAGTAAATCAAAACCAGTATCCACGTCCTTCCATCCTTCCATGTTTTCTCAGCTATCTGAATGCCAGGTGCCTTTGGAACATTGCATCTTATACCAAATTACTGTTTTTATCAAATAACATTCTTTGGAAAGCCAGCTATTTCCAAAGCACTCCAATTCTAAGCACCTTCCAGAGACCTGCTTGTGCAATCTTCTGTTTGCTTTCCCCCTAAGCAAAGGCTTCTTGTAATAAGCCACCAAAATCAAGAACTTGGTAAATAGTCTGGTCTGTTTGATTGCTTTACAGCACCATTCCTTTACTGAGTGCTAAATTAGAATTTATTTTCTTCCTGTTAAGTGGTCATTTTTAAAAGTCCTTTTTGGATTGTTCCAGCCCGTGTGTGTGTGTGTGTGTGTGTGTGTGTGTGTGTGTGTGTGTGTGTGTGTGTGTGTGTGTGTGTGTGTGTGTGTGTACGTGTGTGTGTGTGTACGTGTGTGCGTACGTACCAGGTCTTGAACTCAGAGTCTGCGTACTATTGCTTAGCTTTTTCTCTCAGAACTAGCACTGTACCATTTGAGCCACATCTTTGTTTTTAGCTTGATAGTTAATTGGAAATAAATGTCTCCCAGACTCTCCAGAACAGGCTGGCTTTGAACAGCAGTCCTCAGATCTAAACTTTCTGAGTTATTAGAATTACCTTCACCTGGCTGGTTCAGCATCTTAAGTAGTTTTCTGATGCTTACTGTAGGCACAAGGACAGACCAAGTTATGAACAGATGTTGAGCCTAAGCTAATACCCAGGACAATCTAAAATTTGGATTTATTTCTGCTCAGCTAGATGCTGAGCATTAAAGTCCTGAAACTAGAAATAAGAACATTGCTATCGGGGTTGGGAAGGTGGCTCAGTGGTAGAGCGCTTGCTTTGCATGCATGAGGCCCTGGGTTGGATTCTTCAGCACCAAATAAGCAAAAAGAAAAAAGCCGGAAGTGGCACTGTGGCTCAATTGGTAGAGTGCTAGCCTTGAGCTGAAGAGCTGAGGGACAGCGCCCAAGCCCAGAGTTCAGGCCCCACGACCGGACCCAAAAAAAAAAAAAAAAAGAAGAACATTGCTATCCAATTCCATAACAAAGATAGTTGGTACTTCCATCTTTCAGAGTCTGATGCTCCTGAAAAAAGTGATGTGTGTTATTCTGATCAAATGATTTCCTCCCTCCCCCACAACCTGGAGGTACCCATAGTGTGCTCATTCAGCATAAAGCAGGGCAAAGAGGGGCATTTTGTAATTGACCTGGGTGTATATTCACAAAAGGGAATATGTCAGGCATAATATAAACAAAATCTGTAAGCAACCTGTTCATGCTTTGCTTCTGAAAGAATAATTTAGCACCATCAGGTTTATATACAAATACAAGGGGAAAAAATATTTCGTGCAATCATTGTGGCCCAAAGAAACTGTGTTTATTGTATCTGAGCCTGTCAGGGACACTCTCAGGCTAGATATGCAGCCCAGGGTAAGGAAGGGCCAGCCAGAAAGCATGACCTGCTTTACACTGCCCTGTCTCCCTTCTTTCCCACAGGGACACATGGAAGGAGAAGTGTGGGGTCTGGCGGCTCACCCTCTCCTGCCCATCTGTGCAACCGTAAGTGACGATAAGACCCTGCGCATCTGGGAACTGTCTTCCCAGCACCGTATGCTGGCAGTACGGAAGCTCAAAAAAGGTACACCTCACACCTGTGAAGGTATTTACGGACAACCATATGTGTTGGAGTCATTCATTCATTCAACTGAAAGGATCTGTGAGGCTCCCCCCAAAATATGCTCGGTCACGGGAACTCAGAGCACCCTGTGCAGTTAAAACTAATCAGGTGTAGAGTTTTCTGGAAAGTGCCTTACCCAGTGGTTTTCTGGCTCTGTTGTGCACCCAGCACTGTTGTTCATTTCAATTTCCTTGTACTGCACAGACATTTGCCACCTGGGGGCAATATGTCCCTCTTCTTCTCATCACCAGTGATGAGACTCAGCAGCTTGTAAAGAATGCTCTTTGGCTTTATCACAAAGCCTCCACTACTTATTACTAAAAACTCAAGGACTAGTTCTGATAGAAAAATGATTAGTATCATAAAATGAATAACTATATATTGAGCATCTATGTGCACTCAGGAGGGACACCAGGAGATACAAATCCCGCAAACACTTACTGTGTAGCTTCTCTGCCTGTATCAGGCATTGGGAATCTGAAGATGGACAGGTCTCACATCTTGTGTGAGAGCTGGACAGGATTTGAACAGAGTACGAGCAACAGATAACCCATTCAAACTGGGTAATTTGAGATGAATCTAAACATGGCACTCTGTGCAGGGGTGGGTAGGGTTCAAGGAAAGAGTGGGATAGTGCAGCACCGTTCAGCTAGCGGCAGCGGACTGCATGACCAGCCCCAGGCCTGAAGGGATAAGAGGTGGGAGTCATTAACAGAGCTTCGAAAGAGAGAGCTGGGTGAGACAACCATTAGGTAATAGACCTCCGAAGCCAGTCTGTCTGCCTCCTGCCATGCTCCTGGAAACCAGGCAGAGGAGCCCCCAGTACGCTCCAGGCCAGCTTCAGGCAGAAAGCTGCTGAAGGAGGGTAAGAATAAAGGATGCAAGAATGTAAACTGAGGCTGTCCCATACAGACCAGGTGCCACGGAGGCTCCTAGCAGACCTGCTGCTTATCAGGGGGCTACATAGGAGCTGAGGCAGCATGGGTCTGCTCAAGTTCCTAAGGTTGGTTGGCAGGTGGCCCTGAGGTATTTGCATCGGTTTATAAGCAGAGAGATTAGAGATGGATCCTAGAAGAATCTAGAATAAGAACAGGTGTCAATAATAGCAACAACAGTGGGCCAGTGTCTGTTCTGTACTCCACCTGCAGGCAGAAACCCAGTGAAGATGGCCATTGTTACATTACTTGAGGATTAGGAAATTAAGGCACAGTGTACTTAAGTAGTACAGGGTACTCAAAGTCACACAGCTAGTAAGTAATGGGACTGAATTCAGACTCAGGCAAGGTGGTCCCGGAGAACGTACCTTGTTGCCACTGCATGTCACCATCACCCTGCCCCTAGGTGGCCTCTGTGCCCTACATCCCAGCGCTTTGGTAAGTGGAGGAACCCACATTAGCAATCTAGACCTGAGTCCTCAACCATGCCTGGACCACTAAGACTGACTCATTTGGGCCACGGCTTTATCTTGGGGAAATGGGGCCTGGTCCTCACTGTGGAAGATGCCAGTGTCAGACAATGGACTTTATCCCCTGGGTTAAACTTTAGTTCTAAAAGAACAACTGTTGACATATTTTAGATAAGATGACAGGTCAGCTCAGTTTACCCCGGTTATCCTGGTGAAATTATTAACAGAAGCCCAATCTGTATAGGAAATCATGGTTCTACTCCTGATGATTTCCTGCCCTAGCCACAGCTGTGACTAACACACAGGAGGCAAATGAGTGCTGAGCAGATGATGGGATGAGTACCATTTAGATGAGCAATTTGGAGTTATTGGTGTGAGCACAGCATGTGGCATGCCATGGACAGCGCCCCCTATGGGAGCTCAGCTTCAGATGGCCTGGCACCAGGTGCCAGGGCTGTGTAAGCTAAAATCTTTTTTTTTTCTGGGTCCAGTTGTGGGGCCTGAACTCTGGGTCTGGGAACTGTCCCTCAGCTCTTCAGCTCCATGCTAGCGCCCTACCACTTGAGCCACAGCACCGCTTCTGGCTTTTTTTTTTTTTTGCTTATGTGGTGCTGAGGAATCGAATCCAGGGCCTCATGCATGCAAGGCAAGCGCTCTACCACTGAGCCACCTTCCCAGCCCCATAAAATCTTTATAGAAGCATTAGTGGCTGTGAGGATGGCATTCTGTCATGGATTGTGATGATGGTTACACAATCTAAGAAAGATTTGATTATATAACTTAATTAGGGGAATTGGATGACACATGAATTATATGTCAGTAAAGCTGTTAGGAGAAAAATGGTGTCAGAGGTGAAGATATTCTGAAGTAGGTTCCCTATTAAACATATCCCACCGCATCTATGCCCCCTCATTTTGAAACATCTCCCCATGGCCTCCCCATGGACAGAAGACATTCTCTTGCACAACCGCTGTCTTAGCACCAGTCAGTTTCATAGTGAAATGCCCTATTCCATTCTTCCTGTAATCAACAATACCCAGAACCTTCTACCTCTGCAACTGTGCATCATGATCCATGAAGCAGAAACAAGAGCGGCTGAAATTCAGGAAGCTTTCTAAGTAAGTTTATATGTCAGGCATGATGCCTCAAATCAGTTTCTAGAGCCAAACCAGTGGTTAATACTTGTAATCCTAGCTACTCAGGAGGTTGGGATCTGAGAAGCACAGTTCAAAGCCAAATTAACAAAAAGCTGGAAGTGGAGGTTTGGCTTAAGTGGTAGAATACCAAGCTTGAGCAGAAAATGCTAAGGGGCAGTACTTGACCCTCAGGCCCCAGTATGGGTATACACACACACACCTGTGTGTGTGTGTGTGTGTGTGTGTGTGTGTGTGTGTGCATGCAAATGAGTTTCTAGAGATGTGACTACAGAACTTCATCTTTAAATAATCCTTTTTCCTTAGCTCAGTAGAGGAGATATAAATCCTGCAGTCCTATGTCCTGACTACCCCACTTGTCTTTAGAAAACTCAAGGAATTCAAATAGTAAGAATTGAATGGAAAAACCTTTTGAAAATTGAAAAAAGATATTTGTGACATTATGGAGATTGTCTTGGATCTGAGGGGAAGCAATGTTTTAAATTAGGGAATTTAGTTCTCACACATGAGTGATGAAGATCCAGCCCACCTGTTCCTTGGTGACGCACCTGTGCAGTTCCTCCATGTTTCCATTCGGTTTGGGCGACGGTGAGGTCTGTGTGTGAGTGTTCACTGTGGATTCTTTGGCAGGTGGGAGATGCTGTGCCTTCTCTCCGGATGGGAAAGCCTTAGCAGTTGGCTTGAATGATGGGAGCTTCCTGGTGGTGAATGCTGACACTGTGGAAGACATGGTCTCCTTCCATCACAGAAGAGAAATGATTTCAGATATTAAATTTTCAAAAGGTGGGGATGGCAGCAGATACTTTGAAAAGTTTCAACCTTGGAACAAAAAGAATTATAAAACTAGACTATGATAACTGTTTCTTTTACCTTTTCCCCTGCTTTAAAATACCAAGGTTCTGAAAGTAAATTCCCATACTGAATGTGTTGGTGTTGACTGCATGTCTGTCTTTGTAGATACAGGAAAATACCTTGCCGTGGCATCCCATGACAACTTTGTGGACATTTATAATGTGCTTACAAGCAAGAGGGTCGGCATCTGTAAGGGAGCATCTAGCTACATCACACATATTGACTGGGACTCTCGAGGTAAGGCATGTTGTGGCCTGTAAGGTATAACTTCTGTTTAGGTTTATTATTACTTTCTTGTTGTTTTGTTTTGGGGTGTTTTTTTTGCCAGTCTTGGGGCTTGAACTCAGGGCCTGGACACTGTCCCTGAGCTTCTTTTGCTCAAAGCTAGCATCCTACCACTTGAGCCACAGCACCACTTCTGCCTATTTCTGTTTATGTGAGACTGAGGAATCAATCCCAGGGCTTCATGCAGGCTAGGCAAGCACTCTACCACTAAGCCACATTCCCAGCCATTAGCTTTATTTTTAAGTCAATGTCTGTTCATGTATTGTTTCTAAAGAGAATGACCCTTGTTTCAAAGGACAAGGGAGATACAATAGCTGCAACTTTACAGCCCAGAAGTAGCTTGTGTTATGTCAAATACTCTCTCGTGTGTGTGTGTGTGTGTGTGTGTGTGTGTGTGTGTGTGTGTGTGTGTGTGTGTGTGTGTGTGTGTGTGTGTGTGTCTTACAGCTTGAACTCAGGGCCTAGGTGCTGTTCTTGAACTTTTCCACTCAAAGTTAGCATTCTACCACTTGAGCCACACCTCCACCTCCAGCTTTTTGGTGGTTAATTGGAGCTAAGAGCCTCATGGACTTTTCGGCTTCAGCTGGCTTTGAACCATGTTCCTCAGCTCCTCAGTCTCTTGAGGAGCTAGGACTACAAGCATGAACCACTGGCACCCAGCTTCATCTTTTAAAAATTATCATTACTCTTCACTAATAATTTAAGCCACTGAGTTTGCAGAGCATTGAAGATGCATGGTGCCTTCTGTCACCATGCAAATTTACCCTTGGTTCTGATCTCTTCTTCCTTTCTGCTTCCCCAAACTTCCCCTCTTAGAGGATAGTCTGGAAGTCTCCAGCAACTTTCATCTGTCAGGGGAGACAGAAAGCCATGTTTAGATTGCTGACCTAACTTTGCTTTTCTAAACTTGCAGCCTGGCCTTGCTCATTTCCCACAATACCATGAAGACTTGTTGACTTATTTAATACATCTATCTTCTACCGTTTATAAAGTCAGAAGCCAGAAAATGTGGAGAATCTGGACATGAGACATGGCTCCTACTCTTGAGAAGTTCTAATTTAGTGCATGAGGCATGTGCCTATTGAAATAATACAGGAGCACAGCACTGGGTGGGGCATGGGAGTAAGAAGTGGTGAGTCACAGAGGAAGTGGGAGGCGGGGCCAAGACAGCCTTGGTGTGCAGGGGAAGTACCATAGGCTGGCTTACTTCGAGATCCTATCCCAGACACTTGACTGATGGTTAGAGGCTGGTACAGGCATTAGGAATGGGTTGACTGTAGCTTTTGTAGTGGTATTAGTGTGTGCTTGTGAGGAGAGAGGTCCTAGGGCAAACCCTGGGGCCTCCATACCAGGTGACCTTGGGAATAACCAGAAACTCACCAGTTAAGGAAGTCAAGGAAGAGAATTCCAGGCAAAGGGGAACATGGTATACCAAACTATGTAGTTAGGAAGACCAGAGAGTGGTTAAGACACGAGTAATACTGAGTGGCCAGCGAGGTGAAGAGAGGGGCGAGAATGTGGAAAAGCAGACAACGGGGACTCTGACATCATGAACTCTATTCTGGAGGCACTGGGTGACTCAAATGATTCTGAATGGAGTATTCAGTATTCCCCACCCTCTTGGGGAGAGGAAGTGAACTAGGAGTTGGAAAGCAGCTAATACAAATAGTGAAAGAGGTGATGAGGGTCTTAGCCAAGAATTGCTTACTGCAAAGACACCAGAATGCTTCATTTCACAAATTTCAGCTCAGGGTGTGTTAAGGAACACCTAAAATCTCTACCACTTGGAAGGCAGAGGTAGGAGGATTTTGAGTTGAAGTCAGTCAAGGCAAAGTTAATAAGATTTTGCCTCAAAAACAACATAAAGGCGGTGTGGGAGGGGAAGGGGGGGGAAGGAGAAGGATAGGGATTGGGGGGGAGGGGGGAGGCTGGGAAGGGATGTAAAGGGTAAACCAAAGGAGGAGGCTGCAATGCTTGGTAAGAAATGTATGCATTATCCTGCCCATGTAATTGTAACCCCTCTGTACAGTATGTTCACAAATAAAATTAAATTAAATTTTTAAAAAAAGACTGTAAAAAAAACATAAAGGGGAATGGGTTTGGGTATAGCTAAAATGATAGAGCACATACCTAGCAAAGCCTTGGGTTCAATCCTCAGTAGAGAGAGGAGGAGGAGGAAGAAGAGGAGGAAGAGGAGGAAGAGGGGGAAGAAGAACAGGAGGGAGAGGAGGAGAAGGAAAAGGAGGGGGAGGAGGAAAAGAGAGGATTGAAACTACTTTGTACAACTACTTAAATATAATAAGAAAACAACAGAAAATAAAAAAGAGAAATGGGGGGGGGAAGTGGGGAGGGGAAAGGAGGGAAAGGGAGGGATGAGGAGCGAAGACAGGAGGGGTTAGTTATAGACTGGGCCTGTTGATCCTCTGCCAGGCAGGTTTGTGGTTGTGGCTAGATGTGCTGCACTGGAATTTGGACTTTTCTTCAGCTTTACAACCTGCAGGGGTTTTATAGAGTGTGTTACAAGAGGAGGGAAACATTGGGTCCACTCCAAGAGGCCCAAGTTCTGACAAGGACAGAGGGAGATCAGATAAGTCTCTCTTGCTTTCATGTCAGGGCTGTGTTAACCACACAGTGTCCAGGGCACAGGCTGGCATTTACAATCAGGGAAGACATCGGTTACCTGAGAGTCATCTAGGAACTGCAGAGGACAAATGGGTATACCAAGAAACTTGCTTCTCAGTCCTCTTCCTTAAGATTCTCTACTTTAGGGGCTGGGAAGGTAGCTCAGTGGTAGTACTTGCCTTGCAAATGAATGAGGCCCTGGGTTCAAGTCCTCAACACCACAGAAGCAGAAAAAGCCAGAAGTGGTGCTGTGGCTCAAGTGGTAGAGCACTAGCCTTAAGCTGAAGAGCTGTGGGACAGCACCCAGGCCCAGAGTTCAAGCCCCACGACAGACACACACACACAAAGAAAGATTCTCTACTTTGTCATTGCATGGGGGCGAGGCGGGGGGTGGGGAGCAACAATCATTTCCCTATTTTCTTTCTAGATAGAGTAAGAAATATACCTCCCCCTTCCCTTGGAAACCACCATTCTACTTCATTTTGAGTTGACCACTCTAGGAACCTCACCTAAGTGGAATCACTTTCTTACCAGATAATTTTTAGCATAATATTTTCAAGTTCATCCATGCTATAGCCTGTGTCAGAATTTCCTTTGAGGGTAGGCTGTGGGGTGAAGAATAGTCCATATTTTGGTAATATAATTTTCTGTTGGTGGAAATCTAGGTTGTGTCCACATTTCAGCTATTTTGAATAATGCTGCTGTGAATTCAAATGCACAAATATCTTTTTAAGATCCTGTTCTCATTTCTTTGGGGTACATACCCCAAGATGGAGTCTCTGTACCCAAGGGTACTTAAGCTTGTAATTTTTTGAGAATCTACTGTTTTCCATAGCAGTTGTACCATCTTACATTCTCGCAGTACAAAAGGTTCCGATTTCTTCACATCCTTGTTAAAGTGTTCTTGTGTGTTTGTGTTGCATGTGTACATGGATGCATGTGTGCACACACACACACACATACACATGCACGCATGCATAAGCCTAGGGCTTAAACTCAGGGCCTGGGCATTGTCCCTGAGCTGTTTGTTTTTGTCAGTCATGGAGCTTGAACACTGGGCCTGGATGCTGTCCCTCAGCTCTTCACCTCAAGGCAAGCACTCTACCATTTGAGCCACAGTGCCACTTCCGGTTTTCTGGTGGTTTATCCTAGTAGCTAGGATTACAGGTGTGAACCACAAGGCTACTGCTCTATTACTTGAGCCACAGCTCTACTTCCAGCTTTGTGTGTGTGTATGTGATTAACTGGAGATAAGAGTCTCACCAACATCCCCACCCAGGGTGGCTTTGAACCTCAATTATCAGAACACAGCCTCCTGAGTAGCTAGAATTATAGGCATGAGCTGCCAGCAACAGTTCAAACTGTTATTTTTGTGTTGATAGGGGCCATTCTAACAATTATAAGGAAGTATCTCATTGTGACTCCTTTGCATTTGGGGAGTTAGTTTGCATTTGGTTGTCTTGATTATGCCAAGTTATAGTCCCTGTGTCAGGTGCACCCTGAGTCCAGGGTGGAAAGCAGCAGGCCTTGGCTAGGATCCTCTTTCCCACTGCTGTGGGAAGGCTGGAGTGAAGGTCTGTTCAGGGCCTCAGCACTGACCCTTGGTGAGGAGAGGCACACCAGCCTCTGCAGCTCAGAGGAAGAGGAGGAGAAAGCTGAGGTCTTTGAAAAAAACCTCTACTCTGTCCCAAGAGCCACTTCAATGGAGGGAGGGTGTGAAGCCTGCATCTTGAGAGTAAAATAGAGATCTTCCAGTACTGGGGGTGGATTGTACCATGTGGAGAATGAGAGCAGGTGTGCCCAGGCACCATGCTTGACTGCAATGTCATGAGCCACGTGTCATCCTGACCACCCAGGTCCCAGGAGGCCTGAGTGTGTCAGGCCGTGACAAGACCAGCCTCGCCTTGCACATTAAGGATCTTCAGGCTCTGGCAGGGGTGCAGAGCATAATCTAGAAGCAGGGTCTGTTTTCCTCCTCGGATCCTGTCAGAAACAGTGAGAGCCTTTGCCAGAGCCAGCTGGCTCGTCACGGGTGGGGATGGCGCAGCCGCAGCCCATCCTCAGCAGCCTTGGTGCCCATGGCAACGGCAGGGCCCAGGAAAACCCAAAAGCACATCCCGCTTTTGCGGGAACCTTGGCTACTCCACATGAAAGCTCCTGTGAATGGCAGAGAAAGGAAAAACACATGGAGAGAGACATGTACAGAAGGATGACTTCTAGATGCTGGGAGATCATTTCTAGAAATATCAGGACTGGAAGATATTTTACCTATGAACACTTGGATCCGTCTCAGGACACTTCATTCACATTTCTATTGCCGATGCCTTGATAAGTATAATCAGTGGTAGATGACTTATAGGATTATTCTAACTGGTACATTATGCAGTAATTGGAACAATGTATGAGGCTCACTTTGTGGAATAACAACTTCTGTGTGGTTGAAAGATATGAGACAATCCCTTCTCTCTCTGTTCTCAGAAGTTTGCACACATGCACAGACCAGAGATAGAAACAGACAGACAGAGAGAGAGCACAAGAAAGCAGCAGGCAGCAGGAAAAAATAACAGTGACCTAAATATTTTCTCTTCACTTAAAAAAAGACAGTATAATAACAGTAGTAAAGAAAATTTCAGGGGGAAAAAGAACCATACCCATAATTATGCCTTTCTAGCACAAGAATAATTTGTTGGATATTTTTGAAATTTATATCTTAGGTTACAAGCAACAGACCTTCTCCCACCCTTCAAACTAGCTTATATTTTAAAATAATAATGAAAAACTGGAAAGATCTAGGCTGTCTGGTAGAATACAAGAGTTGGAACCAGCTTTTGGAATAGACTGGAAAACACCCTGAGCCAAGTCTTTTGACACTGTTTGAACAAATGGGTTTTCCCTAATTCATTTGCAGTGGTTCAGTTTTCACAGTCCCCAAATGCCACTCTTAATCACAAAGTCCACATGTGACCCCAGCCAGGCACACATTGACTCAGCCTTCCTGCTTCCAGCTTCCCAGGAGGGAGAAAGCCCAGTTGGAGCCTAGGCCTTCCTAGGTCAGCATCTGCCTCCACAGGGAAACAAACGCTCTGTAGGGTCAGGTAACAGGCAAGGGGCACAGGCCACACGTTGTCTACAGCACTCTGTTGCACTTCTGGTGCTTGTCTCTGTGCTGATTCTTTCTGTAAACAGAAAGTATCTCACTGAGCCTGTGTGTGTGTGTGTGTGTGTGTGTGTGTGTGTGTGTGTGTACTCAGGCCTTGTATTGCTAGGTAGGCTCTAGGATTTGTCATGTCTCCAGCCCTCCGCTCCTTTTATAGAGTCTCATACTTTTTGCCTAGGGCTAGCCTCGGATCATAATCTTAGGCTTGTGTTTCCTGCTGAGCTGGGATTATGATTATGAAGTATTACACCAATTTGTGTTTGTTGAGATGTGAGTCTCTCTAGTTTTTTGCCCAGACTGCTCTTGAACCATATTCTTCCTGATCTTTACTTCTCAAGTGGATGGGATTTCAAGTACAAGCCATACACCTGGCCCTTATTTGTAATTAACTTTTTTTTTGTTAGTCCTGGGGCTTGAAATCAGGGCCTGAGCACTGTCTCTGAGCTTCTTTTTGCTCAAGGCTAACTCTACCACTTGAGCCACAGTGCCACTTCCAGCTTTTTCTGTGTATGTGGTACTAAGGAATCAAACCCAGGGCTTCATGCATGCTAAGCAAGCACTCTACCACTAAGCCAGATTCCCAGCCTAGCTTTTTAATATCCTAAAAATATTGATATATTTACTACACTAGAAAAAATATTGACTACCCATTTTCTTCTAATGCTAAATAATAAAAATAAATAATAAAAATGCAAAGATAATTTAAGATTCCTTATACATACATATATATATATATATATATATATATATATTGCTACAACAAATTGTGTCAGTAGACACAATTTCACATTTTTTTTTCTCCTCAGGATCAAGGCAGCCTCCTCCCGGTCATGTAATAATTTACCAAATTAGAAATGATTAGGATTGTCAGTAAAGCAGTGAGAGAACCTTTTTTCAGTTCATCACTTTAAAGTATTCCTGTTTCTTTAAGGTTAGCTAGATTCTAGAGCTGGTGGTGCCTACTTGGATATTAATATTATATAAGTAAAGAAAAGTTATTTAGCTATATTTTTCTAAGATGTACATTACTAGATTACTATATAATACATAGTAATAAAAGGGAAAAGAAGGAAATGTTATTTTAAGCACATATATGTGTATATACATACATTGACTTATTTATAGATGAAATATTTTGGTGTCTGAGATTTGCTTTAAAAATCTCAGACTGAAGCTGTTTGTGGAAGGGAGTTCATGAGTTCTTAACTTTGAAGCTGGATGCAAACACACAGAGATTCCTAGTGCTATCTCATGTGCACATCTGCTTGATTTTCCATAATTACAATTCTGAAAAATTAAATACTGTGTGTGTCTTGAGTCATTACAATTTTTAAGACACAAAGGATAGTTGTCATTGTTGGAAGAAAATTAGAAGACTTACTATTTTCCAACAATCAACATGAATCTAAGATCATAGTTTTATATCAGATTGAAAGACTTTATTTTCTCAATATTTAGTTTGAGGAAAGTCTATATTTCTTTACCAATTTTTAAGTAAGGCACATGAGAAAGGCATGAGGAGTTGCTGTTTACTTAATATGTTCATTCTGTTTCTAGCCAATTTAAGATTTAGATCAAAAAGGCAACATTAACCAAAACTCATTGTCATAAACAATTGAGTGGCAACTCCTTTGTACAACTGCTAAAAGATAGTTTTAAAAACTAGACCTCACTAAATGCAATGCTCACAAGAAAGACCTTCTAAGTCTGTACTTCTTTCCAGAGTGGGTTGTTTGTACTTCATCTGTATTGTAAAAGACAACAGGAGTGGGGGAGGGGGAAGGAATAAAAAAAAAGACTTTGTCAGGCTTTGGAAAATCATAACTGTTTTCAACACAACAGAGTAAAACATATCAAGCTTGATCATCTGTTATTTGAGGGATGTTCAAGGTTAAATTCTGAAAATCATAGCTTTGGGGTTTATATCACACCAGGTAATTGTTTTCACATATCTTTCTAAGTAATTTAGCATATATTATTCAAGTTATGAGACTGTGATTCAAATGAAGCAAATCAAAGTCATGTGATTTAAATGAATAGAAGTAGTAACAGTTATTCTTATGTTATAATAAAGAGATAATGTACAGTTTTAATTGTCTTCACCTTCTTTGTATCCTAACAGGAAAATTATTACAAGTTAATTCAGGTGCCAAAGAACAACTATTTTTTGAAGCTCCGAGAGGCAAAAGACATATTATAAGACCATCAGAGGTAACAGTCAGATACAAAGCTTTTAAAAACTGTTATGCAAAGGTTAAAGTATGTACTTTAATAAATCATCTATCTTAGTTATTAATGCAGATCACTTATAGTTTGCTTTTAGGCTTGATCATTTATTAAATCTGAATCACTGCTTGATCTATTTTCCTAATTTCTGAGGACATGGATTTCTCTGGACATAGAAAAGTATAGCTGACTTTCTACTTAATTTCTCTAGCCTGAAGACTATGAAGAAGCTAATATTTTAGATGCTACATTTTACTTTGTATATGAAGCTGGGCGCCAGGGGCTCATGCCTATAATCCTAACTCCTCAGAAGGCTGAGATCTGAGGAACACAGTTCAAAGCCAGTCCGGGCAAGAAAGTCCGTGAAACTCTTATCTCCAATAAACAACCAGAAAACCAGAAGTGGTGCTGTAGCTCAAGTGGTAGAGTGCTAGTCTTGAGCTGAAGAGCTGAGGGACGGCACTCAGGCCCAGGGTTCAAGCCCCATGACCGACAAAAAAAAAAAAAAAAAAAGAGTTTTATGGACTGGCTGCAAATGACGATTCTCAGATCTCATCCTCCTGAAGAGCTAAAATTACAAGTGTGAGCCACCGGTGCCAGCGGAGAAAGTACTCTCCAAAATGAAAACTAAACACAGTCTGACAATTCCAGGGGAGACCAGACTGTTGTCTTCTTTTCCTTGTATCCTTAGCTGCATAAGTAATCTTTAATTGTTGGACTGAAACCTATATGAAAATTTAAATCCACAAACTAATGCCTTCCTGGAAGCTGGGTTTTCTGTGGATTAGAACAGAGGCCTTAGGGTGCCTGGCACTGTTAACAAAGGCTAAATGAGTGTGTGACATAGTTACAAATTTGTCTTACTCAAGATGCAAAGGAACAAAAGACCCTGGAGTACTCTGTTTCCATTTGAGTTTCAGAATTCTTAACAAGAAGGTCTGACCCTTTGAGTTTTACAAGTTACAAGGGTCATTCTTTTGGGGGAAAGGGGCGGTGTCTGGTCGTGGGGCCTGAACTCTGGGCCTGGGCACTGTCCCTCAGCTCTTCAGCTCAAGGCTAGCGCTCTACCACTTGAGCCACAGTGTCACTTCCGGCTTTTTTCTTTTTGCTTATATGGTGCTGAGGAATCGAACCCAGGGCCTCAGGCATGCAAGGCAAGCACTCTACCACTCAGCCACGTTCCCAAGCCCACAGGGGTCATTCTTAATATCCCATTTTGAGTGCAATTTCTGTAGTTTCAAACAAGTTTGCACATTTGCTTCCTTTGGTAAGCACAGGTCCTCATCTGCCCAAGGGTGTTCTGATGAGGCATCTTCAGAGTGAGCAACAGTGCTCACTCTCCTGCCCATCATCACTGGAGGCTAGCATCACTGGAGGGTTGGAGATGGACAGGGAGGCTATCAGAAATGGAACCTGGAGCTTGAGAGAGTCAAACACTGAAAAGCCTGTTTCCAGAATTACCAGGGATAAGTAAGGTGTCTGCTCCTCTCTCTGTGAAGGTTGGTGCAGGATATGATGGGAGGTTGGAGGACTCCATTTCTGCCTCCAGAAATGGAAGTTATTGCAAGAGGGGCCACCATGAGTCACTTCACTCTGGGACTCTGCCTAAGACCTTAATTCACTGAACTAGCCACCAGTCATTCCAAATCTACGTATCTTCAAAAGAAACAGTTTATTAAATAAGGGCAAATTTGAGTGATTACAAAGTAGGCATAGTACAGCACCTGACATATGGTGATACAAAATTGTAGCTGCATCCTTATCCTATAATTTCTCTTCTAAACAGTAAGGAGCACTGGGAATCAGCAGTGCTGGGGCCAGCTGCAATAGTAAAGTGCAGAGCAGTTCCAAGCCAAATGACAAGTCTGGGCTTTAATCTTAGATACAATTCTCTAGTGATTCTTTTTTAAAATATTCTTTGCAGACAATTCTTTAAAATGCTTTGCTGATCTCAAATAAAAGTAAATGAGGTAGCAATAGCAGCTTACATCTGTAATCCTAGCAGTTCAGGAGGCTGAGATCTGAGTATTGAAGGCAATCTGGCCAGAAAAATCCATGAGACTCTTATCTCCAATTAACTACTAAAGAGCCAGAAGTGGAATTGTGGTTCAGGTGATAAAACACCATCCTTCCATGAAAAAGCTAAGGGACGGGGCACTTGCACACACACACACACACACACACACACACACACACACACACACAGAGAATAAATGAATGAATTAAAATCCCTTTGTACAACTGCTTAAAGGTAATAATAATAAAAACAAAAAGTAAATGAAATAAAATTGCTAGGGAAGCCTAATACATATATAGGGCTGCTGTTATTGTTAGAAGAAAGAAAAAAAGAATTAGCACAATTTTCTCAGAATATAATCTATACAAATTGCATATCTTCTAGCTATGAATTTCAGACACACAGTTTTTAAAAATAAAATATATGCTCTTGGCAACACAATGTAAATAGCTCTTCCCATTTTTTTCATATTTTTTTCTTTTTGCTTATGTGGTGCTGGGGAATCAAACCCAGGGCCTCATGCATGCAAGGCAAGCACTCTACCACTGAACTACTTTCCCAGCCCCTTTTTTCATATTTTTTTATTGTCCTTAAGAAGTTGTACAAAGGAAAAGTGGACCCTAGCCTATCACCATGCACTAACACCAACTCAAAATGGATTAAAGACCTTCACATCAAACCTGAATGTCTGAAACTACTGCAGGACAGAATAGGAGAGACACTTGAACTTATAGGCACAGGCAGGAACTTCCTGAACAGAGGCCCTGGGTCACAACAAATTGGAGAGACTCAACACATGGGACTACCTTAAAATAAAAAGTTTCTGCACAGACAAAGAAATAGCTACCAAACTAAAAAGACAACCAACTAATCGGGAAAAAATATTTACCAGCAATATATCAGACACGGGTCTAATATCCATTATATACAGGGAACTCAAGAAATTAACCCCTCACAAATCTAACAAACCAATCATGAAATGGGTAAGGGAACTAAGGAGAGACTTCTCAGAAGAAGAGATAAAAATGGCACAGAAACACATGAGGAAATGTTCATCATCTCTGGCTGTAAAAGAAATGCAAATAAAAACAACCCTGAGATACCACCTTACCCCTGTCAGAATGGTTCACATCCTAAAGTCAGCGAATGACAAATGCTGGAGGGGATGCAGAGAAAGAGGAATACTATCACACTGCTGGTGGGAATGATACTAATAGAACCACTTTGGAAAGCAGTCTGGAGATACCTCAGAAAGCTAAATATAGACCTCCCCTATGACCCAGTCATACTACTCCTAAGCATCTACTCTGAGCAACAGGAACCAGTATCCAAAGACACATGCACCTCCAGGTATATTGCAGCACTGCTCACAATAGCTAAGATTTGGAAACTACCCAGATGCCCCACTACTGATGAGTGGATATATACAATGGAATATTATGCCGCCATTAGAAAGGACAAAATAATAATATTTGCAGGGAAATGGATGGAACCAGAACAGATTATTTTGAGCAAAGTAAGCCAAGAACAAAGAGACAAATGGCACATGGTCTCCCTGGTATGTGGATGCTAAAGCCAAAATACAAGATATGGCAAAGTAACAGGACTCAAGAAACAAACAGCCACCCATTTTGTCATATCATTGCTAAATGACTCCATGTTCTGGACCCTATATGGTAGATATATGCACGCAACAGAGGGAAACCAGGAGGAGGAACAGAGTAAGTGGGAACAGCCCACACTAAGCAAAAGGAAAGTAATGTAAACATCACCTGATGTGGAAAAAATAACTTGTAATGTCAAAGCTCATAGAATTCACAAACTGTATAGACCATGATAATGACAATGTGTGAAAGTTAAAATGTGTTTGTGACTCTAAGTATCGCTATTCCAAAATACTGTGAAATTTATGTAATCACCTAATCTCAATTAAAGAAAAAAGTGAGACGGGATGGGTTAAGAGAGATGGTGACAGCTGGGCGCTGGTGGCTCACGCCTGTAATCCTAGCTACGCAGGAGGCTGAGATCTGAGGATTGCGGTTCAAAGCCAGCCCGGGCAGGAGAGACCATGAGACTCCTATCTCCAATAAACCACCAGAAAACCAGAAGTGGTGCTGTAGCTCAAGTGATAGAGCGCTCGCCTTGAGCTGAAGAGCTGAGGGACAGCGCCCAGGCCCAGAGTTCAAGCCCCACCACTGACAAAAAAAAAAAAAAAAAAAAAGAGAGATGGTGACAATGTTGTCAGACACTTTGTACTCATACTGTTTTGTAGAATGGGAACTTCTTGGTACAGCTACTTAAAGATAATTAAAAAATCTTTAAAAATAAAATAAAAAAGAAGTTGTACAAAGGCCTTGCTTTAACAAAGCAGTTTATGAATACATTGCATCTTTTTGCCAGTCATGGGGCCTGAACTCTGGGCCTGGGTGCTGTCCCTCAGCTCTTCAGTTCAAGGCTAGCACTCTACCACTTACGCCACACCACCACTTTCAGCTTTTTCTGCTTATGTGGTGCTGAGGAATTGAACCCAGGGCCTCATGCATGCGAGGCAAGCGCTCTACCACTGAGCCACCTTCCCAACCCAATACATTGCATCTTGATCAGTGTCACCCCTTTCAACATTCTCACCCTTCCCTTCTTCACATTTTAAAAATAATCTCTCTACATTACATAGGATAATAAGCTAACTGCAGATCTGATTATATTTTCCTCCAAGGAAGCTATCATTAAAGAAAAATTATATCTTAGTACCTTGTAAGTTTTCAAAGCACTTTGAAAATGATTGCCTCATTGATCAACTAGGTTCAGTACTGCTCAGCCAGAAAAACTTCTCAGAATTTCTCAACCAGCAGCAGTTATGGTCTAAGCCCTTATAGTGATGTCTGTGGACAAGGGTGTGGCTCTGGCATCCAATGGGTGAAGGCTGAGGGTGCTGCTGCACATCCTGCTATGCTGTCTGCCTACAACAGCTATCTGGCCTAGGGTATCAGTACTGGGGATTGAGAAACCCTGATACAGTTTATGGCTTATACAATGCTAAGAGTCTAGTTAAAAACTTTAAAAGCTTTACTGTTGTCAGATTTCTACAATTCCAAAATATGCCTGTGGATATTTGACTGTAGAGTTGGTTTTGAGTGTGCTACTTAGGGTGTGTACACCTCGGCACACAACACAGACTCCTGATGTTGCCAAGTCATCATTTACAACTACTCAGCCATGACTTGTTTTTCTGAAATACCATAGAGAGAAACTAGGCTGTACGAAGCTACAATGTTCTTTTCCTTCTGTTGCAGATTGAGAAACTCGAGTGGGACACGTGGACCTGTGTCCTGGGGCCCACCTGTGAGGGCATCTGGCCAGCACACAGCGATGTGACCGACGTCAACGCGGCCAGCCTCACCAAAGACTGCTCCCTCTTAGCCACTGGAGATGACTTTGGTTTTGTTAAGCTTTTTTCATATCCTGTCAAGGTAATATTTCATGTTTATTATATATTTTTTGCATCTTATTAATTCAGAATCTGTTGGAGCTAAGTAGATTTTTAAATCTTGAAGACAGTCACGTTATTTCCAGTGTCCCTTATGCTAAATAAAAACCAACCTGCTGTGATGTTTGAATGACTAATTTGAATGACATTCCCAGGACATCCTCCTAGAAGAGCCCTTATTGGTCATCAAACCCAGTATCCCACGAAATGCACATTGTGAGTCATTTTACCGATATCTCAGACGTGTCTGACTCCAGCCTTTCTGACTAATACCAGCGTAATTTTTTTTTTCTGGGAAGAGAAGCCTTTTATTGATGGCCACACCTCTCTCTCCCGTATCCTTTACTGGAGGGGCCTCTGCAAGGGCCTGCCAGCATCTTCAGGGCCACAGTAACCAACTCTACCTCCGCACTGGGCAGATGCACTGTCCCAGCCCATTGGCAGTTTGGGGTTTTAATCCTGGGCATTGGCTCTCAATGAAGCTTTGTACTTCCCTGTCATCTCCTTGGGCAAGGGTACCAGGCTGGGGCAAGGCACCTGCCCTTCCACTTGGCACATGCACTTCCGTGGGCAGTATTGGGGGGGGGGGGGCAAGTTGGCCGGATGAGATCGCTGCTGCTTCTCCAGCTCTTCTTGCCTGAGCGTTTCCTTGCTCTTCCCCAGGATCTTCCTGATGTGCTACATGATCTCCTTATTATTCTTGGTCTCCATGTCTACCAGGACCTGCTCCCCGGAATCTAGATAGAACCGCAGGAAGGGCGTGGGTGTCATGTTCTTAAGCATCATGTTCTGCACCCAGGGGTTCTTACACTGGATCTGAGGGATGTTGAAAAACACAAATTTTCTGGCGCCCTCGCTCAGCTCCCCCTGCGTGTTGTAGTTCACCGTCATGACCTTCACTGCCTTCTTGAACACCTCGCTTCCCTGGCCCAAGTACTGCAGGGTGCGGTGGATGGGGAAGCGGCCCTTCATGGGCATGGTGGTGGCGGGGGTGGCCTGCGGCCACGGACCTCACACCAGCCCCGGCCCTCGCGCTACCAGCGTAATTTCAAGGAAGAGGAACTTACTACTTTGAAAAGCAGCTAAATTCTGTTCTTAATACCTCCGATGTTAAGGCATTTTTCTCTATGCTGAAATGAATTCCTTTTTCTTTAGCCAAAGTTCTGCCTTTTAACCATCATTCCATCCTTTTGTATGGAGGAAGGTTAGCATGATTCTCCTTAATCTCTTCCTCTAGCCTGAGTGCCACCAGTTCCTTCAGCCATATCTAGTTTCTATCTACCCTTTTCTTATGCCACACCCATTTTTATCAATTCCTTCTTTAACTGTCTCATCCAGAACTGAATTCAGTCCTGGCCCACCCATCAGTCTGGCCAGCTCACAGCACAGGAGGACTGTTAACTTCTTGGTTTTGATTTTATATTTGCATTAAGTAAAACTAAAGTGTATCAATTGATTGAAATCATAGTCAAGCCACAGATTTCATTCTCAAACAAATTAAGTTATCATCCATCCTGTGCGTACACTTTTGATCTTCTCCAATCTGAGTGTACAACTTTATATCTCTACCGGAAAGTTTTATCTTGTTTAACTTCATTATTCTACGCTTCTTTTAAATACCTTTTCAGAATATTTAATCTCTTCTCCAGCATCATGCCATCTTTTCCTTTCACAATCATGAGTTCTAAATTGTAGAAAGAAAAAGAAAACAGAAATGGAACCACCAAGTAGTAGCACCAGGATCCCACATTCAATCAGATATTCCAGGGCTGGGAAGGTGGCTCTGTGGTAGAGCACTTGCCTTGCATGCATGAGGCCCTGGGTTCAATTCCTCAGCACCACATAAACAAAAAGAAAAAAGCCGGAAGTGGCACTGTGGCTCAAGTGATTGAGCGCTAGCCTTGAGCTAAAGAGCTGAGGGACAGCGCCCAGGCCCAGAGTTCAGGCCCTACGACCGGACCCCAAAAAAAAAAAAATCAGATATTCCATTTGTGAATACACATGTTTAGTTACAATTCTTCCATTAGTAACAGGTATTTAAAATCTGTCTGACTGTATAATCATGCAACCTAGACCAACAAGATAAATAAAATAGTTGCTAAATATCTTGCTAAAATCTAGTTTTATTGTGTGTTTGCTAACCCTAATCTTCTTTTAAATAAATCACCCATTAAAAAGGGGAGATTAGTTCACCATGAACTCATTTTCCTGTTTGGTAATCACTGATTTTTAAAGCACTTATCAAACAAGCTTCATCCTAGAATTTCCCATGGATTGCATCAGCTCCACTAGTTTCATATTCATTCATGGTAATTTGCTTCTCCATCTATTACTTGTACATTTAAAACCTGAAAACACAAGTTCCCTCTGAATCCCCTTGCACTGGAGGCTTTTCTTCTTCGTTTGTTAATGCTTCGTCACATCATTGTTATGAGTATTATGTTTTTGTTTTGGGTTTGTTTTTTAGTTTTTGGTTTTTTTTTTTTTTCTGTTGGTCATGGGGCTTGCACTCTGGGCTTGGGCTCTGTCCCTGTACTCTTCAGCTCAAGGCGAGTGCTCTACCGCTTGAGCCACAGTACCACTTCCCGTTTTCTAGTGGTTTATTGGAGATAAGAGTCTAGGGACCTTCCTGCTGGGGCTGGCTTTGAACCATGATCCTCAGATCTCAGCCCCCTGAGTATCTAGGATTACAGGTGTGAGCCACCAGCTCCCAGTCTGAGTATTGCTCTATGGTACATGTTTTATTATGTGCATTGTTGCTTTCACTGTGTGTCCTAAATTTCATTGCCACCTGGTGACCTTTGCCAATGATTCATTACTTCCCTTTCACTTATCAGACATTTTTACTTTATCAGTATTGGGTTTTAACTAACCATTCTCCTTGATAAGAAAAAAGAAAATGCACCTAATTACATGAAGATAAGAAAGTAAAGATGCCTTGATTGTAGAAGACTAAAGGTTTGGCAGGTACCTTAGTAGCTGAAACCTCTGTGATACTATGGTATCTTGCTCTGTACTAGAAATTCATCATCTACCTCCCCAGCCTGAACAGGTGGGTGGGACATCCGCAGCAGACATTTGAAGCTGTTATGTTCCTCAGACTAATAGAGTTCCATGGAGATGTTTCAGGGATAGGGAAAGGAGCTTTAAGGTGCTACCCATGCTTACGTAAATGTCAGTCTGTTTTGTATTTTATTCATTAAGCTCTTCTATAAGATTTCTTCTCACATATCATCATAAAACTTTTTAGACATTCAGATAAAATAGAATAGTAAATTCCTACAAATGCACAATTCAAAGTAAATTGGAGGATTAAGAAAAAAAACCTCAGTTTTATACTTCAGGAACTATAAAACAAAAGAAGATTAAGACCATTAGCTGGAGAGCTCACGCCTGCAATACTAGCTACTCAGGAGGCTGAGATCTGAGGATCGAAGTTCAAAACCAACCCAGGCAGAAAAATCCATGAGCTTCTTATCTCCATTAAGCCAGCAAAAAGCCAGAAGTAGATTGTGGGCCAAATAGTAGAATTACAGCCTTGTGCCAAAAGCCAAAGCAAGAGCATGAGGTCCTGAGTTCTAGCAACAAAAAGACCACGGTAAGTATAAGAAATAATAAGGATTACAGGATAAATCAGTCAAATAGATACTGTAAAGAGAACAGAAGAGAGAAATGGAACTAAGAAGTAGTGTTTTTAAAAGATATAATTGACAAATCTTCAGCTAGATTAACCATTAGAAATGAGGGAAATTATACATAAAAGGAGATACTACACAATGCAACAGCAACACAAGGATAGTTAATAGTCTTATCATGAGCAATTATACCATGATAGTTATGCCAACAAATTGATAACCCAGAAGAAAGTGATAAATTCCTGGAAACATACAAACTACCGAGAGCAAATGATGAAAAAGTAGAAAATCTGAATGGACGAGTAATAAGTAAGCAGATTTCATCATTAATTAAAATCTTCCTAGAAAAACTGAGGGGAAAAAAATGGCTTCATAAGAGAATTCTGTCACACATTTTGAAAAAATTAACACCAAACTTCTCACACCTAAAAAAAAAAAAAGAAGATTAAGGAATATTTCTGAAGTAATTTTATGAGGCCAGCATTATACTCGTATTGAAGGTAGATGAAGATACTATAAGAAAAGACATTTACAGATCAATAGCTTTGATGAACATAGGTACGAAAATCCTCAACAAGTGAAATCCCTAGATACAAGAATGTTTCATTATATGTAAATCAGTAAGTATGATATTGCCATATTAACAGAATAAAGGATACAAAACATACAATTATCTCAACATGTATGAAAAGGGCATTTCTCAAATTTACCTCCATTTTATGATTTTTAAAAGTTAACAAATTAGATATAGAAGAAATGTACATGAATATAATAATAGCTATAAGTAACCAGCTCAGAGCTAACATAATATCCAAGGTGAAAAGCTAAAGCTTTCCCTTTAAGATCAAAAACAAGATAAGTATGCCTATTTTCACCACTTCTGTTTAATATAAATTCTGGAAGTCCCAGCCAGAGCAAATAGGCAAGAAAAAGAAAAGGCATCTAAGTCAGAAAAGAAGAAGTAAAGTTGTCTCTGTTTGTAGATATGCTCTTACATATAGAAATCCTAGAAACTCCAGCAAAAAGCTATTAGAAATATTTAGTAAAATTTCAGGATATGAAATTAACATATAAACATCTGTTTTATTTCTATGCACTAATAACATACTACCCAAAAATGAGAATAATTCATGATAGCACCAAAAGCAATAAAATTATTTAGTTAGCCAGGCACTAGTGGCTGATGCCTGTAATCCTAGCTACTCAGGAGGCTGAGATTTGAGGATTGCCGTTTGAAGCTAGCCTGGGCAGGAAAGTCTGAGAGACTCTTATCTCCAGCTAACCACCAAAAAGCCAAAGGGGAGCTGTAGCACAAATGGTAGAGCACTATTCTAAGCTCAGAGATAACTCCCAGGCCCTGAGTTCAAGACCCAAGACTGTTATAAAAAACATGAAAGAATAAATTTAATTAAGGAGATGAAAGATATATATGCTGGCAATAAAAAGGCATGAATGAAGAAATTGAAGATGACAAAAATAAGTAGATATAAGATATACAATAAATTATCCCATGTTCATAAATTGGATGGATTAATATTATTAAAACTTTCTATACTACATGAAATAATGGTAGTCCTATCAAAATTCCAATGACATTTTTCATTGAAATGGAAAAATTATTCTAAAATTCACATTTTAGGAACTATGAAAGATCCTTAATAGGAAAACCGATCTTGAGAAAGACGAATAACTATTTCACAGGGTTTTAAATTGGCAAAGTTGGGGCTAGGAAGGTGGCTCAGTAGTAGACCGCTTACCTCGCACGCATGAGGCCCTGGGTTCTCAGCACCACATAAGCAGAAAAAAGCTGGAAGTGGCACTGTGGAATAAGTGGTAGAGCGCTATCCTTGAACTGAAGAACAGCTCCCAGGCCCAGAGTTCAGGCCCCATAACCGACAAAAAAAAAAAAATGGCAAAGTTGTTAGAGCTGAGTTATATTCCCCACTCAAACATTATGTAATGATTAGCAACCCAGGTAATACTCAATCCAGTGAGAATTCAGCGAATTAGCCACCAGGAAGACTTTGGGCAACTTAAGGCCCAAACCACAAGGGGTCCTCAGATGAGTATGATTATTTAGAGTCAACTTAGCATGCCCACTTACGTGTACAATGCATCTTGATCAGTGTCTTCCCTTCTATCATTCTTCCTCGCCGTCACATCTAGCCCATCCCCTCCTGTTTCCTGATTCCATTTTCACATATGTACATGGATGACTGTATTTGCCCACTATTCCTCTCCCCATTTGTCTCCCCACTACCCTTAATCCTCACCTCTGAAGCAAGAGGACTACAAATTCAAGACCAGCCTGTACCCCATAGTGAGATCTGTATCACAAAAACAGACACCACACTGCGCTCTCTCTGCTAACACGTGTGTGCACACAGGGAGGAAAAGTCCTGTGAGTACACAGATAGTAAATGCTAATCCACAGACCAGGAAGAAAACCCAGGGACTGAATCAGCCTCCACACTGTGAGAAAGTCTTCTGTTGTTTGAACTACTCAGCTAGGCATATACAACCTAGGCGGACTCCTACATTGCCGTTACCATGTTCTAGCACTGACTTCCAGGTCATCTCTGGTGATACCAGAGATCTCCTATTATCATCACACATCTGTCTGTTCCAAACGCCAAACTCCATTTGTTAATTGCCAAGATCCTAGGTCTTTATTTATTTATTTTTATTATCAGTCATGGGACTTGAACTCTGGGCCTGGGCACTGTCCCTCAGCTCTTCAGTTCAAGGTGAGCGCTCAACCACTTGAGCCACAGCACCACTTCCGGGTTTCTGAGTGGTTTATTGGAGATAAGAGTCTCATGGACTTTCCTGCCTGGCTGGCTTTGAACCGTGATCCTCAGATCTCAGCCTTCTGAGTAGCTAGGATTACAGACCCGCACCACAGGTGCTTGACTCCTAGATCTTCTTGACCCCTTTTCCCATTCTCTTTTCCCTAGGGTTAACAGGCACTTCTTCCAAGCATTTTTCTTTCTATAGTAAATATGCACCCTTCTTAGTGCTCAGTTTTGTAGTTTAAAACCTGTTCATGTGATCATTGGCCTTGACAGTCACCTTGTCCCCAGCCTCCACCAGCCAGACTCTGACTCTTACCAGAGTGCAGCCATTTTCTCAGTACTTTAAACAATGATCCAGAAAGCATTCAGTTCTCAGCACCATCTAGTTAGCCAATTGCTTCTTGTAGCTTCCCTTCCCTTGTAAACCTATGGCCTTTCACTGAACAGAGAAGCTAAAAGACTATTATGCTACTTACATTTGTAAATCCCTCTGCCCTTAAGTTACCTCGTTGAATATTAAAAAAAATGTTTTGCACAAAGCAACTGTATGTGAAGTGCTGTGATTTGTGGAAAGGGTGCATAGCAGTCATCAGATTCTTAGGAATTTCTTACCTAATAGAGATTAACCACCAGTGCTCTGGAGACATTCCAGAGTCTTCTGGCTCTTATCACCCATTCTTTCATGACTTGGTGAAACAGAAGACTTGTGGAAAAGCGGTGATTCCAGAAATACAGAGGTTGGCATGACAGCCCCAAAGAACAGCTCACCGGACTGACCGGACTGACTGTGGCAGGTCCCAGGCTGAGGGGGAGCAGCATCCACACCAGCTGCCTCCTCTTGAGACATAGCTGGTTTTCTGGAACTTTCTAGTAACTGTGGCTTCCTTTTATTGTTTTATTGATCTTGTTTCCTGTTCTGAGAGTTACCCTTGCAGGAAGGTGTTGACCTTTATTAAATAGCTTCAGGGGCCCAAGAAATTTGTGTGTGTGTGTGTGTGTGTGTGTGTGTGTGTGTGTGTGTGTGTGTGCGCGTGTGTGTGTGTGTGTGTGTGTGTGTGTGTGTGTGTGTGTGTGTGTGTGTTTCTCCTCTCTTCTCTGTATTTCTTTCTCTCTGCAACCCAACTGACCACATTAGCATCTGTTTTCCCCCGAGTGTTTTTGTTTTAAATTCTTCCTTCCACTTTGTTACTAGTAAACATACAAAGAAGTATCTCTTGGGCGCTTTTCCTTTCTTTTCCTCTAAAGAAACTAACTTATAAGCCGGTTGCTGGTGGCTCACACCTGTAATCCTAGCTACTCAGGAGGTTGAGATCTGAGGATCATGGTTGAAGCCAGCCCAGGCAGGCAAATGCTGAGAGAGTCTTATCTCCAAATAACCATCAAAAAGCTGGAAACTGAGCTCAACTGATAGAGCACTACCTTTGAGCACAAGATCTCTGGGACAGTGCCCAGGCCCCAAGTTCAAGCCCCAGGACCAGCACCAAAAAAAAAAAAAAAAAAAAAAAGGAAAAAGAGAAAGAAAAAAGAAACTAACTTGCAGTGATACGCTGCAGGTTAACAGGCGGACCAACAGGCATGTGGCCATGGCCGCTATGTTGTACCGTGCCATGCTTCTCACATGATCACACAGAAGAGTCCCTTGCAGATTCTTACTTTGTTCTGTCTATTGGCAAACAAACTAGTGGCTCCAGTGGCTTCCTAGAAATGTGTTTGCCTGTTTTCATGGCCAGTCTTTCTCCACTGCTGCTACGGAGGGGACAGTTCCACTGAGTTGGCAGGTCGGAGCCAGCCAGATACAAAGAGATCCTCACCAAGAGTATTTCAAAGTCACGGATGTCCCTGCACCTGTTTCCTGCCGTGTGTCTGTGCTGGTTTCAGGTTTTCCAGTATACCAATCCAAACTGGGACACTGGTGGCCGTCTCATGACCTCAGAGAGTTCATGTGGCTTCCCACATTGCATAAGGTATTCCCTGGGAGCCGCTGACAGGGTGGAAAAACTCTACCCCTCCATGGCTCTTGCTAGACCTGTTTTTGCCAGACTGTGTCTCATGAGCCCAAAGTGGAAGATCTTTCTGGTGCCAACTCTGGCTTCTGCCACTTGTAAGTCCTGGAGAGAGCCACCAACCACATTTTCCCTCACCTCTCACCCTCTGGGGATAGACATGGAGGAGCCCAGGCACCTGCTTACTCAGAAACTCGGTGTTATTTAGTTGGGTGTGTGTGTTTGAGAAGGAGGTTGATTTGTCTTTAAGCCAAATTTTTTGAGTCTTTCTGGCATTAGAAATGGTTTCCAGGATGTAAAGCAGAAACTGCTGCTGTGTTTGCTTTAAACCCTACTCAAGGGCCTTGCTCTTCTGTTATTGCTGGGCTATGGGACCAAAGCCACTGTGGGGATGGCTACAAAGACATTTTTTATCTCAAATGTCAGCCAAACTCTCCTTTAGAAATTCACACTAAAGACCTGTGGAGATGCCACATTTGATATTTGAGAGAAACAAACAAGCTCAGAAATGTTTCCTTAATTGGTTGCCAGATACTGTCTTAAGACAAGAGATTGAGATCTGTCATCCTGAAATATATAGTCCAATGACAGATAAGAAGATCACTGCTGTTAAATAAGGCACTTCATTACGTAGAGTAGAAACCACCCTAGAACATACGTGGACCATGGGTTGAAGGCATGGCTCAATTGGTAGAGTGCCAGTCATGTGTAAGTAAGCTGAATAAATGTGAGGATCTTGAGTTCAAGCCCCAGAAATGGCAGCAAAAGGGAGACAGAAACAGAGAGAAACAAGGACAGAGAGAGAGAAAGAAAGTGAGAGAAAAAGAGAGTAAGAGAAAGAAATATAGAAAGAGGAAGAAAAGGAAGGAAGGAAAGGAAGGAAGGAAGGAAGGAAGGAAGGAAGGAAGGAAGGAAGGAAGGAAGGAAGGAAGGAAGGGAAGCATAGAGGGAAGGAAAGAAATATGGATGAATTAGCCCAGAGAGAAGGATAAAGACTCACAGGCTGGGGTAACTTCCCATTTCTGGCTTTGTTTACAGGGACAGCATGCAAGATTCAAGAAGTACGTGGGGCACAGTGCACATGTCACCAATGTTAGATGGCTGCACAATGACTCTGTGCTACTCACGGTGGGCGGTGCAGACACAGCCTTGATGATTTGGACCAGGGAGTTTGTGGGGACCCAGGAGAGCAAGCTGGTAGACAGTGAGGAGTCAGACACAGATGCTGAGGAGGACGGAGGTGAGTTCCCACCCGCCACATGCCTCTCTCACTGACTGCACCTTCCTCCATTGTCCCTTCCCAAGCCATTGCAAACCAACTGGCTCCCCAATCTCCTTCTGTTGCTTGAGGCTATGACAGCGACGTTGCTAGAGAAAAGGCCATTGACTACACTACCAAGATCTATGCCGTGAGCATCAGGGAGATGGAAGGCACCAAACCACACCAGCAGCTGAAAGAAGTATCCGTGGAGGAAAGGTATGGTGTTGCTAGGTTTGCTTGCATTTGCCTTACTTGACAAGAAACTTATGTGAACCAGAATGTGTTTTCCTTGCCCTCAAAGTTGATACTGAAACAACTCTTTTCCACCAGAATCTTAACCTATACACAAACTTAAGCTAAAGAACATCGCCTGATTGCCTTTGTGACACAGCCAGGGGTGGCTGAGATTTTTATACCAAGAAGTTGGCTATGGAGCTAGGAAACTTGGTTGGACTACATTTGTCTTAGCTGGAAGTCCAGGGGCTGTGATGGCTATCAGAGTGTTGCTCACTAACAGTATAGGAGGGAGGGTTTCTGAAGTGTTAGAAGGGTATTTGTGGATTTGTGGAAGATTTAGGTATGCTCTGTTATTTGGGATTCTTTTTCTTCCAGTGTCTACTTGCCCACATTTGTTCAGTAGAGAGAGGGGGTTTGGTGATTCCAGGCCTGATCCATTTGGTTTTGTTGCCTTGAATGCAAAAAGAGGATTCCTAGTCTTATATTATGCCATTTGATATGTTCTTTTAAGTACTGCTGAGAAATATTTGAGCCAGACATGATAGCACAGCCTATCATCCCAGCAACTGGGGAGGTGTAAGCAAGAAGATCATGAGACTGTGCCCAGCCTGGCCTACACACAAACTTCAACAAAGATAAATTGGGAAAGATTTTAGAATTTCTAAAAAGCAGCGCTCATGGTTACATAATTTACCATGTTCTTACTTAAGGGGGAAATACTAAGTAAAAACTAACACCTAAGGAGAATTTCAGGGATATCAAAGATGTATAAGGAATTCTCTGAGAGCTCTTCACATTGTGGTAGGCTCAGTATTCACCATTGGTGTTGTGATGTATAATGTAGGATTGAAGTTGCTGCTTGCTCTTGTAGGGCTTTGTGTCTAGTAATAACTACTTCATAAATATGACCTATCAGTACTTACCCTAGGTGTGTATTTAGATACAAAGATATACAATGTGACTTCACTGCCTTGGGCTTCAGCTCAGAGAAAGATGCTGAGTTTGGCCGGCAGTGGGCCTGCTTCTGGGAAGATAGGCTGTGATTCAGAGAAGCCCTAGCCCTTCCCTTGCATCGTCAGGAGGTATTACAGTGAAGGGTCAGCATTTTTGGATTAAAAGAAGTAGGGTTTTTTTTGCAGTGTTTTATATAATTAATTTTTCTGGCAATATGTTAAAGGATTTAATTCTAAGCATTAAGAAAAAAAGAACCATATGTGTAGAAGTACTTGAATAGGCCTCCTACTAAACTAATCCACTCTATCAAACAACATTTGGCCCAAATTAAGCATTCCTTTGCAAAATAAATGGTCTACCCTTTCCACTTTCACATTCTATTATGAAAGGCATTGGCTTGGCTACTCTTCCAAGATTATGCCTAGTGATTTCTACAAAATGTAGTGTTATATTATGCTGGGATTTAGACCAGTTAGTAAATACAGTCATCTAACCAAAGCCCTAATTCCTAAATACTACAGCTGATTTCAGACTTAATCCATTGCTCATCAAAAACCCTTCTTGCCTTATTGTTTCTTTTTACAATTCCATAAAATGTTACAGTTTTCATCCTAGAGGATAGACAGTCTTAAGAATTTTCCATTTTGAAATTCAAAATTTTTAAATAAAATAAAAATTTGGAGCTATCTTATTTTCTTCACCATGCTAGATTTCAAAATTGTCATACAGTAGGACACACTGAGTCAACTTTGTGTGCGTGCGTGCGACATGCACGTGCGTGCACACACACCAGTCCTAGGGCTTGACTTCAAGGCCTGGGAATTGTCCCTGAGCTTTTATGCTCAAGGCTAGCACTCTACCACTTGAGCCAGAACTTCACTTCTAGTCTTTTTAGTGGTTAGTTAGTTGGAGGCTTTCCTGCCTGGGCTGGCTTTAAACTGCAATCCTCAGATCTCAGCCCCCTGAGTAGCTAGGATTACAAGTGTGAGCCACTGGCACCCAGCTAAATCAACCCCATTTAGCAAAAGGAAAAGAATATTCCATGATTTTATGGTATAGGTATAAGCATTTTGGTACTTTTGTGGCACTTTTTAAAAATAATTTACCCTATAATACACAGAAGAAAACTCAGAGTGAAGAAAACCATTTTAAGATAAGTATAAGGTCCAGAGAAATACCCAAGCTTTCTCTATAGAGAGCAGCTTCCTTGATAACTTAAACTTGATGGCATCAGTTTGCAGAAGGCGCTATAATCAGAGAGACAGTGCCAGCCACACAGCATGCTGGGAGCAGAATGTGCCCACACCAGACAGGGAAGCCAACCCAGAGCTGTAGGTGAGGTTTGCCTTAGCAGTCTCTGTAGAGGAAAAACATAATCAGAACCAAGAACAATCTGTCTCTCCCCATACTGGCCAATACTTGCAGGGATCTGCAAGTAGATAGGAAGCTCCTGAACTATGACACAGAAAGAAGCCAGGCAAGGCAGGGCAGTTATGGGATTTGTGAGAAGCAGAGGGCAAGATACACATGGGGAAAGACTGAGCCCTAAGGGCAAAAGGCAAGTGAGTAGGATTCATAGGTGAACCCTACTGTACATCTCAGGCTTCATGTGTAGAAAATGGGCTCATGGACTCCAACCGCTTGGGAAAATTGCTGTAGGTGCCTCACACATTGGGAGTATGAAGCCCAACAGTGCCTAGGTTTCCTTGGAACTCTTTGGAACTCCAATCAGCAGCTCCTGAGCCACTTCCCTCTGACTTAGGCCTGCTGATTCAGGACCTGCTTTATCAACCCTCAGTGTATAATGCCTGCAGTTACCTGGGTGCCTTTCCCAAACACCAATGGGTCTAAGAGCTGAGCACGCAAGGACCAATGGAGATGTGTACTTGGAATGCTCCTCTGTTCGGGGTCCTATATTTTGCCTTTTAGAGATAGGTTAGGCAGTTCTCTGTCATTTAAATCTTTTTCCACTTTCCAAAAGTAGTTAGAAAAAGCCAGATGAGTGCAACCCCTGTCAAACCAAGAAAATGTCTGGAAGACAGCTACACATTATACATCAGTCATTTTTAAAAATTATATCTTCATTTTCTTTAAGTAGCTGTACAAACGAGTTACCACTCAACATATCAGTTTAGAAGCACAATGTATCTTGATCAATGTCACCCCTTTCATCATTCTTTCCCATCCCTCCCAACCCAGCTCCGCCCCTTAATTTTCCTACTTTCATAAGCTATGCATTACATCAGTTTTGGGTTTGGGGTTTTTGTTTGTTTGTTTGTTTTTGTCAGTCATGGGTCTTGAACTCTGGGCCTAGGCACTGTCCCTGAGCTCTTTAGCTCAAGGCAAGTGCTCTACCACTTGAGCCACACCGCCACTTTCGGTTTTCTGGTGGTGAATTGGAGATAAGAGTCTCACGGACTTTCCTGCCCAGGCTGGCTTTGAACCGTGATTCTCAGATCTCAGCCTCCTGAGTCTCTAGGATTACAGGCATGAGATCAATATAGTCATGTTTCATCTCTTAATTCAGCTCTTAATTATTGGTTTAAAAATAGTCTTGTGACTTCAGAGCATGCTTTCTTGTGCAATTTCAAACATACTATAAATTCTTATTCTTCGGAAGTCAGTATACTCTTCAGTTCCAATCTTTTGAGAAGTGAGAAAACCACTATAGTTCCTCAGAATAGTGGCCTCTACCTCTCAGGTCTGCAGTTTGCATGGTTCTCCTCTGCCACCGCATTGCTGCTGCCTGGCTTCCTTGACTTAGGCTCAGTCAGCCAGTCCCCAACCTCGAGTGAACCTGCCATTCAGTTGCTGTGTGTGGCGTATGCCTGAGGAAAGTCCTGAAATCTTTTCCAATTAGGGAATCCATGATTTTCACTCCACATCTGGATTTTCTGGGGCTGCCACACACTGCTTCCTTCATCCATGGCTGACTCAGTTCTAATTCTGCTCAAGAACATCCTTTCCAAACCTTCCAAACCTCTGCCTCCCAGGTTCCCAACTCCAAACCAACATGTCCCTTGCCCTCCACTTTTGACCGAATCTCCTGCTTTTCCATCTTCTCCCAGATCATACTTATTTCATCCATCTGCAGACAAATTACATAATAGATACCAGAAATGTCAGGAAGTTCTTTCTAAAAAAAAGGATGCTGGCCGGGGGGGGGGGGGGGGGAGGGGGGGGAGGGGAGGTGGTGGTGGTGGTGGTATAATTTTCTTCAAGCAATTTAAGGTATAAACACTAACCTTTGAAGCCACGTGACTTCACATCAAAATCCTGCACTGACCTAAGGCATGTTCTTTTCTTTCCTCAGAAAGACCTGGGGCTTGTGGCCAGCCTCTCCAGCTTTATCTCAATCTGAAAAGGTCATTTGTCCCTTGAAATAATGAAATAGAAAGGCTATTTTAAAAATATAAATTTTATTGTCTTGGAACTGGTTTAATGTACTTTACTTATTGATTGAGTGCTTATAGAAATTATGATACTACTTTATTCACCAATTTATCAAATATATTTAGTCAAATTTGTTCAGATGTCTTATTTGGGCAAGTAACATTACATAATCATCTTCTTTTCTTTTTTTTTTTTTTTTTTTGTCAGTCATGGGGCTTGACTCTGGGCCTGGATGCTGTCCATCAGCTCTTCAGCTCAAGGCTACCTCTACCACTTAAGCCACAGCGCCACTTCTGTTTTTCTGGCGGTTTATTGCAGATAAGAATCTCACAGACTTTCCTGCCTGGGCTTTGAACAGTGATCCTCAGATCTCAGCCTCCTGAGTAGCTAGGATTACAGGCGTGAGCCACCAGCTCCAGGCTTCATCTTATTTTCTAAAAAGAACCTTTGGGAAACAATGGGAGAGAGAGAGAGAGAGAGAGAGAGAGAGAGAGAGAGAGAGAGAGAGAGAGAGAGAGAGAGAGAGAGAGAGAATCAACCCATAGGAGTTGGAGGCATGGCTCAGTTGAGCAAATGTATCAGATACCAAGTTTAAGTCCTATGCCCAGACCTAAAATTAAAAGAAGAGGGAGAAAAGAAACAATAAATGTTTGGTTTTTGTTGGTTGTGGGGCTTGAATCCAGGGCCTGGGTGCTGTCCCTGAGCCTCTTTGTGCTCAAGGCTAGTGCTGTACCACTTGTGCCAAAACACCACTTCCAGGTTTTGAGTGATTAATTGGAGAGTAAGAGTCTCCCAGGGACTTTTCTGCCTGGGCTGGCTTTGAACCATGACCCTCAGATCTCAGCCTCCTGAGTAGCTAGGATTATAGGCATGAGCCACCAACACCCAGCTAGAAACAATATTTTTATATACTTTATCGTTAAAAATTTGCATACTAGTTAAATGTTATTTGCATCCCTACATCTGTAATACAATTTGAAAAATCATTTTTAAAAAATTTCTGTCCTCCAAATAACATCATAAAAAAAGTTTTAACAAGGATTTATATTAAGTATAACAGGTTTAAAGTAGGAAGAAAAAGAAAAATATAGAGTACCAGAGGCTCATACCTGTAACCCTAGCTATCAGGAAGCTGAGAGCTGAGGCTCACAGTTCAAAGATAGCCCAGGCAGGGAAGTCTGTGAAACTCCTATCTCCAGTTAACCACCAAAAAGCTGGAAGTGGAACTGTAGCTCCACTGATAGGTAGAGCATTAGCCTTGAGTAAAAAAAGGGAAAGCACTCAGGCCCAGAGTTCAAGGCCCAGTATCCGAGAGAAAGAGAGACAGACAGACAGGCAGGCCGACAGGCAGGCAGGCAGGCAGACAGATAGACAGATTTTTTTTTAACTTCAAGATAGCCTCCATGGAAGGCTTTTGTTTTAAAGGAAAATGACATTTAATGACAGTTTGATATCAACTTTGTTACTACTAGTAAGTATTATCTTTCCAAAATGTGAGCCTTTGACATCTTTCTATTCCCTTGGCTACATAGTTCTGGATAATCTATGAATTTCAAAAGAAACGTAGACTCAATGAGAGTCAAAGCAAAATGCAGCTCCCCTTGGAGTTCCTCTTATATTTGAAGATCCAATATTTGGCAAGGTGGCTTAGTGGTAGAGTGCTTGCCTTGCATGCATGAGGCCCTGGGTTCGATTCCTCAGCACCACATAAACAGAAAAAGCTGAAAGTGGTGCTGTGGCTCAAGTGGTAGAGCACTAGCCTTGAGCTGAAGAATTGAAGGGCAGTGCCCAGGCCTAGAGTTCAGGCTCCACGACTGACCGCCCCCACCCCCCGCAAAAAAAAAGAATCCAATATTTACCTTGAAAGTAGCTGGCTACCTTCTTGCAAAGATTTGACACCAGTACACTTTTAGTCTTCATATCTGGACAGCGATGTAAGTAGTTGTACATAAGTTAGAGATTGTAAATTTTCTTTAATTTTGAGACTTTCGAAAGTGATAGGATTCCATGAAGCAGCAGCTCATAAGCATTTCCTTTGGCATTGTGTGGCTCCCCCTGTTTCTAATGAGTTTCACATTGTTCCTGGTGAGACACAGAAATAGGCTTAGGAGCATTTTTTCAAGCCCAAGAGGCTTTCTTTACTATTTTCCTGAGTTGTTTTTTTTTTCGTTTTGTTTTGTTTTTTGTCAGTCGTGGGGCCTGAACTCTGGGCCTGGGCGCTGTCCCGCTGCTCTTCAGCTCAAGGCGAGCACTGCTACCACTTGAGCCACAGCACCATTTCCAGCTTTTTCTGCTTATGTGGTGCTGAGGAATCGAACCCAGGGCCTCATGCATGCAAGGCAAGCGCTCTACCATTGAGCCCCCTTCCCAGTCCCCTGAGTTGTTTTTTTTTTTTTTAAGTTCTATAACATTCTGCCTTCTAAATCCTCCCAAAACACATCCAAATGTGACATGCCTTAGCTGCTCAAGGAGTAATATGACAGACACTTCTGACGCACTTCAGTGTGTCTGCCATAAAGTCAGAGAAACTGACTTTTACTTCAACAGAGTCTGTCTCAGCAGGCTCAAGGCAGGGGATGAAGATGGCTTCCTTCATCATTCCTCTGGCTATGCCTTTTCTGATCACAAATTCTGTGAAAGTACCATTTCTATTTCATCTACTTCTTTATCTCTAAAATCAAGAGTGTTCTGGCATTCAGTAAATATTTTCTAAATGATGAAGGAAGTTAATCATTAACCAAGATTTAGCTTCTTTACCAGTGGTATATGTAGATTATATATGGAAGTCTGAGATCTTGCTGCTATGCTGGCTTTGAAACTCAAAATCTAGCATGAAAATTCCTGCCTGTAGGTAATTGGCACTTCCAGTGGTCAAGTTGTGATTATCATCTGGCTTCTGCCATTAGACAATTTCTAACAATGGCCAGAAACAGAAAGGCCCTTACCTCTAGTGTACATCTCAAGAGCTTTTGTCTTTGTCTGGCAGAGAATTTGTGACAATAAGGTATTTAGGAGGGGTCCAGAGATCAGGCACCTTTTCTTTATCACTCATATATGCTGAAAATCCTTCCCATGCGTGGATGAGTGGGGCCTACAACAGCCCCATGAATAAGGACTCCTCCTCCCTTGTAACACTCACCCACATTTGGCTGATCTCAGCCATCAGTATCCCAGCATCGGTCAGTGACCCCTCACTGTGGACCTGCAGGCAAATGAGGATCTTGAAGGATAAGTTTTGTTTTCTACAGTGTGTCTTCTCTGAGCTTTGCCAGTTCTCTTTACCTCCTTCACTTCCTAGCAACAACAACTTTTGTATACTGGATAGTCATCTTGGATTAAAAGGGTTTGAGCCTCACGGACCTAGGACTGGAGCATTGTACTAACTAGAATCTCTATTCTGTGGACTGTCACAAACTGCCTTCCATCACAAAGACAGCTCACTCTCTATCCATCCCAGCTGCCAGCACAGAGAACACTCAGAGATGCAGTGCCAGAATTATTCTTAGCATGGATTATAGAGAAGGAATCTGTGAGTATTCCCTTACATTAATACTTTAGACCTTCTGGTGCATAATCACTCTCAGTCTACATAGCATGTGTTCCTAAGGAAGCCATAGAACTTTGACCAAACCAAAATGAGGAGCACATTTTGAGCCTTTTAAACCTCATAATCCCTCCATCAGTGAAGTGACAGGTGCCAGCTTCAAATGACCTTAGAATTGTATTCTGACATTGAAGTTTGCCCAAACATTTTGTTAAACTGTGCCTATAGCTAAATGGATATTGCCCTAAACTTTTTCTTGAGTTGGATAGGTTTATGAGCCTAAGCTAAAATCTTTCTTTCTATGAAAAAAACTGTATTCCATGGTTTATAAAGAAATGTTAATGTGGTTTTTACTATGGTTTTATTTGTTCTGATTGTTTATACCTTGCTCTGATTTTATCTGATTTTGTTCTGATTTTTGTTTCAGTCCCAAATTATTAGCCTTCTGTAATTCTTGAATCCTTAATACATGGCATGGATGGATGGATGGATAGATAGATAGATAGATAGACAGACAGACAGACAGACAGACAGACAGACAGACAGACAGACAGACAGACAGACAGTAGCTATCACCAGTTTCCAGACTTGACTCTAGGGGTTGGTGCTATGCCTGTTATTATACCACCACGTGCCCAACACAGATACTTGCCTATAGGATGTAGCAAACAAATATCTTGGATGAGTAGGTTGAATGACCTTCCCCTCCTTCCTCTCCCTCTCCCTCCCCCCTCTCATTCTCTTTCTCTCTCTCTCCTCCTTCTTTTTCTCTTTCTTCCTTCCTTCCTTCCTTTCTTTCATTCTTTCCGCTGGGTTTGAACTCAGAGTCTTATATTCTTGCTTGACTTCTTTTTTTTTCATTTTTGGTCGGTTGTGGGCCTGAACTCTGGGCCTGGGTGCTGTCCCTCAGCTCTTCAGCTCAAGGCTAGCTCTTTACCTCTTGAGCCACAGAGCCACTTCCAGCTTTTTTTTTGTTTATGTGGTGCTGAGGAATCGAACCCAGGGCCTCATGCACACGAGGCAAGCACGTGAGCCAACCTCCCAGCCCCCTTGCTGGACTTCTTCATTTAAGGCTGGAGCTCTACCACTTGAGCCACACCTCCACTCTACAGTTTTCTGCCCCAGGTGGCTGCCAACCTCAATTCTCAGGTAGCTCTCACCTGCAGTAGCTACCAAGACCCACTAGCTACTTTTCTTGATAAGTAAATGAACCCATCCACAGAACGCTTTGTAAGCCCTTGCCTTCTCAGCAGCCATATCTCCCTTCATTGTATTCGCACCTGTGCTGGTCTTTGCAGGAAATGGCACTGCCGGTACAACAGCTGAGAACCCTCCGCCTGTCCATGAGATGCTCTGGGGTTAATTTTTTTAAAACTTCATCTTATCTCTCCAATATTTGTATAGTTTTAATATATTTAATCCCAGATAAAAGAAGCTGAAAAGAAACTTGTGTCACCATCAGCATCACATCTGTTTTGTATACAAAGCTTCTTTGGCAGTAAGGTTAGATGTAACAAAGAACGTGCTCACTAGTGACAGTATAAAAAAAAAAAACAAGAAAGATTTAGACAAATTTCCTCAAGTTAAAACACACCACTATATATAGGCAATCCCAGTTTCTCTTCTAACCTTTTATGCTATGTTTGGATATAGAAATCTGTTGGGAGAACCTGCCCCCAATTTGGGGGAAAAAAATGCTTACTTAATCAGTCACTGTGTGGGAATTTCAAGCTTGCCCAAGGCGTGATGAGCATGAAGAAGGCAGACAATGACTCTCTCCAGGCAGGGCCATGGTCATGTCCACCAGCCAGTAAACAGCCTCTGCTTCTAGCATTTTCTTCAGCTCTGACAGAGGCCCTCTGTCATCCAGGATCAATAGCTGCTTTGTGAGCTTGTATTGTTAGCGTTGTTAAGAACTGACAATCCTGCTAAGCAAGCACTGCTGAATTTGTGCTACTGAGACCCTCAAAACTGCCAAATCCTGTCTTGATGCTTGGCCCAATAAACACACAGCAACCTTTAATCCTACATTTCCATTTCAGTTGTGAGGAAAGACTGACTGACCTTCACAAGGCTTTTAGTGCAGAGAGCGGCAGAGACTTACATGTTGTATAAATGCTCAGCTCAGCTCTCACCGTGGGAGAAAGTGGGGGGGGGCAGTGAGCAGTGGGGGGAGAGGGGGAGAGCTGCATCCTGCTCTTGAGAACCTTTGTCTGGATTGAGTTCTCCTTCCTCCTCCACCCCTTAATTCTGCAAGAGTCCTGCACTCAGAGCTGCTCAGAGCAGGTAGAGCATACCAAGACTTTTGGGTTTTCTTCCAGTGGGAGGAAGGAATTGAGATTGTATTATCTATTACATCTTGAAATCATTAGATTAATCATTTTCAATGCCTATGTTTAGGTAGAAGACTCCACAAAAACCTGAATAACTAGTTTATTTTTAGAGTTAATTTAGAGTTAATTTAGAGTTAATTTAGGGGGAATCCAGTCATGGGGCCTGAACTCTGGGCCTGGGCACTGTCCCTCAGCTCTTCAGCTCAAGGCTAGTGCTCTACCACCTGAGCCACAGCGCCATTTCTGGCTTTTTTCTTTTTGCTTATGTGGTGCTGAGGAATCAAACCCAGGGCCTCAGGCATGCAAGGCAAGTGCTCTACCACTGAGCCACCTTCCCAGCCTAGGGCTATTTTTATAAATGCTTTTCCTTTCATTTTCTGTGTTGGTTTGAAGCAAAGCAGTGACTTCTATGTACCTGATAATTTTAGGAATCAAGACTGCCATTCATTACAGAATAGTTTGTTCACTTTTTGTAACAAACAGTATGCCAGGGCAAAATAATCTATAAGTAAAGTGCTAAAAATAGAAAATGATTTTTAAAAGACTGATATACCTAGGAAATCACACTCCTACACTATAACAAGTTGAATTAAACCTATGCGATCTTGGAAATTAAACAAAAAAAACAAACAAAAAACAAAACCAAACTAGGCACCAGTGGCTCATTCCTGTAATCATTGCTATTCTGGATGCTAAAATCTGATTATCACTGTTTAAAGCTAGCTCAAGCATGAAAGTCTGTGGGACTCTTATTTCTAATTCACCAAAAAGCTAGAAGTAGAGGTGTGGTTCAAGTGGTAGAGCACCAGCCTTGAGCAGAAAAGCTAAGGGAAAGTACCAAGGTCCTGAATTCAAGCCCCAGTACCAGCACACACACACACACACACACACACGCGTGCGCGCACACACACCCATGCACACACTCACACATGCACACACAAACTGGGCATAAGGCATAGTGACTCATGCTTGTAATCCTAGCTACTCAGGAGGCTAACGTCAGGATTGTGGTTTGAGGTCATTCCAGACAAAAAGTTTGTGAGATCCCTTCCATCTCTACCATAAAGGAAGAAGCTAGGCCAGGAGCCAGTGGCTCATGCCTGTAATCCCAGCTACTCAAGAGGCTGAGATCTGAGAATCATGGTTCAAAGCCAGCCTGGGCAGGAAAGTCCATGAGACTCCTATCTCCAATAAAACACCAGAAAACCAGAAGTGGTGCTGTGGCACAAGTGGTAGAGCACTAGCCTTGAGCTGAAGAACTCAGAGACAGCACCCAGGCCCAGAGTTCAAGCCCCACAACCAACCAAAAACAAAAAGAAAGAATGAAGCTAAGTACAGTGATATACCTGTCATCCCAGCCAAGCTGGAAACATCTCGGCCTAGGCAACAAAGAAAATCCTGTTTAAAAATAATGAGAATAAAAAAGGTTAGAAGTATGGCTCAAGTAGTAGTGCCTAGCAAACGTAAGGTCCTGAATTCAAACTCCAGTACTACAAAAAAGGGAAAAAAGCATTAAAAATAGCTAAGCAGGCTGGGCACTGGTGGTGCTTAGCTACTCAGGAGGCCAATATCTGAGCATTATGGTTCAAAGCCAGCCCAGGCAGGAAAACCCAAGAGGCTCCTCTGTCCAAGAAAAGATAGAGTTCAAGTGGTAGAGCTCTCAGTTCAAGTTCAGGATGACCAGCATGTACACATGTACATGCGCACAATCACACACACACACGCACACACACACACACACACACACACACACACATTCTGCAAGCACTTTTCTATCAAAAAGAAGAATCTCAGCGGGCACATGGCTCACACTTGTAATCCTAGCTCCTTAATAAGTGGAAATCAGGAGAGAAAGTTCAAGGCTCAAGATAGAACAAAACGCTATCTTAAAAATAAGATAGGTCCAGGGCTGGGAAGGTGGCTCAGTGGTAGAGCGCTTGCCTTGCATGCATGAGGCCCTGGGTTCCATTCCTCAGCACCACATAAGCAAAAAGAAAAAAGCCGGAAGTGGCGGTGTGGCTCAAGTGGTAGAGCGCTAGCCTTGAGCTAAAGAGCTGAGGGACAGCGCCCACGCCCAGAGTTCAGGCCCCACGACCGGACCCCCAAAAATAAAAAATAAAAATAAATAAGATAGGTCCAATTCAAATGGTAGAATATCTGACTTGTGAGTTTTTGCATTTCTCAACCTTCAATCCCTGTACTCTTGGTAGATGGCTTTTCTTTCATCCTCCTTTACTAAAACAGAAGCTATTGGACATAAACTCTGTCCTAACAGTTTTCTTTCTCTTTGATTTTGCATCCCATCTTCCACCTACATAAATCATTCACCTCCTTCCTTCTCTTCCCAGACCAGATGAGTTCAAGCCTGAGCCCACAGTGGTGTTTGGACTCCTCCTTCTGTCCATTGGTGCCCATTGTCTCTTCTTGTGTCACTGCTCCATAATGGGAGCCATCCACTTCAAGAAACACATTCTAGTCTTTCCAGCCCCATCCAGATCCCTTCAGGAAAAAGCAAATCCCTGAATCTTACACAATTTACAGACAGACCTCCCTTCTCTCCCCCTCCTTCTCTCCTCACCTAGGTTTCCCAAAGCATTTCTTTTACCCATTATCCCTTTAATTTGTTTTCTGTCCCTTCCATTCTGCTGATATGGGGACTTTCTGATTGTCTAGTTCTATCAGCCCCCCTATCATTGTCTGGCTTAACCTGTTTACTCTGGATTTGTATTGTGCAATGCATTATGATGGGGAGAGGCCCAATGGAAGGGGTTAATGAAGATGAAGACACTCCAAGTACTTTATAAGCATGTATGAAAATAGAACCATGAAACCTATTGTATCTGTAGCTATATGTAGATATAGATATATAGATAGATATCTACACACACAATGAAACCTGTTATTGATGTTTATTTATTTATTTATTTTAAATACATTTTAATTTGTTTTTTGCAGTCCTGGGATTTGAACTCAGGGCCTCATGCTTACTAGGCAGGTGCCCCACCACTTAAGCAAGGCCTCCAGCCCTGAAATAGTTTTAAGGAAGGAAAGTGGGGGAGGAGAGTGATGAAGGGTAACTTTGGTATGGTTTGATATGAGTACATTAGATGCATGTATGGAAATGAAAACACCCTTATTCAACTAATAAAAGAAAATCTTTTTTTAAAAAAAGACTAACATATGAGGTCCAGCAGGCAGGAGCCTTAGCTTGTGAGTATATAAGCAAGTTCTTTCAAGGCTATACCGCACTCTACTCAAACAGGACAGTGTGAAAGGCTGGCCTCGCACTGCTTCATAAACATGGAAGACATTGTCACACTGTGGGAATAATTGCATTGTAATTATTCTTAATTTGTTTGAATGTTGTTTTAGTCCTCTAATCATTCCCAGAGGGCTGCCAGAATTCAGTATGTGAAAGGGTGCACTGAATCCGCAAAGTCTGGAGCTGCTGGTGTCAGCCCTTTTCCAGCCCGTGTTTTATTTCAGCTTATAATTTTGCCCTTAGGAAATAGCGTTTAAATATTATATACATATGTATGTACATATACATACATATGTATATGATTTTTCTAGAAGCTGAATTTAAAAGGTTAAGAGATAGTGAAATTAATTTTTGGAATATAGTTTAAGAATATACTAAAACTATCTTAAACTATAATCAAGGTAAGAATCAGTCCTTCTCTATTCTTTGTAAGGCTAGCTTTATAGCCAAACTTATAGGCACACATTTGTAGTCTGATACTTGAGAGGTTAAGGCAAGAGGATTGTGAGTTCAGGGCCATCCATGATGATCTCAGGAAGCAATTCTAAAATAGACTAAGATCTAAAGTTAGCTCATTTTCCCAAAACAGGAGCAGGGTTTGTTTTCTTTTGGTTTGTTTGTTGGTTTGTGTTGAGGTTGTATTGTATTTGTTTTTGTTTTTTGGTGCTGATCTTAGTGCTTGAGCTCTGGGCCTAGGCACTATCTCTGAGGTCTTTTTGCTCAGGACTAGCTACAGCTCCACTTCCCCCTTTTTTGGTGATTAATTGGAGATAAGAATCTCACAGACTTTCCTGCCGTGGCTGATTTCGAATTGTGAACCTCCTCTCTCAGCCTCTTGAGTAGCTAGGATTACAGAAGTGAGCCACCAGTGCCTGACACATTTTGGAATCCAAGCAAAGTTATAGTTCCTCCAAGAACACTTTGAACATGGAATGACTTCAAATTTGCATTTTGTGGCTAATTGGAGCCGAGTTTTCTACTCCCACACCACTCTACAAAATCTGCTTAGGGAAGCATCCTTTCTCACCTGCCCTCACACCTCACCACCCCTATTGGCTCTCACTGCGGCTCATCATGAGCTATAACACGTCACTGCTAAAACTTTCTTAGTTGCTTGAGTTCTGGACTCTTGACTGGAGCTGGTCAGCTTTGCACCTGCCCCTGCTTTGCCAGTTTACACCTTGGAGAGGGGGGGTCAAGCAAAGAGAAAACACTACGAAGACATTCACCACCCCGTGGGGGCCTTTGTGGGGTGAGAATGTGTGTTAGGACAACACCCCACTCAAGTGAGCCTAAGCTTTCTCTTCAGCAGCCTGACTGCTGATACTGAGACTGCAGCCAGGACTGACCTTCCCATGGCCTCACCCCCACAGAATATGCCATGAGGTAGGCCTGCCTAGAGATGTGGACAGATCTTCAGCATCTGTACGCCACCTCCAGCACTGGGCCACAGAACTGAACCGCCTCCTTAGTCAGCGAGCCACACATAGGATTCGCAGACCTCTCCTTGGGTTTCCTGCCTTTACCCACTGCCTTGGCAGACATTCTCCCTGCTCCTCTGGAGCTCAGGCCTTCATCCTTCACCCTCTCTCAGGATTATCCACGTGTTTGTTCTTGCAGGCTTCCTACTTACATTTCCTGCCCAGTGCAAGCTCTTCTCCTTGTTCTCCTGAGTTACCTCAAATCCCTATTTCCTTCTGTGTCCTTGCCTCTCACCCCACAAGCCCAGCCTTTCACCCTCCCCGCTCTTAACCTCATTGGGTCTCTTGTCGGGTCTTACTCATTGTCTTCCTGGCTCTCTCATCAGGGTCCATTCTCTCTCTATATATAGAATTTATTGGACTAAAAAGCCCAACATACGCTCCACTCTTGCCCACTGCAGCAGGGCTTTTGCGAGTCACATTTCCAATGGAAACTAAATCTGGAAGGATTTAGATCTGCTGAAGAATGCTAAACTTCCAGTGTTTGGCTGTGCTGGGAATTTTTGGCAGTTCCTCCCACGTCTGATATTGCAAACGCTGTTTACAGATGCTTGGAAAGAAGCCTTTAATACTTGTATTGTGTTTTAACTTGCTTTCCTTTGGAGGCAGGGAATTGTCAAGTAAGTATCTGCACCACTCTGGAAGAGCACAGGTGTTGGGTGAACACCCAGACTAAGGGTTCACGCAGAATCCACAAACTCGAAGGGTCAATACATACAACCCGCTGAATTTACCACAATGCAGGCTCCTTCCCTTTGCTTCCCTCATCTTCAATTTTGAAGCACTCAAGCTATAAACATATGCTTGTGATATATATGTATATATAAAAAGAAGCATCCTGAGATGGC